>NW_028095988.1:10750339-11350339 GCF_014824575.4 Sturnira hondurensis
CTTCTGTCCGCCGCCAATTGGAAACACATCTCTCAATGCCAGAGATTTGTGAAAAGGAAACAAAATGTTTATTTAATGCTATTTAGGCCTAATGCCTTCCTTAAAATATTAAAGTCTTTAAGGATATACACCTACACACACACACACAGCGCTCCCTTCTCCCACTGTCCCAACTCCGGGTACCGTAAATCAGGAAAAGAGCACACGTCCGTTTTTCTCCCAGGCCGCTGGCACGTGAGCTGTGTCGCCTGCCTGTCCAGGCAGGATCTCCAAGTAATCCAAAGTCATGCGGCACCTTTCACCGGCAAGAGTTCTTTGTACCAAGTCCTAGTCAAAGTCTCTCCTGCTTTCCAGGCCACTCGGCCAAAGGGAGCACGCCAAAGCTGCGTGGGCCTCTTCTACCAAAGCCGCGTCTTTCTTCTTCACCTGGCCGCAGGGATCTCCATTCTGGCAAAGCTGCGTGGTCTTCTCTTTCACCTGGCCAAGAGGGGGTCTGCACTCTGCTGAAACTGCATGGCTCTCCCTCCTAATGGCTACAGGGGTCTACATCTTTCTAAATAGTGTGGCTCTCCCCCTCATCTGGCCAAGAGGGGGTCCTCACTCTGCTAAAGCCACATAGCTCTCTCCCAGGCACTCTCTCCGAGAAGCAGCTTTCAATTCCAGCCTGGGTAGACCCCACTCTGCTAAAGCCACATGGCTCTCAAGCAGGCCCTCTCTCAGAGAAGCAGCTCCCAATTCTAGCCTGGGTAGCAGCCACTCACTTCTCCCTGCCCAAAACTTGGCCACAGCTCTTTAACATATCTATGAAACCAGTTAAAGGTTATAGATATGTTAAATGACCATTCCAGAGGTTAGCTGCAAAACTGCTCTCAATGGCCCTGCTCCATTCATCCCTTCCCCCAACTGACAGCTTGTGGGGGGGGGGGGGGGTGAGGATACCTTAATATTTCCTCCAATATTCCTGTACACTTTGAGTTCTGGACACCATTCCAAATCTTTTCTGGGCCCCCCTTGGCTGCACCCTGTATCAATATAACAAGGGTTTGGTGATGATGAACTCCTTTAACTTGACCTTACTGGGAAGTACTTTGTCTGCCCTTCCATTCTAAATGATGGCTTTGCTGGAAAGAGTAATTTTGGATGTAAGTCCCTGCCTTTCATGACTTTGAATACTTCTTTCCAGCCCCTTCTTGCCTGTAAGGTTTTCTTTTGAGAAATCAGTTGAGAGTCTTGTGGGAACTCCTTCGTAGGTAACTGTCTCCTTTTCTCTTGCTGCTTTTAAGATTCTCTCCTTATCTTTAGTCTGGAGTAATTTAATTATGATGTGCCTTGGTGTGTTCCTCCTCAGGTCCAACTTCTTTGGGACTCTGAGCTTCCTGGACTTGCATATCTATTTCCTTCACCAGATTAGGAAAGTTTTCCTTCATTATTTGTTCAAATAAGCCTCCAATTTCTTGCTCTTGTTCTTCTCCTTCTGGCACCCCTATGATTCAGATGTTAGAGTACTTAAAGTTGTCCCAGAGGTTTCTAAGCCTTTCTTCATTTTTTTGAATCTTATTTCTTCATTCTGTTCCTGTTGGATGTTTATTTCTTTTTTTGTTCCAAATCGTTGATTTGAGTACTGGTTTTCTCCCCTTCACTGTTGGGTTCCTGTGTATTTTGCTTTATTTCACTTAGAGTCGCCTTCATTTCTTCCTTCATTTTGTGACCAAGCTCAATCAGTTCTGTGAGCATCTTAATTACCAGTGTTTTGAACTCTGCATCAGATAGGTTGTCTTTCTCCTTGCCACTTAGCTCTTTTTCTGGGATTTTGATCTGTTCTTTCATCTGGGCCAATTTCTTTGTCTACCTGTTACGTCATAAGGGTGCAGAGCCTTAGGTATTCACTGGAGGTGGGGCAACCCTCTTTGCTGTGTTGTGGTGCTGTACATGGAGGAGGGGTCTGAGAGGGAACAATGTTGCTCATTTGCTCCACTCTAGCCCCACTTTCCAACAAATTCTCCTGTGAGACTGGGAGTTTCTCCCACCATTACAACCCCCACAGTATTTTACAGCTAGCCTTCAGCGTTTAGTTTCCCATTCAACCAGCCCCTCCTCGCCCTCATGGTCCACTGCCTTGCCACGTGTCCTCTCTGCCCACCTGTCTTTCATCTCCACCCCTCCTACAGGTCTGGATGAATGTTTCCTTAACTCCTTGGTTGTCAGAGTTCCACACAGTTTGATTTTCAGGCACTTCTGGTTGTTTATTGTTTGTAAATTGGTTGTTATGCTTCTTCTGGTTGTGTTAGGAAGCACAACATTTCTACCTACATCTCCATCTTGGCCAGAACTCAAGGGATATTATTATTTTATAGCCCCCAAAGCAAACACTTTTCATTAACTATGGGGACAATATTTTATTTTTTGGTGTATTAGCCATAGTCTGGAAGAGGAAGGCATATCTTTTTACAATGTTCATTTTTGTAGTTGATTATGGTGAAAGGCATTTGTTGGGTGCCTAATTGCTTTTGTATTGTGTTAGATTTAAAAGCAGCTGTGCTTTTTCAATATGTACTGCATTGTCAGAAGCAACAGCATATTGTTTTTTTAGCTATCAATAAAGATTCCTCATTTTATTCTTTCTACTCTTTTTTAAATTAAATAAATAAGAGCCCTGATCTTTGGTAGAGAATAACCCTCAGTAAAAAACCATTAAGAAATGAAAGTTTCCATGTTTAAACACTCAGAACTGGAGTCACCTAAATCCTTAGATAATACCAAGGCTCCACGACTGAGTGGGCTCAGCCAAAGAGTTAAGAACGTGCAGCTTGCCTTAGGAAATGCATCTTTATTTTGTTCCCACTAGTGCTGGGCTGGCTCCATGGAATCCAAGCATGTGCAGCAGACAGAAGAGTAATTTGCTGGAATTTTTATTTCTAGTGTCAGAGCAAGGATTCATCATTTTCTCCAGAAGAGCATGAATTAATTGACCATCACAACAAAAGAAGTTCGCCTCATCAAAATTCTCAGGACTGCATAAACCCTAAACAATACAACTCCCTTTGAACTTATGAATATGTCCAAAAGGCAAACAGCATACACTAAAAAGAACTTATTAACTGGTTGCATCTCCACATTTTCTCTTATCTTCTTTTCATTCTGACCTGTTTTGGCAATTTCTATTTTCTTCCTTCATCTTTGCTCACTAATTTTTGTCTACTTTCCATTTTTAATGAAACAAAGGCTCCCAGAACCACTAGCTCAGGAAGCCACTGTTCAATCATAGGCAGTGATCACTGGGACTTTAGGAAAAGAGCTGGCTTTAATTGAAGTCAGGGTTTCCTTTTGACTCTGCGCATGTAGGTGCAAGAAGAAGAGTGCAGTGGGAGCATAGACTGTGACTGCGACTTTCTTCCAGCAAAAGATTTGGGCCCTCTATTAGTGACCTCAGATTTCAAAGAACAAGAATAGAGCACTTCTTTATTGGGTCCAGAAAAAAAATGAAGAACGGGGTGAATGAGCTTTGTGCTCTATTTCTTTGCATTAACAGATATTTCTTACCTGTTATTTCAAAAAGAGAATATATTGGAACATGACTGTGTTTTTGTTTAACTGGTATACAAGTAGCACGTCCCATCCCGTATTCCTCTTTGTGCAGTAGGTGTCAGCCTCACACAGCCTTTCTCTTCCTAAATGCACCTGCATAAGGAAATGACCCTCTGGCCTTTCCTTGGTTAAAAGAACCAATTTCTTTTTCTTTCCATCTTAAACATGCACAACTATAGGAAACAGTCACTCATATATTGGAAACAGAGTTGTACTAACGTACTTGAAAAATGACCTAACCAAATGTTGAGGTGGAGGACTGGAAAGGGCAGATTAAGTCCTATAGGTCACACTGAACAGATGTTAAGTGTTGGCTTCAGGACGGGTCACTAAAAGAGACAGTTACGACACCAGCTCAAGAAGAGCTGGACATGACCTTATCCAAGGGTCTTCTATTTTCTTTAAAAAAGGAAGTTGAGGCATCCGCAAAGAGCTATAGTGTCGTGAGAAAAGTTCTCAGTGTAAACCATCGATACCCACCTTGTCCATGAATAAGTTAAGTGTCTTGTCTTCGACTCAGGCAAGACACTTCTCTAAGCCTGGCTGTCTGATCTTTATAATAGGAAAAAATAACTGCCTTGTCTACCCAAAGTGTTCAACGAGGAGAAAAAGAATTGAGATATCATCCACAAAACAATCTGTAGATGGTAAAGCACTATTTAAATGTAGAAAGTAAAATAATATATATAAAGCCAAATGTAGAATAGAGTTATAAATAAAAAAATATTTAGTGCTCAAAATTTAAGAAATTCCAATTAATCATTTCTGTAGATTTTTCTTAACATGCCTCACCCCCAAATTTTTCTCTCCTATGTTGAATGTTAGTCATGAAATTTTAACACACTTAGGGTTTAATTAACAAAGCATCCCAACCTGAAGAGAACCATGTAATATATATAAATGGTCCTTTTGAGGAACGGGAGGAGAGTCTTTTCCTAGCTTTTACATGGTACCACTAATAGACAGTCATAGCTAAATACTAAAGGAATAGAAATATTAATCTTCACCAACACTTCCTTTCCAATTTGGTGTGCTTCATACCACGATATCCCAAGAATATATTTGACTACACACACCCCACCCTTTTTACCTTCTACATTCATAAATTAAAATGGCTGAAGTTGACCATATTGTAGTCAGTTTGCACTGGTTTGGGCAACAGACCTACTATTCATTGCATTCATGTTTTATCTCATAATTCCACTTAATTTAAATTAGAGTGCAAACATAACTGAAAGAACTTATGTTTGAAAAGCAGGAAAATTTGTTTTATACCTTGATGCTGAAATTTGATCAGAAGCCCTCAAATCATATTGTTTAAAAATGAATCTATTAAATTTTCTCCCAATGCTTTCTAGTGTTGTCAGGAAAGGCCAAAGGCAATTCAAAATATTTCACTTCCCATAATTCATCCCACCTATGGAGTTTTCTGCTATATATTCCCTTCTTTGTCTGTTCTTTTTGTTAAAAATACTTTTTACAACACCACCCCCTCTTTCCTTTTCTTTGCTGAGGTTTTCAATTTACAGTGTCTTGAACTGGCAGAGAAGGAGAAGGAGTTGCACTTTTAACCTTTGAAATCTCTTCATACCTCCTGAGTGGATCAAAGAACAAAGTAGAAAAGACTGATTATTAACGCACTTTACTCCATAGCTCAAATATCCCCATTTTAAAGGAGAATTTATTTTCCTTAAAAGTCAAAATCTTTGCCCTGGCCAGGTAGCTTATTTGATTGGTGTGTTGTCCCATACACCAAAAAGTTGTAGGTTCAATTTCCTGGTCAGGATATAAGATATGATCTCTGTGGTCTGGTGTGTATGGGAGGCAACAGATTGGTGTTTCTTTCTCTCTCTCTAAAATCAGTAAACATATCCTAGGGTGAAGATAAAAAAAAATCAAAATCTTTTGGAACATATTCCCAAAAAGCAAGGCCAAATTTCTGTACTTAGTGGTTAGCTTGGGGAACTTTGGTTTTTAGACCTGCTTTAAAATCAAATATTTTTGAGTAATATATTTAATGCACATTCAAAATAATTTTAGTTTAGGTTTCTCTTGTTTTCTGCTATATTGCTTTTTGCTGTTTTTTCAAAGTACTTTGCAATTATAAATAGACATCATTGCTCTCATGCTTCAGGCAGAAGTTTCTGGGTGAAATTCTTCAGGGAAGCCAAGACACAATATCATATGGTCATAAGTTAGTCTTCTCTTAACACCAACAATCTGCTTCATGATCAGAGAGGTGCTGATAATTTCCTACCCCTCCTCAGTCTGCCTTTCAAATAATTTATAGATGCAAAAATATTAGAAACTGTGAAAGGCCCCATTCCACTAGATTTTGTGTCATTCTTTCCTGGAGGCAGGGTGGGAGCCATTTTTTTCCTGTCTCAGCTAACACTAAATAAGAGCCGCCAGCAGTGAAGTCATTACCTCTTCCTGGAGAGCTTGTTTCCACTATACTCTTCACAGTTCAGGATTATAAAGAACCTCTTTTCCATTCTTTTTTTTCTTTTAAGATTAAAAAATATATATTTTTACAGAGGGGAAGAGAAGGAGAAAGAGGGAGAGAAACATCAATGTGTGGTTGTCTCTTGTGCGCCCCCCACCCCCACTGGGGACCCAGCCCGCAACTCAGGCATGTGCCCTGACTGGGAATCTAACCGGCCATCCCCCAGTTCACAGGCCCTTGCTCAATCCACTGAGCTACACCAGCCAGGGCCCATTATTCTTCATTCTTTCCATTTCCCACCCCCCACAGGTGGATCTTCTCCTCCTTTCAGAAACTTGAAGATGATGACCTTACAACCTTCT
Organism: Sturnira hondurensis; assembly: GCF_014824575.4. Lineage (NCBI taxonomy): Eukaryota > Metazoa > Chordata > Mammalia > Chiroptera > Phyllostomidae > Sturnira > Sturnira hondurensis. The sequence goes on from NW_028095988.1 coordinate 10,756,733, forward strand.
CTCTAGTATCCTCAAATGATCCAGACATAAATATTTTAGTGCGTTCACCAGTGTCTTTCTGATTGCATTAAAGTATCTGCACAACTAGTTCCTCATTTATAAAAGCTGTATGACCTGTAACTCTCTACTAGTTAATCAACTCTCCTGGAACAGTTGACATGGAGGAAAAGAGACGATGACGAGGAGAAATATTTTAACCCATTTTCTCTGTGTCTTTGGAGGCTGAGTGCTAATATTAAATTGAAGAGGGAGGGGACGAGCGAGGATGGGAGAGGAATGGACGGAGTGAAGGCGGAGCTAGCTCAGCATATAAAACCACAGGCGAAAAGGGAAGCACGTTCCGCTGTGCCGGAGCCATTCTCCGAAAACCGAGAGAGATGGGGTGGTCTGCGCCGTGAGCACGGAGATTGGAAGACAGAAAACAAGGACAGGACCAGAGAGACAGAAAAGGACATCTGGAAAAATCGGAAGGCAGAAGACGGGGAAAGGAAAAGAAACCCACACCAGGTGGAAACAAGATCCAGAGCAAACCGGTCGGATCTACAGTTGCTTTTCTGCAAAAGAAGGGCTGGAGGATTGCCTTTCCCCCCTCCAGTTAATGAAAAGTACTTTTATCCTCCTAAAAGAAAAGGCTGGGGGGCGGTAAAAATCTGTTTTCTTAGGGGGCGAGCCGAGGGAAATACAGACTCTCCCTTTTTGAAGTGTCTGAAATCAGCCGCTGCCTGAACACTGAAGAACCCTCCTGTTTTCTGAAGATCTACATCCCTCCAGGAAAATTCCAGCCGGAGTAGCCGGTACAGTTATATTTTCGTATTTAAATATCTGTGTCTCCCCCCCCCCCCCCGTTAACAACATTTTCCTGGTTTGTAAGCACGAGTGACAAGAAAGTGTCAATACAGAGTAGATATTTTTTCAGTTTGCTCTTTTATCTGCCTGTGTTTTTTTTTAAGAGGGTAGGAGTGGCCCTTATTTCGAGAGAAGACATTTTAATTTGGAAGGCTCGTTCTATAAATATATTCATACCCATTCGCACTTTGAAAGATATCTTTCGGAGACTGAAATTCTATTAAGATGGAAAAAGGAGCCAGGCACCGAAACAGCACCGAAACAGCTCCAGGTGGGAGCGAGTCAGAAACTGGGCCCAGAGAGGGAGAGGGCGGAGTAGCCCTGAAGAAGGAGATTGGATTGGTCAGTGCTTGCGGTATCATTGTGGGTGAGTGCAATTCCTTCTTTCCCCCTCTTGGTGGTCCTTCTGTGGAAACTTAACCCCTCTAAAGTACTGTTTTTGCTTCCTATTCCCTTAGAAAATGTTTGTCAGTCACCTGTACTGTAATGCTGCAGCTCGCCTGCTGCTGGTCAAGTGTTGTTTAAACCAAGCTGAACAATTTTATCCAGTGTTCATAGAATGAGCAAAATAGGGATCACACACCTGGCTGAAGGTCAGCATTGCCTGAGAGCTTGTTTAAAAAAGAATACAGGTCTTCCGGCTCCCCACTTGAAGGTTCTGACTCAGTAGGCTCAAGGAGGGGCTGGGGAACCTCAAGTTTTAACAAGTTTTCATGCAGCCATCTCCTCCCAGACTCTAGACTAGCTTTTAGTAGATATTTGTTGTTTTATGTTATATGAAACTATGGGCCTACAGAGATACATAATAATAAAAATAGCTACAATGGCCATAATACTACCTTGCCTTTCTATAGCTTTTCCACCTTAGGCAGCTTTTAGTGAAATAAATGTGTCAGGGCTCTTACTCCCATTTCACAGATGAGGAAACATATTATGGAAGAAGAGACAGATTGTGCCTTTCTGTAAATGTTTAGTGTGCACTTTCTCTAGTTGCCTAGTGAAGTCTCCCTGTCTCTTAACCCTGTGAGGTTCTCAAACGGAACTGAAAGTAACTAGAATGTGCAGTCAAGATAGAACTGATGGCCCCCTGCCTGGTCTGGCTCAGTGGATTGAGCATGGGCCTGTAAACAAAAGGTCACCAGTTCAATTCCTACTCAGGGCACGTGCCTCGGTTGCAGGCCAGGTCCCCAGTAGGGGGCATGTGAAATGCAACTACACTTCAATGTTTCTCTCCCTCTCTTTCTCCTTCCTTTCCTCTCTCTCTAAAAATAAATAAAAATCTAAAAAAAAATTAAAAATAATTAACTTAATTTGAAAAAAAGAACTGATGGCTAAAATTCATCCCAGCTAAGAGACTTTCAAACTGGGGAGCTGGGTGTCCCTGGGAGTGCCAGTTCAGGCCACTCCAACCCCTAACTGTACTCCATTCAGCACGGGGGCCCAAATATGGCTTCATCTCTAGAAAATACTTCCTCCTCCTTAATGGCGCATTACTGTCCTCACTTCAGAGGGAGAGAGTTTCTTCTGCTGTCTTTGACAGAGGGCTTAACCTTCTCCCCATGGAAAGGAGAGCAGGTCAGAGAGGTTGGATATGCTTCTGTGTCATTTCTCCAGAGTTCTTTTTGAAGGCTTATTGTTCCTCGGTGCCCCACGAACCAGTTTCTCTGGATGACCTGATGGTCCATGTGGTGGCGCAGAGACATTTTTGGCGCCTGCGCAATAGTGACACTGGAGAACACCCTTGAAATCAAATAAAATCAGTACAGTATTCAGATAATCCTCTTCACCCCTACACCCAGACTTCAGTGATAATTATCTCCACCCTGTTTTTAAAATAGAATCCCATCTTGTTTAATTCTCTGATTGTGGGAGGTTTTCTAGACATCTACGGTTATAGGGAAAGTAATGTTATTTTTAAAACTATAGTCCTGATCTGAATCTCTCATTATCCTTTCTTTGCCTGTCCTTCATCCCAAGTGCTCTAAAAAATTAGATCAGCAAAGTACTCAATATGTACCGCACATGCCAATTTAAGATCTATAAATAGCTCAGCGTCTGTTACCTCTTTCACCAGTTTGATAGGATTAAGCCTTTTCCTCCCTTTGGAAAGGTTCTGATTCATACACAAATGTGCACACTCACACACTCAAGCACAACTGCCTTCTTCCTGCCTGAGTTTTGCTCACCCACCCCGACACATGAGCAGGTTTTCAAGGGCAGAGGATATTTTCTTATGTGCTAAGGTTGGTTTGTGTCTTTCTTTAACATTTTTCTAAGCCTATGAAGAAACAGGAGTGTTCAGATATAAAAAAGTATAACATGAGTGGTTGTTACTGCTGACTTGTCCACAACCTCATGGATGGCACTATGGTGAGAAGAGATTCCAAATATGTGATTTCAGAGAAATCGGGATATTTTTCTAAAATGAGAGAATCCTGGCCCTGGCTGGTGTAGCTCAGTGGGCCTGCAAACCAGACCATCGAGGTTTGATTCCCAGTTAGGGCACATTCCTGGGTTGCAGGCCAGTTCCCGGCAGGGGCCAGTTCCCAGCAGGGGATGCATGAGAAACAACCATACATTGATGTTTCTCTTCCTCTCTCCTTCCCTTCCCCTCTAAAAGATAAATAAATAAAATATTAAAAAATAATAATAAAAATAAAATAAAATGAGAGAATCCTGGTAGAGTTACTGGGCACTATCCTACATTTAAGCTAGGATAAGATGCCAGCTTCCCCTTCAGGATAACATGGGGGCCAAACCCTTTCTGATTCCACTCCTGCGTGGTTGTTGAGTTACAAATGTGCTGAGCAGCTGCCTTGTCTTTTTTTAGAGGAGTTTCCAAGTGGATGATAGTGATTCAAGTTTTTTCAAAACCAAATGCAAAAACAGAAATGGCATTTTCTACACAGAACTTAGTGATCTGGTGTTCAACATCACCACCATGGAAGAAACAGAATTAGAAGGCAAAAAGAGAAAGGAAATTTCCTAAGCAAATCAGGTGATGTGCTACAGTAGCAATTGCCCCAATTTTATCTGTCTCGTACACAGTTGACTTAGAGGGATAAGTGAAACTATATTTCATACAAGCTCATCAAACTTCATTCACAATCATCATTGTTGCGCTAAAGTAGAAAGAACAGAATGGCAAGTGCTATAGGAGTATAAAATGAACTAATAGAAGACTCATGTCCTAGAGCTCCTTATAATCTAATTGGGGAGATCAAATCCATGTGCATTAAACAGAGAACATTGAAAATGCATGCTATGATTGAGTATGTAAGAGATGCAGGAGGCAAAGTTAAGTGAATGGTGGAAAACATAAAAAGAGAGAGGTTCTCAACCAGAACTAGATTAAGAAGCATCTTAATGGATGTGAAAAAAGATAGAGTAGAGAAGACAATTTGAGGAGATTTTATAGGCAAAAGGGCAATAACTAAAGTGTTATTTCCTTGAGCAAAAAAAGATGTGTCTTATACATCCCCAAGTCTTTATTGCTTAGCAGAGCGCCTGACATGGAACAATTACTCAAGTGATTGTTGAATTTAATTGACTCTTGGACGAAAGTCCTAAGACAGTGTTTATCTCAGTAAACTCAGTAATAAGTGTTTATCTGAGAGGCTATTGGGAACCTGGTTTGAAAATCTTTAAGCTAGGAGTAATTTCATCAACCTGGACAATAAGGTTGTTCCGTTCTTGTTTCTTTAACTCCACCTTTGCCCTAAGCTAAACAGGCTATTGTTCTGCATGTGCTTGGGTAAGGAAACCCATTGGTGACAGATGAACTTAGATTCCTCTATGAATGTGAAATCCCCCCAAAATGTAAGGAACATGTGAGGGAGCAACAAAATCCATTTAATAATTATACCTAAGCTACTAGCTATCATTATGAAACACTTATTATACACCAAGCACTCATCCACTTATATAACATACAGTATCTTATTTATCCTTTACAATAACCCCATGTGGTAGACACTTATTAACCCTTCCTCCAGATATGGAAATAGAGGCTCCGAAGGATAAACAACATGGTGAGGGTCACACAGCTGAAAAGTACAGAAGCCAAGATTCAAACCCAGAGCTTGTCTGAGTCCTGGATTGAGCTCTTAAGAATTATTCTTTGCTATTTCTGTTTTTGTGTCCTGAAAGGGGTATTTTCCTTTAGACCCTGGAAAGATGTCCTTATTCATTTTTATGGATGAAGCAGTTAGTGTTTGTTGTATTCCCAGCAAGGACGTGTCCCAGGCTAAAGGGGAGTTGGGCTATCGGCTGGGGTGGAAGAAGGTAGTATTCCTGGTACAACTGCGGGAAGACTTGAGAGGGAAGCCTGAGGTCTGTCAGCTCAGCCCCCACAGGATCTGGCCAGCCTGGAACACACTCCCACATGCAAACCATTCCTCTATGGATCAGCAGTCTTCCCAACAATGGAAGAGGCCTAGAGTTCCTGGCCGTTTGGGTCACTTTATATCAGTTATGTACTTAGGTACATACTTAGAATCTAGGTCTAAAGGCACCAGGTCCACTGCAAAGCCTAAAGAAAAATATTCATACGAGGTCAGACCATTTTGTTTTTACCATAGTTTGTGTTCCTGGGGGAACTTGACCTATTTCCCATAGAGCAATACTGGAGACAGGTCTAGCTACTAGACTACTCTCTCCCAGCGAAAAAGATGTTTTAAAACAGTACTTACTGAGCTCTAAATACCATTTCCTGCACTATAAATGCTTTATGTATATTGCCTTCTTTAATCCTGATCACAATCCCATGGGAAAAGATATTTTAACTATCTCTATTTTAAACATGGGGAAGTTGCCCTGGCTAGTGTAGCTCAGTGGATTGAGTGCTGTCCTGTGAACCAAAGGGTCACAGGTTTGATTCCCAGTCAGGGCACATGCCTGGGTTGTGGGCCAGGTCCCTGGTGGGGGGGCGCATGAGAGGCAACTACACACAGATGTTTCTCTCCCTCTCTTTCTCCTTCCCTTCCCCTCTGTCTAAAAATATATAAAAATCTTAAAAATAAATAAATAAATAGATAAATAGATAAATATGGGGAAGTTGAATCACAGAGCTAGTAATTTGCCCAACGTCACACACTTGATTTCTGAGATGGTCTGATTCCATGGCCAAAACTCTTAGTCATCCCCATTTCTCAGAGACCAAGAGAGGAGGGAAGGAGGCTGATGCATATTGTGTGGTGGAGGAGTGGGCAATAGAGGACCACAACATGGGCATTGGAGTCTGGAAAGACCATGAATGTCTGATATGGAAAATTTAAGGGCAAACCTTTTTTTAAGGCTGTTTATTGAGGAGTTTGGCTATAATTATAACCGTATGAAATGGCACTGGGCCAGTTTGGAAAATTTTTAAGCCCAAAAGACTTTCAGACCCATATATTTTATACCACTTTAGAAGATTTTACATTTTAGCCTCTAATATGATATATTAGCTTTCTAATCTCTAAAATGTCTACTGGATGTTAACCAGGAGGATAGAGTATGAAAACTGCTTCTTGAGTTTGTAGTTCAATTATTTTTTATGCATAGAGAGATTAGGATTTGATTCATTCAAGATGAAAACAACTTTGAAACTCTCACTGTCCTTAGAGAAAACTCAGACAGAAACCAGCTAGGAGCCTTGTAAAAACAGATTCGTCTTGGTGAATAGAGAGTACGTAATACGTAACTACCACTTACTGAGCAGTATTGTGCATCAGATACCTAATACCTGATCAGTAGTTTATCAATATTCTTATCTAATCCCATGAAATACGTAGTGTTATAAACAGAAAAGGTTCGAGCCTGCGAACCAGAGGATCATGGTTTGATTCCCAGTCAGGGCACATGCCTGGGTTGCAGGTTGGTTCCCTGCAGGCCAACTCCCAGCAGGGGACACATGAAAGGCAACCATACATTGATGTTTCCCTTCCTCTCTCCTTCCCCTCTAAAAATAAATAAATAAAATCTTAAAAAAAAGTTTGAGTAAATAGTAATTGGGAAATGGCAGGGCCAGGATTTTCACCCAGGTCACTGAATCCTGAGGCCACTGGGCTTAATCAAAATGCTCCATAGCCTGGAGCGCGGGTGACTGGGACCAGGAATCCTGTTGCGTGCTTCCTGCCTTCAGCAACCAGGGAACTCAGGGGTCAATGTGGCTGAGGCAGCTTCTGGCAGGGCTAAAGTATGTTCTCTCAAAGAGTAGTTATACAGGTCAGTAACTACCAGGAGATGATTAGGAATGGGGAAAGAAAATAGGAATGAAGCAGGTAAAAAACTGTATCTAAGAAACAGAACCAAATAGCCCATTATATTTAGAAAAACAGAAATACCCATACCCAGATTAGACAGACTTCTCTGAGAGGTGCACACCATATAGTGTATTACTTTTCTGAATTGGCTGCTTGAAGCAGCAGGCAGGCATAGGGCAGACTAGTTGACTGCTCAGGTTGCTTGGCTACCAAGCATTTGGTCCTTTCTGCTTTCCTCTGAGGGTTAACCCAGCGGCACACTGCCTGCAAAGAAATGCCTCTGGGATTTCTGTTGTTGTTCTTGTTGTTATTGGTTAGGGTGGTGAGGGGGTGCTGAAAAAAAGCTTTTTATGTGTAATCTTAAGAATATTTTCTGAGCTACCGAAAACAACAATTCAGGAGCCCAAGGGACTAGGAACTGTTCCATTCCAATTTTTAAGTCCCAGCTGGCTGAGCATACACAGCAAAAGAACCATACCTTGCTCTCCTCCCAGAACTTACCTACAGATGAGTCACCCCCAGCCCCCAGTCACTTCTCCCTGGAGGTCTGGGAATGGCAAATTGCAGGCTGTTCCCTGTCACAGGGATGGGGGCTATTGGTCATAGGATTCAAGATGTGTCCATAGTTCACATTCAACAAACGATTATTGCTCATTATATGCTAGACTCTGTGCTGAGAGCACTACTGAATTTTATTTCTAAGAAGCAAAATTATCCTTCAAATCCGTTTTAAGCTGTTTTACTTATAGAAGAAATAAAGTATGAGCCAAAAAGCTTTATCGATTACATTTCATCCCCCCCTCATCCTTTGTCACAGTCACAAGTCTTCCCATTGGATCACTCTCCGCTTTAAATATTCTCAGCATTAGCAGTGGTTTCCAGGGGGAGGGTTTCACAATATACCTCAGGGTGTTCAGCGCAGCCTCACACTGAGCTGCACACGATGAAAGGAGATTTCCCAGAGAGAGTACCATTGCTGCAGCATTATCACTGATAACTAACATTCCTTAGTTATCTACAGATTTTAAAAGTGCCCGTTTGTACATCTTTGAAATGCATAAATACTTTTAGCTGCTTCTTTAGAGTACAATTCTGCATAGGGTGTTTAATAAACAACTGATACAGGCGCATCAGGTTGCCTCAGGGAAAAGGAGCCATTTGTTAAGTTGAGCCCTGATGCTGGAAGTAGAAAGGATGTAAATTTTTCTATGACTTGTGTCAAGTCAGTGAGGCGTGGAAAGGGAGGAACCATCCCCAGCACAACAGAGGAGGAAGGGCTTTAGAGATAGTATTGGTTTGTAAACTGCTTCCCTATTTACAAACTTTTAACCTGGAACAAGTTAATTATCAGTTTACTTACCTGTAAAATGGAAGTTTCTTGTGGGGTATTAAAATAAAGCTGGTGTCCTCTGGTATATGTTCAATACATGTGGTTTTTTCTCTCCTTCAGCTCATCTTTCCACCACCTCCACTTCCCCTCTTACCCTAACCCAAATACACACACTTTCTAATTCTGGTCCACAGATTTTGATTAGATTGACCAGGTGATCACAAGTGGCCAGTCCAGCCCAAGTCTGACCTGCTTATCAACCAACCAATACCTTTCCTTTTCTTTCTGTTGATTTGAGTCAGCTTACTCGTCAGCATCTGTTTTGTACTTCTTGTCCAGGAAGCTTTTTTGGAAGAGCCCATACCGGAGACCTTTTCCATTCCCTTTTTTAAATGTTTTGTTTTTAAATTTACACTCTTCTCTTTATTTTTTAATGTTTTTATTGTTGTTCAATTATAGTTCTCCTCATTTCCCCCATTACTGTCCCACCCCCGCCGCCCACCCCCATCACCCACCTTCAATCCTCCCCTAATCCCATTGTCTTTATCCATGGGGGGCTTTATACATGTTTCTTGACCCTTCCCCTTCCTTCCCTGTTATCACTCCTCCCCCAAGTTGCTGTCAATTTGTTCTTTATTTACATGTCTCTGATTCTGTTTTGCTCGCTTGTTTGTTTTGTTGATTAAGTTCCCTTTATAGGTGAGATCATACGGTATTTGCCTTTCTCTGACTGGCTTTTTTCACTTAGCACAATGCTCTCCAGTTTCATTCATGCTGTCACGAAGGGTAGGGGTTCCTTCTTTCTTTCTGCTGTGTAGTATTCCATTGTGTAAATGTACTATAGTTTTTTGATCACTCATTTAGTGATGGGCACTTAGGCAGTTTCCAGCACTTGACTATTGTAAATTGTGCTGCTATGAACATTGGGGTGCATCATTTCTTTTGAATTGGTGTGTCAGGATTCTTAGGGTAGAATTGCCAGGTCAAAAGGCAGTTCCATTTTTAGTTTTTTGAGGAAATTCCATAGTGTTTTCACAGTGTGGAAAGTGTAGAAACTGCACCTTTCCATTCGTAATACAATGTCTTGTCATATGTTGTAGTAGCACTCATGCATCTTAAAATGTTGCCAGCTCTGTGTCCATGCACATGTCTTCACTTCTCCACACGATTCCTTGATGGCAGGGACTGAGTCCTACTCATTTTCACATCCCCACACATTCAGCCTGGCATGTGGTAATGCTTAGAAAGTGCGTGTTGAATAATAGCAGTTGGTCAAAAACCAATCATCCACTTGGGATATTTCCCAGCAATATGAATATACTTAATGTTACTGAACTACATACTTAAAATGATTAAGATGGTAAATTTAATGTTATTGTTTTTTCTCACAGTAAAAATATATTTTAGAGGGAAGATGGGTAGATGGAGGTAGAAGAGGGTATAGGGAGGATAAATGGTAATGGGAAAATTAAATTAAATGTTAAACATTTTAGCTTAAAATGAGTTATTCTCATGAACAATACAGTTTTGTGCTTGACTTAAAAATAAAACACCCATATCTTCGAAATTCAAGTTTGAAGAGGATTTTAGGGATTATCCAGATGATGACTTTGAGGCATGAAGGTGGAGCAGGTTTTCTCAACCTTGGTACTATTACCTTTTGGGCCAGGTACTACTTTCCCACAGAAGGCTGTCCTGTACATTGTAGGGTGTTCACCAGCATCCCTCGTCTCTACCCACTAGATTTCAGTAGTAACAACCAAAATCGCCTCCAGATATTGCCTACTTCCCCTGAGGGTGGGAGGGTGGCACAGAACTGTTCCTAGATGAGAAACTCTGAGGTAGACAAAACCTTTCATTGTTGGTGCCTGGTTCCCCAACCAGACAGGGAGACACTGGAGACCAGATGTCAGCCTTTAATGGGCATATCAACGGGCTCAGCATTCTTAGTCCCTCAGGCCAGGATGCCTGTGTCTTTCAGTGGCTGGTGGGTGGTGGTTGGCTCCCACTGTATTATTAAATGTCCATATGTGAACAAGTGCTTCCCAGTTACCTTTTAAAGCAGGCATGTACAGAGTGGGTGCTCATAAATATTCTTTGAGATGCAATTACCTGTTGGCCGCCCACCTGCAGCATTTAAAACTTATGCCTAGACAAGTAGACAAATGACTCAGAGAATACTTTATGATCCTGGCTCTACACTCCTATTTTTTTAAAGATTCTTAAAATGCATTTTTAGAGATGGGAAGGGAGGGAGAAAGAGAGGAAGAGAAACATCAGTGTGGAAGAGAAACATCAATCAGTTGCCTCCCACATGCCCCTCAGTAAGGGACCTGGCCACAATCTAGACATGTGCCCTGACTGGGAATCAAACCCACGACCTTTGGGTTTATGGACAGTGCTCAACCCACTGCTACAACAGTGAGGGCTACACTGTTATTTTGGAGCCAAGCCTCAGATTCTTCTAGGGATGGTCTCTATTCCTATTGCTGTAAATCTTAGCAGTTCCTCATATGGGCCAGCATTTTACAGAATATAAAGTGCTGCCTCGCATATGTGACCTTTGATCCCTACAACTCTCTGAGATAGGCAAGGCAGGGTGATTATTCGTATTCATCAGATGAAGGGAGGGTTCCTCAGAAAACTTCAGGACATGTGGCTTGTGAGTAGCAAAGCAAGGATTCAATGGCTCCTCCAACTCTAAGTCAAGTGCCCTTTCCCTTTTTAGTAAGAAATCCTAGCTAGACAGCAGAGTCCTGGAGCACATTCCACATCTGTGTTCTATGCGAGATGGCAGCTCCCAGGGCCTGTGGCAGAGTCTTAACCTGCTCTCCTCGTAAGGTAGTTATTTGTATAGTCCTGATGCGAAAGTGTAATACAGGGTGAGAGGCGTGGTCAGCTTCCGGGCTGTGAGGATCAAAGCCCAGCCTCAACCTACTAGACCCTGCTTCTGCACTGTTCTCCCAGTCCTGAAAATCCTGAGGTCTTCCCACCCACTTAATGGGAGAAGCACAAAGAAGGGTCACCTCCACTTTCCCTGGACACTGTGGAAATGGACAGAACCTTCAAGCCCCAGGAAGAGCTGTAGCTCGATTTCAAGACCAGCATGAGGCCCTGGCTGGTATAGGCCAGTGGATTGAGCACAGGCCTACAAAACAATCAAGACCGGCATGAGTTTGTAAGGAAGGCCAAAGCCTTTTGGATCTGAGGGTCTGTTAGGCATTAGAAACCTGTAATTCCAGGTCCTAGGAAGTTCTTTGATGGCTACAGCAGTCCACTGTGGACAGGTCTGGATGTGAGTAAATAAGAATCACATGGTTATTAGACCACAGGTGGGAAAATTCATGGTAATTCATGGCAAAAGTAGATATTCTCAGTTCTGGCAATTTTCCTAGTGAAGACTTGTCCACTGATACAAACTGGCCCCTTTTTAATGGACTGGTTTGCCTGGCTTTTCTTTGACAGAACAAGCCAAGCTGAGCCTCATTGTCCAGACATCCTAGGACTCATTCTTCACTAAAGATCCGTGTGATAAAGTGATTGTTTTATTAATTGTGGTGGATGAAAGAGAAGGTTGAAACACTGATCTTCAGCACATCGGCTATACCAGATGGGTGGGCATCTCATTCTTGAATGGCTTTATGTAGACAATGAGTCTAAGAGGAAAACAATGGAGACAAAAGTGCCCCTTTGGCGAGTGTGGCTCAGTTGGTTGGGTGTTATCTTGTAAACTGAAAGGTCACATGTAGGTTTGATTTCTGGTCAGGACACTTGCCTGGGTTGCTGGTTTGGTCCCTGGTTAGGAGCCTACGAGGGTCAAGCAATCACATTGGTTTCTCTCCCTTTTTCTCCCTCCATTCCCTATCTCTAAAACCAATAAGCATGTCCTCGGGTGAGAATAAAAAGAAAAAAATCTCACCTTAATAAACTTATTTCCAACCTTCAACCTTTCATCAAGAAAGTTTCAGAGCACCCTGGCTGGTGTGGCTCAGTGGATTGAGTGCAGGCTGCAAACCAGAGGGTCACCAGTTCAATTCCGAGTCAAGGTGCATGCCTTTTTGGGGGGTCAGGTCCCCAGTGGGGCCATATGAGGCAACCATACATTGCTGTTTCTCTCCTTCTCTGTCTCCCTCCCTTCCCCTCTCTCTAAAAGTAAATAAATAAAATCTTAAAAAAAGAAAAAAAGTAAGAAAGTTTCAGAGCCTAGGTGGAAGCTCTTTCCAAGTTTTCCTTTTTCAAAGCCACTTCAGGGAAGTCTCATTTAGACAGTGTCCAACTTTAAAAGCCCTGCAGCTAACGTGTGTGTTGTGCAATTTCTAGAGGAGAGGCAATGTGGGATAGTTGAGGAAATCCTGGGCCAGGAACCCAAGGCCTTTGCCTCTCGTCCAGGCTTTGCTGTATACACGTTATGTGATTTAAATTGTCTCCTCATCTCTCTGAACCTCAGTCTTCAAAAAGGTAAATAAGAATGATAATACCTGACCTACGGACCTAAGAAAGTAGTTATGAGAATCAAATAAGGTAATAAGCTGTGAGTGTTTTGTAAATCAGTGTTGAAGAGGGTGATGCAATAGAAGGAAAGCATCAGATCTGTGTTCCAGTTTTTGAATAAGCATTCTCTGTGAATCCTTCTTATCGCCTATAGAGTGGAGCATGTAAAACTGTTTTCAGGGAAAAGCTTGAAGCTGTAACAGAAGATTTAGGTTCTAATCCAGTTGCTACTAACTCACTCTATGATTTAGGCAAATAGCTACCTCTCTGAGTCTCAGTTTCTTCATTCGTAAAATAAGGATAATAATACCTGCCTAATTTTCCCCATTTGGAAAATGGGAATTGTAGTTACCCTCCTTACCTCCTTCTTCTACAAACTGGAGATCGTAAGATTAGATAGTCTACTCTTCTCAGCAGGGGAATAACTGAGCTGCTTTACTCATTTGCCTACAATAGACATTTGACACATTTCACAGAATTCGGAGGCTCCAAAGAAACAAATACACTCTTGTCAGAGAACAATTACTCTGTAGAGGTAAGTTCTAGCTTGATGTCAGACATCTTTCAATTGGTAAACATTTATGGAGTGTCTGCCGCATGACACTTCACACGTGAGGGGAAGCAATACAGTTCCTGTTCTCATGGAGCTTGCGGTGTAGTGGAGGAGATAAGTATGAATCAAGTAATCACACTAAAAACTGATATAGAGGGTATTAGTTTGGGGTAATGTTCTTTCAGCTCCAGAACACAGCTGTGCTGCGAGTGACTTTACTCCCCCCGCAGAAGCTCCAGAGGCCACTAAGCAGGAGGAAGTGTTACATGATTCTGGTTTTCTAGATAGCAGCTTCCTAGAATCAGTGAGAGGTGCATGCCTTTCCTTCCTGTTCCCTAGCATAAATCAATTTTAGCTTTTATCTGATTTTAACTCAGTCAAAATTGATATTGTTGGGGGGAGGGGGAGAACCCAATTTTTACAAAATGGAGATTCCTGTCTCATTGCTAACCAATTGCAGCTCTCACCGTCATTCCAGCAGCTCTGTAGAAGGACATGTTATCCGGGAATACTGTAAGGTGAGGCGAGAAGTAGTCAGACTTTGCAGTAGGTTGTTGGTGTTGCACATCCCACCTTCCAGCGTTTCCTCTACCTGGCATGAGGGAAGGAGCATGCAGTCTAGAAATGTCCAAGTGTAAGCGAGAGAACAGAAGTACGTATCCATTCTCATTGCAAAATTCGTTTTCTATAAGAACGCTTAGTAGAACTTTAACATTCTTTATTCTTGAGAAGAAGGAATCTTTTAAATAGCTTCTTTTCCCACTTCTCCCTTGAGACAGCCATTCCTGGCTCTAAGAAATGTCTGGTTGTTCCCAAACCTCCTTTTCAGCACCTAAAAGACCAAAGCCAAACCTTGTTTTCCTCCTGTACTGATGGATTTTTTTTTTTGTAACCTCTTGAGCTAGTTTTTTAACGCTAGTTGTATTTCTCTCTTCTTGGCTGGCTTTGAAATGCCCTATAGGTTACTCTTTTGATACATACCTGCTAGGCAAGGAATTTACTGTCACCTTTCAGTGCTTGTTATCAATTCTCAGAAGCACATTTAGTTTGGCACTTGAAGGGTCACTTGACAGGGTAGGGTGCCCATGTCTTGAGTCCCAGGATACTAGTACCTTCTAGTCTCCACTAACCTAACATTCAGGCAAAGCACATATGAGGACTGTCTAGACCCCTTCCCTCTTCCGTTACTTATCTCACACTGTAATTTTTAATTTTTTAAATGTTTTTTAAAAAGACTATTTATTTATTTATATTTAGAGGGGAAGGGAAGGAGAGAGGGAGAGAAATATCAATGTATGGTTGCCTCTCGTGCGTCCCCTCCTGGGAACTGGCCTGCAACCCAGATATGTGCCCTGACTGGGAATTGAACTGCGATCGTGTGGTTCACAGGCCCGTGCTCAATCCACTGAGCTACACCAGCCAGGGCTGTCACACTGCAATTTTTTAATCTGAAAAGGGATAGCCTATTTTGCACCCCAGAGGAATAGGACATTATTGTTTTTTAATATAAATACTCTCTTCTCTTTCCCTTTGGCTGAAATAACTGAATGCATGGCCTGGAATTAGAAATTGAATTTTGATTTAGAAGTGAGTTTCAAGACCTGATGGGGGTTGAATTATAGCTGAGGTCTGAAAGACTGTTTTGGGAAGCTGAGTGTACAACCCCGAACTCTGCGTCTCGTTCAGCCCAGCACCAGTTCCAAACCAGTAAAGAGATATGTTGGGAATTTGACACGCCCTCAGAACAGTCAAATCCAGCTGGCCTCATAATACACCCTCTAGCTCTGCATTCTGCCTGGGTCCATCTAGCTGCTGCTTCCTCCTTCAGGCCTTTGATGGTGCAGCTGGTGTGGAGCTTGAAGAGAGCTTTCAAAGTATCTGGCCAATGGACCCAATCCCACTTTGTATCATAAGAAGTAGACAAAGGAAAGCTTGGGAAGGAGCTTGTCAGTTGCTTCCCCCACACTCCTGCTTCTTCGCTGCCCAATACACACATTGAATTAGCCAGCCATTCAGTCCTAGGTGCTGGTCTCACCTCCCAGGAGAAGTCCAGCTACTTACGTACAAAGGCGGAAGCGGATTAGTGGGAAGAGCTCTGGATGAGACATCAGGAGACTGACCTCTAGATCCAACTTTACCCATCAGTAGCTCTGGAATTGGGAGAAAGCCACTTAACCTTAGTTTGTGAATTAGTTCCTTAGTTTGTAAAATAGAGAAGTACCTTACCTTTGCTCCTCTTCCTCAATTTCACAAGGCTGTTGTAAGGATCACATGAAACAGTGGAGGAAAATGACCTTGGGAGGAATATGGTGCTGAGGCTTCACATGGGTTACATGCCTATAAATCACTTCCAAACGACTAGGACTTTTTTATTTTTCATAAATGTTTGGGAGGATTATATGAGTCCTTCAACATTATGAAATGTTCTTTTTTTCTTTTCTTTTTAAATTTTATTTATTTACTTTTAGAGAGAGGGGAAGGGAAGAAGAAAGAGAGGGAGAAAAATATCAGTGTGGAAGAGATACATCAATCAGTTGCCTCTTGCATGCCCTCAACTGGGGACCTGACCTGCAACCTAGGCATGTGCCCTGACTGGACTCAAACCAGCAACCTTTCAGTTCATAGGCCGGTGCTCAGTGAACTGAACCACACCAGCCAGGGCACAACTAGGACTATAGGGTTATTTCCTATTTCTCACCAAGGGTGGGGCTGCCGTGTCTATGGTAGAGACCAGCCTCCAAGAATGCTGTCCTCACCCATGAGTCTGAAAAACCCCCAGTCATGGGGTGTGACCAGAGTCTGACCCTTTGGCTCACTTTTGGAGCTAACTGGCAGCTGGTCTCTGAGAACAACTCATTTTTCAAGTCCTGCCATTTCCAGCCAGTCTTAAGACTTTTATCACCTTGGATGAACCATGTACAACCCAGTCAGAGGGTCCTGGGGTTCAATACCTGCACCAGAACTTATTAGTGTATGGTATTCGCTAATGCACTTGGTGGTATCTTTGAGACTCAGTTTCCTCCTCTGTAACGTGGGAGAAATGATCTCTGACTCCATAGGCTTAACCTAAGGATTAAAGAAGACATGTAGGGTACCTGACCACATTCCTAGTCTCTAAGTGCCTGTTGTCTGCCCCTTTTTCCCCGCTCCTAAAGAGAGGATTGCTAGATATACCTGCCTGAAGATGATTCATGCAACCCAAAGGTATTTTAGAATCATATCAGAGATGAGGCCATCCCTGCAAATGCCAGTCCTGCCACCTTTGCTGATGCTACTGTCTCCCTGGAACTTTTGATGCCTCATGCAGGAAACATCATTGGCTCTGGAATCTTCGTCTCACCAAAGGGTGTTCTGGAGAATGCCGGTTCCGTGGGCCTCGCTCTTATCATCTGGATCGTGACGGGTCTCATTACAGCTGTGGGAGCCCTTTGCTATGCTGAACTTGGAGTAACCATCCCCAAATCTGGGGGTGACTACTCCTACGTCAAGGACATCTTTGGAGGACTAGCTGGGTAAGAGGCTCTTCAGAGACCTGAGTGGTCTAGGAAGCCAAGACTGGGATTTTCCAATGTGCCAAAGAGAGCGAGAGAATGGAGTGTCTCCTTTTGCCTCCATGTCATGCTTGCTAGTGGAGTCTTGTGTCCCCTTGATGTTCCTGAGAGTGACAGAGGAACCAGGCTGTAGTTTGAATCTCTGTTGACCTTAGTGGGCAAGAGTCTGTGAGGGAGAGCAAATATGATAACTCTAACTGGAGACTTAAAGGGAAAGCATGTCACAAAACGTGACATTTCCAAGGATAATAGCCTCCCTCAAAGGTGAGGCTCTGATGTTGAATGTCCTCAGCTTCTGCAGCCCTGCTACTAAAGAACTCACCCTTCACCCATGAGGCACAAGGGTGTGGAGGGCACTTCTCCCACAACACCCGCTCAGTGATGCCTATGGCATTTGTGTAAGTGGTCATACCCTTAGCATGTCCTGGCTGTCAAACTGCTGAGGTTGCAAATTTTATTTTCCACCACTGGATGCTGGGGGCCAGAACAGTAGAGAAGAGATAATGAAAGGAGAGGGAAGAGTGAAAGAATGCCAAGACATGCATTAGTACTAGTTGAAACTTAGCTCTTCATCATTAAACGATTTTATTGTCATTGCGGAGGGCTGAGTGTCTCTTTTCAGAGGGGACTAAGCTCCTCGGCATCTTTAAAATAAAAAGAAAATGCATCTCTGTAGCTTACCCGTCCCTCCTAATCCTGCCCCATGACTTGCCCAGGCTTCCCCTGATGACTTCTGAATCCCTGCCATGCCTTTGGTTGGGGCGGGTTTCTGCATTGCCGTCTTGGGTCAAGTCCTGTCCTGTTCCCCCTCAGGTTCCTGAGGCTATGGATTGCTGTGCTGGTGATCTACCCCACCAACCAGGCTGTCATCGCCCTCACCTTCTCCAACTATGTGCTACAGCCGCTCTTCCCCACCTGCTTCCCCCCAGAGTATGGACTTCGACTCCTGGCTGCCATCTGCCTATGTAAGTGTCATCTGGGCCTTGCTCTCAAGGCAGCCCCTTTAGCCTTCCTGGTTGTCTCCATGTCTCTCTCTGCTGCTTCTTCCTCTCCCTCTTTCTTTCCTGCCCTCTTTTATGTTTTCCCCATTCCTTATTTTACCATTTCCTGCATGTGTGCTTTGAATGAATGAATTCTACATATCATTACCTGATGTTAAAAAAGGAAGAAACTTCAGTAGCTGCTCAAACTTTCATTGGCAGGGTGCTTCATATAAAGCACTTGCACTTATATGATGTCATGCTGGTGGGGTGGGGTGGGAGGGGTAACTCAGCTATCTCAAAGACTCTCACAGGACAGCCAGCTGGGCCCCTCAAGGTGGTCTCCTTGGAAAGTGGCCCTATTTGGCCCTGGGGTAGACCCCTGTCATCCAGGCAAGTGGTACTGCGGGGCCAAGACAGTTGTTTGGTCAGGCCTGCTCACAGATCTAGAGAGGATTGTGGACTCCAGAACCAGGCTGTGGGAAACTGCATCTCTGTGCCACTTTCTAACTACTGTGAGTGCTTGGCAAAGTAACCCTCCCAGCCTGTACAGGAGGGCATGGTTGCGAGGGTTGCATGGGACACTCGGGCATCTTGCGGCCCAGCCTTTACTCAATGACGGTGATCACTTGGTGCTCACTTGTGAGTTGGATCTAGAGCTAGGGTGGTGGGAGAGGAGGAAAAGGGAATGGAGGTACAGAAAGAGTGCTTTTTTTTGCCATCAGACAACTAGGGGGTGTTATAACGGAGACCACATCAGTGCTGTCTACTGCTATTTCAGCATCTCGTGCACACAGACATGGCTTCCTTTTTCCTGTTGGTGCTGGTAAAATGACTGAGTCAAGAGGCCGCTCTTGACCTCCAACTAGAAGTTGAGAATCCTGAAGCTGTTCAGTCCATCCCCTAGGAGAGAAACTAAGCCACAGTGGGGAGTTCCCTGAGCCTTGGCACCCCACAACTCTCATTGCATTCCCTAAACCCACTAAGGGTGGGTGACATCTTAGGCAAAGACCTTCTGGCACTCGTATAGCCTCACAGATTGCCCCCAGGCCAGAGAGGTACAAATGCTCCCAAGAGATGAGGACCACTCCTGCCTGCAGCCCATTTCTCGAAAGACAGGTTGTGCATGGTTCCTCTGGCAGCCCCACATCTCATCTGGACCCTGCTAGCACCAAGCCAGGAGGAATTTAGAAACTCTAAGGACAAAAATGATAAGATCTCCCCTCTCCTGATTCCTGACATCAAAGACCCAATAAAGCTTCTCTGGCCTCTCCTCTGCCTTTTAAGTAGAACTGCAAAGCAATTATGACCCGCTTAACATGGGCAGACTTGCCCTCCAGAGATAGGAATTTGTCAGTGTCCTTGAGATACATGTGCAAATACTTTTCCACCTTCATAAGCAGGGAAATTTTCTTAAACCCAAATGTATTCCTCCTTATTTCCTTGGGAAAAATGCAAAACAGCTCCTCACTTCATCTCGTACACTACCCCTGCCCTCCCAGATGTGAGGGCCAGTGGAGTCCCCAACTCTTCTCTACAGAAGTGCACTTGTGGACTCAGCCACACAGCCACACTTCCTCTCAGACACTCCCAGGTACTTTGAGTTGGTGTGCAAAGTTTCTGTTTTCTGGTTCTTTGAATTCCTTTTTTTTAACCCACTTTTACAGGCCCCTCAAATCATCTCTTAAGGTACCCAGTAAAATAAATAAGAATCAGGCTGTCAGGAAGGTTTGGTAGATGCTGTCTTTCTTTAAATGCTATCTTTTAGTTCAGGCACCCCTCCAGCCATCATCTAGCTGCATCCCATTCTCCTAGCAGTTGCCAGGCAAGCTGACTGTGGAGAATAGGCCCAGTGTTCCTTGGCAGTAGAGCCAAGATTGGCCCAGTCCAGCCATATTCTTAATAGAAGCAGTCGAGAGTATGAAGATGATCTGGATGTAATGATATAAGAAACTCTGCTTTCTGCTGTGTCATTTTGGTGTTCTGACAGGCTGGATCCACTGTGGAAATGAGAATTTTTGAGGGAAAGGCCACCCTCTGTGGAGAGGTTGCTGGCGAGGTCCAGCTACTCCAGTTGGGGAGCTGGAGGACTGGGCAGGAGCCCAGCTGGGAGAACCGGTACGGCAAAGCCCCTGGCTGGGGTTTGCTGTGGGAGAGAGGAGATGAGGTCAAATCTGGTTCCATGGGGGCATTTTTAGAATAAATCCGGAAGAAAAATGATGGTGGGAAGGAGCAGATGAGGTTGGAGAGGCAGAAAGAACCTGCTGTAACTGGCTTGCCTGCTGGGAGTTTGGAAGGGGGCGGAGAGGAGACGGGAAAGAGAAGGAACTGCGGATTTGGATCACGCTTATGCAACTGCAGCTGCCGCTTTGAGTTATTTTATGATTTAGGTCAAAGCTGATTATTCACTGCTGACTCAGCAGAATATTCCTAGCCACCAGGCAGTAAAAAAAAAGAAAGTATTTTACGTTTTAATTAAATGAAAAGCCTTTCTCCCTTCTCCAGAGCAAGCATATTAGTAGGAGGAGTGAGTTAGGAAGGAGGAGATCGGGAGGTGTAAAAACAGTTTTGGTGCCTTTTGTGATTTGCTTGAGTTCCTTCCTTTCTTCCTTCCTTTCTTTTTTATTTTTTACTATTTCATAAGATGACTGTATTCTCTAGGTAAAAGATGTTCCCCTTATCTTCACCCCTCTCTCCTGCCCAGTAGCCCTGGTAACCATGGATGGGTATCCTTACATCCTAAATAAAATGCATCTATCCATGTATGCATCTGGGTATGTAGACATACATATTTTTTTAATTAAGCAGAAATTTTATTTCCAAGCTCTTTAAAGATGATCACAAATACAATATGTTCTTTTTTAAGTGTCTCAAATTAAATCAAAGGCACAACATCAAAGTAAAACATGACATTAAAAATTCATTTAGTTTGTAAAATGTTCACATTACTTTGTTTTTAATAACTTGCAATGTTCTGTAAGTCACATTTTAAATAAAAGTCTTTCAAAGACATGAAATAAGGTATGACTAAGTGCAGCCACAACTCCAGAGGGACTTAGGAAGAGCTGTGTGTCACACGCAGAACCGGGAGATCTCATACACGACGCATTCATCTTTCCAATGAGTTCTGCTAAGAAACAGCTTCCATGTTTAGTGTTAAAAGTAAAACAGTCTTCTCACTTACAAAAATCAAGACAGCATTTGATTAATAAAGCCTAATCTTCCCACAATTTTACACTGGCTTATCTTCATTTAAAAATTGTAAATTCATGAGAAAGGGACAAATTTTGTTATGACGTAAAAATCTTAGGAACAACAAAATTCCAAATATTGAATTTTTTAATAAACAAAAATGGTTTTCTTTCCAAAATGTAAACATCCGGTAAATAAAACATACATTACATTCCAGGTATAGAAACACCAGTAGTTCCCTTGTGAAAGAGGTGCATTTTTGTATGTTTGGTGGTAAAGTCTTTGCCCTAAGTATAAAGCACTTCATCAAGCAAACTGGGCCATTATTACTTAAAAGTCTGTTCTTCACCCAGTTTCTTTATTTGAGTTGAAACTCATCAATTTCTGTAGAGTTTTGGTGATAGGACCAGACCACTGGGAAGGTCTGAAATACCTAAAAGTCATTTGGTTAGGAAAAAATGCTTTCTTGAGACTTGGAGGCAGGCATTCATCACTTTGTGTCTGAAGGCATTCCTTGACCCACTTCTTTCCCACAGTGTTCAGAGTAGAGCACAGGATCTGGGCTCCCAGAAGGGGTTGCTTCCCGCTGGAATGCAGACCAGCAGGGTATCCTTGCAGGCATTCTGCGTGCAGTACTCTTAAAGCTCTGCAGCAGCCTGGGAGACCTTGATCCTCTCCACGGCGGCCTCCAGCTTAAGCTGCTCCACCAGGCACTGCCGGCATTCACGCTGGCCCCAGTGGACATGGAGGCGCTGCTAGACATACATATCGATAGGTTATTTCTGCAGCTTGCTCTTTTAGCATGTAGCTGCATCTTTTGGCTCTT
The DNA here is from genome assembly GCF_014824575.4 of Sturnira hondurensis. Lineage (NCBI taxonomy): Eukaryota > Metazoa > Chordata > Mammalia > Chiroptera > Phyllostomidae > Sturnira > Sturnira hondurensis. Next base: position 10,778,747 of record NW_028095988.1, read on the forward strand.
ATCTGACTTTCAGGTTATAAACAAAGTTGTCCCAGTGACACAGAAGAGCGCCAGGTGTTCTGGGGTCCCTTATTTGTGCTTCTTGCTCCCTAACAGTGGGTAGCCTTTGGGATCTGTTTGCCACCCCCACCTCCACCCCCTGGGGACCAGACCACCTTTTACTCAGGCAATTTCCTGGCCTCCTCTACTTCAGTATCTGAAGTAGATTTTTGCCTTCTCATTCAATCCCCCTCTTCTCCCTTAATGTCTTGTACTAAAGAAGCTCCTTTTCCTTTCTCTCCCTGAGTAGAAGGGAATATTCTGCATGCATTTTACAACTTAAAAAACACTTCTTATCTTGTTTTCTATTTCTCTACTGAGATTCCTAATAGGCTAGTTTGCCAGGACTTCAGATGTTTTTTTTTCTTCTTAAGGACTTCGCTATATGCATTACTTTTAGCCCTGAGTTGCTCTGCAGTTTCTCTGCATAAAGGGCAGGTGATGCTCTAGGAAAGTTTCCAGGTGCTTGATGCATGATACTGTGGTAGATAAACTTATGTGTATTGTTTTGCATGTCTCTTGCAAATTAATCCCTTTACCTCAGGGCATTCAACAGTCTTTCCTAGCATGTAAATCCTTTAATCTCAGTTCTTTTTCCTTTGAGGCTTCATGTTCTCAAGACCCGCCCGAACTTCTCATCCTGAGCACTAAATGTACTGCCTGCCTCATATGCCTGAGCAGCACTGCCTTCTTGCCCTTCCCTCATCCTCAGAGAGTTCTTTGGGTGTATCATCAGCCTTTTATATGCACAGGAAACCTGGCAAATACAGACTGGCTAGAATTTGATTCTCATATATCCAAGCCCCCCTTTTTTTTTCTGGACATCTTCTAACTAGTCAACATTTAAAATATAAATGTATTAAAAATCCCTTGGTTTTTGTGCAATAGTCAATTTGACTAACATTTCATTTTTCATTATTATAATGCATAAGATGAAAATTACTTTGTAGATGGATTTTCTAGAAAAAAAAAAGAAACTGCAAATCTATCGGTTAATTATGTGTTGAATTCCTACATTGAGTGGAGATGCAGCAGTGTTTATACAGTCTTGGAAGAGATTAAAGGCTAGCAAAGAGATAGGCGTACAAATACTTACCATACAATGGAATGACAAAAGGTGCTTCAAAGTTGGGAGAGGTGTTAGGGAAGGCTCCCAGCTTGAGCTAAATCTTGAAAGGCAAGTAGATAGGCTCCAGATGAGCATAAAATAGAATAGCCAGGTAGAGGGAAGGGCACAGGCAAGATTTGGGGTCCAGGGAGAAATGACCTGTTGGAACAAAGCAAGTACTTTTGAGTGGGTGGAGCCACGGAGAGTGACAGGAGAACAGGTGAGCAGGAGCCAAACGTTGAAGCATCCTGTACATCATGCAGAAAAAAAGCAGACTTCATCAAAGGGATGGGGAACCATTGAAGGATTTTGAGGAGTAACAAGATTAGGTTCACATTTGAGTGAAGAAAAGGCCATGACCCTTGAAGCAGGGAGATGAATTAGCAGGCTAAGCATTTGTCCAGGCCAAAGAGGTGGTGGCCTAAAATAAAAGCAAAGTTACAAGGGGAAAAAAACAAGATTCAGGGGTAGAATCAGCTGGTAGAATCACTACTAAGAGGAAGGAGTCTATTTTATCTACAGATCAAAGTGAAATATTTTTCATCTAACTTTCTCTAGCTATTGTGATGAGCAGTTATGCCTTCTCTGTGTTTCTGCCTTCCATGTCCTCTCCAAAGCCCTGAGAAGCACTGAACAGGTCTTCGGTTAGAAATCTTTCTCAAGGTGGTCACCCCAGGATGCTACTGAAAGTCTGCTCTAGAGTCGCATAACTTAGGAGTTGAGACTCTCAAGAAGCATTATATAAACAAGAATCACAATACTTTGCTCATTCAACAAATGTTTATCGAGAGCCCAGGATGTGCTAGATAGGCTTCTTGGCAGGAGACAGAGCCGTGAACCAGAAAATCTTCATTCTCATTTGCAGCAGCAGCAGCAGAAAATTAAGACTTTCCTTATAAGTGTTTTTTGAGTCTACCTGTGTGTCCTCTATAGGAACTGCAGGACACAGGGTCATTCAATTATCAAATATTCAAGAGTCTGTTCTGCTCCAGGCACTGTGTTAAGTATGAGAATATTTAATACCCCTCAGTCCAATGGATGATTATGACCAGTGCACAGTGAATTTCAGTTTTAAGTGATAAGTTCCCCCAAGAGGACAACTTTCTGGGAGCTAGATGTGACAGAGATGAGGGCCCTCTGGGGGAGCTCCAGGTAGTTCTGGGTAACCACAGCATAGACTCGAGGTAGGAAATGTAGATAGAAGTGGAGACCGGAACATGAAGGGCCTCATCAGCCATGCTAGAGAGATCAGGCTTTACTCTAAGAGCAATAGGAAGAGATTAAAGGATTTCAAAAGAGGATCGACATTGTCATATTTAGATTTTAGAAGAATCATGGCTGAACATGTAAAGGAGATATTGAGAAGGGGAATAAGATCAAAGGCAGGGAGACCAGTTACAGTGTGGTTAGGGGAATTCAGGTTGGAGATAACGATGTGAATTAGGGATGGGGCAGTGGAGTAGAGAGTAAATGACCCTTGAACAACATGGATTTGAACTGCACAGCTCTACTTATACATGGATTTTTTTCACTAAATATACAGTTGACCCTTCCTATCCCTGGGTGTTACATCCATGGAGTCACCCAACCTTGGACCAAAAACAGTATTTTAGTTTTGTGGTTGTAAATCTGTGGATGCAGAGAGCTGACTGTGTGCATTGTTCTACAATATTTTACATAAAGGACTAGAGCATCTGTGGATTTTGGTATGGGAGGTGGGGTCCTGGAACCAACCCTCCTGGGTGCCCAAGGAGGACAGTAGTTAAGTTTCTGGGGAGATACAAGTAATATGCAGATTTTTAACCAAAGGAGGATGGAGGGTGGGGTTGGCACCCTTAACCCCTACATCGTTCAGGGGTCAACTGTGTTTGGCATTTACAAAGTAGAATAAGCGGGACTTGGTGATTAATGGTGAGAGAGTCAGGGATGGCACATTCTTGTGGGAATACAGGTGAAACCAACCAAGGAAGACACTGGCTCATATTTTAATGTCTTCTCATTGGCGAGGTTCAGACTGGGCTATACTGACCCCTCTGTCTTTACCACCTTTTCTATTCACTCTCTAATGCTTAAGATTTGTTGCTAGCACTTGAGGAAGGCATTCCTATGCTTTCGGACTCCACGCCTGTAATGGCAGAGTCCCATTCCTTAGTGCTCTTTCACCTCTTCCCTACCCTATCTGGCCTCTGGAGTATTCCTTGTGCCCCTAGCCCTGGGAACGAAGGTATCTCTGTTGCCTTTCATCTTACATTACTGGTAGAGCAATTTAGTCTTGAGCTCTAATAAGATGAACAACTATTGGTTTGCATATCATAGTAAGCGATTACAAAGATGACAGATCACAGATCATAGTAAGCAATTACAAAGAATTCAAGAATGTAGGTCTTCTTCCTTTGAGATCCATTGGTGTTGGACACTTTTCTGTCCATTAGTTGACATCCAGTCTATTGTCAGCTCAGGATTTAACCACTGGCTACCTGAGAAGTCGGGGTCTTCTTTTTAGTTTCAGTATGCTTTAATTCCTGGACACATCATCTCTTTCCTGGCTTCTCAGAGTGTCTCTTCTGGTCTCCACTTTTTACTCTCAGACTAGAACTCTGCTGTTCAAAGGATGTAGTAGCCCAAGTCCTGGGAACTAGGGAATGAGAAGTTTGGAAAGATAAGGAGATTAAAGTTTCCTAAAAAGGAGTTTTCCTGGAGTTCAGCTTTCACTAGTATGGAAAGAATTTGCTGACTTTCCTACCAGCCTAGAAGTTCAAATTCTTTACTAGCCTTGTGTTCTTGACTCTCAAGGGTCACTTTATTTTTTTTTCCCCCAACAGAGCCAGCACCTGTGGTTTATGAAATCATCCATTAATTGTGTCTGGTGAACGTTTAAGGGTTAATGTGACACACCAAGTTTATATCACACACCCAGGAACGTGAAATCAATCAGAAGATTCATGGGAGTGAAGCCTAGTGGCACTGGGAGCCTTGGGAGAAAGAAGAGAGGGCAGGATTTGTTTTGAGAGTTTAGCTGGTTTGGGCACTAGCCGTCCTTGGAACTGGGTTATAACTGATGTCAACATAAGAATGTCAAAGCCCGTAAAGAATTTTCATAAAAATTTGAGTTAAACAGAGGATGCACCTGGAAGCAAGATCTCAAAAGACTGAGATAAATGCTTCTGAGAATAACAGTTTGCCATTTCTTTTACACACTTGAGATTAAGGAGGGAATGTAGAGAAGATTACATGAAGGTAAGAGAAAGCCAGGCAGGGATTGGATTACAGGAGAGTTGTGGTTATGTGGTCATGCTTTAGAAGGAGGGGTCTAGAAGGGTGGTCAGGTATTCAAAAAAAAAGGTCTGAGCCCTGGCTGGCGTAGCTCAGTGGACTGAGCGTGGGCCTGCGAACCAGGCAATCGCGGTTCGATTCCCAGTCAGGGCACATGCCTGGGTTGCAGGCCGGTTCCTTGCAGGCTAACTACCAGCAGGGGATGCACAAAAGGCAACCATATATCGATGCTTCTCTCCCTCTCTCCTTCCCCTCTAAAGATAAATAAATAAATAAAATCTTTAAAAAAAAAGTCTGAAACAGGGCATTTCAAAAGTGTGTTAACTTAGATGCACAGAAACAAAGGCTGGCTAAGTCAAAAATAAGCCTTTTACTAAAGAAATTGTAGACCTGGGGCATGACTACTTACCATGACCAGTTAGGAATTTACGATCGGATCACTATGTGAGGTAACTTTCCCCATTATCCAACGCCCCCCCCTTTTTAAAAGATTTTATTTATTTTTAGAGAGAGGGGAAGGGAGGGAGAAAGAGAAGGGGAGGAACATTGATGTTTGGTTGACTTTCCCACGTGCCCAGACTGGGGACAGAATCTGCAACCCAGGCATGTGCCCTGACTGGGAATCAAACCAGACAGAGACCTTTTGCTTCATGGGAATAAACTCAACCAACTAAGCCACACCAGTCAGGGCTCCCCAGAATCCCCTTTTTCTCCCACACGGACCAGTCTTGGGAATTTTGCAGCCTGAGTCCAGGTTCATAGACCATTTTACATAAGGGACTCCAGCATCCACAGATTTAGGTGAATGCTAACAGAGCCCACAAGCCTTCTAGTGTAAAAGAGTCAACCAGACCTCCTTTCCCCCAAAGCTGAGGATAATAGAGAGTCAGGTTAGCCCTCCCAGGCTCGGTGCAGACCCCTCAGAACCCACCCCATCCCCCTTGCTCTGAGTCTGGGAGGCATCGGCCCTGAGTATTGAGGCATCAAATAACAGGAATTCTTCAGGCCAAGGCTGGAACAGTAATGAATAGGATTAAAACAAGGCTTCCCAAAGTGGCATGGTGCACTATGTCTGTCTGTCTCTGCTTTTTGGGTGTCCCTTTTTTCTCTTCTCCCCCACTCCAGCTCAGGAGCTGTGCTTAGCTATTGCCGAAGAGAGAACTTCTCAGCTCTCAGAAAATGCTGAGCTGGGTGTTCAGGCTTCTTGGCTGAACTAAGTACTGGGTGGTGATTCAGCAGAAACTCCAGACGCAGCAATTGCACTTGCCATTGGAGGGATCAGGATAAAAAGGGAGGGGAAGAGAGAGCCAGGAAGGGAAGGGGAAGGGGGTGGGAGCTTAGCCAAAAGTTCCATGAAAAGCTGTGTGATTCAGGACCTCCAGAAGCTCCACTGGGTCTCTGCACTCGTCCTCCTCTGCGTGTTTGTCACTGGGTGAGAGAGGCCCTTCCAGAAGGCTCAGCACACCTCCTCTTCTTAGAGGGGCCTCTGAGACTTCTCAAACGATGTCAGTGTTTCAACATGAAAAGGTCTGAAGGAGAAGGGCAAAATGTCACTGTAGTGTGTGTGGTAGGCAGGATCTATCTCAAAGCCTATTTGTGGACCTAACAGACACTGGGATCAAAGCTTAGTGTATCAGGAAGGGCTACTTTGATTTTTTGTTGCTCTTGCTTTGTTTAGGTATTTTTGTCTTTCACCAATCAAGTTATTTAAACATACAATAATACCAACCTTTGTTTTTTGGCAGGCAGGGACTTGAGACTTTATAAGGCAGATCCTCACCCCATATGAAAAATGTCTTGGCGCAGGAATCCAGGGAAAGATTCTAGGAAGTTGGCTCTGTGTTTGCAATCCTGCCCCAGCCTTGTTCCCCAGCCTTTCTGAGGAGGAAAGAGCTCAGGCTGACCTGCATGGGCAGAACTGGAACCTCATCAGAGCCTTGGGTTGAGTGTGTTAGAATTTAAACAAGGTTCTGTGTTTTCTTTGCCTATCAGTGCGTTTTGGCAGCCAGTACTGGTTACCTCCTATGTCTGAAAACAGTTAGGCAGGTCAACCCGGAATAGCCTTTCCACAATTAGAAACACGTGCCCAGTTCCTTCCTCAAGCAAAGGAGGCAGCCAAGGGGTCTCTTCCAGCCGTCCAGCCTATCGCTGAGCAGAGTGTCGCCACACCCCTTCGCCCTGCAGGCTGGGTGCTCACCAGCTGCTCCAGCGTGGTCACTGGAAGGCTGGTCTGGCCGGCATCACCTCGCCCTTTTTGCTCCGGGTCCAGAGGGAGGGAGTCGGGGAAGCTGGCCAGAGCGTGGCAGAATGCAGAGAAGTGCACACCGAAGCAAAAGGTGAGACAGAAACCTACACACTGTCAGGCACATGACCAGGTGAAATACACCACTGCTTGGGAGGGCTGAGGAGCTCCATCCCAGAAAGGTGCTTGTTTTGAAGTTCTGAAAAGGAACAGGCTGCTGTGATTTCTACAAAGTAGTATCACTAGCTTACCTTTTCAGCAGCTGCCTGCTTACTATATTCCGTCTTCTTTTTTCTATCCTGGCCTCTTCTCACTCTATTTTGCTGCCCAAGCTCACTCACTTGTGGCTTGTACTCTCTCTTTTACCCCATCCCTTCTCTGTCTGCTCCTCTCCACTTCCTCTGTCTTCCCCCTCCTTCCTCCCTGCTATTGTTTCTCATACTCACTTTTCTCCCCTCTTCACCATCTGTCTTCTCTCTTTCTACTGCCTGTTTTCTGAAAAGACAAGGGGAGGCCTGGTTTTGAAAATTCTAAAGGAAAATTAGAACGTTCAGCTTCCCTCCAGCCCACTCCTGAGAAAGGGGCAAGTCAGCAAGACTGAGAAATGCAGATGGAGTCCCCGGAGTTCCCGGGAACGTGTGATGGTGACATTGAGAAGGGCCCAGGGGAGAGGACACAAGGCAGAGAGACAAGTCTGCCTGTGGAGAGTTATTTTCAAAGCCCTGGGGATGATGGACATCACGGCTCTGTTGGTTTCTGAGGAGCAGCCACCTTAGTCTTCCTCTTTTTGCCACAGTGGTATCTTACGTCCTGCTGCCCAGAAAGCCACCTGGCCAGTATCTTCAGGTAACAGACTTGGAGGCTCAAATGGCACTGGTAGCAGTGACCATAGGTACCACTGACAGGAGGAGGGTGCGGAAGAGTTGGGACGCTACCATGTGGTGTGGAAATTTGCCAACTAGATCAGCACAATGGTGACCTCACTTTCACTGCCCACTTGTAGAGATCCCTACCATTCCCCTCCACTTGGTGTTTTTTTGGACAGTGGTTCCTTTGGGTCCTGGTGTGTGCTACCTGGTTGCTCTTTAAGAGCTTTTCTCTTTAAGGCTATGTATGCACCTTGCTCTCTGGTCTTTCTGTAGGGAGTCTGGCTCTGTATAGTTTCCTATTGCTGCTGGGAAAACTTACCACAAACTTAATGGCTTAAAACTATAGATTCATTCTTACAATTTTGAGGGTCAGAAATCCTAAATTCAAGGTGTCGGCAAGGCTGTGTTCCTTCTGGAGGCTCTGGGGAGAATTGTTTCCTTGCCTTTTCCAGCTTCTAGAAGCCCCCTGCATTCTTTGGCTCATGGGCCCTTTTCTATCTTCAGAGCCAGCAGGGTGGCATCTTTGAGTCTTTCTCCCTCTTTGATCTCTCTTTCGGCCATCATATCTCCTTTTCTAGCTCTGACCCTCCTGCCTCCTTTGTAAAGGACTCTTATGATTATGTTGTATCCATTCAGATAATCCCAAAATAATCTCCCCATTTGAAGATCCTTCATTTAGTCACATTTGCAGAATTTCTTACATCATGCAAGGGAACATATTCACAAGATTAAGATGTTGACATTTGGGGATGCCATTCTTCTGCCCATCCCCAGGAGTTCTGGCGCTATTGTCAGAGGGAAGAAGGAAAGGAAAGGCTTCTGTGACTCCCCAGGGATCAGAGTCTGAGGATCAGAGCTGAGATGGGGCTAGGAACGCCCTCTCTGCAGGAGGCAGGAGCTGGCCCACCCGCTCCACAGCAGACACCTTCCGGGATCTGCTTTGTCATCCATCGGAGGAGAACTCTGCGTTTCTTTGCCAGTCCTGCAGCTTTCCCACTGGCGGCAGGAAGCACTGAGCCCGCCTCTCCTACTTGGCACTTGAGAGAACCTGGGCTCTGGACAGGGCACAGGATGAGTTGGGCTACTCTTGTCTGCCTCATTTTTTGTACCTTTCCCATCACCTTGACATTAGGCTTTTCAAACAGGGCAGATTAAGTAACTAACCCTTGACTTCAGCATCTTCTTGATAGTGTTTGCACCTTTTCTTTTATAAGCAAGGAAACAAAGGAGATAAGGCCCAACAAATACAGATAAGCCTGAGCTCCCATGGGGGCCCTTAGAGAAGCAACAACCACCCCCACAGCCAGATTACAATGGACAAGAACCAGAGTTGTATGCCTTTTTATTATTGTGTCCAGCTAGGCCAAAATTATAAAATTCTCCCTGTTGCTAGGGCCTTTTTGTGCTATAGAAAAGATGCCCTCTGGCTTCCAAGAAGAGCTCTACCCTCACCACATTGTTTTGTGATCATCTTTTAGCTCACCCATCTCCCCTGTTAGGATGTCAACTTCCTAAGGGTGGGGACTTGAGTCTTATTTGTAACTCCCCTACTTACTAGAGTGCCTAGCATGTGTAGGAACTTTGTAGATGACAACTGCATGTATTTATGTATGGATAGATAGATGGTACATAGATGGATAGATAGACAATAGATAGGTCAGTAGATAGAGAGATAGATAGATAGATAGATAGATACCCTCACATTGCAAGCTGCAGTGGCTACTGGTCCCCGCCTTCATGCAGCTTCCCTGACATCACTGTATCTCAGGCATACAAAATTCAGGGGAGAGAGAGGGAACATAGCTGTCAGCAATAGAAAGGGGTGCGGGATAGCAGCCGGGCAGAGGCTTGGCGAGCATCTGGCAAGTTTTGCCTTCACTCACTGACCTTTCCCTCTGAACGGAGGCTCAGGTTTCAGCCTGCTGTGAGGGAAGCTGACCTGTCCTACCAGGAGACTAAAAGTACCTTCTTTTTTTCTTCAGTCACATGCTGCAATCTCACCTAACCGCCAGTAAAAGGTCACACAAGGCCTGCAGCCATTGTTCCAAGGAGATTAGTGTCAGGCAGGCTGTCTCCTCACCTCATTCTCAGAATTTCTCTCTTTATTTCTGAAAGATCCCTGTAAAGGGGAAAGGTTAAATATTAGTCAAGGACTGGGTTCTTGTGAAGTTGTGGGGATTAGCTCAGGCAAGACAGAAGATGCATACCTCAAGTTTATTTGACAAATATCCATTCAGACATCTTGGATCCCTGTAGGAGACTACAGAGCCGACTTTTTGAAAGAGTCTTTCTGGCTGCCTTGACGAAAAGGTGGTTTTGTGTTTTCTGTCCTAGCTCACAGGGAAGTGGCCACATTCCCCTTCCCCCTTGGTTGTCCCACTCTGTCCTCATTTCCCTCCAGGCACTTTCTTGCCACATCCCTGCCCTCCCCCTCCTCCCCTTGATAGAGGATAATTTTCTTCTCTGCTCCTTGTTCTATAATCCTTACCTATCCCTGAGCCACATGAGTTTTGTGTTCTGATCTTCCTTCCTTTCCTAAATCAATCTCCTTCACTTTTAGTCATTATTGCTTGTGTCTGCTGAACTCCTGAGACGCAGGGGCCAGCCTCATCCCTAGCATGTTTCAGAGCCCTGGGGAGAAGCCTAGTTGTTTAGAGTGATCTGCATTGTGTTGTTACCAGGTGTGTGATCCTGAGATCCTTACTGAATTGAGTAAGATAAACCAAATGTGTATTTATCAGGATATCTCAGTCCATCTGGAACATTCTAGTATTTACAAAATGTTCTCTCTGTTCCAGTACTTAAAATCCTCCTTTTAACAACATGTTATCATTCTCCTGTTATGACACCATCTTGGCTAACAGCCTCTCCACAAGGAGTCAAGAGCTTCTACTCTTTTTTTTTTAAGATTCTATTTATTTATCTTTAGAGGGGAAGGGAAGGAGAGAGGGAGAGAAATATCAATGTATGGTTACCTCTCGTGGGTCCCCTACCGGGAACTGGCCTGCAACCCAGGCATGTGCCCTAACTGGGAATCGAACCGCAATCGTCTAGTTCGCAGGCCCACACTCAATCCACTGAGCTACACTGGCCTGGGCAAGAGCTTCTACTCTTGAAGTCATTCTTCCTCTTGCTCTTTTGGCTCTGTGACACCAATTGAGGATTATGTCTCCTTTTGAGGAGTTTCCTGGAGAGCAAGGGGATTGGTGTGCATTGTGAAACACGTAGACTGAGGTGAGATTGGACAGCTAATGAATTGGAGCATCTTCTTTATTCAAGTATCAAATATTTGCTGAGCACCTACTATTTGAAGCCACCAATGATATACCTTGGGATTAAAAACATGAAAAAGTCACAGTCCCTACCCTCCTGCTCTACAAGAAGACAGAGAAAAAGAAACAGATCATTATAATACAAAGAAATAAGTACCAAAATTAGATATAAACAAAGTGGTCTGATAGGAGACAGGAGGGACAAACTTTGTTCCTTGTCTATGAAAGGCAGCCGATATATCTTGCCTGGCAGGCACATTGTCAGGAATAAGTGGAATAACAACAACTCCCAGAACAGGTGACATTTGAGCTGGATCTTGAAAGCTGAGAAGGAGTTGCCAGGCAGAGACACCATAGGGAGGAAGGTTACAGAAGAAGAATAATGTCAGGTCCTTACCCTGCCAAATGTTCTCAGAATCTAGTAAGGTTGGAATATATTTGGAAAGTAAATGCACAGTTTCAGGGTAAGCTATTGATAGAACTTGATCAGCTGTTTAAGTGAAATCAGAGACCTGGTTAGGGGAAAGAAAGAGTCTTATGCTTCTATACATATGACTTATAACCTTGGAGAACTAGGGGACATCTTGGTCACTGTTTCAAGGGAAGGGGAAGCAACAGGATTTTAACTTTTTCCCTTTGTTCTCAATAACTCCGTAACCACTGGGAAGTTGAGACTCCTGTTCCTGTATCACAGGGCTCCCATGGGTTGCTTAGGGCATGTGTTGGTAAAACAGAAGGTGCCTCTGTCCTAATGCTCAGCCTCTGAGCTCTCCTCCAGGCCTGGAGGTCCCATGTTGTTGGGATCTCTGTGAAAGCCCATGACTCCTAGGAAAGGAAACAGATTAAAAGCCTCCCATGCCAACCAAGAAGATATAGGGGTGGTGGAAATAAACACAGGAAAACATGTTCAACATTTTTAGTCACTAGGGAAATGCAAATCAAAACTACATTGAAATGCCACTTGACACCTATTAGATAGCCAGATTTTTAAAGCTGACAGTAGTATATGCTGACAAAGATGCAGAGCAATTGGATCTTGCACACATTGCTGGTGGGAATGCAAAATGATACAGCCACTTTAGAAAACAGTTGAGTGGTTTCTTACAAAGTTTAGTATACAAGATCCGTTTGGAAAAAGTCCAGCCATTGTGAACCTAATGAGAACAGTTTGCACAACATGTAAGCTGGCAGACAAGGAATGTGCGTGTCTGAACAATGATGACCTCACCGTACTAGTCTGTGGGGACGGTAGATGCTATTGAGTAAGCATGTGTATTGTGTGGCCATTGCATTAAAAATGACTGAGCAAGTAGAGCAATGAATCTGCATCAGATTTTACATTAAGCTTGAACATTCCTCTGCAGAAACTATTTGGATGATTCAGAAGGCCACAGCTATGAGCAACTGGTGATGGGCAGCTTCATCGTGACAACACACCCACACATGCATCACGTATCGTGCAGAGTTTCTTGGCAAAACATCAAATCACACAGATGACTCAGCCCCCCTATAGCTCAGATTTGGCGCCCTGTGATTTCTGGTTTTTCCCAAAACTAAAATCACCTTTGAAAGGGAAGAGATTTCAGACCATTGATGAGATTCAGGAAAATATGATGGGGCAGCTGATGGCAATTGGAAAAACTGTGTGAAGTCCCAAGGTGCTACTTTGAAGGGGACTTAGGCATCCTTGTCCTATGTACAGTGTTTCCTGTGTCTTCTGTCTTCTTCAATAACTGTCTCTATTTTTCTTTTTTTTAAAGATTTCATTTATTCACTTTTAGAGAGAGGAAGGGAGGAGAAAGAGAGGGAAAGATACATCAATCACTTGCCTCTCACACACCTCCAAATGGGGACCTGGCTCACAACCCAAGCATGTGCCCTGATTGGGAATCGAAACAGTGACTTTTTGGTCTGCAGGCTGGCACCCAATCCACTGAGCCACACCAGCCAGGGCTCTATTTTTCATATTACATGGCTGGATACCTTTTTCATATTACATGTATGAGGACAGACCTTGTACATTTACCACAGAACCCAGATCCCACTCCTGAGTATTTACTGAAGGGAAATGAATACCACATTGAAAGACTGCTAGTCTACTAAATACTTCTATGCAAGTGTTTATAGCTGCTTTATTTGTAATACCCCCAAATTGGGAGCAACCCAAATGTCCATCAGCTATCAAGCTATCAAATGGAAAATCAACCTGATGTATTAATATAACAGAGTACTACTTGACAATAAAAAGGAACAACTGTATGTGTGTGTGTGTGTGTGTGTATCACAACATGTGAATGGATCTCAAAAGCATCACATTAGGTGAAAGGAGCCAGACTCAAAAGGATACATACTATGTTCCATTTATGTGCTGTTCTGGAAATAGCAAAACTATAGGGACAAAAAGTGGTTCCTGGCAGAAAAGGGGACTGATTTCAAAGAAACACAACACATGAGAGAACTTTTTGGAGTACTGGAAATGTTCCATATAGAAAGTGTGGTAGTGATTAGACAACTGAATACATTGGTCAAATCATACACTTAGAAAAATGAATTTTATTCTCTATGCATTATACCTTGATAAACCTAAGTAGCAAAAGACTCTTCTGAATCTCTGTAGTCCCCTAAACCAGGCTCGAGAATATGGCAACTAGGATTCCACCAGCTGCTCAGGGTGCCCCTTGAATATACAATGACTTGAAAACAAAGTTCACACTGCTGCCCTGATCAGCTATTGATTCCCCCCAAAGTTAGTGCCCACACTTCCATGCCTACTTCTGGCTTCCAGGCCTGGCCACAGCACGTGGCCACAGCACCTGACCACAGATTTGTGACATGTCATCCCCATTCATGACCCATTTACCTAGCCCAAATTTCCACACGCTGGGGCTGAGCTTGCAGGATATTTGGCGCGTCTGCTACAACTCCATCACCGGGATCAAGGAGCCTTTCTGCTTCTGTGCAGAGGGCATCCTGCAGCCTCTTTATGGACCCTGAGGGTAGGTTTGGGGGTCTTTCCTTTCAGTGCTCCTCACATGGGTCAACTGCTCCAGTGTGCGGTGGGCCACCCGGGTTCAAGACATTTTCACAGCTGGGAAGCTCCTGGCCCTGGCCCTGATTATCATCATGGGCGTAGTACAGATCTGCAAAGGTGAGTGTCATTGAAACAACGGGACCCTGTCAAATGTCCCATCCCTTGCATGTACACACCCCCTCATACTGTCTTTGGGTGTGTACACACCCTGAGGTTTCCCAATTCTGGCCTTCAATGACTTCTCTTCTTCACTTGCTTGACAAAGGAGAAGAGAAACCATTTTCCACAGGAAATAGAACATGCCTTGCCTGTTAGCAGATTCAGCCCTCCCATGCTGACCTTGTGGCTCTGAAGACCCCAGATCTCTGGACTCCTATTGCCCTCATGCCCCGACCCCATGGAAGCTCCCTGCATCTTATATCGTACCTCATCCATATTTAAAATGGGGGATGGAAGAGGAGATTTTATGTTTTTAAATTACTCGCAATCTCTACAAGAGAGCTTTGCATTTCTTGGGCCCCTGCCCACATTCCCCACCAGATTTGTTCTTTTCCAAGCCCAAGTCTGTATTTGGTTTCCCTGGGACCCGTGCCACCACAAGGCTCTGCCCAGTGTCACTGCCTCCTAGAGAAAGTCAGGTGACAAGAAGGAGACCTCCCACCTGCCCCCAAGCCCAGAAGGCAGTATAGGGTGCCTGGATTTTTACTCCAGGAAACATAATTAAAAGTCTGCTATATAAAATGTCCATGATTATTTTAATCAGATGGATTAAGTTCTTTAGCAGGTTTTATAGTTTTCAGGAATTTAGACATAAGGAAATCACTGTGCTGTGTTTTCAGAAATAGAGTCTCTTGTAATCTGGCCTCAGTGCTTTCTCCTAATCACTCTAATCTCCTTACTTGCTGTCCCGATGCTGGGTTACAGATGAATAAGTAAAGTATGAGTGATTCCACTGTGTCTCATGACAACCTCAGTCAGCAACCTTTCTCAAGAGACCTCTGTGTGCAGGACACTATGCTAAGGGCTGGGAAGAAAATTTAAAAGCTCCTTGATGAAGGACCTCTGTCCTCAGGGAATCTATACCATAAAAGGGGAAACCAAACACACACCTTAGAAAGAAACATTTGGAGGTTGACAAGGAGAGCAGACAGGCTTAAACCAATATAGCATTACAGAAGCTTATGTTTGAGTGTCTGTTGTTCTTGATGCTTTCTTCGTGAACGTGCGCAAACTTAAACGTCAGGGAAAGTGGTGAGGCGACTGACAAGGGCCCTAATCCTGCATCTCCAACTCCCAGCAAGCCAGCTCCAATTTATCCTGCTAGTCCCCCAAGTTATCCTGCTGTCCGTGGTGACCTTCCCCTGGCCTTTCCTTCCAAGTAACTTTGCCTTATAAAAAAAGAACATTCAGCCCTGACTAGTGTGGCTCAGTGGGTTGGGCATTGTCTGCAAACTGAAAGGCCAAAGGTTCAATTCCCGGTCAGGACACATGCCTGGGTTGTGGGCCAGGTCCCCAGTTGGGGGCGTGTGAGAGGCAACAGATTGATGTTTCTCTTGCACATCAATGTTTTTCTCTCTTTCTCCCCTCCTGTTTTTCTGACCAGGAATCAAACCAGTGACCTTTCCATTTGCCGGAAGATACCCAACCCACTGAGCCACAATAAATAAAATCTTTTTTAAAAAAAGAAAGAACATTCAGAACTGTGCTTTGAACCTGAGCCCCATTGGAGTAATGGTTACCAGATTCTGGGAGGTCCTGGAGTCGTATTTCTCTGCTCCTTTTGGTCCCACTTCCCCAATGCATGGGGTATACTGGAGATGAGACAAAGAGCTGAATCATTGCCGCAGGGAGTGGTGGAAACCAGACCAGGCAGACCAGGGACAGCTGGGACTCTGACTGGTCTCTCTGAGCAGCTTCCTGCCCCTTGTGTCCACAGGAGAATACTTCTGGTTGGAGCCAAAGAATGCATTTGACAATTTCCAAGAACCCAACATCGGCCTCATTGCACTGGCTTTCCTTCAGGGCTCCTTTGCCTATGGAGGATGGAATTTTCTTAATTATGTGACTGAGGAACTTGTTGATCCCTACAAGTGAGTTGAAATAGCCCAGCCCTTTCTCTCTTCCTAGAAAGGCCAAGGCACCTGCTACTGGAACGGGGGAACCAGGGGTCCACTGCCCATTTCTCCTTCTCCCAGCCCCGATTTTAATCGTGACCCATCCATCCTGAAAAAATCAGTTTATTGCCCAGGAACTTCGACCTCTCGCCATTCACTCTGTCAGGAGAAGAAAGCTGATGCAGACACACTACAGCTGAAAATGGTGCTGAGATAACACTATGGCCTTAGAGAATGAAATGTGCCCTGAGCGGTTTTCAGGCATCTTACTCATCGGTTTTGGGACAGGAGGTCTCTATGTCTTGAGGCAGGGGAAAGGGCGCACTGTGGAGCTGATAGTCAAGAAGAGATCAGTAGGTATGGAATGTATGTCCAGCCTAAGCTCTCTAGATAATTCCTTTAAATTATCCTGCCCATATTAAGAAAAATCCCTCCTCCCACCCCTCCAGGGAGAGGGAAAATCACAGAAGGAATTAAGGTCATCTTCATGCAGAAGAACAGAAGGCACTTCCCAGACCCCATGGTGAGGCAGGTGGTCCCAGGTGCCACACCTTTCCCCTCTCACCTCCTCTCCCTCTACAGGAACCTTCCCAGAGCCATCTTCATCTCCATCCCACTGGTCACATTTGTGTATGTCTTTGCCAATGTCGCTTATGTCACTGCAATGTCCCCCCAGGAGCTGCTGGCATCAAATGCAGTCGCTGTGGTAAGAAATCAAACTCACAGCCCCTCAAACTAGGCAGGTTGGCATAGACTTGCCTACTCAGCTACCCTTGCTTTCCTCTGATCCATGGATTTGTGAAATTGGAAGTTATCCCAAGTAGGACGGAAACCACATCTTCAAGTGCTCAGGAGCAAGCTGATGGCCACGTTGTACCTAGAACAGCCACAACAGCAGAACTGAGTAATTGCCCCAGAAACTGTATGGCCTGCACAGCCAAAATGTTTACTCTCTGACTGTTTACGGAAAAAGTTTGCCAACTTCTGATCTAGGGCGCTTTAAACTCTGAATGCAATGACTATAGAAATGAGACAGGCTTCTCCCCAGAAAGACGCCATCTTGCACAAGACGTGCCGTTTCTCTCCCACTCCATTTCCACCTTGAGAAACCAGGCAGGCAGCCTCACTCCTTCCCTCATTAGGGAAAAGTGTGTGTCATAAATGACTAGGAAGTAGGAGTGGGTTGTGCTTTTTGGGGAAAGAGATCCTGCAGGACGAAGGCCCTGGGGTCCTTGATATCCAGGAAAGATCTGGGATCCATGCCACTCCTTCACCTGGCCTCCCCTGTCCCTTGACTTCACCCTGTCAAACAGTGTCTTCATTTGCCTTGTTGAAGACTAAAGAAAGAGGCCCTCCCACGTCCCATAGCAGCCTGGTCCACAGGCTTCCCCAGCAGGACAGCTACGCTAAACCCATCCCCATAATATGCTATAAATCAAGTGTGCACTTGGCCCAGAGAATATGGAAAGGCAGGTTCCCTGACATTGTAAACACCAACACTAGTCTATAGCATCACCACCTTTTCTTTCTCAGCCTACATAATAGCCTCTTATCATTTTCCCTCAATAGCATTTGTTTCTCTGAATTTAGAAATTCTCACTCTATGAATTAAGATTCATCTCTAATTCTGAGGCTCAAAAATTAAGAAGCTTGCTCAAGCTCCTGAATGCTGAGCTGAGATGGGAGCCCTAACCTGCCTGACTCATAGTGCATCGTGTGGCAAGTCCTGGGCTCACGTGGCTGGTCTCCAGTCCTGGCCCTGCCAATTCCTAGGTGTGTGATCTTAGGCCATCCACTGAATTGCTTTGTGCCTCAGTTTCTTCATCTGTAAATCAAGGATAACAAATGTTAGTTCATTATTAGCGCCATTAGTATTCTTACCATACACTGTCTCCCTCAGCTGTTGGAGGTGTTGGTGCAGGATGGGAGCCAGAGCGCAGCCATGCACCGCACCTCCTCTCAGGAGTTTAGCCAGACTCGGGAAGGGTGGGCCTGGGAGGGAGCATTCTCAGCAGTGATGCACAGGTGCAGGGTTGTACCCTCTCCTTTTCCACTTACTCCTTGTTTTCTCTCACAGACTTTTGGAGAGAAGCTCCTAGGGGTCATGGCCTGGATCATGCCCATTTCTGTTGCCCTGTCCACATTTGGAGGAGTCAATGGGTCTCTATTCACCTCCTCCCGGTGAGTGCTGTCTGGGTCCTTTCTGGGCCAGGGGCCACTCTGCTGTGTGTATAGCTCTGTGTATATGTGGGGGGCTTGTCTCTGTCAGCGGGGCCTGTGTGGACACCTGGGCAGTGGCTTGAAGGGGGTGATTGCTCACGTGAGGGCACGTGTGTATCAGTGTAGGTACAGAGAGGTGTGTGCTGCTCACGTGGATACCTCTGATATGTGTGCCTTCACATGAAGTGGTGAAAAGCCCCATCCCAGCTCATTTCAGTTGGAGTAGGAGGCTGAGGAGGCCCAGGCTGCCTGGTGCAGTCCAGGGTCAGGGGCTGTGTCTGGTGGCAGGACTGTCTCAGCTGCAACTCCAGAGCTCCTTTTCCGCTCTCCTAGAAATGGACTGTGCTGGCTAGAAAGGAACCCCACTCTGAAAGAGATGGGGGGGTGGGGACCTGTGCCTGGGGCCTCTGGGCTGGCCTCCCAGGAGAGTTCTGGGACCAGACTACAGGTGGGACAGGATCATCTCTGGGTGCCCTGCAGGTGCTGGCTCCTCTCTGCTCCACAGACAGGCAGCTATGGGAGGTCTTCATGTGACCATCCCGGAGACCCAGGTGGACTCACTCATGTGAAATGAGAGAGCTGGGGAAGAGCAAAAGGAAAACATTTGTCTAAAGCCACGTCCCTCATCCCTCTCAGGGAAGCCAGAAGCTCCAGGGAGCCCAGGAGTCCCCATCTCCTGCCTCCACACATCCAGGACCTACCGCCTTGGTACCCCTTCTTGCTGTCTCCAGAATGGGCTGTAAGAACAGCAGATGATGGATAATTTCCATCGGTGTGGTTCTAGAGGTCTTCCCAGGGTTCTCAGAAAGCCCCTCGGTACCCGAGGCATAGTCCTACTGAGAAGATGCAGCAAAGGAGTATGTCCCTGAATTCAGCTACTTGTAAAGCTACCCATCACATCAGGGAGGAGTTCCCATAAAATGACAAAGGAGTGCCATGTTTTCAGGACCCAGGGCAGGAAAGAGGGAGTGCGGGTGTCCCTTGTTCTCCGGGACCCTATGACACATCCACAGCAACCTCGTGTGCATGTTACACAGGAGCAGTGGCCAACTGGAGGCCCCAGCCGTGGGTGAGCAGTGGAAGAGCAATGACCCATGAGGCTCTCTGGGATCTATTGGAGGAGAGTGACTGGCTACAGTCACTATAGAGTGGGGTTTGTCCCTCAGGCAGGCTAAGTAGTGGTCTGCGTGCATGTGGAGTAGCGGTGTGTGCATGCAGGAAATGCAGCCTGGTGTACGCAGCCTCTGACTCAGAGGTGTGGCTCACCCACCAGGCCTCCTCTGCTCATCTTCCAGTTCCTTTCTTTCTTACTTTCTCTTCCTTGCCTCCTTCTGTCTTTCTCTTACACTTTTGTGTTTTGTGTTTTGGGGGTACAGAGAAGATGATCCTTCCTGAGGAGTAGGAGTGTGTGTGGGTGTGTGTCATGCTTACTGTCATTGTCTCCTCTGTTGTCAGCCAGCTGGGCAAGGATTGTCTCTTGTGAACTTGACACTTACAAATGCCGTTGGACCTGAACAACTCCACTTGGTCCCGGCTGCCTGTGGAGGAGGGCTGTGAATGCGGGACCCTGGCCATGTGCATGATGAGGCCCACAGGACACTTGGGTCTCAGCTGGGTGCATGAGGCTGCACTGTAGAGGGCCAGTGCCGTGTGGCTGCATGAAACTAATGACACTAGCCTAGGGATTTGGTGATGGCAACTGATGGTGATGCGTTTGGGTACTTGGGACCATAATCGACCCCCACACTTCTGATGAGCTGCTGCTTTTAGCTTCACTCTTCCCCATATACAAATTACAAAGTAAATGACAGTTCTCTTCAGAACACCCAGTATGCCAGGTCTGTGCCTTTCTGTCTTCATCACACCATCCCCTGCTTCTCACCTCTGAGGTGCTCCTTTCCCTACAAAATTCTAGAAAAAAGAAGTGGTATAGTTCACACCAATATGTAAATGACTCTTAACAGTTTGTAGTAATCTCTTCTCTCAGGAGAGGAAAGGGGGAGAAGACCTACTTTTTATGTTATAATGTCTTTTTAAAAAAATCACTCTTAGCCCTGGCTGGCATGGCTCAGTGGATTGAGCGCTGGCCTGAGAACCAAAGAGTCACTGGTTCGATTCCCAGTCAGGGCACATGCCTGGGTTGCAGGCCAGGTCTCCAGTAGAGGGGCACTCAAGAGGCAATGACCCATTGATGTTTCTCTCCTTCTCTTTCTCCCTCCCTTCCTCTCTCTAACAATAAATAAATAAAAATTTTTAGAAAAAGAAAATGTCATTAAACAAATATACAAGAAAGGCCCTGACTGGTATAGCTCAGTGGATTGAGTGTGGGCCTGCGAACCACATGATCGCAGTTTGATTCCTAGTCAGGGCCCATGCCTGGGTTGCAGGCCAGTTCCCAGCAGGGGACACACAAGAGGCAACCATACATTGATGTTTCTCGCCTTCTCTCCTTCCCTTCCCCTCTAAAGATAAATAAATAAATAAACTTTTTAAAAAATAGAAGAAAAAGAACAGAAAATGTTTTAAAATTCAGTCTTAAACATTAACATCCTGGTTATAATATTGTACTGTAGTTTTGTAGTTATGCTGCCAATGAAGAAACTGAGTAACAAATACATAGCAATGCTCTGTATTATTTCTTACAACTGCATGTGAATATATAATAATCTCAAAATAAAAAATTTAATTGTTTCAAAATTTAAAAAGGTCATTTTTATTCTGATTGCAAATTTTTTGTCTATTTTAGAATTTTCAACTTTTTTCTATAACATCTAAGGGGAACAATTAAATTACTCATAATCCCACTACCCAGGAATAATTCATTGGTATTTTAATATATATTGTTCATGCCCCATGAATATTTTTTTTAATCCTCACCCAAGGATGCATTCACTGATTTTAGAGAGAGAGGAAGGGAGAGAGAGAAACATTGATCAGTTGCCTCCCAAATGCACCACAATAAGGGACTGAAACTGTAGCTTCCTGGTGCACAGGGTGACACTCCAACCAACTGAGCCGCCCAGCCAGGGAGATCATTTTTAAGCGAATTAGAATTATACTGTATGGAATCATCGGTTTTCTGTCTTGCTCTTTTCACTTACCATTATACTGTGAACATATTCTCATGTAACAATTTTTTTCTAGAACGTTAGACTGTATAACATTCCATTGTATGGGTGTACCATAATTTATGTTATTAATCTCCTACTTTTAGACATTTATGATATTTCCCATTTTTTAATTATCAGACTATCTCTATATCTACACATTTCACTAATTCTCTATTCATTTCTCTTGATGGCTTTTTGGAAATAGAATAAGTAGCTTAAAGATACAAAAATGTTAGGTAAAATTTGCATATAATAAAAGACACAGACCATAAGTGTTCAGATTGATGAGCTTCACAGTTGGAGACAGGCGTATGAACCACAACTAGACAGAGGACCTCTGCACATACCCTGCAAGTACTCGCGTGTCTCTGCTCCACCACGCCTTCCCCACCCCCAGAGACAGCTACTTTCTGACTAGGACATGAATGCTTTTAAGGCTTTCCTTGTACAGTTCAGTCCCCTTGTATCCCCTGAGGATGAGGAAGGCACTTTTTTTTTAATGGAATTAAGGCCTTAGGCAAAGGACAGAGGCTGCCCCCGCAGCAGCACTCCCAGCATTAAGGGAGAGCCAAAGAGTGACAATCATCAGTGACCTCAAGCCACCCAGGCCACACTCAGGGTCTCCACACATCCAGGGTCCATCCACATACCCACCGGCTGCTTCTGGTTTGCCTGCATCTGCATTTGTGACTGTGGGTTCTGTGACTAGTGGGCTGGAAGGCATGCACGAGAAAGCGGGTACCCGGTCCAGGGGTTGACTCCCCTGTGTGGGCAGAAGCAGGGCATGGATGAGGGAGCCTGGGCTGGGGAGGGAGCTTTCACGGGTAGTCCAGGGGCCACCCCCAGCTGACCTGCTTTTCTCCCTGCCAGGCTGTTCTTTGCCGGAGCCAGGGAGGGCCACCTTCCCAGCGTGTTGGCCATGATCCATGTGAAGCGCTGCACCCCCATCCCAGCCTTGCTCTTCACAGTAAGGGCCCCTCCTTCTGCCGGTCCTACACACACCCTCCCTCTCCTGCTTTCTCTGAGCTGGGAGTTCACCCTTCCCACAGACACCCCTGTGACCCTTCCTCTGCTCCTGGGTCTCACCGGACTTAGAGAATCTGGCAAGTGGTCTACATAGGCTTCACTAATATGAAGAGAAAGACCAGGGCAAGAAACTGAGTCCTGAAAGACCTTAAGGCTCTCCAGCCAGGTCATTTCCGTGCTCCCATCCTCTGGATCAGAATGACCTGACTTTCTCAGGATTTCATAACCTCACAAAGAAACTTCCCCTTTCTTGACTCTACTCTGCACCTGTTGCCCTCAGGGTTGCCCTTTGGGCCTCTGCTCCCAGCGGTGCACACCCCTCCCCCTCAGTCTTCTTGCCCCAGGATTTTCCGCCAGTGGGAAATGTCACTAAAACAAATTAGGTGTAAGGGTACACCAAATACGAAAAGTCATGAAGGAAGACTGGCACACTGAAAATGGAGAAGAGGAAACTTGGGATGGGGTGGAGGGGGAATGGGAGTAAAATGACCCCAGAGTAGAGTCATTTAGAGACAGCAAAAAAGAAGGAACAAAGCACTGTCCCACTGAGCCCCCTCTTTTTTTTTCCTTCTGGATCCTGAATAAGACACTGAAAATTACTTTGTCTACCAGAGACACAGTTATAGCAGGATAGGAGAGCTCTCAGAAGTCAAGGGCATTTGTTGTACAACATTGGGGGGAATTTCAGAATGTTCAGATACAGGGAGGAGGTCATCATGATTGGTTTGTTGTGAAAGGTGACTGAAGAAAACACAATACTACCAGCGGCCACAGACCTTTTTCAGTTTGAGCCATTGGTGTGTGAGGCAAGTACAGTGAGAATCTGGCTCATGCGTTCATTAAAATGTTCTCAGTTATTTTCACCATGAGATCCCACAGGAAAGTGGAGCCTTCTATTGGCCTTCATGTATTAGCCGAAGGGAAGAACATTGTTCCGTGGGAGCCACTGAAATGATCTTGAAGTTGAAAAGTGTATTCTATCGGGAAAACATCACAGGGATGTTATGAGGCTTAAACAAGTTAATGTTTGTACAATGTGAGGAATGGAGTCCAGTATGTAGTAAATAAGTCTTTATGATATTTTAAAAAGGAAGGAAGAAAATCAAATGACTCAGACAGGAGAAGAGAATGAGGGCAAGATAAAGCCTTAGCCTGCAGTTAACAATCTTCCCTAAAATGATAAAATAAAATTAATTTGAGCTACAACCAAGGAAGAAATACGCCGTAACCGAGACCAGGGAGGACATGGAGCCAGGGGCCACCAGTGTGGCCAGTCTAGTTATCTGCAGCCCAAATCTGTTGTGATTGGTTAGTCTCCGTGCCCCACCAGTGATTAAATATTTTGTCACCCTGCCATAGGAAGGAACTTCCAGACATTGGAGGTGTTGGTGATGGCCTGGGTTTCTAGGGGTTTTTACACAGTTGCCATTTTGAGACATTCTTTGTGAAATGGCACCATCTGCCTGAAGCGCACACACCGTTCCTGACCTGTAAACAACTCCGGTCTCCAACTGTCCTTCTGATCACCGATGACACACTTCTCCCATCCCCCAGTGCCTCTCCACCCTGCTGATGCTGGTCACCAGCGACATATACACACTCATCAACTACGTGGGCTTCATCAACTACCTCTTCTATGGAGTCACAGTTGCTGGACAGATAGTTCTTCGCTGGAAGAAGCCTGACATCCCCCGCCCCATCAAGGTGCGAAAACCTCCCCATGGGGGGTTCCCCCTCTACTGGTTCCAGCTGCAGCGCAGATTTTCCAGTCACCTTGTTCTCAGCTGCTGACCTACCCGTCCCCTGTATGATGGTAACAGACCCTTTGGGAAGCAAGGGCCCTGTGGAAATGGGGCAGCCATTTAGTCCCATCCTCTGCTGGGGATAGGACCAGAGCAAACTGCAGCTGGAAAGATAAGTTAGATTCAATGAGACTTTCATCACGTTATTTCTTTGTTTCCTATGACTCTGTCTTAAACTGCAGCTGATCGCTCAGGGTTCCCTTATCTCTCCAGCGTTTCCCTGGACCCACTTGTCTGGCCAGTCTCTTCCTTGTCCCTCCATGTAGCTGAATCCGCGTGTTCTGTGCTTCTATCCCGGAATGAGTTTCCTCCTCCCATCTGCCTGTCCAAATTCTAACCATTTTCCACATAACCTTCAAGCACCTCCTCCTCTTTGAAGCCTCCCAGTCCACTCCAGCCGTCCATGAGTGAGACTCCCTTTTGAAACTACCGTGACCCTGTACATAGCAGGGTACCCAGTGAACCTGTTGGTTGTTACAAGAAATAACTTTGTGATGGATTTTACAGGACTACTCAGAACAAAACATGCGAGAGTGCTCCAGATTTTCCTGCAAATCAGAAGAATAGAGTATGGCCCTGAATTATTTGAACAATTATATATTGCAAACAGAAGGACCCTAGATGCTTCTAGAAGATGCTTCCAGCTGAGAAACGAAGGGCCCTCCAAATCTCTATTTTCCCCTCACTTTCCTACCACTCTTAGAAAGCCTGCTAGATAGGGAAGAGGAGTAGAAGAAGCCCATCTCCCCACATGCATACACCTGAGAAGAGAGGACTCGGAGTTGAATCGAGAGGCTAGCACTCTGCTGGGAACTCCCACCAGTGGTTAACAAGAAGGGATGAAGCCCAGAAAGATGCTTCTTTCTGAACAAAGTCAAGGGCCTATACTGCCTTATACTATGCTAACTTTCCTGATTTCTTGGGTGTTGGCAGATTTCTCTTCTCAAATTGCTTGAGAGAAATATGTAGGGACTGATCCTGGCAAGAGGGATGGCCATTTGCCTTGTGCCCAGATGAGAGCTCTGCCTAGAAGTGGGCGAGAGGCAAGGAGCCTGACTGACCTGGTGGTTTCCTGCTTGCCTCTCACTCATTTCCCCACCTCTCCTCCACCCTACAACCACAGCAGGTATATACCAATGTGCCAGCAAGTCCCCGTGGGCTGCTCTGGCTGCCATGGGCACATGGCATGGATGATAATAAGGCTTTGTTTGATCCTACCCAGGAGGGAGGGGGTGGGTAGTGAGGATCATTCCCTCCTTGGGTTCCCCTGTCCTCTTCTTGCCGCCACCCCCCCCCCCCCCCCCCCCCCGGCNCTCTTCTTGCCGCCACCCCCCCCCCCCCGGCCCCGGTCTAAGTTTACCAACATTTGTTGACACAGCGCTTGCCCAAGGTTCAGGGTGTGGGAGCCTTAGAGCTGAGCAAAGCTCAGCCTTTGCACTCAGAGGTACTCCCTGAGGGTGAAGAAGGGGGAGGGTGCCCTAATCCTGGGCCAGTAGGGTCCACCCAGCTAACAGTGCCTTTGCTCCACAGATAAACCTGCTGTTCCCCATCATCTACTTGCTGTTCTGGGCCTTTCTGCTCATCTTCAGCCTGTGGTCGGAGCCCGTGGTGTGTGGCACTGGCCTGGCTATCATGCTGACAGGAGTGCCCGTCTATTTCCTCGGTGTTTACTGGCAACACAAGCCCAAGTGTTTCAATAACTTCATCAGTGAGTTGTTGAAGGCTCTGGGTGCCTAAGGGCCTCCTGGTCTGGGGTGGAGTGGTCAGTAGTCTGGCAGGAGAAGCCCACCAGAATCAGGAGAGCTAGGCTGGGCCACGGAGCTCTGGTGAAGGAGCTGGGGCAGGAAAGGGCAGGTGCCTCCCCAGGCACCTCTGAGGAGAGAGCAGTTGATGTTTCCACACAGACTTTGGACCTGCAGGGATAAGCATCTTGATAGCTATCCTGCAGGAGCTGCCCTGGACTTGGTGCAGGCAGGTGGAGGCCCTGGAATTGGTGATTAGTGGGCGTGGGGACAGTAGAAAACTGGGGCCTTGATGAGCATGGAGCAGCCGGCAAACAGGCTGCCCAGAGACACAGGAGGCAGGTGGGGGCATCTCCTGGAGGGGGAATTTCCTGAAGACAGTGATGGCTCTGTGGAGGCAAAACCCAGGACAGGAGAGCAGGGAAGAGCATGGTGGGCCACTCAGCACTGACTTGGTTTTTGTGTGATCTCTTCCCACAGCGTTGCTAACCCTGGTGAGCCAGAAGATGTGTGTGGTTGTGTACCCCGATGTGGGCGGTAGCTCCGGGACAGAGGTGATAAATGAGGACACAGAGCAGCAGTGGCAGCCCATCGCCTCCAAGGACAAGGACTAGTGGAAAAGCCCGGCCCTGAGGACCACCATCTCCTCTCAGTTGCCTCCTCCCTCTTTTACCCCTTTTCTGGCCTCCTGCCCTGCCTGGGTCCCCCCAACACACACCCCTCTGCTTCTGTCAAGCAGGGACAGGACCTGGGGGTGGGTGGTGAGAAATTATAAACAGAGACACTGACATTTGTACCAAAAGAACCAGCCCTTCACCCCAGGGCCCGTGCCCAAAGGCAAGGCTGCCCACAGGCCAGGCTGCCCACGCTCACACTGAGCTGTGAGAGGACAGTGGAGTGGCTGGAGCACCACCCTCCGGGGCCCCTTCTTCCCACTCCCGTGCCCAAGGCCTCAGCTCTGAGAGAAGTGGCAGCAACAAGCAACAGTGAGTAGGTGAGAAGGGCCAAACTCAAGCAAATAAACCTGTCACCATTAAAAGCCAGCTGGAGAGACCTGTATCTCCTCCCTTCACTGGGGACCCAAGAAATCAGAGGTGATGCTTCCCTCTGCCCTTCCCCCCACACGTCCATGCATTGCAGCTTGGGCTTTCTGTCCAGACTAAGTTCCTCAGGATACCATCCCCACCCAGATCCCATCCCCCATCCCCCACTGGGCTAAGGACCAAGGAAACGGGGAACTGCCCCTCACCTGACCCCCAGCCAGGCCCATGGAACAGATTGGGAAAGCCTCAGATTGCAGAAACCCAGCCTTGCCCCTGACCCCTGTATCCTGCCCCCAACTGGGTGCCAAAGCTTTCTGAAGCCAGAAAGTCCTCTCCTAAAGACAAAGCAATTCAGCTCCTCCCTCCCCACCCTCCTGGGGAGGAACAGTCACCCTGTAACCTTGCAGCTATGCTCCCAGCACATACCACTCAGCCAGCACTGCCTGCCCCCACCCCGTCATGCCATTTTCCTCCCCTCTCTGGACCTTGGCTCCTGGGACCTAGGCCTGGGTGTGAAGGCTCCCTAAGCCCTTCAGGCCTGAAACCTGAGCCAAATCTGCCTTAAGTCACCTCCCATCCAAGAACTGGACCTAAAAATACTCCCTTATTTCTAATCTTCAGGGCAGACCTGGTATGAAAAGCTTTCCCCAGAGAGGGTGCTCTCCCATTGCCCAGAGGGGCCATTTGGGAAGAAGGCCACTTCCTCCCTCCTCTCCCAATTCTAATAACCCCTCCCTCTCTCTGGTCCCACCACTGTCCTGCCTTTGGACAGCCTCCAGGGTGGGTTGAGAAGGCAGTGGTGGCAAGTGCCCACTTTGGAGGCCCTCAGAGAAGCCTGTTGTCCGTGGAATGAGGACTCTGGCCGAGGCCGCCTTTCCCTGTGCTCCAAAGGAAAGAGGTAGTGTTTGCCCTGGGCCTTGAGCCTTCCCATCACACCTGCTGTGCTAAGGACTAGATCCTTTTATCCCAAACAGGAGCCACCTGCTTTGTGCAACTCCCCATACCGTGTGCTTAAACTGGAATACCCAGGAGCCCCTCTGGCCTGCTCCTGTCTCCCAGCGTCCTGCCCCGCCTGCCTGACCCTGCGTTGGCGAGATGCCAGGTTTGGGCTGAGTTATGGTCCCTTCTGAGGGGACACCAGGCGGGCTTGGGCTGGCCCCTGGAGGGCCAGGGGACCATCCTCTTATTTCTTCTCATTCCTCCAACCACCTTCCCTCCTTCAAGTATTTTTTTCTAAGTGGATGCCTTACTTTTTGGAGAAATATTTTTGAAGCTGGCATTTCTATTTCTTTTGGATTCTTTAAGGTTGTTTGGGGGAGCAGGGAGTTGGTTATACCTGGATAATAATTGTCTGTCTTTGAATTGGTTTAGGTTTCCAAGGGTTGGTTAGTTTGTTTTATGGAGGATTTGGGGTTTTTTCTTTGATGTAATAAAATTGAAAATGGAAATGGAGTTGGTGGGGTCGATAATTCAGTGATCTTCTCAGGGAGTCTCCAGGCAAGTCCTGTCTTTGTCAGGAGGTCTCTGCTCATCAGGTTCCTTCCAAGACGGCATTCCTAAAGGCTCTCGCTCTGTCCCAGGGGCCAGTGGCAGTCCTTTCAAACAGCCACTTCTTCCGAACCAAAAACTTGCTCTCATTTCTGCTATGAAGTCACGAAGTGTTATTAAGCTCCTGCTCCGTGTTCTGTGCTGAAAGACTAGTAGGCTAGGAAGAAAAACCGCATCACTACCCAGCGCGAGAATGGAGGCACCGAGCTGAGTGAAGGAAGGCGAAGGCAGAAGCAGTCCCCAAGTCTCGGTCAGCAAAGGTTTCTGGTACCAGGGCAGTTGAGAGCTGAATGAGGGAGAAAGGGACAGCCTGACCCTGTGGAGAGATGGAGAGCGGGCCTTAGAAAAGCACCCAACTGCGTGCAACGGGCTTGATGGGAGAGACTGAGAGATGAGATGGAGTCTATTTAGTAGTACAGAGCCAAGGAAGAGGAAGATTTCTAGGTGGAAGACCAGGAGAACTGTTGGACTAGGACAAAAGAAGAAGTGATTAAGTAGGGACAAGGACCTCCTGATGCTTTGGGTTAACTACTAGAGGAAGTTAATGGGATTAGATTCTGTCTGTGCTCGGAGTCCCTTCTTTGTGGGCATCCCTCCCAACTGCTCGTCCTGGAACAGCATCATTCCAGAGCCAGCACTGCTGACAGACATGGGAAGGAGGGGCAGTGGGGTGGAAAGGTGTCAAAACATCACCCTCCACTGCCTTGGCCACTGTGAGGACACAGGCAGGCGAGACGCCTCCACTCCCTGTCCTGGCTGGCCCTAACAGTCCTGCTTTGTGGCTGGTGTTCTTGTAGACTGAGGTTGGAGGCTCACCATGGGCACAGACACTTGGCTCCAAGTCCCACATCAGCCACTGAACAGCTGTGTGTCCTTGGGCAAGTCATTTAACCGATTTAGCAGTTGTGCGGGGGCGGGGGGGGGGCAGTGAGTATTCCTATATCTCCCTGCCCAAGGTTGTTCCAAAAGAGTGAGGGCAAAACTGAGCAGAGGATAGTCTTGTGTAAGAGGCCCTTCTCTAAGCTTCACAGCTACCCTTTGGGACCCCTTCTTTTCCAGTACACACTTTTCCTTTCCCTGGGCAGTGCAAGGTCTTCCTTCATGTCACCGCACTCCAGCAGTCTAGCCCCCTGCAATCCCCTCTTGTTCCATGGAGACACTCGTCTCTGGGGGCTTCCTCTCTCTTACAGAGAGAGAGGAACTAGAAACTCAGATGCTGAGACCTTAGGGAACTTAGGAGGCTTTTGGAGGTCACTGAAATCACAGCTGCTTAAGCATTCATTTATTAATATAGTCACATAACAAATCTTTGTGTGACCATCGTGTCCAAGAATTGTTCTATGTGCTGTGGAATAGCAAACTTATTCCTGAATTTTCCAACTCAGCACAGTCTTCAAATATTTTGTTCTGTTTCCCCCATAAGAATATTCATACTTGTCCATCCACTTGTCTTGGATTTTAATTCCAGCAATACAGTCACTACAGCTGAAGAGGTCCAAAAAATGTATCTGACCCTTCCTTCAAGGAGCAGTAGTCTCTGAGCAGGCAGAGGCAAGACTGCACATGGCACAGATGTGTGCCCTCATAGCATTGCTGACTGGGACTTCATGCAGCTGGAGTCCAGCTGCTGCAGGCCGGGGCTGAACCCACCAGACCCCCAGGGCCCACGCAGTGCCTGGTCCCTGAGTGTTCAAAGGCACCTGTCAAATTGAAGCACCAGATGAGGCCGAAGACAGTGTACATCTGCTTAGGAGACATAAACTGTGGTGGGTGGACAGAAGAAGGGCAGAACGAGACTGAACGTTGCTTTCTGCACATTATTTTGTTCCAAGTGTAATTAAACAACCTGACCAAGTAGGCAGGACTACTGCTATTTTACAAAACTTGTCCAAGATCATGAAGCTGGTGACAGAGGCAGGATTTGAGCCCAGTTAGCTCTAACACATAACTCACTGCCACGCTCAGTTGCCTCCCTGTTGGAAAGGCTTGATGAAAGAGGTGGCTTTGAGCTGGTGCAGGTTAAGAGTCAATAAAATAATACACATGCATTGCCTCAGCTAATGCAAACAGGTAGCAACTGCACAGGAGATTATCCTCCTGACCAGGGGGGCCTTCTTTCTGCCCCTGGGCAATTACACAGTACTTGAATCCCCCAGCCCTTGCCTGGCAATGCTCTCCCCACCCTCCTTCCTGCCCAGCAGGCCCTCCTCCCCTGCCCAAACATCCAGAGCACCTCTCGCCCTGCCAAACTCCTTGGTTACCGGGAAACATGGTGTCAGTACACCTGCAACGTCAGCCCCCAGCCTGGGAGGTGAGAGACCTGAGATCACTTATCTCCCCACAGCCAAGCTGCAGACTCACGCATTTCCTGCCGCCGGCTCTGTTTGCACACCTTTCTGCTTTCCCCAGTGCCAGTTCCCACACTGCTGATGGCTTCCCGCTCTCCCAGGGTGGCGGACTGAGAGCAAAGAAGGCGCTCTGAGTCGCACAGCTCCCCCTTTCTCTATCCCTTCTTGCCAGGGGGGTTTCAAGAGTTGTCGCATTGCCCTTTCCCTCAAGATCTACACAGCATGCTTGAATGACCTTGGGTGGCTCTGCCCCACGGCTTTGTTTTCCTCATTTATAAAGCAACTATAAAAATACCATCTGTCTTGCTTACCTTCCTACTTAATTCACAGGAAAACTATCAACATGAAACGTGTAAGTTTCAAACACCAGAAAATGCCAGGCTTTCACCATCATCCCTAGTATTTCAAAGTTGGAGAGGGACAGAACTTTTCTTTGAGACAAGGCCCTGTCAGCCAGCCCACCCTCCCCGAAACTGCACCGCAAGTCCTCTTCCCAGCCGTGTTCCCTCTTCCTCCTTCCCCAAGGACCCCCAGCCAGTGTCTCCCTGATGCCAGGGCTGTGGGAGGCTGCCCTCTGTCGGCCACCTGATTCCTTACCCCAGTAGCCCCTCAAATCCGGAATTTGGACCTATATTGCCACCTAATGGTCCATAGAAGCACTGCTGCCAAACTGAATTAGCTCAGCTGTGGTATACCTATTGCCACAGGGTCTTTAGAAATAGGGAAAAGACAGAACAAATTTCCCCATCTGGTTCCTGAAATCTGTCTCTGGGATGTGTGAAGATCTAGGTCAGGGCTTTTAGGGCTCAAAACCTGCACAGAAAGCTCCTGGGGTATTGTGCAGGCAGGGAAGGAGGGAGGAAGAGCATACTCACTAGAGGGGTAAGTTAGGGTTACTTACAGGCCCTATTTGCCTACTTTACTGTAGTGGTTAACGCCACTGCGTATCCCCTCTGCATTTGCCCCACAGTGGCCTGGCCTTTGGTATGCCTGACCTATAAAACCTCGGGCTTCCCACAGGGACACCCCAGCATTTGCTTATAGTAAAAGAGCCGGTAACATATTTCTATTGTGCCCTTCCTTTTTCACTGAACCAATAGTTCCTTTTACAGATGAAATTCATTTGACAGATAAAAGCAGGGTCACAACCAGTGCCTCTGACAGAAGGGAGTGGGGAGTAACCAAAGAAAAAGAAACGGGAACGGAGAGGAGGCCTCCCCTGAGGCCAAAGGTACGGAGAACGAGCCCTGAGCTTCTCCTGAAGACCCTGAAACAGAGCCCCAGGAAGAGGTGATGACAAAAGACAAGGCTTCTCAAGCCTCACAAGAGGAAGTGGACCCAAGAGACATGCATCAAGGTCAGAGAATGGCCATGCAGAAGGAAAGACAGCAAACCGAGCTGTAGCGAGCGCCTGAGCCCTGTGGCCAGGGCACAGGAAATGGGGCAGAGCACCAGGGCCAGGGCAGGGCAGAGCTCCAGCCTGAGACTCTGGTAGCACGGGGCAGCTAGAAGAGAGAGGCTCTGGAGCCACCAGAGTGTGACAGTCAGTTCTGGGGGCAGTACCTTGCCTGGACCTGGGGCACAGGGCTCAAGTCCTGACCAGGAGCTTCAGCCAAGTCCAGGCCCTCGGGGTCAGTGCCAGGCTGCTAAAGCTAGTGGGAAACGTGAGTGTCTGGGCTATTGCACAGGCCTTGTGAAAAAACCTAGCAAATGAGCATGCTCTGAGCCATGACACAGTCCCCCTGCATGACTTGGTCTCAGAACCTATCAGTACTTCCTAAACCCCTCAAACACCCCCTAGCCTGAACCAAGAGAATGCCCTGGGAGGTGGGGTTACAAAAGGAACTGACTGCCCCCAGGGTTGGGTGGAGTCCAGCCCTTGGGGGCAGGGGGGGGCAATGAGAGAGGTGTGTCAAGGGAGGAGCTCAGCCCCAGCTGGGGGTCGGCACTGAGGAGGGTGTTCTCCGTTCCTTCTGACTGGGCACCTCATTCTGCGCAGAACTTTTAGGAAGTTGGAGGGGAGAAGACCCTCAGAGGGAGGTGTTGCCCTCAGCAAGGACTCTGGCATCCCCTGGACTCAACGGGGACTGGGGAGGCGATCCCAGAAGCATCAGCTCCTGGGTAGCTCAGAGCTCGGGCTTGAACTCTGACCAAAGGGTGCCCCAACCGCTCAACAGGCTGGGGGCCCTATTTCTCTAAGGCCTGCATCCCTCCCTTGGGGTGTGCCCTGCCCCTCCCTGAGTCACCCCAGGGAGAGAGGGGGAAAAAAGGGAAGAGAAAAGCTGCATTGACTAGAGAGGAAGGAAAAGGAAACAGCAGAAGAGGGAGGAGAGAGGCCACACAGGAGTGGGTGACAGAGGAGACTGAGAGGGCAGATCCAGGGCAAATCTAGGGCAGGGAGAGATCGAGAAAGGGCAGGCCGAGCATCCCAAGGGCGCCCCTAGAGCAGGGCTCAGGGGCGGGGAGCCCAGGGGGCGGACCGGCCATGTCTCACGGGACCTACTACGAGTGTGAGCCACGGGCTAGCCAGCAGGCACTCGAGTTCTCAGGGGCCCGAGCAGGGCCTGGGGAGCTGGGGGACATGTGTGAGCATGAGGCCTCCATCGACCTCTCTGCTTACATCGAGTCTGGGGAGGAGCAGCTCCTCTCTGACCTCTTCGCTGTGAAGCCAGCCCCGGAGGCCCGAGGCCTCAAGGGCCCTGGAACCCCTGCCTTCCCTCACTACCTGCCACCTGACCCGAGGCCCTTTGCCTACCCACCACATACCTTCGGCCCAGACAGGAAGGCCTTGGGGCCTGGAATCTACAGCAGCCCAGGGAGCTACGACCCCAGGGCTGTGGCTGTGAAGGAGGAGCCTCGGGGGCCCGAGGGCAGCCGAGGGGCCAGCCGTAGCAGCTACAATCCTCTGCAGTACCA
The DNA here is from genome assembly GCF_014824575.4 of Sturnira hondurensis. NCBI lineage: Eukaryota > Metazoa > Chordata > Mammalia > Chiroptera > Phyllostomidae > Sturnira > Sturnira hondurensis. Next base: position 10,812,450 of record NW_028095988.1, read on the forward strand.
AGTGGCACACTGCGGGCAGACAGCCATGCACCTGCCCCCAGCCCTGGCAGCACCCAGCCAGCCCCTGCGTGTTCTCAAGGTAAGAGTAGATCATTTCTCCTTGGGCCTGGAGAGAGGCCAGTGTGGATGGGGAAACTCTGAGCCTCCTGCTTAAATTCTTAATTGGTCTGTGTTTGGTGTTGTTTTGTGAAATTGGCCCATCCCAAAGCCCTCCGGACCCACCACCCAACTGTGACCCTGCTTTTCTTCTCTGTGAGTTCACTCCCACCCTGGAGCCCCCTGTGTCCTGCAGTCTCTATGCCCAGCTGAACTGCCTTGATCTCAGGCCTCCACCAGCTTCTCTGCTGCCCACCTTATCCTGTTTCTCTGAAGCCTGCTTCTAGAAGGGGAAATGCCCGCAGATTGTAGAACTGGAAACAAGACAGATTGAACAAAAGTGTCCTCTGAGAATGTGGGAGCATGAAAGGGAGTCTTAGTCAGAGCAGGGACCCTGGGTATCTAGCAGGGCCAAGGCTGTTCTGACTGGGAACCTGGAGCTGGCTCTGCAGCCCATGTCCCTTTGAGGCCCAGGGACGCTCTGGTGCCAGTACTCTTGCCCTGCCGCCACTCTGCTTCCTGGCCGGCCCTCACCTCTTGTTCCTCCGTGCCTTCCCCTTCAGGCACCTTTGGCTGCTGCTGCAGCCCCCTGCAGTCCCCTTCTCAAGGCATCCTCTCCTGCTGGCCCTTCGCACAAGGGCAAGAAAGCGGTGAACAAAGACAGCCTGGAGTACAGGCTGCGGCGGGAGCGGAACAACATTGCCGTGCGCAAGAGTCGGGACAAGGCCAAGAGGCGCATTCTGGAGACACAGCAGAAGGTGCTGGAGTACATGGCAGAAAATGAGCGCCTCCGCAGCCGTGTGGAGCAGCTGACCCAGGAGCTGGACACCCTTCGCAACCTCTTCCGCCAGATCCCCGAGGCCGCCAACCTCATCAAGGGCGTGGGGGGCTGCAGCTGAGCCCGGCTGGCAGACTGTGGGAACCTGGAGATCCCTGCTGGGGTCCTAGAGCCCCTCACAGGCCAAGCCTGAGACATGGACCATGGACAAATGGCAGTGGGTGGCAAGGGAGGAGGGCAGGCTAAGTATTACGATTCTACAGCTGAATAAAATTGTACTGTGACTCAGTACTGGGGCTGTAAACTGGGCCTGGGCCTGTGTAAATGTGGGTGTGGGGAGGGGGGCATGGCCCTACAGAAGGAAAGACAGCAAACTGAGCTGTAGTGAGGGTCTGGGAACACAGGTGACTACCTCTTGATTCCATGCCCAAATGAATATTTGGGAATTTTCCTGAGTATTTAGCAGACACGCTGCCCATAGCTCTCCCCCAAAAGAGCACCTGGCCAGACAGTGTCTGTCACTCTGTTCTTCTCCCCTGACCCTACTCTGTCCTCTGGACACTGAAGGCACCCTCCTGTCACCACACAGGACCTGGATTGGCCTCTGGTTACTGTCTTAACAGAGCTCTGTGGCTTGGAGGGAGATCCAGCACCACCCAGTCCCTGCTGACCCCAGCCCTGCTCTCCCTCACCTTGAAGTGGCATCTTGGAGCTCCTGCCCCAGGTGACTAAGAAAATTCCAGATGACTCTGCCATATTCATGGACCATTAGCTCTTCATCCAGGACTCAGTCCCTTATCTCCAGATCCTTGGCTTCAGTCCACCAGACTGACATGTCCCCAGGGCTCCTTCCCACCCCCTCCCATCTTGGCCCTCACCCCCTGGGACCACAGTGCATGAGCATTTGAGTGTTTGGGAGAGGAATCAGTTGGAAGAGGCCTGCCTGTATGTGAGAAAATTGCTAGCGTGGAGGATGACAGCGGCCTTTTCCCTTCCACAGGACCCTAGAGCGTTTTCCCTTCCACAGGACCCTCACCTAGGAAGTGCAATAGTTCAGTGCTTGAGAACCTCCGCTTGACTCTCCCTCTGCCACTTCCTCACTGTGTGACCTATAGCCAGTTACTTCCCTCTGTGCTGCAGTTTCCTCATCTGCAAAATGGGAGTAGTGCTGTTCCGTTCATAGATAACAGGGCCTAGCATAGGGCCGGCGTGAGTAGTTGTTATTATCCCATTCTGCTAGAAGTGAAAGAAGCTCAGAGATCTCATGTACACTTCTCATTTTGCAGGTGAGAAAACTGAGGCCTCAAAGAGGGGAAGAGACTTATTCAAAATTACGTGATTGGTTAGGGGCAGAATGGAAATTAGCTCCATAAAATCACAGATCAAAAGGGGTGCTGGGAAAGACCTCAAGCGATCATCCGATCAGCCGGTGGGCTTTGCCCTCAGAGAAGCGAGATAGTGTGAGCCACATTCTATAGATAACACCGTTGAGGGGAAAGAGACATTCTCCCGAAGCTCATTCAGCCCCTTTGCTATCTCAGCACAGGGCACCTGTCTGTCTCCCTGGAGCCCACACCGCCCCTCAGAGGCACAGGGCAGGGCAACTGAATTTCATTCACAAGTTATCAAGAAGGCCCAACAGAGACAGAAAGAGAGACACAATATAGGCTAGAATTTCTCCTAGACCACAGGTTTTCTGAGTGGCAGAGAGACTGGGGTCTGCATCCTCACCTCTCTCCCTCTCTCCCTCCCTCCCTCTCTCTCCCTCCCCCCACCCCCATTCCCAGTGTCAGAGCCTTTCCACATTTTGGGCATTCATGTGCGCCTTGGCTGCCTTACCCAGGACTCATCCCTCTCCTGCCTTTGCCTCAGTGTCTCTTGGGCACTGTCTGTCCTATATCTGTGCCCTGGATCCCCTGCCCCAGGTCTGGTTCGGGCAGCCAGATCTGAATCTCACCCCCGGAACTGCCTAACTTTGGAAGGGGGAGGTGCCAATTTCTGCGGATGCCTGGAAGAATCCCGCACCTTCCTTTCAGCCCAGGGGGATGGGTTGCATAAGGGGGGGTTTGTACAGAGCACATTGAATGACTCAACCTCCGGATTTCCTCCTCCTCGTTCAAGACCACTGCCCCTTGACTTATCTTCAGGGTTCTGGGTGCTGGAACCTTGGTTGCTCAGCATCAACCCCAGGCTTCTTTCCCACAGCTCTGAAATGTGTCTCCTCCCAGCTCCCATTGCCCCAGTGGTTCCCCAGGGCAGCTGGCTGGCACCAAGACTGGAGAAGAGCCACAGCCCCACTAGGAGAGAGAAGTCCCACCTGCCCCAGTGAAACAGGGTGGAGAGCGCACCCCAATCCTCTTGGGCAGATCATATCCAGGGCAGGGGGCGGGGGTGGGTATGACACATAGCCAAATGTCATACTTTGTGAATGAAGTTTTTAACCTGGCCTCAACTGATTTGGGCCAAAGTAACTTACTGGACGAGTGTTTGTTGAGCATCTTTCCTGTACCAGGGCCTTGCAAGATGCCCAGAACACTACGGCGACTAAGACAAACCCAGGTCATAGTTGAAGGAGCAGAAAGAAAAAGACAACAAACAAGTGTGTTGAGGGTCTTCTCTGTCCCTTCTTGGTCATCCTGCTACACAACAGGTGGGACAGCAGAATGAGGTTAGGTGCTTGTCCCTAATCCCTCCCTGATAGGACAAGTATCCTCCACAGCTCCTCCTTACAGAATTCCTGCCCTAACAGCCTGAGGAGGTGAGGGCCCCCCACCCCTGCTGCTACCAGCCTACTGCACCACCCCAAGCTGCCTCCCCTTCATCCTGTTCGTTCACACCTCTGTAAATCACCTTCATAACCTTCACTAATTACTCCATTTGAATATGCCCAATGGGGAAACCAAACAAAGAAGCAGGTGGGAAGGCTCTTTTTAGCTGGAGTGGCCAAATATGGTTTCTTTGAGGAGTAACATTTAAATCGAAACCTAAAAAATCTCAATAAAGAAGCAGATCTGCTGTATGGGGAAAAGGGTGAGCAGAAGGGAGAACGAATGCTAAGGCCCTAAAGGTGTCCGTGTGATCAGGAAGAGGAAGGAAGCTTAGGGAGGCTGGTGGAATGGAAAGGAGGAGAAGGGTTAAGCAAGAAAAATACCTCCCTTCTTCCCTCCAGAGACTCTTATCCCTCTGCTGGGGAGGACCGTCCCTAAGAAGCTGGGGTGAAACAAAGAGCGGGTTTATCTCTGCTCCCACTGAAGGCAAAGCCGATGGCCCAAAGGAGGAGCCCCCAGGAAGGGAAACCAGGTACCCCCACCTCTGCCTGGGGAGAGGCTTGAGGCCTCAGTAACTTGGGAAAACCTGCAAATCAAGGTGCAAACAGTACACACAAGCATTCCTTTTGGTTTAGAATCTACAGCTCAGGCCCACTTTCCCTCCATGAGCATAACCGGGGAGGAGGATAAGAGTTCTGAGCTGAGAGATAGGATCTGGGGCCCCAGGGAAGTGGCCCAGGAGGAAGGCTGTTTGGAGATACTGCGGAGAGGGGGAAGCCACCCAAGGTGAGCCTGCCAAGGTCAGTCATGGTGGAGGCTGCTTGTGAAAGCCTCTCCCCCTGCTCCGTGCACACCTCCCCACCCCACCCCCACAGATTGCCACACTCCTGGGCCCCCAGGGCCCCCATCCCAGTGTTGCAAGATCCCAGTTGGGGTTGTGGGGGTGGCAAGGCGCCTCTTCACCTCCACCTCCTACCCTACCCCAAGTCAGTGAGGGGACTGTGGGATGGAGGGGGCTGTACAGGAGGTGCCGAGACAACAAGAGCCAGGGCTGGCTAGGGGCCTGTGCACCTTCTCTTCCACAGCCAGTCACTTCCCATCACCCTCACTGGCCCCCCGCAGGCAGACCTCTCTCTCCTCTGACTCAGCCTGGGCTGCTCCAAAGTGGGAATAGTTTGCCTGGACAGGACTCCTAGCTGGCCACTGTCAATTTCTCCTATAAGCAGGTCTGGCCTGGCCTCAGAAAAAAACTTCCATGGCACGTAAAAAAATTCCCCAAGGCTAACCCATGGAGAGATGTGTATTTTGGGAAGAAAATGGCTGCAACTGGCCACCAATTCTGACTTCAGGGAGCAGTAGAAGTACCCTAGGACTTGGGGAAAGGAAGACTTCCTTAAATAGGGAGAGACCCACCTGCAGAGCCTCCCCTTTCTTGTAGAACAGAGATCTGAGGTAGGTAGAGGCAAGCCGTGCACAGATTGGGTCCACCCCCCACACCCCAGAAGCCAAGCTTCACCCCAAAGCGAGCCCCAAGCTGTCCAAGCCCGTTGCCCCCACACCTAGCACTGTCACCCCTGGCCAGACCATCCAGCCCTGCTGCAATCGGGACGGTTTGCAAAACGCCCGCTAGCTCCCGCTTTGTCACCATCTGAGGTTAGGGCTGTCCTCGGGAGATAAGCCCCAGCCCCGCCCGCCTGTCCCGAGTGAGACTGCTGGCCTGCTGCAATCGGGACGGTTTGCAAAACCCCTGCTGGCTCCCGCTCTGTCACCATCTGAGGTTAGGGCTGCACCCCAAGATAAAGTCTTGCTCCGCCCACCGGCTCTGCCTTCAAACCTCACAAGCAGCGTGGCCAAGAGACCGAGTTCCTGGGAAGTCCACTCAGGGTCTGGAAGGCTTACTCAGGCCCACTGAAGACTCCCAGTCCTTTCCCCACCTCTTCTCTCCTCCATCCCTAGTCTCACCTTTGCTCATTGTCCTCATCACCATCCTCACCCCTCACTCTCCATCTACTCTCCTCACCTGCCAACTTCCATCTTCATCTTTCCTCCTCCCTCATCTCCATCCTGCCTTCTCACTACAGTCATTCACTCATTTGCTCAAAATATACTTAATAGTACTGACTCCATGCCAGGCACTTAGCTTCTTACGGGAGCTACGGGATAAAGAAGGAGGACAGTCCCTGACCTTGTGGGGTTTACAGATTTGTGAGGGGGACAGACAAACAGAATCTCACAAAGAAATATATAATTCTAAATTGTGGACAGTGCTATGTGGCAAAAATAAAAAGATGATTGTGACAGATATTTAAATGTGTCAGGAAAGGCTTCTTTGAGCAAGTAACATATAAACAGGTATCTCATGGACTGAGTGCCAGACTGCAAACCAAAGGTTGACCAGTTTGACTCCCGGTCAGGGCACATGTCTGGGTTCCCAGCCAGGTCCCCAGTTGGCAGTGCATGAGAGGCAACCACACATCGATGTTTCTCTCTCTCTCTCTCTCTTTCTCCTCCCTTCTCCTCTCTCTAAAAATAAATAAATAAAATATTTTAAATATATAATAAAAGGTAAGTAGGAGTCAGTCTGGCAAATGTGGTTCCCAGCAGAAAGAAGTGTACGCACAGGTCCTCAGATGCAGGTGCTTCCTGGCAGACTGGATTGAGTGGGGGAGATGAGGGCAGAGAGGGGCTGCAACCGAATCTCACTCCCTGGATGGGCCCAGAGCACCAGCGGGAGAAAACACCTTCCAAAGGAAGAAGACATTTTCTCTCCTAACGAGAAAGAAGAGATGGCGGCAGACACAGATAGGAACACAAACAGGTTTGCAGCAGGCTGGGCCTGACTCCCATTTCACCAAGAAAGAAGAGGTGATTGCAAGTGACTGAGCAGGAGGCCCAGAGAAGGAGGCTTGAAGGTATAAATTCCTAGTTGCCAAAGGTGGAAGAGGAAGCTGAGTGCTGAGATTTCTGGCTCGGAAGCACCTAATAAATTTAGAGTAATGGCAGTCTGTCCTCTGGGCGATTTCCTTCAGTGCTTCTTAGCTGCTCGGCAGCAAGTGGGGCTTACTCAGGGAGGCAGGATGGACAAGACACTGGGGAGGGGAGCTGAAGGCACTTACAGAGAGGGATTTAGTGGTGAAGCTGGACCCGAAGGTGGATAAAAGTGAAAAGACAGGAAAGGCTAATGGTTCTTCAAAGAGCTTGTAGGACAGTTGCAGTGAGCCGACTTGAGCAAACATAGGGAACGGAGATCATATCAGAGAGTGGGATGTTTGATTCAGTTATTTCATTGGTGCTACAGTTTCTGGTGATGATAAGGCTCTGGGCAGGAGTCTGGGAGTGGCTTGCTAAGGTGGAATGGAGAAGAGCGTTAGAGATAAAAGGGTGAGGGGACCGAGAGATCAGCGTGCTTGATAGCCTTACGGATGACACACAACCTAGGACAACTGCTCTGCTCAGCCCCATCCTCTCTCCACCTTGCACATCCTCCTACCTCCCACATCATTTCCTCCACGTCTGCCCCTTCCTCATCCACACCCCTTCTCCTTATCCCTATCTAACTTCCTATCCCTGACTCCACGCCCTTTCTCCCCTTCGTCCCCATCTCCTCTAACTTCCATTCTAAGTCCACCCTCTCTTACCATAGCCTTCACCCTCTCCTTCTCAGCATCTCTCCTCACCTCTACCTTTTCTCCTCAGCCTCCTCTTTCTCATCCTGTTCCTCTCATCACAGCTTTATCTCTCCTCCAAGCTGTGCACTTGAGAAGCACTATTGCATGATGGGTTAAAGCCTGTGCTCAGGAACCTGAGGATTCAAATACCACATTTTCCACCTACCCATGTTGACACATTTTGCTGTGCCTCAGTTGTAAAACTGAGACAGGTTACTGGAAGGATCACATGAGTGTTAAGTGCTTAGAACAGTGTTTGGGCACAGAGAAAGTGCTCAATAAAATGATCGTTACCCTCACCCTTTCTCCTTGTTCTGTCCTCACTTTCATCTCTTACCTCCACGACCTCTCAGCAACCACTCCGTACCTCTTCAAAGAGGCAGTGGTGAATCACACTCAGCCCCTGCCCAGAGGAAACAGGCACAAAAACAAATGTCAGGAGAGTATAAGAAGAGCTACTTCAGAGCTCCTACCCTTTGCAACATCAGGGATGGAACTGAAAAGCATTATGCTGAGCGAAATAAGTCAGGCGTTGAAAGACAAATACCATATGATATCACTGTTAACAGGAATCTAAACAACAAAACAAACAAGCAAGCAAAATATGACCAATGACATTCAAATACAGAACAGACTGACAGGGTCCAGAGGGCAGAGGGGAGAGAATCATAGGGGAAAAGGGGATGGACTCACATGAACAAATATAAAGGACACATGGACAATAACTAAGGTGGGGGAGGGAAATGGGAGGGAGGTGGGGAGCACTGCGGGGGGGCAGGGCTGGGAATATAAGACAGAAAACTGTACTTGAACAAGAATTAAATTAAAAAAAAAGAAGAGCTACTTCAAAGATGTGAAAGAAATGCTATTGGAGAACAGAGGATATGCAAACTAACTCATCCTGAGGAGTTAAGTCTCAACAGGCAGATAACCTCTCAGCTGGATCTTGAGAGATCAGGAAGGATTTGCCAGGCAAATGTAGGAGAAACGTATTCCAAGAGAAGAAATGTGAGGTGTTTCTTGGACTTCCTCTATAAGAAGGTACGGCGTTCTACTAGCTGGTGTGAAGTTAGGGTGAACCCCTACCCTGGTGGGGCGCACTGTGCTCATTATGGCCACAAGGAGGCAGCAAAGCATAGGACCCAGAAAACATGAAGTGAGCCCCATCGACCTTGGGGTCCGTCACCCAAATCCTGATGGGAAAACTTTGTTCACAGATAGCCCATCCCAACCAGGAGAGGAAAAGATTCCAACACTTGGAGGGGGAAAAAAAACAGGTTTGTTTTACAGAAAGAACAAGAGTCCCCTAATGATTTGTACATGTTGACAAGAGAAGAGTATTTCTCCAGAGTTAAAGTGTCTCTAGAATATACCCACTTTACTTGGCTTTGTTTTTATGAGCCAGACATTGTTCTCAGCACTTTGCAAATCTTACTTCTCATAACAACCCTATCAGACAAGTGCAACCACCCCCATATTTGCGAATGGAAAAGCTGAGGCACTTGGCCAAAGTCGCATAGACAGAAAGGGACAGAGTTGGCTTGGCTCGAGTTTGGATGCCTCCCTTGTAATGGCTAGTGCCAGCCACAGCTCTGGAATGTCAAAGTATAAAATTCAACCTCCCCAGCTTTGTCTGTCACTAATTAGCTGTGTTGCCTTAGTCATAGCACCTCTCACCTGCCTTTTCAAAAGTTAAATAATAGGGTTAGGTTCTGTTCCTTTGTCTACAAAATGAAGACTGAGCCTTCCGGGCTATGCTGAGTGTTGTGGACACAAAGCCAGCCAGGATGAAGGCCCATCTTGAAAGGGTGCAGGACGTTGAGGGAGAGCCACCAATCCAACAATTATAAAAGAAGATGACAAATGTTCTGTTTGAAGCAGGACAGAGAGGGCACCCTCCCCCTCTGGCAAAGTGTGGGATTTGGGCTGGAGGTGTTAAGAAAGACTTCCCAGAGTCATTACAGGGAGGGTAGGAATTAAGCAGGCAGGCAGGGAAGGAGGGGTATCCAGGCAGAGTCAACAGGATGTGAAAGCACAGCGTGAGCAAAGAAAACTGAGGGAGTTCCAAGAGTTTGGTAAGGACATCTTTACAAAACTCTTTGGTAAAGAGTTTACTTTCCCTCCTGGACATGCCTATCGTTGGCTTCCGTGAGGCCTCACAGAGCAAACACAGCAGCTTCTCATTTGGAGATATCAGTCAGCCAGCGTCTATTTGTGGCACCTACTAAGTCCCCTAACAGATGGAGGAGATGCATACATGTCTGGCGGTTTAGAGTCCACCCGGTTCTCACGTGGGGTTAGTGAAGTACAGGAGCCTTGTTTGCCCAGCTACACACACACACACACACACACACACACACACCATTATGTTAACACCCATATTTTAGTTCTGAGAAGGTTCCAAGGTTGTCCACTCAGAACGTCAGGGGAGTTAAGATGAGAGAAGGAAGCAAGGTATTTGAGTTCCTTCATCGGTGGGGAGGCTCCTCTTTGCAAAGGTCAGTTTAGGCCTTGGGAATAACACTGCCCCTTCCTCAGCTCTCCACCTGTGGTGCCCCCCACCCCCTCCCCCCACCCCCTGGGGTGGAGGCAGCTTTGGTCCTTGTGGTTCACATCCGACCTCCTGGCAGGAATTGTAGATTTAGTCAACAACACTTAAATCTTGAAAAATAAGCAAAAGTGGAGGAGGGGGCAGGCACACTCACAGTAAAGAAAGGAACATCAGAAGTGAGTGAGGGAAGGGGACACAAGGCAGTGCCCAGGGTGGGCTGCAGAAGACACGAGAAGAGAGAAGATGCTTCTGCTGCTACTCCTGGGGGCCGCCGCAAGCAGATGTCTACATGATGAGACACAGAAGTCTGTGAGCCTTCTCAGGCCCCCTTTCTCCCAACTTTCCTCAAACTTCCGCTCATCCTCCCACACTCTGCCTGACTCTCATGATCCTCAACCCCTCCGAATCCAAACCTGCTATATAAGAGACCCTGTGTCAGATGGAGCTTGGGATCCCAAGGGAGATGGGGTGAGTGGGGAATCCCAAGCCCTGGCTGCAGTGACAGAGGCTGCTCAGCGACTCCAGGGTGTCCTAGCAGGTGAGTGGGTGACCAGAGGAGTCGGGAGGGCTCAGGAACAGAGGGATCGAAAGCAGACTGCCTCCACAGAAGAGGAACTGAGACTCTAGGCTGCTGAGGTAAAATGGACCTCTTGTCTCGTTAAGTGCCTCCAGTGCAAGGACCTCTGCTTCTGAGCCGAGACCCTGCACAGTACTGCCATGCTGTCTGGGGAGACCCAGACACCCCAAACTACCACAGGTGAGTTCACATCATTGTGAATGCGTACAATTCCTCTTCAGAGGTACCCAGTCTCCAGCTCACCTGCAGATATTCATTCTTGGCAGGTGCAGCCTCTTGAATTTAGGGTACAGAGGAGAGAGTTGCCTGGGTGCAAAGGTGAGAGCAGTTTCTCAGATTTGGGGATCTGGAGATCCGCAGCCTGGCCAGCCCTCTCCAAGACCACCAGCATTGGAATCACCAAATGTGCTCCCTGACACTACAGCCCTGAACCACCTCTCCCCCTGACTTTATTAAGTAGGATATTGGTGGTGGGGGTGATAGAGCTCCCTGTTCTAGCCAGCTGTCTGCATGACACTGAGGCAGACGAAGGATAGAAACCCTCCGCCCTCACTCCCAGTACCCAGTTTCCTATGGTCCTATCCGTCCAGCCCATCTGCTGATCTAGACGCCACATTTCACTCCCTACCAGATCCCCGATGCCCATCTCCGAGGTTATGCCTTGTGGCCAGAGCAGGGTCCCCCGCAACTGGTCCAGCCAGATGGGCCTGGGGTCCAAAACACTGATTTTCTCCTGTATGTGCGGGTTGCCCACACTTCCAAGTGCCACCGAGAGGTGAGGTTCAAATCAAATCCTTTTTCCCTACTCTGCTTCTCTTAATCTTAAATATGAGGGGTAAGGGACATAAAGCAGTTTTTATTAAATTGTTTATTTGAGGTAACTTGGGGCATGTTGATGAAGTTTGGATGGGGATTAAAAACCCTCTATTCCATCCCTTGGTACCACTGGACCTCCGTTTTCAGGAAGATTTCTCCTGTGTTACCCTACTTCTCTCCTTTCTTCCCCTGCATTGTCCTCACCCATCCACAGCCCTCTCTCATTGCCTATGCTGCCTGCTGCCAGCTGGACTCAGAAGACAGGCCCCTTGCTGGTACTATTGTCTACTGTGCCCAACATCTCACCAGCCTCAGCCTCAGCCACAGTGACATCGTCATGGTGACTGCTGCATAATGACAGGTTGGGGGAGGTGGGGAAGGTCATGCAGCTTTCCCACATGAAGTGGAGGAAACTACTAAAGATGGAATAGGAGGTGCCTTGGGGTCTAAGAAGTGATGGGGCAGGGGGGCTATGGAGTGTCTGGGCAATCCTGCTGCAGACCCAGTCTCCCTCACCCTGCTGTCCCTGTCCATAGGCCACACTACACGAATTGCTCCATATCCTGGGTTTCTCTGGACAGCTCTTCAAGAAGTGGCGGGATTGCCCCTCAGGACCCAGCGGTAAATGAGAGGAACGAGGAAGAGGTCTTCCCACAATGTCGATTGGAGAGAATCACTGCTATCTCATGAACTTCTTCCTTCCAATTCTACCTCACCTTTCCTAAGTTTTCCTCTCACATTGCCTTTTCCCCTTTCTCTATTCAGTTCAAGAGAACTGTACTACAAGGCAACAGGTGACAAGGCGAGATGAGTGGGGACAGCTGCTTCTCGCCACTCCAGCTGTTAGCCACAGCCTGGCCAAACACTTGGGAGTGCTAGGAGTTTCCCTGGGCGTCCCCTTAGAAGAAGAGGTGAGAATAAGAACAGCCTGGGGTGTCGGAAGGAAGAAGCAGTAGCCAGGTGGCAACCAGCTACCTCCTCCAGTAGGGCCCTTTGTCTTCACACTGGGAGGCCCGACTACTCCAAGGCTCTATAATGACTGCTACCTTTGATGGGGCCCAGCACGCTCGACTAGACCCAATCACTCTTGCTGCCTTCAAAGACTCAGGCTGGTACCAAGTCAATCACAGTGCTGCAGAGGAGCTGCTGTGGGGCCGGGGTGAGAGATAAGGGAGAAATACAGAGGGGTGCATGTGGCTGAAGTCAGCTTGGGGAGAGTGAGAGAGGCTGGACAGGATTACCTGCTGCCCAAGGTGGAATGGAAGCTGCAAGCACAAACAGCACCGAGGGATGTTTGGGGCTTCATTTGTCCTGAGGGCTCTGTCTCTTCCTCTCCTGCAGGATCTGGCCTGGAATTTGGCCTGGTGACCACATGTGGGACTGGCTCCTCAGACTTCTTCTGTACTGGCAGGTGTGTGTGCTGAGTAGTCGAGGGGCTGTACGGCCGTCAGCAATCCTAGTGTCCCTCTATCATCCCCTCCCTACAGTGGACGGGGCTGCCACTACCTGCACCTGGACAAGGGAAGCTGCTCCTCAGACCCCGTGCTGGAAGGCTGCCGCATGTACAAGCCCTTGGCCAACCGAGTGAGTAGACTAGAAAACACAGAGTGAAACTGAGCCGGCCTGGAGAGGAGTCAAGTTCGAAGGCATCGATACAAACACTATTTTACCTTCTACCCTGCCCTTCAGAGTGAATGCTGGAAGAAGGAAAATGGATTCCCACCTGGGGCAGAGAATCCCCATGGGGAGATCTACCATTCCCAGAGTCGGTGCTTCCTTGCCAACCTCACATCACAACTGCTCCCTGGGGACAAGGCCAGGTTTCCCTCGCAGATCCCACACCAGCAGGAAGCAGAGCTCACTGGCCACTGCTACTTACATCAATGCACAAAGAGGGGAGCCTACAAGGTGCAGGTGGAGGGATCCCCCTGGGCCTCATGCCCTCCAGGAGAGGCTATTCAGGTGGGTGTTATAGGTGAGGAAGCTATAGCACTCTGGCAGAAAGAAATTTGGAAATGCTTATACAGTGGTCCTACCCAACCTGTTTTATGTTCATTTTTTTTTTACTAAGCAGCCACAGAGCCCACGACTTTGAGGTAGACTTCACATTTTCCTTAGAAGGAGGGTTTGAGCAGGTAACTGAGACTCTAACCATACCCTGCTACGTTTCCTTGTAGATACCCGGGTACTATGGTCTTCTCTTCTGTCCCCGAGATCGGCTGTGTCAGACTAATGAAGGGGCAGATGCTGTTACCACCCCACCTATGAGTCTTTCAACCCAAGACCTGTTATTCAGGCTATCTTTAGCTGGGCCCCCAGGCCATTCCCTGGGGAAGGAAGAACAGGAAGAGTTGACTGAGGCAATTCTACAGGCTCTGGTGAACAGAGGAACTGGCAGGTAAAGGGACAGTTTGGGCTGATTTTTACTATGTGCCAGGGAGAATGCTAAGTCCTTTACTTCACAACTGTCCTCTGAGACTTTCTTTTCATCCCACTCTTAAGCCTGCATATTTGATATCTTCCAGGGACTATACCTCCATTAAGAGATCCAAATGTCCATTTAGGTGCTACTTCCACAGCCCTTCAATTACCACTAGCCTGGTATTCACTGTGCATATAAGGAAGTCTCCTGGTTGCCAAGGACCTTCAGTTAGTGTGCTCCACAGGGCCCTCACCCTGACTCTCCAGAAGAAGCCTCTAGAAGTATATTACGGAGGAGCCAACTTTACTACAAAATACAGCAAGTAATACTCCAAGCAGTTTTCTTTTCCAAATTTCTAGAATGTAGATGTTTGAAACTGCATTTATTAAGCAGTTATTCATTTCAGAAAACAAGGATCCCTGACTAACATTACCTCAAGCCTATCATTATGGGACCTGTCCACTCATGAGTGGGGTTCCCCCAAGTCTAGGAGATAGGGGTCCTAGCACCCTTCCTTTCTTAAGCACTACCTAGGCACCACGTCTAGCTACCTAAACACCAGTCTAACCCTTCCCCCTTAGCCACTTCCCTCACCATCGGGTTAAATCTCCTTCCAATAATCTAAGCTGCTGACTTGGAATTTTATCTTACTCCCAACTTTCAAGTTCTATAGCTGCTCTTACTGATTTCCTGTTTAGTTCACTGTCTGGATGAAACAGGGTTTTGTGGGCTCTGTGTATTATAAAGGTAAAGCCCTTCACCTCGTTGGCCTAGCCATTACTCCAAGCAAACTATTACTTCTATGTTCCTAGGTTGCTGGTTACCTCGGGCCATAATTCCTCCATGATCCATCTAGGTCTGTCCACAGGGCTCTGCCTAACACTGCTTATCCTGGTGGGTGCACTGGGAATCATGGCCTATCAGAAACGAGCTACTCTTCAGGTGGGACCATCTGCCCCTTACCATTCTCCAAAGGTCCAAAATACAACTAGGGGCTTAGCTGAAGGAATAAGAGAGGTGTGATAGTACTGAAAGCATGATGGGGCAGGACAGAACTTATTTCTTTAAGACAGCTGGGTGGGCCCTGGCTATTGTGGCTCAGTGGACTGAGTGCTAGCCTGCAAACCAGGGGCTCGCTGGTTGATTCCCAGCTGGAGCACGTGCCTGGGTTGCAGGCGAAGTCCCTGATTGCGGGCCATGTGAGAGGCAACCACAAATCGATGTTTCTCTCCCTCTCTTTAAAAATAAATAAAATATAAAAATTAAATAAAATTAAAAAGACAACTGGACGGGAGGTCAATCTACTATCTACCCTTAAGTTCTACTTTTCTCAACATGCCTCTTTCATACTGGGTTTACAATGGAAAAAAAGGGTAGACTTAACATTCCAAAGATTCATCCTTTATTTTGATATAAAAAATAAACTCTTCTATCTCTAAAGAGTATCACTTGTTCTCATACTGCTGTAGAGCAAACTTACAGAATAAGAACATCTGCTAGCAGCTCCAAGGATATCACACATGCTTTTGAAAAAATCATTGCTATTTGAGTTCAAACACACATCAGTATGGAGGAAGGAGCAACTAATTATCTCCCTCTTCTAATTTTTCCATAATTTTACTATATCATCACAGGAAAGCTGGTGGTTAGAATGTCACATAATTATGTCAGAATTTGCTAAGGGTGGTGAAACCAGTCATCTGAATCCAGCTAAATACAAAAACATGACCTTTCATTGCCCTTCTCTCCTATTTCTGGAGTTGGAGGGCTCTACTTTATAACCCCATGAACCAGCAGTAGACTTGAGTAACAATGTGTAGGCGCCTTTTGGTTATAGTTACAAAAGAAGCCATTAAATTCTTGAGTGTCTGACATCTCTTGAGGCAAGACTGCTGATCTGGATTTGCTTAGATTGAAAACATACTAGGAGTCCAGCGAATACTGAAATAACCAGACCTGTGGTATTCAGCGACTTTGGTCAGCAGATCAGGATACCATTCCCAGACCTTTAAGTGACACACCTGAAGTTCTCACTGTCAAGTTGTGGCTTTGACTTCATCAGCTATGGTTATCTTCTCTGATTTTAATGCCTATCAGTCTTTACCAGCTGTAGCAGCCACTGCTTGGTAAAACTTTGCCACGAAGTCTGGCTCACTGATCTCCAGCTGCCTGACAAATTCATTGCGTTCCTCCTCGGCCCAACCTCGAAACCACTGATCCCAAAGACGCAGCTGGCACTCAAAGATACAGGGTGGTCGATTTCCTCCAGACACACTAAGCTGCTCTAGACCTTCCAGCAATGGCTGTAATTTTCCCGGTACTGCTTTAGCTACCAGGTCCTGCAGGAAACGTTCACGCTGAGGATCTGACCAACTGGCAAACCAGTGAAGAATACACTTCATTTCCTGGGAAGTGATGTAAGACATTGGGGGAGGGGAAGAGTTGGTAAAATTGTCTGGCACCGAGGGTAAAGGAGAAGGAAAGGATAGTTGCATCGATGATGAAGATGAGTCCAGTGGCATCCTGAAACATAAAAGCACTGTTATATACTCCTTAGACAGAGCAAACAAAATACAACTTCCCAACAAGAAATCTTATCATACTCAATCAGCATCTATAAAGAAAGTTACTTTTCACTAATATAATTTACAAAAATTAGGTTATTATCAAACTACTTTAGAGAAGTCATCTAAGAATAATTTTATTTTACACTTGCCAACCTTCTTTTTCAAATCAATTTCCCTCCCTAACCACTGTTTCTCTCCATCTTTTTTTTTTTCAAAAAATACTTTATTTATTTTGAGAGAGAGAAAAGGTGGGAGAAAGAGAGGAAGAGAAACACTGAAACATCATTTGATTCCCTCTCATATGTCTCCAACTGAGCATCTGGCCCACAACCCAGGCATATGCCCTCGCTGGGAATTGAACTGACAACCTTCTGGTTCAGAGGCTGACACTCAATCCACTGAGCCACATGAGCCAGGGCATCATTCTTATAAAAATATATAAAAATAACTTTTTTTTTCAAGTGACCAAAAATTTTTGGC
Organism: Sturnira hondurensis; assembly: GCF_014824575.4. Taxonomy (NCBI): domain Eukaryota; kingdom Metazoa; phylum Chordata; class Mammalia; order Chiroptera; family Phyllostomidae; genus Sturnira; species Sturnira hondurensis. The sequence continues at coordinate 10,829,173 of NW_028095988.1, forward strand.
TAACACCATGACAGTTTCCCCTGTTAGTCTATTAGTCTCTCTACTAGACTTTGGTGATTAAAAACAAGTAGTCTTGTACTGAACAGTGAAAATGCCAAGGGTGAGGGTAGTTTACAGTTTTACTATATGAAAAATGTTTTCAAATAACATCTCTCCCTTTGGCCATATCAGTTCAGACCATCGAGATACATATTTTAAATACACACTTCTTCACTTCTCCAAAATCTATCATCATCTACATCTGGCCATTTTTCCAAAATGACATCAATGATGTAACCTGTCAAGTCTCCTTGAATGATGATTTTGTCCTCCAGTTACTAAGGCACTACAAAATTTTTGAGCAAAAAAATCTGTTTCTTTTTAAGATCAATTTCATAAGTTGCAAGGCCATATACTCTTTTTAAATTTTTCATCTGAGGATATATTTATTGATTTGGGCAGGGGGGGAGAGAAGAGAGAGAAAAAGAACATCGATGTGAGTAAGAAACATCAATTGGTTGTCTCCTCAAACACCGGAACAGGAAATCAAACCTGCAGCCTTTTGGTGTACAGATGACCCTTCACCAAGTAGGCCACCCAGCCAAAGCAAGGCCATATACTCTTATATAATTCTTTGCTCTGGGAATTTTGGCTATCATAATCTTTTTTGGCAGTCGTCTTTTTGTTTGTTTGTTTGATCACTTCCACATCTCTTTTGTTTTTCCTTTTCTTCCTCTTCTCCTGCTGTTCCTTGACCCTCGATAATTCCAGCTTATCCAATACATTTCTTGCCCATTTTCTCCTGCCTATTTCTATGTTCCAGGTTGAGTAAAGAAAAAAACAATGATTAATGTGGTCCATCTTATGGATGTGATAGAAGGTACCCGTTTTTTAATCAAGTATATACACCTGGTCAGGGAAGGCCCAATGCTAACCATTCCAGAGCCATCAACAGTGGAGGGGAAAAAATACATCACATACAATGAATGAATCTCCTTTGCAAGGTACACAGAGCTTCTAAAATATGCCAACAGCCCTGGCTGGTGTGGCTTAGTGTATTGAGCACTGGCCTGCAAACTGAAAGGTAATTGGTATGATTCCCAGACAGGGTACATGCCTGGGTTACAGGACAGGTCCCCAGTTGGGGGCATGTGAGAGGCAACTGATCCATGTATCTCTCACACACCGATGTTTCTCTCCCTCTCTCTCCCTTCCCTTCTCTCTAAAAGTAAATAAATAAAATCTTTTAAAAAATAAATAAAATATGCCAAGAAAATGATAACACCCATTACTTCTTTACATTTCCTGTAACGCACCAGGAAGAAGGGCAGAAGTGATGTGCCCTGAACCAAAATAAGATAACACAGTAAGAAAAACAAAAGAACAGTCACGTGTTTATACACGACTGAAAAAAAAGCATAGTTGGTTTCTTGACTTACAGATCTAACAAGTGTTACACTGCTGTAGATGTATAACAGATCGTGTGTTTCAACAGTTTTCCCTGAAGTTCAACATAGTATACCTATTGATCGCCCTATCACTGATGTGCATCACTAATGCAACTATAAGGTCCGCCAACTTGAATGGTTTTCAAGGACCACAATTTGAATCTCTAACAATGAAAACTTTAAACTTCTACTGTATATGGGCTATCGTACTGTTTGTGCCAAATGGATTATTTGTAAATTAACATCAGTTCAGTACCAACCAGTCCTGCGAGGCTTTTTTCCGTGGCCCTACAAGAAGCAATTTCTCCTAAAAGAACTGTATTCCCTTATTCGGAAAAAGAATTTTTCCCGAGTCTTGCGACATGGCTTCCACGGCAAACTCAAGTTCAACAATCAAGATTTGGTTCAGTCTAAGTTCGAAGGCACGCTGCTGCTACTTTTCCACTTTGGAGGCCCAACAGCCCGGCACTTCGAGGTCCCAAAGAAAAACGTAGCCTTAGATGGGAGTGGCGGGGATTAAGAGGACGGGAGGCAGCATCTGTTTCCCTAGAAGAAACTTGCCCCACGAGGGTGACCCGCAAACACCGAGTCTGACCCAGTCCAGACAAGGACTTCTACCCCGCTTACCTCCCCTTTCCTCTCACAGGGAACCGAGAGACCATCATAAGAGTACTTGGGCTCCATCTACTGCCAAGGCTTCCATGTTTCCTGAAAACCCTAAGCAAGGCCAGCCAGGCAGCCCACGCACTTCCGGCCCCGGACCAGCCCCAAACACCCAAGCGCCCCAGCGTCAGGTCCGGAGAGAGCCGAATAACTCCGATCCCGATTATGCCAAAGTCGAGCGCTTCCGAATAGATTCGATTCAAAGCCTCGGTAAAACGAAAATAACCGAACTCTGAAAGAGGGATGAGGGAGGGGGGAGCGTCTGGGAAAATGGAAAGAACCGATTGGTGCCGATGTGGAGACGGAAATACCCGAGCAGTGCCGGAGGAACTCGGGGAGTTCTGAGTGGTAATCGAGGGGAGGATTATGGCAATGGGCGGAGTCAGATCGGTACGTTCGAAGGGCGTTAGCGGAAATTACCGAAGATGCCCGAAGCCGTCGGGACGGACCCGAGTACCTCACGCAAGATGGCGGAGCTGGAGGAGGTGACTCTGGACGGGAAGCCTCTTCAGGCGCTGCGGGTGACCGACCTGAAGGCCGCACTGGAGCAGCGAGGCCTAGCCAAGAGCGGGCAGAAGAGTGCCCTGGTCAAGCGGCTCAAAGGGGTGAGGAGACGGCCTTGCCGGGGTGTCGGAGGGGAGCGGACCCGGTAGAGACGAGTCTCTGCTGCGGCGCAGGCGCAGTGTCGGGGCTCGGCGCGAGCTGGCTCAGGCCGCCAGCGCGAGCCTCCGGAGCCGTGCGCACGGTGGTTGGCGAGGCTCGCGCTGGTATAGAGATAGCGCCGGTTCCCGCCTTAACGGCAGCAGCGCGAGCCCAAAATGGGAGGGTGCGCGCTACTCTCCGGAGTGTCTTAAGCTCCTTCCTTCTTTCCCCACCCCCTCCTTGTTTGTGTCTGTGGTTTCGGCGCATGCGCTGCAGAAGGAGTTAAATCCCACTACTACCGCCGGTGTTGCTGGCCTGTGGGGGGGCTGGTTTCGGCTGGGGGGTAGTTTAGGGGTATAGTTGAGCGGAGAGGTTGATGGGGTTGGTATCGATATATAGAAAAATCGGATTGGAGTAGGGTAAAAATGTCTGATTACATTAGGAGATGTGATGAAGAGAATCTTTAATTTGAAGGGATATGGTTATAGAGGGGTGTATAATTTATAGGGCATCCACAGCAATTTGGGTAGATTGGAGTTTGATGACTTGGTGAGAGAGGTGAGGCAGGTTGGTATATATGTTGGTTTTTAATCGGTTTGAGTAGGTTAAGGTAGGATAGTTGTGAGGTGGATGGATGGATAGGTGTGTATGGGTTTGGTGTAAAAGGAGGGAAGATGAGGACGTCTTGATTTTAAGTGGGGTGAATTAGGATATGTGGTGGGTAGTACAGATTAGGGCTTGGTTGGCTCAAGGGTTGAGTTGGCAGATTGTTGCTTTATACATAAACTGACAATTTCTTGGGGAGGATCGTTAAGTCAGACCACAGTTTACAGGGTCTGCTCACTTTGTTCTGTAGTCTCTTCTTTAAATTTAATAAATCTAGGTGCCACTCTTTTGGAAGGAATCTTAAGTAGATCTGGTCCAGGGTAACTGTAAATGTAGTCCTGGTTAACTGTTTGACCAAGTAATTAAATCAGTCCAAAACCAGCAGCCCCATGGTTTCGTGTATTTGGAGCTGATTTGAGGATTTGAATTTTACCTGCAGTGCCAGGTTTAGAAGGGGCACTAGTCAGAAGTCCAAAAGACTATAGAGGTTATATTGTAGTACTGGCTCAGTCACTGTCACTGATTTCGTTAGTCAGGTCACTGATTGTCTTATGTGCCTGCATTTTAACTCTGAACATTCGGGAGTAGTAACCTTGGCTACCTTTAAAGGGTCTTCTGAAGATAAATGAGAACAGTATTAGTAAACGGCTTTTAGGCCGTTTCCTCCCTGGAAAGAGAATACAGTTTAAGTGTGTATGGTTAGTTGTTGCATTTAACGAAAAGATTGGGGGAGGGGTGGCTTTTTTCCACCTGATTTCTGACTTTTTGCCCTTCTCTACACCAGGCTCTAATGCTAGAAAATTTACAGAAACACTCAACACCCCATGCTGCATTTCAGCCGAATTCCCAGGTAAGAAAGAAGGTTCATTAGAGGGGGTAGGCTCTTTGGATGCCTAGACACATGGAAAGATATGACGTATACTTGATCCTTAATTCCTTACAATATTTCCTAAGTTCCCTGGGTCAGAAATGTTCTTATACCAGGAAAGTTGAATTCTAATAAAAGAATTCAAGAACAGAATCAGAAGAGCTATTAATAACCAAAATCAGAGCAGAATTAAATGACAGAGATTAAAAGCACAATTCTAGCCCTGGCTGGTACAGCTCAGTGGATTGAGCGTGGGTCTTTGAACCACACAACAGTGATCGCGCGTGGTTCGATTCCCAGTCAGGGCACATGCCTGGGTTGCAGGCCACTTCCCACCAGGGGACTCATGAGAGGCAACCATACATTGATATTTCTGTCCTTCTCTCCTTCCCTTCCCCTCTAAAAATAAATAAATAAAATCTTTTTTTTTTTAAAAAAGCACAATTCTAAGAATCAGTAAATCCAGGAGCTGGTTCTTTCAAAAAAGAAGAGCTGTTAGTTAATTTCTAATACATACTTGAAATGGTGTGTACAGAAAGATGTTGCTCCAACTTAAGTGTTGTACAGGAATCTGAAGCCATTTATTTGCCACTGATTTGGGGGAAGTAGTAGTCTTTGAATGTATAAATAAAGTAGTCAATCACTAGGGCAATTTAGGAAAATACTTGCTGAGGAACTCTCGTATTGATTTAGATTTTTAAAGAATTTGGTCTTTTGGAAATCACCCACCATTAAAAGTGTTAATATTGACTATGCAGTTACTCCTAAACATAATTAGTTGCTCTGTTACTTAAGGCAAGATACTTCACCTTTGGAGGCCTTGGTTTCTTCAGTTTCCCTATGTGTAATACAAGAGACTGGACCAGATCCATAGTTTTATAACTGCTCTGCTCCAGTTTTGTGAAGCTGCTTTTGGCGGCTTCCTGGGAAATACACCTTCTTCCCAAGTGAGCAGGGTTCACACTCTGCTCTTAAACTAGATCTATCTGCTTTGTATATTGAGTTTTCGCATAAGACTTTAGAAGTAATCATTCTACAGTTTTCCTTTAAAATAAAAAACTATAAAAACTAAAATCTTAGCACTGTCTTAAACTGCATGATCTCTTAAGATTTTTTTTAGTTTTAAAATCCCCTCATTGTGCCCTGGCTGGTGTGACTCAGTGGATTGAGTGCCAGCCTGTGAAGCAGAGTGTCACTGGTTCAATTCCCAGTCAGGGCACATCCCTGGGTTGCAGGTCAGGTCCCCAGTAGGGGGCGTGTGAGAGGCAATCGATCCATGTATCTTGCACACTGATGTTTCTTTCCCTCTCTTCCTCCCTTTCCTAAAAATAAATGAATAAAATATTTTAGAATTCCCTCATTGTAGTGTATCATGCACTTAAAGGAAAAATCCAGATCTTTGTTAGTGCAGTGGTGTGCAGCTCCAGTACTAGATTAAGTCCCAAGATACTCTGGAAAAAAAGACTGCCTTCCTCCTACCTTGTTATCACCTCATTAAGTTGACTCTTAATCCAGCCAGCTTACAGAGGTTTCGTTAAGTACTCTAACAAGCATTAGAAACAATGTAAGTTAACCAGTTTATGATTATATTCCTTTTGCATTTTAGTCTTTGAAGCTTTGCTTTTACTGACATGGAATTTTTTTTTACAAGATTTTATTTATTTATTTATTTTCAGAGAGGGGAAAGGAGGGAGAAAGAGAGAAACATCAATGTGTGGTTGCCTCTAACGAGCCCTGGGGACGTAGTTGGGCCCGAAACCCAGGCATGTACCCTAGGCTGGGCATCGAACCAGCAGCCCTTTGGTTTGTAGGCTGGTGCTCAATCCACTGAGTCACACCAGCCAGAGCTATCATAGCATTTTTGCAACAAATATATGTATCCTCTAATATATGAACCCATACTTCATCAATGCCTGTTGAGTACCAAGAAAGTCATTTCTGCTTTATGTGAAAGCGAACATTTACCGTACTTAGGAAAGATAAATAGTAACATAGAAAGTATTTAGATTTTTTTCCTTTTTCTGGAATTCTAATAGGACTTGCCAAGCAAGACGGTTCTCAGGAGGAGGATTTGTGAAGAGAAAGCTGAAGGACAGAAGAGTGATGTGGGGGTCTGTGTTGCAAAAAAAAAAAAGGCAGGGAGGATTAAGCCTCTGGATTTTAAATATTGTTACCACAGATTTCTTATCACCCAAAGAAAATGCATCTTGAACTCTGTCTAAAAGTTGAATGGACATCCTTTTTCTAATTTCTTGCTTTCGTACTTTTAAGTACTATTCTTGAATTTTGGAGATGTTTGTCAAAATGTTGCCTGGATAGGTTGAGATTGGTCTTCTGTTAGCAACAAAAAGTGAACTAGAGTTTTTTTGTTTCATTTCTTGATGTTACTATCATAAGAAAAATTTAGATTTTCCTTTTTAAAGGTTTTATTTATTTTTTAGAGAGGGGAAAAGAGGGAGAAAGGGAGAGAAACGTCAGTGTGAGAGAGAAACATGGATCAGTTGCCTTGACCGAGGACAAATCCACGACCCAGACATAGGCCCTGACCCGGAATCGAACCAACAACCTTTTGCTTTGTGGAACAACACCCAACCAACAGCACATGTGTCACAGCTAGATTGTTTTTTGATAATATATTTTATTATCTAAAAATTTACATTACATGATGTAGTTTTACAGGAATGTATTTCTTTTAAGTTATTTAGGCATCATTCTTTGGATGGGAACTGAATATTTAAAATAAAAAAAATTACATGCAGTTCCTCTTTTTGCCATCTTTTATGTATCATAGGGCGATTTATTTTGGTCCTCAGCATAGAAGTAGCTTAAAAAGGGGCCATCTAACATTTTAATCATCTTTCTTGAGTCTAGTAAAGGGTAGACTTTTGGACCATGGAATGTTCTTCCTTGTATTTTCCTAATTTGCCTTCCTAGACTTTCCTTTTTGATGTCCTCTACACAGATCGGCGAGGAAATGAGCCAGAACAGTTTCATAAAACAGTATCTGGAAAAGCAGCAGGAGCTACTTAGGCAGCGTCTGGAACGTGAAGCTCGAGAAGCTGCAGAACTTGAAGGTAAGCCCAGAACTGTCACTACTTACAAGGAGTTCTTCATTCTTATTCCTATAACCAAGTAGATCGGCCTGTTTAGGCAATTTCAGGAATAAGTCAGTCTGAGACTAACTACTTATTTGCTTTGGTAGTTTATGGAACCAAGTGAGTTACTATTTACTTTTTGTCAGGGCAGAAGACACTTAATTTGACTATCTTATTGAAATAGGATTCCTGCCACCAGGAAGAGTTACAAGTAAATTAAGCCACCCTTTAGATGAGGTAGAGCTTAATCCTAGGGAGTTTTTCTCTATGTACAGCACTCTTTTTAGTAAATACTCTGTATCCATGACTTTGCCTGACCTCCTTCACTCCTACATATTCCCACATGCTGAGCCCTTCACTCCCTCCCTGCCCCGACCCGATCTGTACTTTGCAGAAGCTTCAGCTGAGTCGGAGGACGAGATGATCCATCCTGAGGGAGTGGCTTCCCTGCTGCCTCCTGACTTTCAGAGCAGCCTGGAGAGACCAGAGCTGGAGCTCAGCAGACATTCGCCCAGTACGTATCTCCCTCCCCACTGCGCTGTTTTGTCAATCTTGCGTAGTTGGTGGGGGGAGGTAGTTACACCTCCTTTCCTGCTAAGCCTCCGTTAAAGTCTCAGGGAAACTCTGTGACTTGATATTTGACATGTTTTTTATGGAAACTATGTCCTTTTTGAGGTCTCCTTTCACCACTATGTTGTGTTAAACTCTCAAAGTGTTTTATAAGGCAATTTGATTTTTCTTTTCATTTCTACCTTTTCAACCTCTTCTACCTCTGAATTTAGCAACAGTCACAACTTTTTATCACCTCTTTACTAATTATGTATATTATGAGTTGTGCATCCAGTCACCCCCCAAGAGGGCATCTACTACAGTTTATTAATTCATAATTTTTATTGAGCACCTGTTAATGCCAGGCATGTGCCAGGCACCAGGAATATAGTAAAGAAAGAGATAAGTCTCTGCCCTAATGAAATGTGTAGTCTAATGAGGAGATGGACATTAAACAAATTATGACATAATTAATTACAGTTGCACTGTGTGCTATGAAAGTCAGTGTAGAGTATTATGTGACCCAGTATGTGGCTACATTCAGGCAAGATTAAGTTTTTCACATTATTAGGCAACTAGTTTTGCATAGTATCTCATGCAAAAGTGTAAATGCAGCCTTTGTCAGGAAATACTTATCTAAGTATCCTTTCAGAAGAACATGTGCATAGGACTTGTGTACAGTAAATAGCTATATTTTTCATAAATTTTTATAGGGAAAGGCAGGGAGAGAAACATTGATTGGTTTCCTCTTGCACATACCCCAACTAGGGACCAAACCCGCTGTCCAATTCCAGACATGTGCCGGAATTGGATGAGTGAGTGACCTTTCAGTTTACAGGACAGTGCTCAACTAACTGAGCTACACTGGTCAAGGCAGATAGCTATATTGAACCAAATCTTAAATTAACAAGTATTTTTAATAATTTTTTAAAATATTTTTATTTATTTATTTTTGGAAAGACGGGTAGGGAAGGAGAAAGAGTGAGAGGAACATTGATGTGTGATTGCCTTTCATGTGCCCCCTACTGGGGACCTGGCCTGCAACACAGGCATGTGCCCTAGACTGCTAATCTAGCTGGTAACCTTTTGGTTTGGTTACCACGCTCAATAAACTAAGTTATGCCAGCCAGGGCTGAATCATTATTAATGTTAGTAGCCATGGTTAGTTGCTGGCTCTTCTGATTAATATAAAATTTCTTCTTGAAAATAGATTTTTAGGAGGTGTTTAATGGTTGGAGAGAAACACACTCTTTTAGATATTTCTTCTCAAATGTAAGAGTGACCGACCCTCAATTGATCCAGTTAGCTCTTAGCACTCTTTTTTCCTTGATCATGAAGCCAGGAAGAAGGGGGAAAACTCTTATAAATTAGTTGTCAGTGTTTCTTAAATAAAAATCACTTGAAGTATGTATTGATTCCTGCTATGTACGTATCTCCATACTAGAGTATGTGGGGAGTTAGCACATTTGTAAAAATCTATTTAGGGAGAGAGAAGACAGTTGCACATAAAACTAACACTAGAAGGTGGTATTTGAAAAAAAGATTATATTTATTTATTTTTAGAGAGAGGAAGGGAGGGGTAGAGAGAAGGTGAGAAACATCAATGTGAGAGAGAAACATTGATCAGTTGCCTCTTATAGGGACTGAATCCACAACCCAGGCAAGTGGCTTGACCAGGAACCAAACTGGTCACCTTTCACTTTCTGGGATGATGCCCAACCAACTGAGCCATACCGACCAAGGCTGGGACTCTACATTTTTTAAAGTCCTCCTGTAGTTCTGTTCTTATGGGACTCTACATTTTTTAAGTCCTCTTATTGTTCTATTGATCAACTCAGTTTATGAATGACTAACCGAAAGAATAGTTTTTCAGTATAATATTTAATCATGATCCTTGGTTTATATTTTAGCAACCTCCTATTTACGTGCTGTAGACAATCCCAAATAGGAAGAAAGAGTTGGTTTATAAAATCCTCCCTGACTGTCCTTCTTGCCTTCTTGTCTATCACTTTCATCAGATTTTTTTAGGTATTGGGAGTCAGTACTCACCCTCTAAATAGTCAGAAATTGTCTGGAGTCCCTTTTAGATCATGACTGGGTATACAAATATCCTATGTTAATTATTTCAAAAGGAGGCCAATCTAGGAAAATTAGGAGGAAAAAATATGCCAAAATATTTAAAAATGAATATTTAGAATACAGGTTCTTTAAGAAGTAGGCCCAAGGGATCTTATCTTAGCGAGGTTTTTGCTTACAGAACATGTAGTACTTACTACTTTTCTCATATTAAATCTGGATGCTGAGATGCTAGAGAAATGCTAGATAATGTTTAATGTAGACAGCCACCATGACTCAGATTTAGGTTTGGCACATTGCCAGGTCTCCATTCTTTTAATTTCTGTATCATATTCAAACCCAAATACCCTTTGGTTACAGGGGTTTGCTGTGATCTTTTATTTTTTAAGGCTTTATCTATTTTTTTAGAGAGGGAAAGAACGGAAGAAAGACAGGGAAAGAAACATCAGTCAGTTGCCTCTCACACACCCCTAGTTGGAGATGTGGCCCGCAACCCAGGCATGTGCCCTGACTGGGATTCAGACCTACAGCCTTTCGGTTTACAGGCCGATGTTCATTCCACTGAACCACACCAGCCAGGGCTTGCTGTGATCTTTACCTACCTTATGGAGGTCCTGTAAATCCTGTCCAGAGATCTGTCTTCTAGGGTGAAGAACCTACTCTCCAATATGGCTCTTCCATTGTTCAGTTGAAAACCTTACACATTGTCTAGCAGCTAGTAGCCAGCCACCTTGTCCTTTGTCCCGAAGGCATCTGGCTTTGGAATCTTGGAAATCTTAACATTTACCCTGACTTGCTTTTCAGTTCCCAAAATACATTTGTTAATCCATCCCCACTGTTGCTCCACCTTTTGCTAAAGGTGCTCAGTTTCTACACATACTATTCACATCTGGCTTAGAACACTTATGTGTCCCTGTGCTCATAATAGAAAGATAGCACCTTTCCCAAAAGCTTGTCTGCATCATAACAGCATTATACAAAGAACTAGAAAGAGATTCTTCATCTCTTATATTTTGTATTGTTTACTAAGTAAGCTCTTGTTTCATGTTGTCACATTTTTTGAGGGGGGGAGAGATGAATGTTCTTTGTTCCACTTATTTATACATTCATTGGTTGATTTTTTAAATTGAATTTATTTGGGTGACATTGCTTAGTAATAAAATTATAGATTTCAGGTATACAGTTCTATAATACATCATCTGTATATTGTATTGTGTGTTCACCCCAACTCAAGTCTCCCTCTATCATTGTTTATCACCCCTTTACCCTGTCCTACCTTCCCCAACCTTCATTTCCTTGTGGTAATCACTGTACTATTGTCTCTGTAGGAGTTGTTTTGTTTTGTTTTTGTGGGGGGAGTGGTTGGTATTTTTTCCCTTACCATTTATCTCCCTTATATCCTGCTGCCCATAGTCATCACACTGACATCCATGTCCATTAGTCCTTTTGCCTCTTTCCTCACTCCCTCTACCTCCCAGTCCCCATCCCCATCCCCATCCCCATCCCCATCCCCATCCTGGAGCTGTCAGCCTGCTCTCTATGAGTCTGTCTCTATTTGCTTGTAAGTTCAACTTGTTCACTAGATTCTACATATTAGTGAAATCATATGCATTGGTTGACTGTTGTATGTACCCTGACTTTACCCACAACCTTGCTTTATTGGGGCAACGCTCCAACCAGCTGAGCTACCTCACCAAGGCTATTGATTGATTTCTTACAGATTATTCTAAATGTTTACTAAAAAAATTTAGCTTGGTACTGTGTCTTTTAACCATACATCCTGTACACACACCCACAGTGCAGGTCTTTATTTACTAATTCAGGTAAAAAATGGTGTATATGCAGAGGTCCTGTTAAGTGATCATGGAGTAAAGTTTTACAAAATATGGGCAGTCTTCTAGTTCATTTTATAACTTTATTTATTTATTTATTTATAAAGATTTTATTTATTTATCTTCAGAGGGGAAGAGAAGGAGAGAAGTATCCGTGTATGGTTGCCTCTCGTGAGTCCCCTGCTGGGAACTGGCCTGCAACTCAGGCATGTGCCCTGACTGGGAATTGAACCACGATTGTGTGGTTCACAGGCCCGCGCTCAATCCATTGAGCTACACTAGCCAGGGCTAACTTTCTTTTTTTAGTTATAGAAGCAAAGACTAGTTCATTTTAAGATTGTTGAGACACAGAAATAAGAGAGGAGATCCTGCATTAGAGGTCACACCATCTGCTTTATTTGCCACCATTTTATGTACTATTAGTGTAGAGAACATAGCTTTGTGGACGTTAAACCTTTTGTACTGTATTAAAATGGAGCCCAATGGAGTATGTATCTGGAATGTAATGTTTTTTTAGGCTGTCTTCTATATACTGTCTTCTTACCAGTATTTGCATTGATGCTTTATTTAATGTTTTAATACTTTTAGAAAACTTAGAAATCTTCCAGCCCATTCCCTCCTTTTTCTCAAGTCAAGTCATTGAGACCAACTTACCATGTTTTGTAAAATGTGTGAGGAAATTTTTCCAGTTTTACGTGGAGTAGTATTTGCAGTAACCTAGACTGGCAGTTTCCAAGCTTTTTTTTAGTAGAACTTATTTTCCCTTAAAAAAAAATACCTCACCTTGAGCTCCATATATAAAACATAATTGAGAATGGCTCTTTCTGAAGCCTTGTCCAGTTTGCCTCTAGTAATTTCTAAGTACTTTAGGGCCCTGAAAACTATTTGTTTAAGATTGTTATTTTACAAACTAGTATATTAATCATAACGTATTGGTCAAAACTAGTGGTAGCAATTGGCAATCCAAAAAAATTGTGCATATAATGAAGTCATAAGTTTTGATTCAGAGTAAGAAAATATTTTATAGAAATAAGTGCATTTCGTATTTGTACATCTCTGCTAGACAGTTTGAATGCCCTGGTAGTTATTTTACATTTATTTGAGTTATTTGTAATAAGTGAATTGGTTTTGATGTACTAAAAATATTCCAGACATACAGGGCAGGAATTATTAATAATACCCTGACCCTTAGGGCTTTATAAGTCTTTTCTTCTGCATAGAAGTCAAATAAACTAATATCAGTATATATCGACGAGCTGGTGTACTATGATTGACTAAATTTAGAAGAAAGCAACCTTGAGTAAATGTTCATGTCATGAGTCTGACTTGATTTTCTTTTGTTTGATAGGAAAAAGCTCTTCTGTTTCTGAAGAGAAAGGTGACTCAGATGATGAGAAACCAAGGAAAGGAGAAAGACGATCATCCAGGGTCAGACAGGTAACCCAGATACCTCTTAAAGCGTTCATCACCTCTCTGGGCAATGCTTTGGGTATCTCCTTCTTTTCTTCCTACCAAACTATTTCATAGTTGGCGTCTCTAGGTTTCTATGCATTCATCTTCTCTTTCTCTTCTTTTTCTCATTTTTTGTTTTTTAATTTAGATCTGCTCTGGACTTCAGATTTCTGCGTGAATACTTTAAAAATAAAACTTAATTGTGAAAGTTAGTAGGCTGGTATATATTCTCTTCCTAAAGCGCATTATTTAAAAACATACAATTATTCAATAGCTTTAAATGAATATTTAAAAACATAATTCAATTAAAACCTTAAAACTATATGATATGATATGATATGATATTAAGTGAGCAAATATGAAAATATACGTGTAGTGTAATTGCGATTAGAAAAGAAACAATGGGGAAATTAAATATACCAAAATAAAAAAATAATCACATTAAATGATAATAGGTCGACTCCCCCCTTCTTTCTAGATGTTTAATTTGTATTTATTTTTAAAACTTGAAGCTGAAAAGTAAACTGGAAGTTTTCATTATTGTATTCCTTTCGGTCACTCTGATTCAGTAAGAGTCCGTAATTGTCCTGCTTGTTTACTGTCACACATTTCTGTGTTGCTGAAAAAAGCATGTCATTTGAGTTCCTCCTTCCTGTGCATGTCTCGTGAGATATTTTTTCTCTTCTCTTTTGATAGTGAGCAAATATACTTGAAACCATTATAGATCTATTTTTTCTTTCAGGCACGAGCCGCTAAACTCTCAGAGTGCCACCAGGTTGCTGAGGAGGAAGAGGATCAAGAGACACCTTCCAGAAATCTGAGGATCAGAGCAGATCGAAATTTGAAAACAGAGGAGGAAGAAGAGGAGGAAGAGGAAGAAGAGGAGGAAGAGGAGGAAGAGGAGGAAGAAGATGAGGGAATAAAATCTATGGATGCACCAATTCTGAAACAGTTTGAGGAAGAAGAAGAGGGGAAAGAGATGCCCAAAGCAAAACCAGGAGAGGTGATGTGTGAGAGACCCCAAACCATAAGATCACAGGAACAGGAGGGGTTAGAGAAAGGAGGGAGAGTTACAAGGTCCCAGGAAGAGGCTAATAGAAGAAGTCATCTGGCCAGACATCAGCAGGAGAAAGAGATGAAGACAGCTTCTCCCCTTGAGGAAGAAGAAAGAGAAATAAAATCTTCAAAAGTCTTAGAGGAAAAATCAAAGTCTCCTTCCCCTCCTCGATTGACTGAAGATCTGGAAAAGGCCCCTCTTATGCTACAACCAGAGCAAACAGCTAGTGAGGAAGAGACTCCCCCACCTTTACTTACCAAGGAAGCATCTTCACCACCACCTAATACACAGCTTCAGAGTGAAGAAGAAACAGAGCCCATGGAAGGTCCAGCGCCCCCTGTTCTCATCCAGTTATCTCCTCCTAATACAGATGCTGAGGCCAGGGAGCTATTAATAGCTCAGCATACTGTCCAGTTGGCAGGAGGCCTGTCTCCTTTGTCAAGTCCTGTAGACACTAATGCTGCAGAATCTCCAGCTGAGAAAGTGCCAGAAGAGAGTGTCCTGCCTCTAGTTCAGAAAAGCACACTAGCTGACCCCTCAACCCAGAAGGGTCCTGAAACTGAGTTGGACAAATCTGCTCCACCACTCCCTTTAAAAATTGAGGAATTAGCACCAGCCAAAGGGATCATTGAGGAATCTCTGAAACAGCCATCTTTGGAACAAAAGGAAGGCAGAAGGGCTTCTCATACCCTTCTCCCAAGCCACAGATTGAAACAGTCAGCTGACTCATCTTCTAGCCGGTCCTCCTCATCTTCATCTTCCAGTTCTAGATCAAGATCTCGCTCTCCTGATAGTTCAGGTTCTCGTTCTCACTCACCTCCAAGATCTAAGCAGAGAGATATAGCTCATGCCAATCCTCGTGGTAGATCCAAGATGGGCTCCAGATCAACGTCAGAGTCCAGGTCACGTTCCCGTTCTCGTTCACGTTCAGCGTCAAGCAACAGCAGAAAAGTAAGTATGGGAGTATCCTGGGTGTTTTGATGTTCTGTCTGTATGGCAGTGTTTTTCAGCCCCAGGAGAAGCTATCATTTTCTGGCAGAAATAGGAAAAGCTTCCTTTAGTTGCTAGTTCAGTGATTACTTCCCCCATTTCAGAGTCTAATTTTCAACTAACTGATCCCTAAATAGAGTCCTTTTTTTTTTTTTCTTTTTTGAGCCCCTGTACAAAGAGAAGAATTGGATTTTTTTTTTTTGCTTCATTTACCCACCTTCTCCCCTAGACTATAAACTTCTTGAGGATATAGACATGTCTTTTTACATGTGTATTCCAGTACCCAACACCTAGTTGGGACTTAATAAGTAATTTGTGGAGTAATATAAGAAGTCAGAGAGATCACTACTAACACAAACAGGAATAAACACAGGGACAAAAAGTTCCAAAGTATTAAATTGGGTCAGCAGAAATTGGAAAACTCAGTGATCTACTGAACATAGACCACATAAAATAATTTGCATTATGTGTTTCATTTCTTCAGTCTCTGAGCCCTGGAGTCTCCAGGGACAGCAGCACCAGCTACACTGAAACCAAAGATCCCTCTTCTGGTCAGGAGGTTGCAACTCCACCAGTGCCACAACTGCAGGTCCTTGAGCCAAAGGAGAGGACTTCCACCTCATCCTCTATTCCAGTGAGGCCTATGAGCCAACCTGAGCCAGCCGAAAAGCATGTGACACAGAGGGTACAGCCTGAGCGGGTAGGCTACTCCCTCTCCCTAGAGGGAGATGGAGAATTAGGCATGATTTTCCTTTTTGTCTTAGCTACAAAACTGAAAGGTCAGTCTGGATAATTTTCACTAGAAATGTAGAAGGTTGGGGATACCTGTTAGATTACACTTAACTCATTTCAAACTCCCTGGTTCATGTAGCTGAGTTCTCAGCTCCAGGGTGCTCAGGGTCAGTTCTTCCACAGAACACTTTTTTTCTGCCCGAAAGGAGGCCTTTTCTTGTTTCTCTCAAAATAGAATTCTAATAAAATGATTGCTGACGTAGAAATTTTTAAAGCAATATTCCATTCTACTTTGTAAAATGAAATAAAGATATGTAGGGCTGAGTGCAGAGCTGGTGTATGGTGTATGCCCTGCTCTGCCTTTTACCAGCTCCAGGTTAAAGAAAAGGAACCCAGCAGATATAAGTACGTTGCTATGTTTGTTTTGCTATGTTTGTCCTGACAGGGGAGCCCAAAGAAGTGTGAAGCTGAAGAGGCAGAGCCACCAGCTGCCACACAGCCCCAAACCTCAGCAACTCCAACCTCTCACCTACCAGAATCAGAAAAGATTCATCACACTGTGTAAGTGATATCTCAACTGGGGTACAACAAGGAACTAGAAGTGTGGGATAGTTCTGGATAGTTCTTTACTCCATGGGGTTCTTTGACTAAGCAGCCCTAGTTTCCTTTTAAAACATGAAGGCAGAGCTTTATCTGGACAAAGGCTAGACTTCAGTTACTATGTCGGGACCTGCCACCAGAGCTCTTGAGGCAGTCTGAAAAGTGATGGTGAAAGCATACCTGGGATCATCTGACCAAAATAGTCAGTTTCTTTAGGGAGACGACAGCAGAGGCTTCTGTTACCAAACTCAAGACAGTGTAAGGGAATTGACCCAGGACATCTTAACTCAGTCTTTAACTCACATTTACCAGCTACATCTAAGTCCAGGAATACAGCTTAATAAAGTATATTGAGGGTCTACAAAGAAAGGCACATGAGGGTGCTGCTTTGTTTTGGGTTCTGTATTTTTCTTGATATTAGCTGTCATTTTATTAAACACAGTCTAAGTTAGCTCTTACAGCATACAATAGAGTAAAAGATGAAGTCCATATCAAGTCCAAGGTTTATTCTTAAGTCCCAAAGGAATTTGAATTTACCTTATCATTCATACAATTAATGTGTGTTTCTATTCCTTATATTAGTTCTAGAAAAATACAACAAATTAAATCTGTGGTTGAATAGTTATCCATTATTCTGAGCTCTTAAGTATTAGAAATTAAGCAATTGAACCAAAATTTCTGACTTCAAATTCTCATGGGAAATGAAAAAGAAAAGCATTGTGGAAATAAGATGCTTAGCTTTTAGACATCAGGAATCTGGTACTGCTTTGGTGAATGTTCTTTGTAGACAGTTGTTCCATATGTTTCTGTGTCATTTTAACACTATACTACCAGTATGATTTTTTTCCCTTTATGTAAAAGTCTAATAATTTACACTCTTCTAAGAGTGTATCTTTTTGCTTCTGATTTTGGAGGGTGGTGGGCAGGTGACATGATTTTATTATCTCATTTCCTTATGACTTTAGTAATAGTTTTGTCCTCCTTACTAGATAGCTCTTGCCTTGGTAATACCATTGCAACTGTCCATTCCAATATTTTTGCCTCTGCCGCCATCTTGTGGCCATTTCATTTTGGGTTTAAAAGCCAGAAGTTCATTCTACTTCCTTTGAAAAGTTTTCATTTTTCCTTTATTGGATGAGTACATTCTCCTTTGGAAAAGAGTGTTTCTTCTAGGACCATAATGTGAAAACCCAGCGGATTCTGGAAGTGTTCAGGATTTCCCCAGCTACACACCATCGATGAGGAGATGATGGGGGACACCTTCCCTTCCATATCAACCAGAGATAATACTTGCCTCCCCATCCGAATCCCCATCCCATGGGGGTAAAGCATGTCCTTTGCATAATGGCAATTTCAAAGTAGGTGTTGACAACCTGTTACTAATTGGGCATGAGGAACTGCCTCCTATGCATCTTGAGAAGCAAGTAATTTTCTAAAAAGCTCTATGCTTCCCCTTAAATTCTGTGGGTCTGTGAGGTCCTGGCACCAGAACAGTATACTTTTTGAAACACCTTTATTTCTGGACTTCTGCATGTAGTCCAGGGCAAATAAGGCTTGGAGTCATACACAGTTTTTCTCCCCAGGTGTAAAGGTGGCTTTGATCTTCATTTTATGACTAAGGTAATCTGCATGATTCTGGCAAGGTGATAGGCAGTAGCACTTTGGGTAAATACTGAGGTTGTTCATTGTTGCCTTGGCAAGGTTCAGTGGAGCAGCCTCTAGATTAGAAATGCATTGAGAGTTTAGGAGTAGCTCACACATATCCCTCTTACCCACTTGCTTTCTGCCTGCCTTTCAGACGATCTGTCCAGTAGCCTAACAAAAAGGCATACCCAAAGGCCTAAACCCATAGACTATTTTGGATTGGATTTGGTAAATGAACTTTTGAAAAGGTTGCCTACATTTCTGGAGGTATCGATACAATTAATTCACAACATTCTAGTCTTTCACCAGCTTAAAGTCCTAGTGTTCAGTTAGGTGATCTCGGGAACCCTGGCCAATTTTATAAGTGGGATCAACAGTTTTAAATAGAAGAGACCATTTGTGACTTAACCTTGGTTTTACTGTCTCTCTCAATAAGAAGTCACATGACTTTAATAAAAACAGAACCTAAGGCCCATTGATTCAGTAAAGTGTTTTTAAAAAATTAGACCTTTTACTTCAAAGACCTCTCATCACTTGGAAGAAATTTCCTAACTTTTTCATTGTCCTTGGTTAATCCATCCTGATTGATTGTTCCGTGAGGAATTTTAGATTTATGAGGTAAGGTGTCTTTTTCATTGCTTGGAGCATTAATTTGTGAGCCCTCAGTTCTATTTCAGTTGATCCCTATTCAAAAATACAGTTTTTTTTAAAGACTTTATTTACTTCATTTGTTAGAGAGGGAAGGAGGGAGGGAGAGGGAGAGAGACAGCTGTGTGCAAGAGATGCATGGATTGGTTGCCTCTTGCACACACCCAAGCAGGGACCTGACCTACAACCAGCATGCCCTGACTTGGAATCAAACTGGCCACACTTTGGTTCACAGGCCAGCACTCAATCCACTGAACCACACCAGCCAGGGCCCACAATACAGTCTAAGGTTTGCTTTGAATATAACAAAAATGTCCTCATACAGCAGAAAGTAATGGTATTCTGTTTCTACATTTTAAAAAAATAGGGGAAATTTGATGTGGGCAATCATATTATCTAGCAGTAGTTAATTCACACCTGAATTTTTCTAAAGACAACCTTCCTGTGTATACAAACCTTGAAATAGCAATTTAGGGTTCTTGGTATTATGTATATTTTATCTTTTTGCCTGAGCTGGAGGAAGGAAATGGTCCTTTAAGCCAATATGACAGTGTAATTGATACTCCCCACAGGACCTGCAGGGCCAATATGCCAAATGATGCATAATAAAAAAGTAAAGTTTACTGTAATCATTAGAGTTTACTCACTGAGAAATTGGAATCTAAGGACATAATCTACCAAGTCCTACTGTCCTTGGTTGTCATGGAACTAGTATGCTCCTGAGGATATTCTGTATTTAATCTCACTGCCTGGGGTGGGTAACTTCCACTATTTTCTTACTAACTTTCACATCAGGTGCTCACCTTTCATTAGTTTTCTACAAAAACTAAAATTCAAGCATACTTGCCTAAAATATTTCATTTTCCATTAGCCTATCTGTATCTCATTCATATTCACTTATGGACTGTAATGTGATGTTATTAGCCCCCAAGTAGTTCTTTCAATTTATTCTGGGTTACAGATGCTTTATGTGCTATTCCCACACCCTAACCCCCACTCAACTTCACATATATTTCAGAGATATCAGAAACATTTGTGTAAGAACTTAAATAACTGGGAAGGGAGATTTCTTTTGTCTTTTTAGAGACTACAAGGAGAAGCTGCATGGGGCTCTGACATAGTTAACAAAGCTTCAGGACTGGTCCTGCAAGTAGATTGAGTCCTCTTTGGGGGTAATTTTAAGGATTCTTCTTTTTACTATGAAAATAAAGCCTTGGGAATTTTTGGATCCCACAGAATTGATCGTGGGGAAATAGCACAAACTTGCTATGTCTTAAGGCCAAGGATAACATGCTAAAATTCTTCTTCTTAAAAAAGTGAGGTACAATTTCCAGTAAAAGAAAATGTTTTTCTCCAAGGAAACTACTTCTGGAGAGGCATATTGGCAGCTGAAAGCATTTTAGGACAGTTGCTGGACAGGGAACATTTATTTGGATATTTAAAGGTAACGTTATCTATGGGAATTCTAGCCAAAAAATTGATTTAAGATGAAAACTTTTAGTTCAGCAAGCACGTATTAAAGTGTCCACTTCGCACCCAAAATGACAACCTAATTCAGAAATATTTACTGAGCATTCTCTGTGTTAGGCCTTGGGCTAGGGGCCAAGGAATACAGTGTCTGACCCTCAGGAATTCTGCAGGACGAAGATGAGGGGCAAGTAAACCAGGGATTATTACATAGAATGATAGGGGCATTGCTGAAAACCTGTCAGACAACTTACTGAAAGTCTTTATGTCGGAGAGAGCACCCTACTCTTTGAGGTAGCCAAAAAAAAAGTTCTGTAGGTGGCATCCAGTGAGATAATAGCCTAATAGGACAGGTGTTTATGCATATCCTTACCTTGACTGGTAGTGTCATTCAAACCAGACCTTTGAGTGAACCTTTATCACACTCTTCCATGAGTGAGGTATTGTTACTAGCCCCACTTTACAACTAAGAAGCACAGAAAGGATTAGGAACTTGCCGGGTCTCACACAACTTGTGTGGGGGTGAGACTGGCCAGGATTGGGCCCTCACCAATTTGACTCCAAAGCTTTCAGTCTTAGGAGAAAGGGAACTTTTACAGTAATATATGAAATAAACTACATGATCTTTGTAGCATGCATTTGGCATATAAGTTTAAGATTTTAAGCAGCATAGGGGAAATTGTATTCCTGGGTGTAAGCTGTGGTGGTACAAATGAGATACGTAATACATTTTTGGTTAAGCCCAGAAGCTTGTCTTCGTGTTAAACTTCTGCTGCTACTAGGATACAAAAGGAGCACCTGTGGAGTCCACCAGTGAGCGTTTTGAGCATCTACTTATGAATGGTTAGAGTCAACTTCCCATTTCACATTCATGCTGGTGGAGACACCCATAATTAATTTCTATTTAATCACTTTCTGTCCAGCAGGTAGCCCCCACCCCGTATAACAGCTCTCTCTCATTTCAGTTTCTCATCTACTTCAGAGCCTTCACCTTGGAGCCCTCACTCCAAGAATTGCCTTTGTGCTTCAGCTACCCAAGGTCCCCTTGCCCTGTTTATCTTTTTCTTTTGTGGCTCCAGTGGACTCTGGGGCAGGGTGACCTTATTAAAGACTCTGAAACAAAGTTGTCTGTCATCTCTTCAGAGGCACCTCTTCCCCCACCCTTCTCCCCCACTAGTAATTCAAAAAGGGTCTCTCCTTATCCATTTCTTCCAACATCACTGGCGGAAGGACAGGTTGGAGTAGAAACACGTGGTCAATGGTAGAGGGGAGCAGCCTGTTATTGTAGTGATTGGATACTGCCAATTCTCATCTCACCTTGACCAGCTGATTGGCTGATGTGGTTTCAAGGTTTAATGCTTGGTCTCTTGGGGAGAGGGGGGTGGGATAAAAATTGGCCTAAGACTCTCCATTCTGTCTCTCAATTCTGACTTTGTTATCTGCCCTCTTTAACTGTTTTTTCACTCCCAGCTCTGCTGTTTTCCTTGCCTGTATTCTCTGGAATCTTCCAAGCAAGCAGCTGTAACTTTGTATGTCCTCTCTACCCAGCCCCCTCCCCGCCCCCTGGGAAGACGAGGAGAGAGCACCCTCTCCCTTTGGGGTTAGGCCTTAGCTGTTGTAACCTGAGAAAAGAAGGAAAAAGGCCATACCTACTGAGCCAGCAGTGAGCTGCTTGTGGCCTGCTAGAGGCTAAGAACCTTGCTCACTTAGGGCCCTCCCTCTTTCTTTCCCCTCCCCTGCTGCAGCAGGGCCCTCCCCCATCCGCACACACAGACTGCTGGGTAAGTGGCAAGATGGCTCCCCTGCATGTCTCCGGCTGATCGCCGCTGCTCCGCTAATACAATAGA
Organism: Sturnira hondurensis; assembly: GCF_014824575.4. Lineage (NCBI taxonomy): Eukaryota > Metazoa > Chordata > Mammalia > Chiroptera > Phyllostomidae > Sturnira > Sturnira hondurensis. Next base: position 10,851,368 of record NW_028095988.1, read on the forward strand.
GCCAGCCACTACCAGCAGCCTGGCCCTCTCCTTCCTCCTCCTCCTCCAGAGAGACCAATCCAGCCGAACTCGGGGTTTGCCGTGAGGACTTAACGCTTATCTCTTAAAAGCCAGATCTATTTTAGCCTCCCCTCACCACCACCACCTCCCCTTCCATTTACCATTTTTTTTTGGATCCCCAGTTGCTCCATCTCAATTTTCTGTCTCTGGATTGGGTGGCTGGGGAGGAGGTGGTGGGATCTTGGGGCAAGGAAGGTGTTTTGTTTTGTTTTTTTAATTTTTTAGGATTTTTTGTTTGGTTTTTGTTATTTCTTCCATTCCAGAAAGGGATAAACAGCACTTCCAGGGGGAGGAAAAAAAATCATGATATCAGAAAGGAAAGAAGGGTGAGAGCCTCACATTCCCATGTATCCCCTTTCCCCACCACTCGAGCCCACCTCATCTTCCTTCTCTGTCCCATCCATGGCTTTCATTCTGTTTTTCATTTTGGTTTGTTTTCAGTCATTCTGCTTTCCCCCTTTGTCCTTCCTGCCTGATTTCTAATTGGCCCCACTTGCCCTCTTTCTATAGGAAATAGGTTTTTTTGATAAGCCTTTTTTTTAGATTTAGAGAGTTGAATCTCGTGTTTCTGTGGGGGCCTGTTAGCTGGGGGGCACAGTTCCGACTTTCCCCTCCCCCCTTCCTGTGCATCCCTCCATGCTCTGGGGAAGCTGTTCTGACCTCTGAGTGTCAGCCTGTCGGGAATGCTGAATTTCCTGGTGCTGGTTATCAGAGTGGAGAGGTTTGGTTTCCCTTCTGAGACTTAGGCCTCTGATCATCTCGATTTAAATTTTTTGTTGTAATCCCAGTGTTTGGGTGGGAATGGGGGCAAGATTAGAGGTAGAAGTTAGAGATGAAGACAGAAAAATAAGAGAGGAAAATAGTTTATCTAAAGTGTATCTGTGGGATTCATTGCCTGAAATGAGATATCTTGTGAGATTGGAGAGTGGGTGGAGTGGGTTCAGTGTTTTGGGGGACAGAATGCATGGTGTGGGGGAGGGTGTGTCCTGACTGGGAGGCCTGCTCTCTTTATCTTTTGGAAGTTGGAATGAGGGAATGGGAGAAACTGGGCGAAAGCAGAATATAAGAACAATTCCTACACCTCTGAGCAGGTAAAAGTGGCCTGATTTCTTCTCTGAGCTTTCATACTCTCTCCAGCAGTTTTAGTTTTTCCTTTTAGATGAGAAGGTGCTTATTGAAGCTTGAACCTTAACCAGCCCTACTCTCCCTGTAGCCTCCACCCCTACCATCTCTGTTCTGGTGTGTCCAGATCCTATGGGTCAGTAGGCCTTATTAAGCAGTTGATTAAACATAAGTCTGGAATCATTCACCACGGCCATGGTCATTTTCCCTTGTCTTTTTAAAGAATCAGGCTTCTCTTAGTTTGTCATGCAATTTTGTTAAATAAAGGTGCCTGTGGCCAGGGGACCGAGAGACCAGAGGTTGTGGGCAAATCACAGTCACTTTTGAGGGACTGTTTTGGGTGGAGGGGCTGTTTGTCTTCATGTAAGAGTTGGTAAATTACCTAAGAACAAATGGAGCCCTGACCCTACAAATCACAGCTTTATCCCATTTGGGCTGTGGGTGGATGTGGTTACCTTGATCTCTATACTTCCCTAAGAACAGTTTCCCACTTTGCTGAAGGGAAAAGATCTCTAGTCCGATGTGAAAAGTAGCTCTCCAAACCCACTCAAGTGATGAGGCATGGGGGTTTTCTGACTGAAAACCTAACATTTTGTCCTTTTTTTCCCCCTTGGTTTTTTTTCTGCCCTTCCCTCCCAACCTCTCCCTATACTGTCAGTGAGGAGAAGGAGGAAGTGACCATGGACACAAGTGAAAACAGACCTGAAAATGAGGTGCCAGAGCCCCCCATGCCTATTGCAGACCAAATCAGCAATGATGACCGCCCAGAGGGCAGTGCTGAAGATGAGGAGAAGAAAGAGGTAAATCTTCAAACTACTCGTTGGGGTGGGTGGGCAGGCAGGAGTGGACCTAGGGGAAGGAGTGGACCAGTCTGGTGATCCCTCGTCCACAGTTGGATAGCTAAAGAAGGGGATAGGCAGAGACTCCCATTAGGGTCTGGCCAAGGGAGAATTCGCTGGTTTAGCAAGGGAGACCCTTTGTGATGGGGACAGGGCTCGTTCTTACCCCTTTCCTTGATTGGGAAGTAGTGCAGTCCAGACTCTGGAAGTTTGTAACAGGAAAACAGTTAATGACCCTTTTGAGACCCAGCTCAGCTTTCCCTGCCACCTCCTCCAGCTTTTCCCTGTGGTAACTCCTTTAGCTTTCCCTCCTTTTTAAAAGCTTGTTGTAACTAAACGCCATCTAGTGGGCTTTGGTGGTTTTCAGCTGACCAGCCATGCTGAGGAATTTTTGTTTGGCATCTGCCCCCCAGTGGTTTCATTGCAGAGATGTTGCTACTTAGAATTCAGCACCTAGGGTGATCCCAAAAACCCTTTTCCATTTCTGTGATCCCTCTACCTACTTTTTTGGCATATATATTATCCTAGTGTTCTGCACCCAATTCAGGGGCCTCCCCCTTCAGAGCCAGCGAAGTCTACTTGGCTCTTAATAGAAAAAGCATTAGCTGGGTTGGGAGTGGGGTAACAGGGTGGGAGGGACTGTTGTGTGTGTAGCCTTTCTTTGATGTGTGTTGCGGGGGTGGGGGCCGGTGAAAGTGATTTGATGTGCAGAATATTATTTATTACAAGGTCCTTCTTAAAACTTTGTCCAAGTACCTCATGTACGGTAATCCGCCCGTAAAATATAACCCTGCCCAACTGGCCAATCGCTGATGCCGCCTCTTCCTCTGGACCCACCCGCTGCTACTGAGCTGCCCAATCAGAGCCGAGTCTGCTATCCAGGCATCTTGGCCAGAGGGGGGCATGTATATGGGATCCTGTGATGGGCCCCCTTTTGCCTCCCTGCCTTGCTTACATCAGGGGGCCAAGAAGAGCACTGTTCTGGAGAGACTTGTATTGAGAAAGCAAAAAGCACTTGGAAAGGGGTGGACTTGCACCATCTCCCTATTTGGGACACCCCAAGAAGAGCTTGTGTCAGTGCTGGGGCGCCTGCCCACATGCCCTTACCCTTTTGAGGACTGTGGGTTATCTTGTTTGCTACAGACTGTTGGGATCCCCTTCTAGGGCACCAAGACCTCCTAAAGAGTCAATGTTTGTGATCACAGTGCCATGCTGTAAAATACCGAATGGGGCTCTCGGCTTAAGCTGTGACGACTAGGAACCCTGCAGAGAAGTCTAGGGTCTGAGCCCAGGGATTTAATGCTGATGACAGCCCAGCCATGTATCACCACTTGCTCATCAGATGGACTTTCCTTTGGTCCCTGTTATCCATGGTGAAGGGCAGCATGTTGGTTGCTCCAACTTCTCCTCCATCCCTGGAGGCAGGGGCTCATTCATCCACCTGACTGGAACCACTGTCTCAGCTGGAGTCCCTGAGGAGATGCCACATACAACTCTCAGAAGAAAAGCATTCTGATCTTGCTGCTGAATGTGTGTCAGGCCCTGGGGCTATCCACCTTCAACCCCCAGGCTGCCTTCTGCCTTCATCAGAGGTTCCATGATCCCACTCGGTGAGAGGACCCTCCTCCCCAGTTACAGGCAGGGGAGAAAGGGACTCTGGAGTCATCACCTGAATTCCAAGTATCGGGTGGTGGTATCGCTGCAGCTTGCCACTGGTGGACATAAGGTCCTGCCTGCCTCTCACGATAAAAGGCCAGGACCATTTCTGCTACTCACAGCCCATCTCATCAGGGACTGCAAGATGATGCCCCTACAGGGCCAGGACTGATGTCTTTGCCCCTTTTCCCCTCTGTACCCCTCGCTGAGCCTGGCCACCACCAGTGAACTGTCTTGACATCATGGAAACTGGGCAGCGTCCCCCCACACGTTTCCCTCCCGCCCCCCCTGCGCCCCTGGGAGGACTCTGGCAGTGCCGTGCTGACCACCACGCCGTGCGCCCACATTTTTGCCAACCCAACCCCCCACCAATTGCACAGCGCCTAGCAGGGAGGGCTCATTCTGATTGGACCGGCGGTTGACTAGATACAGTACACAGTGAGGTGCGATTGGCTGAACTGAAGATCCCAGGTGTGAGATGGTACCTGGAACATTTGTCATATTCCTAGTTTATTTTCCTCTTTATTTTCTTCTTTCTTTTTTTTTAATCTTTTACTCTAATTTTTTTCTTTATCTTTTATTTTTCTGATTTCTTTATTGGATTTATTTATTTGGTTCATGTTTTTCCTGTTCTAATTAAGACCTTTTTTTCCACTAACTTACCCATCAAGAGCGGTCTGGCTAGGGGGTCAGGCTGGCCCTTAACGGAGACCAAGGAGACTTGGTTAGACGACACAAACGGGGCTGGGGGTGGATGGGGAAAGGGGGTTTCATCAAGAGGGTACTGCCCTGCCCTTAAGAAGGGTGGTGGTTCTTAGTTTTTCCAGAAATAAGCATTAAATCTAAAAGTGCTCTATCCCCCTTTTCTCTCTCTCCCTCTTTTTGCTTTGTCCATTTTCTTTTTCCTCCTCAGTGTTTGGGACAGAAACTTGCTTGAAAAGCAAGTTTGGAAGTTTCTAGTCCTTGCAAGAGCCCCTAAGGTTTAAGCTCTGGTTGGGGAGGAAACAGTAAGGTTTTAATAGAGCTCCATATAGTGACTGCAAAGTCTGAGACTCTCCTTGGGGACAGTCCTTCGTAAAAGCCTTCCTTTACTGAAGACACCTTTAAATTCTTTTGGGGGGCACTTTGCTCAGGGGCCTCATCTGCATTGGCTGTGCTTTTCCACAGTGTGGTGGGAGTCTAGACAGTCTAAACAGCCAGCTGTCTTAATGACTCAAAGCCACTGTGACTGGATGTCAGGCTGGACACTGAGAAAAGGAAGGTTATTTCCTTGTTAAGGTTGCCATCCCAGGGTGGTTTTTTTAATTTCCTCATGTTTTCCTCGAGTTAGCAAGGAAGACCTAGGAGGCCAAATGACCCAGTTCAGGGCACATCTTGAGCTTGGCATTCTCTCACCCCCCATAGAGACAGTGGAAGGGGTCATGACTGGTGTGCTTTTGAAGGGCTAGGAGGCTACTGAATTCCTCTTCCAGCTTATTTCTGGTTAAGCTAATATGTAGTTGTGGTATATGAACTAGATGACTTTTCCCTGCTGTGATGTTTGGTTTTATTTATTTTTTTTCTCTAACTTGCATTGATTCTGCTTCGTTTTTGCCGTTTGCCGCTTCTGTTTTGGTCTCTGTCTGTCTCTGTCTCTCTCTTTCTGTGTGTCTTTGGAGCTTAAGCTAAGACTTCCTCGTCTAACCTCCTTCCCCCCTCTCTGTGGGGTGTGTCTCTTTCTCTTTTTTCCCCTCCTCTTCTCTATACAGAGTTCGCTGCCCAAATCGTTCAAGAGGAAGATCTCCGTTGTCTGTAAGTGTAACCCCAATCCCTAATAAAGGCCAGGAATACCATAAAAATCAGAGTTTGTAGAGAAATAGATTCTCATTCTCTCTCAGTGGCATTCTTGGGTCACCCCTCCTTCCCCATCGACTCCACCCATCAAATCTGGTTCTATTTTGAAATTCAAAGCATTAGACAATCCCTATCATTTTTTTCCGAGTCATATTTCTTTGCTAACTTCAGTGAGATTGTGAGGTGTCTCACCACTTCTTATGTAGTCCTACATGCATTCTTTCAGGTACCTGAATCCTCAAAACCAGGAGTGGGTTTGAGGGACTCTTATATAATGCTTACCAGTTTGTGCTTTGTTCTAAGAGAGCATCTGAGGAAGTGAAAGTGCTCCACACTTCAGAGAGTTAACATTTTATTTTTTTAGCACTTTTTAATCCTCACCCATGGATATATTTGTTGATTTTAGAGGGAGAGGAACATCAGTCTTTTGTCTCCCACACATGCCCTGATCAGTGATCAAACCAGCAACTTTTGGTGTATGGAATGATTCTCCAACCAACTGAGCAGCAGCACCAGGGCTCAAAACAATCACATTTTAAACAGTTTCCCAATGAGGCTCTCTAAATTGACAAAAGTATAATAGATCTTTATAACTTAAATACCAATATGTAGTGTGAAAATTAACCTAAAGCATGATCAGTTTAGTTTACATCATGATCTAAATTAGCTTAGATTTTAGTATCACATTCTCCCCTCTGTCCCCCTGCATTCCCGTATCCTCAATCTTTCTTCCCCAGTACTTGACATACTTCTACCACTAAAAGTTTAAACTGGTCAGCCAACCCTGTTTCCTTCAGAGATGTATAGTTTTCATCTGTCAGAAAGTGGCTCCAGTCCTTTTATTTTGAAGCATGGTTTCCCAGTCCCCAAGTACAATTTACTTAAGTTAACCTTTTAGTAAAAGTTCAATCAAAGGCTATCTGTGAGTGTTGTAGTGTGAACCAGCAGAGGGCCTGAGACCATCTTAAGTGTTGGGTCCTATTTCTTGGGGACAGCAGCTACCAAGGGGGTGCCAGCTGGAAACAGTGACACAGAGGGGGGCCAGCCTGGTCGGAAGCGGCGTTGGGGAGCCAGCACAGCCACCACACAGAAGAAACCCTCCATCAGTATCACCACCGAATCACTCAAGGTGAGGTGGGAGAAGCCAGGGAAGGGCGGATGAGACACGTTAAGGTGGGAGTAGACATGGGCCCAGTGTAACGGGGTGGGGGGTATCTGTGTCCCAGAGCCTCATCCCCGACATCAAACCCCTGGTGGGGCAGGAGGCTGTTGTGGATCTTCATGCTGATGACTCTCGAATCTCTGAGGATGAGACAGAGCGTAATGGTGACGATGGGACTCATGACAAAGGGCTGAAAATATGCCGGACCGTCACTCAGGTAAGGCTCCTTCACCCCTGTATTGAGCATGGTCAGTAGAGGCAGAGCAGGCAACTGAAGAGCTGCGGTAGAATCTTAAAGGGGAAGTCTCCCCTCTCTGCAGAGGGTTGGATTAATTGGTCCTTTTAAGGATTAGTTGGCTACCAGATCCAACCTGTTGCCTATAATAAAGTTTTTTAAGAACACAGTAACACTGGTTCATGTACTCTTGTCTGTGGCAGCTCTGTCCTATAAAGTCAAAGTTAAGTGTTTGCAACCAAAAACTGTATGGCTCACAAAGCCTAAAATTATTTACTCTTATCCTGTACAGAACAAATCTACAAGACTCCTGCCTTAGTTTTCCTCATGGAAGAGCTGAGGCATTAACAGTCCCAGGATCTGGTGGAGGTGAACTTAATGATGAAATCTTCCCCTAGTGGAAGGCACACTATAGGTTGACTGTACCACCCTTTTTCACCAGGAAACCAGAAGCTGAAAAGAATGTGCAAGTGTTTAAGAATCCCTCCATATCTGATACTTCACAGGTAGTACCTGCAGAGGGCCAGGAGAATGGGCAGAGGGAAGAAGAGGAAGAAGAAAAAGAGCCTGAAGCAGAACCCCCTATACCTCCCCAGGTTTCAGTAGAGGTGGCCTTGCCTCCCCCTGTGGAGCATGAAGTAAAGAAAGGTGGGTGAACCATTAATGATTGAAACAGTGCAGCTCCCTGAATTCCCAGAGCACTTTATTTGGACTTCTTTTAATGTTTTCCTGCCTTACATATCTGTTCTCTCTGCCTCTCCTAGTTGTTAAGCTATTGTACTTGAGGGCTAGTTTCGACTCTGTTTAAATCTTTGAGTACCTGTAATGAGGTTAGCTTAGACAATACCTGGCACATTATAGGCACTTTGCACATTTAGATGGAAGAGTAGGGAGCAATGTAAAAGAAAGTTATGTTGCTCCCTACTGAAAACCGTTTGTGTGCTCTATTTGATAGTGACTTTAGGAGATACTTTAACAAGACGTTCCATTAGCCAGCAGAAGTCTGGAGTTTCCATTACAATTGATGATCCAGTCCGAACTGCTCAGGTGCCCTCCCCACCCCGGGGCAAGATCAGTAACATCGTGCACATCTCCAATTTGGTAAGTCATTGTTTCCCACAGTGTAGCCTTGTTGAGTTTGGTTTTGGGTTCATGATTCTTAAGTTCAGCTCCTAAGGAGACATTGACTCTGAGTGAATTTACTTAAATCTCTCAACCTGTCTCATCTGAAAACTGGGGAGAAAAGAGTATCGCCTTGCAGGGTTTTCTTGAGAATTTGTAGAGGGCCTGGCCCGTAACGCCTTAACGAGTGTTGCCGCTCTTCTCACATTCCTACTAGAGGGTCTGACCTCTCTGCCTTCATCCGTAGTGTGAAGCTATCCTCCTATGACAGCAGCTTGGGAAATCCTCAGATAGTTATATGAGTATGGTTCTCCATTTCCATTCACAGGTTCGTCCCTTCACTTTAGGCCAACTGAAGGAATTGTTGGGACGTACAGGAACTCTGGTGGAAGAGGCCTTCTGGATTGACAAGATCAAATCTCATTGCTTTGTAACGGTGAGGGACAAAAGCTCTAGGTTCTGGCATGTTCCCTTTTGTGACCAATATGGCCAGGTTTGAGGGTGTTGTGGTGCGTGGGGGAGATTAAAGACCTGTTGTGACCGCTCTGCCTTCTCCCTTCCTCCACCAGTACTCAACAGTAGAGGAAGCAGTTGCCACCCGCACAGCTCTACATGGGGTCAAATGGCCTCAGTCCAATCCCAAATTCCTTTGTGCCGACTATGCTGAGCAAGATGAGGTAAGAAATTTAGGGAGAGGCAGAGAGGCTATCTCCTCCCAAGGTTCCCTCTCTCCTTTTTGTTTCCTTTGGTTGAACTGTGGGGCTTCAAAGTCTGTCCACTGGTACCGGGGCTCCTTCTGTGGGAGTGGTGTCATCTCCATCCTGAGTATCCTTGTCCTTCCTCTACCCACAGCTGGATTATCATCGGGGCCTCTTGGTGGACCGTCCCTCTGAAACTAAGACAGAGGAGCAGGGGGTACCACGGCCCCTGCACCCTCCACCCCCACCCCCAGCCCAGCCACCACAGCACCCCCGGTCAGAGCAGCGGGAGCAAGAGCGGGCAGTGCGGGAACAGTGGGCAGAGCGGGAACGGGAAATGGAGCGGCGGGAGCGAACTCGATCAGAGCGGGAATGGGATCGGGACAAAGTTCGAGAAGGGCCCCGTTCCAGATCACGGTCCCGTGACCGTCGCCGCAAGGAACGTGCAAAGTCTAAAGAAAAGAAGAGTGAGAAGAAAGGTACTTAGCTGTGGGGACACACGTATTCCTTGGTACATGGGAAGGGGAACAAAATGGGATGGGACATAGGGCCCTGTGCGTAAAGTCTGACTCACTTTCTTCCACATCAGAGAAAGCTCAGGAGGAACCACCAGCCAAGCTCCTGGATGACCTTTTCCGCAAGACCAAAGCAGCGCCCTGCATTTACTGGCTCCCGCTGACTGACAGCCAGGTGAGCGCTGGCCTTCCTGCCCTTCTCAGAGCTGCAGTGAGCCTGGGGCGGTGGGACACTGGGGAGAGTCATAGGAGTGTCAGAGGGAGTAGTCCCAGGGAACGTTTAGAGCAATACAGAAAAAAAACAAAGCATCAAAGAAAGAATGTTTTAAGAAGCAGTCAATGAGTCTGCCTAGAGAAGCCAAACCTGAGTGTGAAGGTAGACACAGAGACCAGAAATGTGTTTGCATAGCCTAGGAAAGTGGCTGTGCCAGTATTCTTCTTAGAAATTATTTTTAAATAGAGAAATCTCCTGTTTTGTAAACTTACCCATTTTTGGTCTTCTACTACTTAGTGTTTTTTGCTTTTTAAATTTGTTTCTTGTGGTTCACAGGCCCCCGCTCAATCCACTGAGCTACACCAGCCAGGGCTTAAAGTTTGTTTCTTTGTAATAGGCCCTTTGGGAATTTTAAGCTTATGCTACTCGAGTAGAGATTGGTTCACATGTAGAGAGCTAGGGAAATACTGGTGGCCTGCATGAATGGTGCCAGTATCTGTTGTGGGTATAAAAGGTGAACACTTAGAGGAACTGGGGCTCTGAGACAAGGACAGATGTTACTGCTCTTCTTCTTCCCCCCAAACCCCACCACCACCACCAGCCACCCTACACACACACTCCCTCTCTCCCCTTCCCGCCTCCCCCCTCCTTGCTTAACAGTAAAGCCAGCAGTTATCCTGAGTGAGGAGTACTGGGTCCAGGTGCAGATAGAGTGGGGCTGATGTGAACTGGACTGAGATGATATATTCTCTGCCTTTCCTTCTGGCTACAGATTGTTCAGAAGGAAGCAGAGCGGGCTGAACGGGCCAAGGAGCGGGAGAAGCGACGGAAGGAGCAAGAAGAAGAAGAGCAAAAGGAGCGGGAGAAAGAAGCAGAGCGAGAGCGGAACCGACAGCTGGAGCGAGAGAAGCGGCGAGAGCACAGCCGAGAGAGGGACCGGGAGAGAGAGAGGGAACGTGAACGTGACAGGGGGGATCGAGACAGGGATAGGGAACGGGACCGGGAACGAGGCAGGGAGAGGGACCGGAGAGACAACAAGCGTCACAGCAGGAGCCGGAGTCGAAGCACACCTGTGCGGGACCGGGGTGGGCGCCGCTAGCTGCAAAAACACTGGGGAGAACTGCAGGTTTCAGCTACCCTGCTCCTGGGTGGGGATGCAAGGCCACAGAGGGATAGGTACAATCTCCACCACCTTGGAACCAGGGGTCTTTCACACCGTTTGCCCAGTGCTGAAGTATGGCTGCCACCTGTCCCCACATACCAAATGGAGCAGTGGCCATCTTCCTCCCATACATCCCATAACCAATCTCTTGGGATTTAGCCCTCTCCTTTCTCACATTTCCCATGAGGTCTGTGAGAGGGAAGAGCTAGGTTAAAGTGAGAGGTGGTTGGTCCAGAGGTGGGGAACAGCCAGGATCCCCCACCTTTCATTTTTCCTCCATACTGCTCACCACCTTTGGGTAGTCACACCTCTTGGGAACAGCTGGGGCCAGGACTGGGTTTCCTATGAGCTGAATCAGCATCTCCTGAGTCCCAGGGCCCCTGCAGTTCCCAGTCTCTTCTGTCCTGCAGCCTTTGCCTCCTGCCCAGCGGTTCCACTTTATATCCACCTTTTCCTTTTGTTCAATTTTTATTTTTATTTTTTTTATTATTAAATGATGTGGTCTATGGAAAATAATAAAAATCTGACTTAGTTTTAACTAGTGTGTGAGTGATTTTCCTTGGGCAGGGCCTGGGTGAGAGCCAAATTGAAGAGGATCGCTGGAGCCAGCGTTTCTTGTGCAGGCTGCTGCATCCCGGAATCAGTAACTCCCTCCTTCCCTGCCTTGGGTCTACCCACACCATAGCTCTAGGGCTATCTCGCTGGTGGGTAGAGGAGGGAAGCAGCTAGAGGTATTTGGTCACCTGCTTTTCACCTTAAAGGTGCCTCCCACAACTGCCACGAGGGGGCGGTAGCCGCTTGCTCAGTAAGCGTCTATAAATGAGCTTCCCTAACAGGCTCCACTCCCCACCTCCGTCCACTCCCGCCCATGTCTTGCCTTGGTCTCTGACCTGTTCCTAGGCCCAACCCACAGGCTCTGAACCCTTATGAAGTCCTGAGGCGTACCCCAGCCAGCCCGCTCCTATGCAAAGGATCCCTAGATGCTGCCGTCTTGCACCCAGGGTCCATACAAGCCCTCCGAGGCTGGTCTGCGAGCGCAAGCCGAGTCGCTGCAGTCGCTCCAAATTCCTCTGCTTCGCCGCACGCTCGCCCTTCGCCCTCCTGCGGGGGGGATATGCGGGCCGCTAGGCGCTCTTGGGTGCATCCTCCCCACCAGCTCTGGGGACCTGGCCTGGACCTCCTCTTGCTCAAGTGCCCCGCGGGGCGCTGCGGCCCTGGCCCAGGAGGGGCCGTACATCTGTATGCGCCTAGCGGCCAGCAGCACCGCCCCCCCCCCCCCCCCCCCCCCCGCCCACCCCGCAGTTCAGCCCAAGCTGGCCGGGGAGGGTCGGAGGCTGGGCTCTCCTCTCCCGCGCGGCGTGGAGCCGCCTCGCTCCTCCGCAGGCGGAGCCTCCTTCCCCCGCCCCCTCTGTCTCGCTCCCTTGTTCTCGCCGGGGCCGCTCAGACCTGCAGCGGAGCCGCGGCGCCCGCTCGTATCGCACCGGGGCTGTGCCCCCGGACCCGGCGACCGGGGCGGGCAGGGGTGCTCTCCGTCGGGCTGGACCCCTTGGCACTGCCAGGTAAGGGCCTGCCCTGGAGTCCGGGTTGGGGGTCCTCGGAGGGTCAAGCAGGGGGCCCACAGCCTGCGGGTGTCTTCAGAGCAGTGCGCTCCTCGGCTGGGAGCCCACTGCCGGCTCCCTTCTCCCGCGCTCTACCTCTTTCCCTTCTTCCCTCCCGCCCTCTTCTTCCCATTTTCCTGTCCCTCGGTGTCTTCACCCTACCTTCTCTCAGCCTGTTTGCCATCTCTGCCCCTTCCCTCTGTCTCCCCAAGCCTTCTCTCTGTTCCTTGCCCTGTCTTTCCCCATCTCCACTTCCTCTTTGCCTTTTTCTTCCTCTACCGTTCTCTCCTTTCCTTGTTCTTCCTCTTTTTCTTTTCCCGCCCTCCTTTCCATTCCCTCTTCCTTCCCTCTCCTGTCCTCTCCTCTTCCCACCTCGCCATCCTGTTTTCCACTCCTCTATCCCTTTCCTTTTCGTCCTGCCTCCCACTCTGGTCCCCAGCTTCTGTCCTGCTTCCCTCTTCCCTCGGGAGGGAAAGGACTGTCAGGTGTGTGTCTGCTCTGGGGGAGCAGGGGCACAGCCACAGACACCTGCGAGGTTTCCCTCACCCTGGGAGGAGAGGGAGGAGAGAGCAGTGGGAAGGGTCCTCTGTCCACCTCCCTTCCTGCGGCCCCTCCAAACCAGCCCCTCTCCCAGAATGAAGTTCTGGTGGCCTGGCCTGATGCCCAGGGCTGAGGGCTGCCCTGCCCACCCCTCACACACCGGGCCCCTCTTCCTTCTCCTTCCCATTCCCCAGACTAGTACCAGTGACTCCCGTCTGCTTTTCAGAGACCAAGCAGCTTCCTTTGATCTCTCTTTCAGTCTCTCGCTGCCATTCTGTCCCTGTCTCTGCTGGACAGTCCATGAGCCTTGGTTTCACCCTCAGTCACACTGTATCTGTAGCTTGAGTTTGCCTCTTTCCCCTCCCCAGTCTCCTGGTCCTACCCCCAACTCCACCGGCTCTTCTTTCAGCTCTGGCCCCCCACTCTGCCTCATGAGCCCAGTTCCCCTTCAAGGACTTCAAATGGCAGTGTGGGCTGGGGGCAGGTTTCTGGGGAGGAGGGACTTTTCACGGGCTCTCAAGCCTGTCTTAGGCTGCATTCCTTGTTATTTCAGCCTGACCCTAGACAGCTCCATGAATCCCAACCTCTAGGTTGTAAGCCTTTTCTGGTAGCCCCCACCTCCCCCAGCCCCTTGCTGCATGCCTCACCTGAGAGGACATGGGCCATGTGGGGCTCCAGGCCCTCCCAGCATCTGCTGTCCTGTTTTCTTCCCCAGGTCCTCTACCAGAGTTGACTGGCTGGAGATTTATCAGCTTGGAGGGCTGGATGTGCATATAGGCAGAGTCTGGGAAGAGGAAAGGATCAGACTGTCTGTTCTGTCTTCAACTGCGTTCTGGGCATTGGGAGTCTGGTTCCTTAGAGGTTGGCTCTTCAGCATCTACCTCTGGTGGGGTGGAAGGTTAAGGTTCCTTGACCCTGAAGAGCTACCTGTCCTGCAGGTGTGGATCCATGGGGTAGCCCTAGCACGTGTGGCCTCTGCCCCAGCCAGCTCATGCCTCAGCACCTGGGGGCAGTGAAGAGAGCCCTAGCTAGAGCCCAAACATGTGGGGCCTGGTGAGGCTCCTGCTGGCCTGGCTGGGCGGATGGGGCTGCATGGGACGCTTGGCAGCCCCAGCCCGGGCCTGGGCATGGTCCCGGGGGGGCCCAGGACCAGCACTGCTGCGGACCCGAAGGAGCTGGGTGTGGAACCAGTTTTTTGTCATTGAGGAATATGCCGGTCCAGAGCCCGTCCTCATTGGCAAGGTAAGGATCAAGCCCTCCGATGGCTACCCTGACTCTATATAGCCCAGCCCTGCAACTTCATCACTTCTGCAATGGCCTTGGTCCCTCAGGACTCTCAACACTCCACCCAATCCTAGATTCAGACTCTTGAACTTTCTGTTCTTATGTGGAACCACCGTCATTTTGCCCTGACCCTTACAGCTGCACTCGGATGTGGACCGGGGTGAGGGCCGCACCAAGTACCTGCTGACCGGGGAGGGAGCAGGCACCGTGTTTGTGATTGACGAGGCCACGGGCAATATCCATGTCACCAAGAGCCTGGACCGGGAGGAGAAGGCACAGTATGTGCTACTGGCCCAAGCTGTGGACCGAGCTTCCAACCGTCCCCTGGAGCCCCCATCAGAGTTCATCATCAAGGTGCAAGACATCAACGACAACCCCCCCATCTTTCCCCTGGGGCCTTACCATGCTACAGTTCCCGAGATGTCCAACGTAGGTGAGCACCCTAAGTCTGGATGCCCAGGTCCCCCACCTCCCGGGGTGCCTTCTCCTCTCCTTCCCCCATTGCTTTCTACCCTAGAACCCAATCCTTTGGTTCAGCCCTGCTCACATCTGGGTTCGCCTCATACGCTACTCTTCCCCTCCCGGCCTTGCCCCTGCTGGGTGGGGTGCTGGGATCCCCCACAGGGACATCAGTAATCCAGGTGACTGCTCACGATGCTGATGACCCCAGCTATGGGAACAGCGCCAAGCTGGTGTACACTGTGCTGGATGGCCTGCCTTTCTTCTCTGTGGACCCCCAGACTGGTGAGGGCAGGGTTCAGGAGCGGTGGGGCAGCCACAGGAAGAGGAGCCCCCTAACCCCGAATCTCTCCCTAGGAGTTGTGCGCACTGCCATCCCCAACATGGACCGGGAGACTCAGGAGGAGTTCTTGGTGGTGATTCAGGCCAAGGACATGGGCGGCCACATGGGGGGGCTGTCGGGCAGTACTACCGTGACAGTCACCCTCAGTGATGTCAATGACAACCCCCCCAAGTTCCCTCAGAGTAAGTGTCCATTGCTGCTCCCTGGGCCACCCTTTGACCACCCCCTCATCCCTCTCCTAGCCAGGCCCCAGAAGAAGGAGGTGCTGGGGGAAGGAGGAGAGCTGGGGACCTCTCTAAGAATGTCTTCTCTCCACCTACCCTCAAGGCCTGTACCAGTTCTCCGTGGTGGAGACCGCTGGGCCGGGCACCCTGGTGGGCCGGCTTCGGGCCCAGGACCCAGACCTGGGTGACAACGCCCTCATGGCATACAGCATCCTGGATGGGGAGGGGTCCGAGGCCTTCAGCATCAGCACAGATGCCCAGGGTCGAGATGGGCTTCTCACCGTTCGAAAGGTTAGCTTCCTGTTGCTGACACTTGTAGACTCACTCATACCCTCCTCTTGCTGCGCGCCTCCCCCCCCCGCCCCCGCCCGCCAGGACACACTCATAACTGGTCTAGAACAGACTCAGGAACCTATGTTGGCGCTTAGAGTTCATGGTCATGACTGGCTCAAGGCTTCATACATCAAACCTGTGATGGATCTGGGGGTAGACCTAGAATTACTAAGTCATCTGCCCCCACCCTTGACCACCAAGGCCACTGCCCCTCTGGTGTATCTCTCCTTTGAGGTGGGCTGAGCACTGGAAGCTTGTGGGGAAAGGATTCCACCTCCTGGGAGCTTAGGCCTGCCCTGGTTTCTACACACCTCAGCCACTCCACCTCCCCTTGCCATAGCCCCTAGACTTCGAGACTCGTCGCTCCTACTCCTTCCGTGTGGAGGCCACCAACACACTCATCGACCCAGCCTACCTGCGGCGAGGGCCCTTTAAGGATGTGGCCTCAGTGCGCATAGCCGTGCAGGATGCCCCAGAGCCACCCACCTTCACCCAGGCTGCCTACCACCTGGCAGTGCCTGAGAACAAGGCTCCCGGGACCCTCGTGGGCCAGGTCTCAGCCGCTGACCTGGACTCCCCTGCCAGCCTGATCAGGTGAGTGAGGCTGTGTCCAGGCAGGGCCAGGCCTGGGGGAAGGTGCCCAGAGGCAGTCTAGTAGTCTCAGAGGGGATGTGTTTTTGACCATAAATCACACTAGCCTCCTGGAAGAGGTCTCCCTCCCTGGGGGCCTGGGGCCAGGTGCAGGCTGGAGGGCCTGGCTCACCACTCCCAGGCTCTCCATCCATCCCTCTGGGTGGGTAGTGGTGGTGCCTCCCAGTGGCGGTGCCTCCCAGTGGCGGTGCCAGCAGATGAGCAGATGTAACCTCATCTGAGTGTAATTGATCCTTGATCACTATGGTCAGTCCCCCCGTGTGTCGTGCTTTACCCACTGGCTGATGTTCGATTTCCACAACTGCCCTTTGAAGTAGGTGTTTTCATTACCAGTCTTTCCAGGGGGTAGGCCCTGTGAGGTTAAGTAACTTAACCAAGGTCACCTAGTCAGTAAGTGGCAGAGCTGGGATTCGAACCAGGATGGTGCCTAGAACAGAGCCATTCTTTCCACCTCCCAGCCAGCATCCCTGTCACAGCACTGAAGGAGGTGCCGGTGTCATTCCCTTCTCATAGTTGAGGAAGCAAAGGTTAGACAATTTGCCCAAGGTCACATGGCTGTTCTGAGGCCAAGTGGGACTAGAACATGGATCCCGGGGTCCCCGGAACAGACCCCAGAGTCTGAAAGACAGCAGTGTCTCCCCTTTCTACCTCTTTCTGTCTTTCTCTTCCACTCCAAGGAGACCCAGTTCCCCTGAATCTCAGGACAGGTATTTAATGTTGATGACCTCTAGGGGGACCCTGTGTGAGTTAGGCTCTTAGTGCACGAGGCAGGTTCTGCCCCAGGAGCTCAAGCCCATTGGCTTAGATGAGCCAGGAAGCCCAGTAAGGGGAACAGAAGGGAAGGAGACAGAACAGCAAGCTGAGGACCTGCCCCCAGTCCGCCCCAGCTCCTGCTCTGTCTTCCCCAGATACTCCATCCTCCCCCACTCTGACGTGGAGCGCTGCTTCTCTATCGAGCCTGAGGACGGCACCATCCGCACAGCTGTGCCCCTGGACCGCGAGGCTCGAGTATGGCACAACCTCACAGTGCTGGCCACAGAGCTCGGTGAGGAGTCCGAAGCCTGGAGAAAGTGGCAGCCTCTTGGCAGAGGAGCTGTCCCTGAGCGTGGCGTGGGGGAGGGAGGTCACTGCCGTCTGACCCTCATCCCCAGCCTGGATTGTCACTATGAGGCAGGCCTGCTGTCCTCGGCTGGGTTGGGCTGGGCACAGTAGGTCTGCCAGAGCATTCTCCTGACCTTAAGTTCACTCCTGTACCTGGCTTTTCCCATTCGGAAAATAACCCTAACCTCAAGAGAGCTTCCAATCTCCAACAGTCCCAGCCTGCACCCTGGCTGACCCTGTCCTGCCCACTCTCTGCTTCAGGCTAAAGCCTGGGGCCAGGGAAGGGCTGGGACCTCCTTTGAGGGGTGACTGGAGAGCCACAGCAGTTGCTCCCAGGGAAGCCCCATGGGGAGCCCTCTCCTGTCAGGACCCAGTCACCAGCTCATGGTTCAGCTCCTCTCTGGGCAGCTCAGGCTCATGGAGGCAAGCAGGCCCCTCCCCCCGTCAGCCTCCCCTTAGCACCCCTGCTCACGTCTGAGGGTGTCCACACACAGTGTGTCCTGTCTGTGGCGGTTGCCACTGTGTGTGGGGATGTTTTGTACATGGCAGTCAAGAGCTAATGTGTGTATGTGGTGTGCACTTATGTGTGTGCTATTCCATGTGTGTGGAAATTGCATGTGCACACACATATGTTTGCGAGTACGTATCTATAACTTTATATTAAGGGTTAATATAAAGTTTTAACTTTTAAGGGTTGGGGCCTAGAGTTGAGTATGTAGAATTACATGTACATTACTTACCCATGTGTGTAACTGAATGGGCACAGTGACAGGTACACAGAGCTGGCTGTGTCTGTTGTTTATGTGAGTGTTTGTGGGCAGGTAATAATTATTACTTATTGTGTATCAGGTGCTGGTCTCAGCACCAAATGTGGGTTTATTCATTGTATCAGCACCATACGTTCATGAGGGAAGTATGGTTATTTCCCCCTTTTACAATGAGAAAACTCGAGTAAAGGGAAGTTAAATAACTTCCCAAGGTCGCAGAGAGGTGAAGTGGTGGAGCAGGCTGCAGAGCCTGAGCTCTCTCCCTCACCACCTGCTGTCATGTGTGTTCAGCTGGACATGTGTGGGTTTGTGTTTGTGTCCATGCAGAGGGGTGTTATGTGGTAGTGCATGTGTGTCTGTCTGTGAGTGGCCCTGTGTGTTGTGGCTGCCTGTGAATATGTAACTGGCTATGTGTATGAGGGTACTTGCCATCACCATCTTCTCAACCTTCTGCCCAGTTCTGCTCCCTGCCCCTCGAAGCTCATTACTGACTAGCAGACCCTGGACCCTTACTGCAGTGAAGTAATGGGTCCCTGCCCTATCCTGTCTCTGGGGTGCCCCAAACCTTTAGCCAGGCAGTCCACTTAGCCTCCTTGCCAGGCTGCAACCTTCAGGGCCTGCCAGGGGGAGAAACTAAAGGAACCAGCCTAGGAAAGGTGAGCGCCAAGGTGGGCAGGGGTGCACATTTTTCATTCTTTCTTGGGTGCCCCAGCAGTGAAGAGAAAGGCAGGGTAATGGTGGGAGCCACCTGATGTAGGGATGCGGGAAGAGGGGCCTGCGTCTGCCTGTGGTGCTCAGGGCAGCCTGGCTCTGCACCCTGTGCATCATACAGCTCCTCCCTTCCCAAGGTCAATGCTAAGTGATGCTCATTGCTGCACCACAGCCTTCCAGTCCTCTGACGGGGCATGGTGTGTGTGTGTGTGTGTGTGTCCTCTCACCAATGCTGTGCATGAAAATGCATTCTCTGGACCTTGGGTGGGGGTATACTATATTCACTGTGTATACTGAACATCCACTTCATGCATGTTGTATTTGTTTTAAATGCTGAGTGTCCTTCTAATGTATGGTGTTCATGTGTTTGTATATTTAATGGCTATTATCTAAATGCACTTCTGTCTAACCTTCATTTACGGTGTATGTGCCCTACATGCGGGTCATTGTTTATGTATATCATGAGTGCTATTCCTGTGAAATGTGTGCTGTGTATTGTACATAACTTGCGTACTACATGAATGTTGTTTGTGTTTGGTGGTATTCCATTCATTTCACAATGTTTACTACATACAAATTGCATGCACATTTCATGTGTTGCATGTGAGTACTATATGCTGCATGTGGCACCCATGCCCATGCACCATATGTGTTGTGTGTGGGTGTGTGGGGTGTATGTGTTCACATTCTGGCTTCAGACAGCTCCGCACAGGCCTCCCGCGTGCAAGTGGCCATCCAGACCCTGGATGAGAATGACAATGCTCCCCAGCTGGCTGAGCCCTATGACACCTTTGTGTGTGATTCTGCAGCCCCTGGCCAGGTGAGCTGCTGAGACAGAAGGGTTGGGGCCTCGAGACCTCCAGCTGCCCACTTCATACAAGGCCTGTCATTTTCCTCCCAGCTGATTCAGGTCATCCAGGCCCTGGACAGAGATGAAGCTGGCAACAGTAGCCGCATCTCCCTTCAAGGTCCTCTGGGCCCCGATGCAAACTTCACTGTCCGGGACAACCAAGGTGGGTGGCCTCCTATAACCATGCCCATGCCTCCACCACCCCAGTCCAGCCTGCCTGACCCCCACCCACATATCTGGGCCCTCCTCCTAACAGAAAGTAGATGTGGGTTTGCACAGGTTTGTTGGTTGTAAACCTTCCCCATGGAAAGCTATCTCCATGGGCCAGACTGACCCTACTGGTCCCAGGAGATGCCCTAACAGTTTTCCTCTCCCTCAGATGGCTCTGCCAGCCTGCTGCTGCCCTCTCGTCCTGCTCCACCCCGCCAGGCCCCCTACCTGGTTCCCATAGAACTGTGGGACTGGGGGACCCCAGCACTGAGCAGTACTGCCACTGTGACGGTCAGCATGTGCCGCTGCCGGCCCGATGGCTCCGTGTCATCCTGCCGGCCTGAGGCTCGGCTCTCACCTGCCGGGCTCAGCACTGGGGCCCTGCTTGCCATCATCACCTGTGTGGGCACCCTGCTTGGTGAGTCGGGCCACAGGGGGACACAGATGTGGGGTCCAAGTCTTTGGGGATGTGAAGAGGAATCGGGATCCTGGACATAGGGAAATCCACCCCGGGGTTTGCAGGAACCCTTGTGCCTGGATCGTCCCCCTGGCTGGTGCACCATCCAAGAGAAAACTCTCCGGGCCTCGGCTTCATGTCCCTGACCTGCTGGTCCGTAGTGACAGCAACAAGCCATAGAAACTGTTTATTGAGCCCTGACTCTGGGCCACGTGTGGCACTGGGCACATCACCTATGGGGTTCCATTTCATCCTTTCCACTCCCCTAATTGGTAAATGCTCTCCCTGTTTTCCATACCAGTAATCAATCTAAGGGTCAAAGAGGTTTGCAGAAGCTAGGCAACGTCCCATGCTCACACAGCAAGTAAGGGGTGAAGTCTGGAGTCACAGGAGGTTTGTCAGATGTCAGACCTGGGGCTTGCCACCCTTAGGCCACACTGCCTCCTCTGTCACCCAACCCCTGTGTCTGCCCCAGCCGCTGGCTCAGCCTGTGTGGCCTCTCCCCCAGCCTTGGTGGTGCTCTTCGTGGCCCTGCGGCACCAGAAGCAGGAAGCCCTGATGGTGCTGGAGGAGGAGGACGTCCGGGAAAACATCATCACCTACGACGATGAGGGCGGTGGCGAAGAGGACACAGAGGCCTTTGACATCAGCGCCCTTCAGAACCCCGATGCAGCAGCCCTGCCCGCCACTGGCCCCCTTGGGCGCCGTGATGTGCTACCACGGGCCCGGGCACAGCGCCAGCCTCGACCTCCTGGCCCTGCTGACGTGGCACAGCTCCTGGCACTGCGGCTCCGAGAGGCAGACGAGGACCCCAGCGTGCCGCCCTACGACTCGGTGCAGGTGTACGGCTACGAGGGCCGGGGCTCGTCCTGTGGCTCCCTCAGCTCCCTGGGCTCCGAGGCCGGTGGCGCCCCGGGCCCTGCAGAGCCGCTGGATGACTGGGGGCCGCTGTTCCGCACCCTGGCTGAGCTGTACGGGGCCAAGGAGCCCCCGGCCCCCTGAGAGCCGGGCTGCCCTGCCGTCCAAGGTGGGGTAGCCCGCACTGGCCCTCTGAGTGAGCCCCAGGGTCCAAGCAGGCGGCAGCAGCCCAGGGGCCCCAAGCCTCTTCCCGTCCCTGTGTTCCTCCTCCCAGATCCTCCAGAGCAACCTTCTTGTCACCGCCCTCTTCCTGAGTCTTCCGTGTCCTCTCCAGGGACCTCTGTCTCTGTAACACTGTCTGGGTCTCCGTTGTGTGGCTCTGACTCTGAATCTCTCTGTTCTGTCACTGTGATTCCACCTTATCTGTGGCTCTGCTTTTGTCTCTCTGGTTCTAAGTCTCTCGTACATGCTCTCTCTGTCTCCCTTTCCCCCACACACATGCTCTGTGTCTGTTTCCTGCCCACATCTGCCCCCTATTTCTCTCTGGGTCCCTGTGGATTTTGTTTTTTTTCCGTTCATGCCAAAAGCAAGAAACACTTCCAGCCACTGCTGCCCACCTTCCTGCAGGGGATATTCTGCCCCAGGTCAGTGCCCCTGGACTGTTTGGGGCCCAGGTGGCCTGAAGCCTCCCCCAACTCACTATCTCTAACTGGGCTCTCCTGTCTTTACAGACCTTCCTGCATGGTTCCATCCATCACTCATGGCCTCATCCCAGCTCTACTGGCCTCCAGCAGAGAGGGGGTGCCAGCCCACCTTCCAGGGGAGAGCTCCAGCCACCCTCCCCCCGCATTTGGCTGCCTCCCTGGAGCTCTGCCCAGCTGTTGGCATCCCAGCTCTGGGCATCGTCTTGTGTGCTTCCCAGGCCCCAGGGGAAGGGTAGGGGAAGGAAAAGGGGAGGCAGCTGGGGAAGAGGAAAGAGGGAGGAAGGGGAGGGGCCTCCATCTCTAATTTCATAATAAACAAACACTTTATTTTGTAAAGCTAGAGCCCTGTTCTGCTTTTGCGCTGAGGTTTCTGTATGGAGCTTTACTGTGGCAAAGAGTGAGAGGAAAAGCCTAAGCCTGTACCCTCTGGTTCATGTTCCCTCCCGTGGGGGATATTCCACTCCAAGTCCCTCTAGATAGAGAAGGGTTTGGTTGATTCCATTCAGGGAGTAAGTGCCCCACTCCCACCATCAGCTTTCTGAGTTCCCTGTTGTTCTCAAACTGTCCAAAGAAATTAAGATGTAGGGACGGGCCAGAGGGGAGGGTGGGAAGAAGTAGAAGGTGAGGGCTACAGAGAAGAAAGGAGGAGAAGAAGGAAGAGGGACTCCAGACTGAGAAAAAATACAGGGGGTGGGACAAACTAGTCTCTTGGGGCCTGTGGTGCCTGCTGGGGAAAGGGTGGGCCACTGAATCTGGGCCTGCCGCCCCCACCTTTATTTCTCCCCAGTCTCTTGTCTTATTCTTCATGGAGCACCAAGGAGGAAGGAGGGAAGGAGAGGACCAGGGAGGCAGAATCAAAGCTAACGGGTGGGAGCTTAGCGGGAGCGGCCAGCATCTCTCAATGCCCACTCCCTACACAGAGAAGGGATCCACTCAGGAGTCAGCACAAGCACCTAGTCCTCCTAACTGCAGGCAGGCCTCCCACAGACTCAAATAGGTGAGTCAGGACAGATCCTTGTGCCCACCCCCAAAATGTGGGGTGCTGGCAATCAGAGAAAGTTGCTTCAAAGGGAAGATGCCTTCCTCCATACCTTCCACACCTGCTTGATGAGGACAACCAGGTGGCGGGACAACAAGGACCCTTGCTGCAGGGCTGGAGTTAGTTCCTCTGCTGAAGACTGGAACAGACCCCCTGATTGCTCCATGGCCTGTGCAAGAACAGTCTGTCTATTCCCTGAAGGCCTTGAGAGGCAGCGCACCACGCAGGTGTCAGAGGAACAAGGTCTTCCAGTTCAGGACAGGCCAGGCCAGACCTTTACCCCTTTGGTCTCACCCCGATATCTGCATCAAGCCTTCAGGAGTAAATGGAGAATAGGAGAGACTGACCATGGGCAACTTTAGATAGTGAGGGGTGCACTGACATGGATGCACACCTCTGCCTTTTCTTCCAGCCCTTCCTCGCATCCTCCTCCGGTCCTCCCCAACTCATTAAATTTAGAGAGGAAAAAACACAGGGCATAGGGAAACAGGTTTGTCAGCACGACCCTTATCTCTGGTCTCAAATACCTCATCATCTGGAAGGACAGAAGCTGTCAAAGGAGTTAAGGGCAGGACCATGACAGAAAAAGAAAAGGTGAGATAAAATGGGAGAAGGAGATGCAAGAAGGAGGGTGGCCGCCCTGACCAAGTGGCCCAGTGGTTGGTCATCCTGAAAAGCAAAAGTTCATTGGTTCACTTACTGGTCAGGGCACATGCCTAGGTTGTGGGTTCGGTCCCAGTTGGGCTACATACAAGAGACAACCAATTGATGTTTCTCTTCCTCTCTTTATGCCTCCCTTCCTGTCTCTTAAAAAAAAAAAAAAAGGGAGCGTGGGCCTGTGAAGCAAAAGGTCGCCGGTTCCATTCCCAATCAGGGCACATGCCTGGGTTGCAGGCCAGGTCCCCAGTAGGGGATATGTGAGAGGCAACCACACATTGATGTTTCTCTCCCACTTTCTCCTTCCTCTCCCCTCTCTCTAAAAGTAAATAAATAAAATATTTTTTTAAAAAGGAGGAAAAGAAGGGTTCTCCTCCTGTTCTGCCCACTCTCTTTGTCTGAGTTCCGTCTTTCCCTCCCAGTTTATGGGAAGTGGAGGGGTGCAGAACATCCCTGGGGAATGAGCTACATGCAGTTCGCAGAGAGCCTTCAGCTGGGCTCAGGTGGCAATCTCAGGCTCCGCTGCTCCCTCCCTGCATTTCTCACAGAAGTAGTGAGCTGGTGGGTGGAGCCTTGACCCCAGCCCCTCTTTCCTCTGAAGCATTTTCCCAAAAGAAGAGACAAGGCCTGGCATTCTCCCCAATAAGGGGCTGCTCTCCTTATCCAGGCGTTGTGCCTTCTCCAGTCTGTCTCCTGTCTGCACACAGGAACCACATGTACATCACCTGCCACATTCACATGTACCTATCCTGGATCACTCACACCATGACGCACACACATCTCTGCACATGGAAATGTACTTTCGTGCCTGAGTCCATCAAACGCTTGAACCCTGGACAAAAGCTGCCCTTTCTCCAATGCTCCTCCAGGACTAGGCTGGCCAGGATCCTCCTGCTATTGTTCCCAGAGTCCCGCCTCTCCTTTCCTGAGCCTGAGAAATGGGAGAGGGGTACAGAAGGGTTGCTGTAGAGGCCACTGGCTAGGTTCTGGACCCTGATTCGAAGGCTAATTCTGCTGTACTGGTCACCTTTCTGTGGCTCCTCCTCACTGCAATTTCTTCTCCTTTGCCCCCACTGCTCTCCTTCTTAGGGCTTCCTGACCTTTCCTCCCTCCTCCCCATTCATCCCCACAAGCCCAGAGCTTGGAGGTTTCCTCTGTCCAGCCAGCTCCTACCTGGAGTAACCCTGTGCCTGAGGTTCAGGGTTGGAACTGGGGGATGAGCTAGAGGCTAGGAAGAGTGAGATGAGAGAAAGAAGGTTCAGCAACCTTCCTTCGGGCCCCATCTCTTGGTTAATCGTGCTTTCTCCCTGACTTGTCCTGAGGAGGGAGGGGCTGAGAGATGTCAGCCTGCATCTCCAAATCTGGGCTCACAAGGGAGAAGGAGGGGGCCAGGAAGGGCAGAAGATGTGCTAACCTGACAATTCCCATGGGCACAGCCACCTCCCTGTTTTCTGTGTTCCCCAGAAGGAGCTATAGAAAGGAGAGGCTGGAAAGCAGGCAAAAAGAAGAAGGAAGTAGGAGGGGAAGAAAGAAGGGGAAGTCTGGCAGCAGCAATGACATACCCCAAAGAGCAGTGCACAGGTGAGCTGTGGCCAGGGCTCCAGGCCTTGGTAGGCAGGGCACATGAGGCTCAGTGGGAGCAGTCTCCCCTGGGCTCACCCCTCCAAGCCCTCAGGGTCCTCTGGGTTCAGTCATCCCTGGCCACCAGGCATGGGCTGTGCCTAGCTACTCTCCCCAACATCCCTCCCCAGATGCCTGCAGGGCTCTATTCTGGTGTCAGAGAGGAAAGTCAGGGAGAGGACATGGGAGGGGAAGCCGTGCAGAAGGAGCATTGCTCTGGAGCAGGTGGTCAGGGTCCAAGCCTCACCTCTGTCACTTACTGTGTGACCTCGGGCAAGGCTTCCTCTTCTGTAAAGTGAGGATAATTTTCACCTCAAAGAGTTACCATGAAAACTGCACTCAGTAAAGGAGTAATCATTATAGCCATTAGAATGAAAGGTGGGGCAGAGGAGAGCAGATGAGAAAGTCCATTGCCACTCACCAGGAGTCCACAATGCACTGCCCTGCCTCTCCCAGCCTGGGCCCTTTGGAACACTCCCCACCTCATTTTCCTCCTTGGCTACCCCACATCACCAAGCTGAGAAAATGACAGACTCTGAAGCTGAGATGAGGACTAATAAGGGAGGAAGAAGGAAGACTGGGGATAGAGTGGAAAAAGCAGAAAAGAGGGTGGCAATTAAAAAGGGTCTAGCACCTAGCACAGCATCTGGCACACAGCAGGCACGCAGTAAGGCTTTGCTGAAAGAAGGACTTGGCACTGAGAAGGGGGCTGGACCAATCTATTGGGTGTCAATAGGAACACGCTGGGCAGAACCATCAATAGTTCTGGGAGTCAGAAAGAGATGGACTTGGAACAAATGCAACCAGCCACCCACTAGGGCTGGAGCCAGACGCTGTGATGCTGCTCACACCGCATCCTCCACCCACTCCCTGCACTAGGTCCCCCAAGTCCCGCCACCTCTTACAGAGCCTCAGTCTCTGTGGGGAGGCCCAAGGCTCCTGATATCAGTCCTACAGAGAGTTCCCCACCTTCACCAGCTCTGTGGGGGGTGGCAGGTTCAGGATGGGCCTGGCTGGCCTCCTTCTCCTCTTGTTCCTCCAGCTCCGGAAGCTTCTGCAGCTCTGAATACAGCACCCAGGCATCGTTGCGTGACACGTACTCCCACCCACTCTCTCGCACATGAAAGAGGTCTACAGAACCCCCAGAATAGGCGTCACGGTGGGTGGCATGGGCCACGGCGCAGCGAGCCAGGGCATAGGCCTCCTGAGTGGTCATGTCGTAGCGGTAGCTGCGGTCCAGCACGCCATAGGCGTAAGGAGACCCAGAGCCCACGGAGAAGATGTCCCCCTGCAGGCGGGTGCCATCGCTGTAGACATAGAAGAGGGCGGGACCTGAGCGATCCCAGCCACACAGGGCAGTAGCCACACACAGATCCAGCCCCCGATAGCGGGACATCATGGCTGACAAGAGTTTGGCGGCACTGGCCACACTGGGCAGCTGGCCCTCCCTCAGCGCCCGCAGCCGCAGCTCCCGCTGTAACACCCGGTACCATGTGGTACAGTCAGCGGAGGTGCCAGAGGTGGTGCCCAGGAGGTGCTGGTGAACAGGGATGATCTTGCGTGAGGCTGGACATGCCACGTAGTTGCTGCAGGAGGACCGGGTGTCAGCCGCAGCAATGACTCCGTGACGGAAGCGGAAGGCCAGGGTGGTGGTGCCATGAGCCAGCCTGGGACCCTGGGTCTGCAAGAAGGTTGGAGGGTCACAGCCCCGGGGCACAGCCCAGCCACCAGCCTGAGAAGGGTGAGGTGATAGCTCCTGGATGTCGGGGGCCTGCCACTTGCACACGTCCTGCAGAGCCATCCCTGGGACTGAGTGAAGCTTAGAAGTAGCAAGACAAGGATTTGTGAGCTGGGTCAAGTAAGGGAAGACGGACGCTAAGGAAAAGCTTGGCTGCAGCCAGAATTGGCAAGGAAGGCATGCGATTTGTGGCTTCACTTCTCCCAAACTCCAAATTAGGCTTGGGGTCTGGCTGCTGCAGCAGCCCCCTCCTCCTCAGAGGACCACTGAGGGGAGACAAGATGAGTCTCCAGCGCTGGGAAGACGCTACCCCTGACACATCTGAGCTTCACCCAAGGAGTCCCCTGTCTGTCATCCTCCAAGGAAAGGAAGTGCAAATGAAAGGAACGGAGCTAGGTTCCTCTTGTTTTTCCTGTCCCTGCCTTGAAAGATCTCCCAGCCTAGGAGGAGGAATAAACACATGTTACTGCTCTGAAGTAGTCAGAATAGGGTGCTGTGGCCCCATCAAGATAGGAGTTCTAAATATGGGGTCCCCTCCTCAGACGTATGGGGTGAGCAAACTATGATGCTCCCTCACCTCACACTTTCACCTCAAGGTCAAGATGGGAAAAGAGAAATGGACTGAGACAAGGACAAAAGAGAAAAGAGCAAGAGAGCCCTGGGGGTGAGGGTTGGGGGTGGAGAAACACAAATACCTTTGGTAGAGACAGGGTACTGAGGGGCCAGGGGTCACGGAAATTTTCGGTTGGAGCTCTCTTTCCCCTCTGCTTTGAGGGTAAATGTGGATCTGCACCTGCACACAGAGGTGCCATTCCTGACACTTCTCCAGCAGTACAGCTTCTCCACCTGTGTTACACAGCTCTAAGTATATAGCTGGAAAAAGTCTGATGACCTTCTCTCTCCTGGTTCCCCTTCTGCCCAATAGTTCACAGTGACGAGAGACTGGTTCAAAGTTCCCAGGCAGGAGAAACAACCGACTTTGACCCCATAATGCTGAGTCTAAGTCTTAGACCAACCAGGTGTGGTCAAGGGGGTAAGGATGTTGAATGCCGACAGCTGGCTCTTCAGAAAGACTAAGAAGACAAGAGCAGAGCGACAAGGTGCAACTACTTCTAGCACCACGTGGAGTGTATTTTACTAAACACTGCAGCTCAAAGGGGGGCTGTAGGAATGGGCTTATTCGGAAAAACAAACCCACACACAAAGGAAAGAGCCTGGACCTTCCAGACATCACGATGGTGGGGCTGTGGGATCATAGTTTGAAGGGCAATGTAAACATGTCACGGGAAGACTGGAGAAACCAGGAGGCCATACTAAGGTCCAACCAGTTCTTCTCCCTTCCTTTGTGTAGGACCACATGGAAATCTTACTAAAGAGATAAGAATGTCTCCTCTTTCTAAGAGTCTAAGTGAGTCTTAGACTCTTTTTAAAAATTATGTTTTTATTTTCAGAGAGAGAAGAAGGGAAGGAAAAAGACAGAAAGAGACAGAGAAACATCTATGTGTGGTTGCCTTTCATGCACACACCCCCACCGAGGACCTGGCCCACAACCCAGGCACATGCCCTGACTCAGAATTGAACCAGTGACCCTTTGGTTTGCAGGCCAGCACTCAATCCACTGAGCCACACCAGCCGGGTAGTCTTAGACCCTTTATATATGGATGGATGGCCACCTCCCTAGGTCAGACCATTGTCAAGTCAGATCTGGACAGTGGAATGGCTTCATAATTGGCCACCCTCCAATTTCCCTACCTAATCTTATCCTTCACACTGACATTTCTTCCTAAGGTATCACTCAAATCCTGTGTTTCCTCTACTAAGAAACATTGAAGGACTACAAGATCAAATCCAAACCACCTCTCCACTCCAGGCCAGCATTTAAGTCCTACTATGGTGCAATTCTAATGCATCCACTACAACCTATTTTCAGGCTATCACCCACCTCTTCTTCATTTATTTGAATCCTATCCTCCAAAATCTGGCTTAAGGACCACCTAGTCTGAAAATTCTTCCCAGATGTGGGTAGACAGAGAAGAGCCTGTAGGTTTCAGGGGCAATGGGACCCCATCGGCACTTAAGGAAATGGATCCAGACCTCCTTGGCAAAGCTTTCCTGGATCCCCAACTTCACCCTAGTTTATACTGACCTCCTCTCCCACATGTGAATTTACAGCACCTATCATTTTCCTCCTGCCACCACCTTATTGAGATGTAACTGACATATAACATAGTGTAAGCTTAAGTTGTACAATGTGATGATTTGATACCTATGTATTGCAAAATGTTTACCATAATACGGTTAGTTAACACATCCTTCACTGCGCATAATGACCATTTTTGTTATTGCTGTTACAGTGAGAACATTTTAAAATCTACCCTCTTAGCAACTTTCAAGTATAAAACATAGTATCATTAATGCTGTACATTAGATATCCCAGAACTTATTCCTCATAACTGAAAGTTTATACCTTTTGACGAATATTTCCCCATTTCCCTACCCCCTGCCCCTGGCAACCACCTTTATTCTGTTTCTCTGAGTTCAGCTTTGTGAGAGTTCACATAGGTAAGATTATATAGTATTTGCCTTTCTCTGTCTGAAATAAGTCACTGAAATAAGTGACTTATTTCACTTAGTATAATGCTCTGAAGGTTCATTCATGTTGTCATAAATGACAAGGTTTTCTTCTTTTATATGGCTGGATAATATTCTACATATATAGTTCTTTCCAGGTCTTAGCTACTGCAAATAATGATGCTACAGTGAACACTGGATAATATGGCTGGATAATATTCTACATATATAGTTGTTTCCAGGTCTTAGCTACTTCAAATAATGATGCTACAGTGAACACTGGGTTGCAGATATCGCTTAGAGATAGTAATTTCATTTCTCTCAGATGAATACCCAGATGTAGGATTTCTGGATCATATGTTCTATTTCTATTATTTTCTGGCAGCTCCACACTGTTTTCCATAGTGGCTGTTCCAATTTACATTCCCACCAACGGCAGCACTGATCATTTGTACCTCCCCTTTTGAGGTCTCCATTTAACTAGGTAAAATGTAAAAGTACGTTAAGAGAAGTATAAATGTTATTAGTGTCAGAGTAAAAGAACCATTGGGAGAAGTCAGTAGGAGGACTAGTTGCATTACACAGGTGACTGCAAAATAATACCTGCTAAATACCAACCAAGTGTGAAACACAGATAAGGATCTTTCGCTTCATTACATTCTGATGCTGGGCTTGGAAATGGTTGCCAAATTTCAGCATTAAAAATACAATACATGCAGAATTTTCTGAGGAAGGGAAGGGGCTGAGTTTGAGTATTAGAGGAAAGTGGAATTTAAATATTGATCAATGTTGCTTGCTGTTGGAATCCAACAAGGAAGGCCTAACACTGTCTTCATAAAACCATAAAGCAAGAGGCAACATTTCATACTTTTGCCTACTTCTTTTCTTGTTATCGGTCCCAAAATGCTTGAAAACTGAAGGTGGGTAAAGACGGGGAGAGACAATGAAATATAGCACATTCTGAATCAAGAGCTTTTCTTAGCAAGCTTAAGTTAGAGAACCTCTTGGTACATCTTTCCGAGCCCCAACTCTCCTCCAGTGTCTGACATGGTAAATGACTCATTTATTCAGGAAATAAATTTAGAATCTAGATTATGGATTAACTGAGCTCTTTGCTTTTCTTTCTTTATTCCTTTATCTGCCTTTTGGGCACTTCATTACTTACTAGAATGCCCACCAGAGGGTGGGAGTAAAGAGAATATTGAATCTTAAAAATTGGTACTGGTAGAGAACGTGGGTAGGGTGGTGATTAAGGCTATCAAACAAAAGGTATAGCACTTTTCTTTTGTTGCGCTTTCACCACAAGCAAATGTGGTTTAACTAACTTCATAGGAAAATGACCTTAGAGTAGATCATTATTTTATCCAGTAAAACAAAATGGCAATTTCAATAGGTTAGTAGAGTGCTGAAGCCGTAGAGATGTAAACTATTGCCTGGACATCTGGCTGGGCGGGGATAATTTACTCCTGAGGTTTTAGAGCAGATTTTCAACTAGTCACGCCCTTCTCAAAGATGGCCGGCCTCACTTCCCTCACTCAACAAGGTTTCCAATCGCTTCTTAGGAATTTGAGCTTAATGTAATCTAATACTGTTTGCCTGACAAAACCTAAAATGGCACATATATGCCTTTAGAATTTTAGGGAAAGGAGGCCATTTTTTAATCCCTGTTCGGCGAAAATGGTCCCTTGCGTCTGGTTTTTGTTTGGGGGGCGTGGCTGCCAGAAGTTAAAATGGCTCCTTTCTGGGATAGATTTAAAGGGAGGAGAAGCTATGTGGGCAGGGCTTTGCCAGGCCGTTATCTACTAGGCGTTCCGGGAGGCAGCTGGTTTTGCCCTTACTAGACATGGCGCTGGCCAGTGTGTTGGAGAGCTCGCTACCCCGGGGGTCGTGCGGATCTGTTGGACTTGGGTCCAGGTAATCCCAGTGATGGGCTCAACCTGGCCGCGCCCAGCTGGGATGCCCCAGAGGAGCCAAGAATCGAAATACTTCATGGAACTACCACCCTGGCCTTCAAGGTGCGGACCCAGCTATGGAACCGGACTAAGTCCCGCGCGCTCGCGCTCTTCCCAGACCGGACCAGCAGTGGCGGCAGCCGCGAAACTCAGGCTGAGCTTCGGGCCCCTTGTCCCGACTCCGGCAGTTTCGCTGTCTCATTGCCCCGGGAGGCGCTGGTTCTTGCTCTGGCCGGAAAGAGGGGCGGTGGGGATGGGGGTAAGAAGGAGAAAGAACCTGAGTCTGCTTGGATTGAATCCTAGGCAACTTCAGGTTGCTCTGCCGAGAAAAGGAGAGGCTGCAGCAGCACTGAATTTAGACGAAGGGAAAGCAGTTGTAACCATTCACCAAAGGTTTTGGAAACTGGCCCTCTAGGCCAGGGTAACCGAAACGCTGCGACTGGAGGGGGGCGGGATCTTGGAAGGGACTTCTGTACTAGGCCATACTGTCGGGATTCCTGGCTCAGCTTTGCAATAACTTGCTCTGCGATCTTGGGCCAGTCCTTCTGTCTCATTAAACCTGTTCCTCATCCATGGGATATGTTTATACCCATATCACGGATTGATGTGAAGTTCATGTGACATTAATATGTGGAAAGATGCATTACAGCGATTTTCAGCCCTTTTCATCTCATGGCATAAAAGTAATTACAAGAATTTTGTGGCACACCAAGAATATATTTTTTTTTGCAGATCTGACCAAAAAATGTGATATAATTTTTATTCGTTCACACTGGACAGCTATTATGTTGGCTGTTGTCTTTTTTATTTGACAATCTAGGGGAGAAGAGGTCAGTGCCCATGACTAAAAAGCCAGGAATTGCACGTTTTCAAAATTCTTGCAGCACACTGGTATGCTTTTTGTGGCACACCGGTTGACAATCACTGGTATATTGCGAAGTATAAAACGACAAAGGAGTTGTTTTGGGGTTGCGAAACATCAACATATATGTTTTATATATTGATATAAAAATTAATGTCATGACTTTTTGTGGTTTAACCTGTGGCCTGCTTTGTGTTTTCTTCTGATCTTAACAGTTTCGACATGGAGTCATTGTTGCAGCAGACTCGCGGGCCACAGCAGGTGCCTACATTGCCTCCCAGACAGTAAAGAAGGTGATAGAGATCAACCCCTACCTGCTGGGCACCATGGCTGGGGGTGCAGCAGATTGCAGCTTTTGGGAGCGGCTGTTGGCCCGGCAATGTCGTATCTATGAGCTTCGGAACAAGGAACGCATCTCAGTAGCCGCTGCCTCCAAGCTGCTGGCCAACATGGTGTATCAGTATAAAGGCATGGGGCTGTCCATGGGTACCATGATCTGTGGCTGGGATAAGAGAGGCCCCGGTGAGTTATAATTCTTGGGCTGACACCGCAGAGAGCAGGGGTTGGATGAACAGATGTGAGAAAGAAAAGGCTTTTTAGTTCAGTGCTGAGAATGTGTTGATTAGTTTCTCAACTCTTTTTTAAAGGAAAGCACTGTAGTGTGTAGAAAAGGGCATGGAGTTAGAATAGCTGTGTCATTGACTACCCATGACACAGATACTGAGAAAAAAACTGGTTGCTTTTTTTTCCTCAGTATCTGTTTCATCTTCTGTTACATTGGTTAAATTATGTAACACACATAAAGCATGTAGTTTCTGGCACGTAATGTTTTTGCTTCTATTCTCCTATAAAATAATAAGACCTACAAAAAGTGTATTCGAGAATTGAAGTGCATAATAATAGACATAAAAACTCTAGTCAGGCCCTGGCTGGTGTAGCTCAGTGGATTGAGCGCAGGCCTGCGAAGCGGAGGATCGCAGTTCGATTCCCAGTCAGGGCACATGCGTGGGTTGTAGGCCAGTTCCCAGCAGAGGACCTATGAGAAGCAACCATACATTGATATTTCTCTCCCTTTCTCCTTCCTTTCCCTTCTAAAGATAAATAAATAGCCCTGGCTGGTGTAGCTCAGTGGATTGAGCACGGGCCTGTGAACCAGAGGGCCTGTGAACCAGAGGACCGCGGTTCGATTCCCAGTCAGGGCACATGCCTGGGTTGCAGGCCAGTTCGTTGCAGGCCAATTCCCTGCAGGCCAACTCCCAGCAGGGTACGCACGAAAGGCAACCATACTTTGATGTTTCTCTCCTTCTCCTTCCCCTCTGAAGATAAATAAATAAGTAAATAAATAAATAATAAAATCTTTAAAAAAAGGTTTCAGAATATTTAAAAAAAGATAAATAAATAAAATCTTTTAAAAAAGGATTTTAAAAAAACCCAAAAACCTCCAATCTGTATCATCTAAGAGAAATATATGAGCCAGATGTACGATTTTAAATTTTCTGATGGATTTTTTATTTTTTTTATTTTATTTATTTATTTATTTTTAAAGATTTTATTTATTTATCTTTAGAGGGGAAGGGAAGGAGAGAAGGAGAGAAACATCAATGTATGGTTGCCTCTCATGAGTCCCCTGCTGGGAACTGGCCTGCAACCCAGGCATGTGCCCTGACTGGGAATCGAACCCTGATCGTGTGGTTCGCAGGCCCGCGCTCAATCCACTGAGCTACACCAGCCAGGGCTCTGATGGATTTTTTTAAAAGTAAAAAGATCGATTCCCAGTCAGGGCACATGCCTGGGTTGCAGGCTGGTTCCCTGCAGGCCAACTCCCAGCAGGGGATGCACAAAAGGCAACCATACATTGATGTTTCTCTCTCTCTCTCTCCTTCCCCTCTAAAGATACATAAATAAATAAAATCTTTAAAAAAAAAAAAGTAAAAAGAGCCTTGACTGATGTGACTCAGTGGGTTGGGCATCCCTTGTAAACCAAAGGATCTCTGGTTCAATTCCCAGTCAGGGCACATGCCTGTTTTATAGGCTAGTCCCCAGCTGGGGTGCCTGTGAGAGGAAACCATTGAATGTTTTTCACATCGATGTTTCTCTCCCTCTCTCCTTCCCTTCTAAGAATAAATACATTAAATTTTTTAAAAGAATAAAAAGAAAAGGATGAGATTTTAACAATTCATTTAATACAAAATACCTAAAACAGCATTTCCACATGTGGCATTAGCCCCATTTCAAGTGCTCAGTAGCCACATGTGGCTAGTGTCTCCTGTATTGAACCTCGAAACTAATACATAGGGAGTAGCAACTCAAAAGATAGTCATTTCTCTCCTTTTTTTCCTTTAGTAGTCTTTGACCTAGAAGGAACCTTGATGCTAATCTTTCTTTGCTTGATATACTCACCCTAGGTCTTACTCTGCCATCCCCCAAAAGAAATTCCTTAGTCTAGTTTCCTTTCCAGTCTATGAAAACTTTGTCAGGAAGTTCAACCTTGTATCTGATGTTAGCACCAACTTTAGTCAAGTTGGAATACAGGTAGTCATTTTTTGTGTAATTGTCCCCCTCTATGCTTAAAAATAATTATTTCTTCCAGTTGTTTTTGTTTCATTCATTTATCTGCTTATTAAATGCCAAGTTTTTCTCTGTGAAATAATTGTGGGATACCCACCACTTTTTCACTCACTTTGGAGAATATCCGTTCACTACTCAATGGAGGATGAATGAGGAGATTAAAAAGTGAATGTGGGCCCTGGCTGGTGTGGCTCGGTGGACTGAGCGTGGGCTTGTGAACCAGAGAATCATGGTTCGGTTCCCGGTCAGGGCACATGCCTGGGTTGCAGGCCAGTTCCCAGCAGGGGATGCACGAGATGCAACCGTACATTAATGTTTCTCTCCCTCTCTCCTTCCCTTCCCCTCTAAGATATAAATAAATAATGATTTTATTATAAATAATGGTTTTATTATAAATAATGGTTTTATTATAAATAATTTTATTATAAATAATGATATTATAAATAATGGTTTTATTTATTTATATCTTAGAGGGGAAGGGAAGGAGAAAGGGAGAGAAACATCAATGTATGGTTGCCTCTCGTGCATCCCCTGCTGGGAACTGGCCTGCAACCCAGGCATGTGCCCTGACCGGGAATTGAACCTCGATCGTGTGGTTCACAGGCCCACGCTCAATACCCTGAGCTACACCAGCCAGGGCAATAAATAAAATCTTTAAAAAAAAAAAAGTGAATGTGGGAGAGGAGCTTAGTTTGTTCCTTTGGAATTGAGACAACTTTTCTCTTTGAGAGTTGTGAAAGAACAGTTCCATAGACTTGGTCTGTACCAGTGCTGAACAACAGAAATGAAATGTGAGCCATACATGTAGTTTTAAACTTTATAGTAGCCACATTTTAAAAATAAACAGAAATTTT
Organism: Sturnira hondurensis; assembly: GCF_014824575.4. Taxonomy (NCBI): domain Eukaryota; kingdom Metazoa; phylum Chordata; class Mammalia; order Chiroptera; family Phyllostomidae; genus Sturnira; species Sturnira hondurensis. Next base: position 10,886,937 of record NW_028095988.1, read on the forward strand.
AGTGGTATATTTTACTTAATCCAATAGATCCAAAATATCATTTCATCATGTGGTTCTCGCTTCATTTCAGATGCTCAGGAGTCACATGTGGCTACCAAATTGGATTGCGCAGATCTTTTACAATGTGATTTGGAACCCTAGGCTTTATTATCTCATGTGTGACGTGTGTCTTGTGCCCCAGATAGTCTAAACTTTGAGCACTAGGGTTGTTTTAAACATTATCTCCCACAGATGTTCTGTGCTTGAAACCTAAGTCATTTGAATTATACTTGCTTTTTGATTATACAGAGAAGACAGATAAGGCTGTTACTACAATGTGAGGTGAGATGGTGTGGTATGTTGTAGAATCCTGGAGTCTTAGTATTTATTTGATTCCTTTAGCTTTTTATTTTTTATTACTTGTTTATTCAATTATAGCTGTCCCAATTTTTTCCCCTTTGCCATCCTCCATCCAGCCCTCCCCCCACTCCCTCAGTCCATCCCCACCAGACCATTGTACATGTCCATGGGTAATCATACATGTTCTTGGACTACTCCCTTCCTCTTCTTTCCACCATTCCCCCTCCCCCCTTTCCTCTGGCAGATCTCAGTCTGTTCCCTGTTTCTATGTCTCTGGTTCTGTTTTGGTTGTTAGTTTATTTTGTTCATTAAATTCCTCTTATAAGTAAGATCTTACAGTACTTGTCTTTCACCAGCTGGCTTATTTCACTCAACATAATGCTCTTCAGTTCCATCCGTGCTGTTACAAAGCATAGGGAGTTTTGTTCTGCTTTGTACTATTCCATCGTGTAAATGTACTACAGTTTTTTAATCCACTCATCCACTGATAGGCACTTAGACTGTTTCCAACAATTGGCTATTGTAAATAATGCTGTAATGAACATTGGGGTGCATAGATTCTTTTGAATTGGTGTCTTAGGATTCTTAGGGTATATCCCAGCAATGGAATCGGTTGGTCAAAATGCAGTTCCATTTTTAATTTTTTGAGGCAATTCCATACTGTTTTCCACAGTGGCTATACCAGTCTGCATTCCCACCCACAGTGCACTAGGTATTCCTCTTTCTCTACGTCCTCGCCGGCACTGGTGGTTTGTTGATTTATTAATGATATCCATTCTGACAGGTGTGAGGTGATATCTCATTATGGTTTCTTTGGCTTTTATGTTTCTAGTAACTTTACTTTTTTTAATATATATATTTTTTATTGATTATACCATTACAGTTCTATTCCCCCCTTCATTCCCCTCCACCCAGCACACCCCCTCCCCCACCATTCCCCCCCCCCTTAGTTTATGACCACGTGTCTCAGGTTCTTTAGATTCTGTATTTCCCCTACTATTCTTGCTCTCCCCCCTACCTATTTTCTACCTACTGTCTATCTATTTTCTGTACCTTCTCCCCCCTTCTCCTCCTCCCACTCCCCTGTTGCTAACCCTCCATGTGTTCTTCATTTCTATGGTTCCACTCCTGATCTAGCTGTCCTCTTGGTTTGCTAAAAATATGGAACGCTTCACAAATATGCGTGTCATCCTTGCGCAGGGGCCATGCTAATCTTCTCTGTATCGTTCCAATTTTAGTATATGTGCTGCCGAAGCAAGCACTCTAGTAACTTTATAATAGTGCTTTCCTCTTGTATTTTTATTGGTCTCTCTCAGGTTTCAAGAGTGATAGAGCCCTGGCCATGTAGCTTAGTTGGTTAGAGCATTGTCCCAGTGTGCCAAGGTTGTGGGTTCAGTCTCTGGTCAAGGCACATACCAATGAATGCACAACTAAGTGGAACAACAAGTTGATGTTTATCCCTCTGTTTCCCTCTGTTTCTCTCTGCCTCTCTCTCTCTCTGTCTTCTTTCCTCTGTCTCCCTAAATCAATAAACAAAAAATTGTTTCAAAAAAGAGGGAAAGAGTTCTGTGTCTTAGGGGATGAATTAGATGTCAGAAGGAGTGGTCATTTGTTTTCCTGCTAACCTCCTCTCTCTTTTCAGGCCTTTACTACGTGGACAGTGAAGGAAACCGAATCTCGGGAGTTGCCTTCTCTGTAGGTTCTGGCTCTGTGTATGCATATGGGGTCATGGATCGGGGTTACGACTATGACCTAGAGGTGGAAGAAGCCTATGATCTGGCCCGTCGAGCCATCTACCAAGCTACCTATAGAGATGCTTACTCAGGAGGTGCGGTCAACCTCTACCATGTCCGTGAGGATGGTTGGATCCGAGTCTCCAGTGATAATGTAGCTGATCTACATGACAAGTACAGTGGATCGATCCCCTGAAGGAGGCGTTTCTTGGGGTGACTTGATAGTAACATGGATATAGCTCTGCATTCTATAGTGGAAGGGTCCCCAATTATATTGATTGTTTTTTTTTTTAAGCTCTGGTGCATTGACCTCTATGTGTTACCAGTTGTTAATGAGCTGCTGCAGAGGTGATTTGTTTTACTTTCTTGTATGTTAACATTACACTATTCAACCTTAGCCTGTGTTGTGTCTTTTGTCCACACTGTCCCTCCTCCAAGCACTTTACAGTCAAATAAGCTAGGACAGTGGGAGGGAAGTGACTGTAATTACAGGAAACAGTGATGTGAAGACATTGTCTAGTGAATACATTAATGTCCCCACTTATGAAGCTAATAACAAAGGAGAAGGAGAGGCAAGGAGGAGGGAGAGACTTCCCGATTCCGTTTGCAAAGAGATGAAAAGTTGATGAGGCGGAAAGATGCATAGGGCTGGACCAGGCAGAGCTGCAGAGGGAAAAGCTCTTACCCTGTGGTGGGGAGGGTAGGCTGATGCTATATGCAGAGCAGAAAGGTGAAGATAAACCTTGAATCTCAAACCAATTGGAAACAAACGGCTTGGACCCTGTGAAAAGAGGGCAAAAAGTTGAGTGTAAAAGCAGTAGTGACCACAAGCTTGGTAGCCCTCCAGCGTGCATGTGTGTGGAGGATCATGGCTTATATCCTCCGGGGCAGGAAGCAGCACAAAACTCACTGGGGTGGAGTGGGTTGGGAAGAAGCCCTGCTGAGAGCAGAGAGATGGCTGATTTATCACACCCAGCACTGGGGGTTCCCAAGCTATGGTGGCAGCAGATGGCAAGGCCTTCTGTTAAAGAGAAGGCATAGACATAGGGAAGGTGGAAGTCGATGGGAGAGGACGGCATGAACGATACTGCTTTGCATTTAGTTGGCAGGAAGAAAGAAAGTGCTGGTAAGGGTGACAACCCAGTGTCATGTTTTGAGACTGAGGGCTTGGGAGGGCTCATTCATAGAAATAGAGGGGTAAGTGCTCCATGTGCTGTGGATACCTTCTCTTCTTACAGCTTCCCTTCGCCCTTGGCCCGTGTAGTCGCCTTATTGATTGATGAGGGCTGTCCTCCAGGAACTGATCGAGGCTTGTTAACTGCATTTGTCAAATGCGGGGAAATTGGGAATTAGTGAGATTGGAGAAGAGAGTTTGTAAAACAAACGACTCTTGCCTAAGGAGATTCATTTTGCCGAAAAGTGCCTCGAGCCCCTGGAGGCAGGGAGCTGTTGGCCTGGACCTGGACCTACAGAGCAGGGAGGTGCCACTGGCCAGTGGTAAGCTGCGTGAGAGGCAGAGGTATAGTCACCATCCTCTCACCTAGGACACAGGTTTACAGATTTTTTTAAAGCCTCACCTGAGGATATGTGTAGTGATTTTAAAGAGGAAGGGAGAGAGAGAAAGAGAGGACAACATCCATTTGTTGCATCCTGTACGTGCCCCAACTGGGGATCAAATCAGTAACCACTTGAGCTACTTGGTCAGGTTTGCAGATCTTTTTAAAAATTAGAACCCTTCTTTAAAAATGAATTCTTATGAGAAATCAAATCAGGTTTAAATAGACTTGAGGGATCCAGAGCCTTAACCACTGAGCGTCCCCCTCCCTGGAGCCACTTCCCACAAAACTCCCCTCTGCCCCAAGGAACACAATTTAAAAATAACTGCCCTGAGAAATAACCTTGAGGGTGGAAAGAAAATTGAAGATTGGTATTGTTTTAATTTTTTTCTAAGATTTTGTTTCTTTTCAGAGAGAGGAGAAGGGAGGGAAAAAGAGGAGAGAAAGATTGATGTGTGAGAGAGACATTGATTGTATGCCTCTCACACACCCCTTACTGTGGGCCTAGCCTGCAACCCAGGCATGTGCCCTGACCAGGAATCAAACTGGCAGCGTTTTTCATTCGCAGGCTGGTGCTCAATCCACTGAGCCATACCAGCCGGGGCTGACTATTGGGGTTCTTTTACATGACCGCAGAGAACATGAGACTGCCTAGGCTCTTAGCTTATAAACAGAATTCTGGAGAAAAAAGGTGGTCTTGAAGCAATCTGCCCTAGTCCTGTTTCTGTCTCACTCCTGGCTTTGGCAGTAGTTTGACTATTTAACATAAACAAGTATTCTTCAGTAGCTGAGTCCTTATGTTCAAGCAAGAAGTGCGCCCCGGCTGGTGTAGCTCAATGGATTGAGTGCTGGCCTGCAAACCAAAGGGTCGCTGGTTCATTTCCCAGTTGGGGCACATGCCTGGATTGTGGGCCAGGCCCCCAGGTGGAGTTGCACGAGAGACAACAACACATTGATGTTTCCCCCTCTTTCTCCCTCTCTAAAAATAAATAAATAAAATAATTTAAAAAATAAAGAAAATACATCACCAATGATCCCATGTTCTATTCTGGCATATCCCTGTTTCTGTCCTCTCCTGGGTCTTGGATAAAAGCAAGACTCACTTAATAGGGGAGATCAGTTTGTGGTAGGTTTTTTGGAAAGAAACTAGAGCAGAGGTAGAGGAAAACTCCAGGACTTGAGGCCCAGTGCCATCCGCTGTGTGCTGTGTGGTTTCTTGCTGCTGGGGACTGGTGGGTAGTGGCTTCGTAGTGATGTTGTATGTCTCTGCTTGTGTGGGATGATAGATGCCTCATAGGGTTGGAGAGATGCTGTTGAGTGAAGTGTACCAGTTCAGGGACTCCCATCAGATTCAATTTCCCAGTGCAGTCCTCTTGACAAAGGATGATGGAAAAGAAATTGCCTTAAATAGCTGAAAGATTAATTTCTCTCAGCTGTTCCCAGGCATCCAAGGGACAGGGCTCTTTAAGTGATGTCTGACAATTTCTCCTCCTTCCACAGATAGCACAGTAATACCAAAATCGAACTCCTCAGGGAAGATGATGGGACTAATATGATTAAAATAGGGAGCAAACACTCCTTGAGGCCCCATGCTTTCTCTTGCTAGCAGGGAATGCTGTGGGGCTGAAGGCAAATGTACCATATAGCATCTCCAGACCAGGCAAGGGAGGGTTGTGGAGAGTAGCATCTCACTGCAGGTGAATAGAATGTTCATGAGGGAGAGTGAATTCTCCCTCATGGTGAGTAGGTGAGTAGGTGAGTAGAGGGGATGGGGGAAGAAGGGCACAATGAAAGTAAATCAGGGACTGGAGTGGAATAGTTACTGAAGGTTCTGTCTTTAGGTAAAACCAGAAGATCAGCGTCTGGATACCCTCTTCGGCTAGCAAATTAGAAAACTGTCAAAGCTATTTGGGGAGTGGAAGGACATATCCTTTGAGGGGAAATAAAACAATGGATTTATTCTGGTCCATGGAGTCTGTAGTCTGCTACAAGAGAGAAGGGATGAAAAGGGAGTAAGGTGAAAAATAGGTGGAGAAAAGCTTGGGGGAGCATGTCCTTGTCTCAGAAGTGAAGAGCATGACTGGGTCAATGATGAATTTACACGAGCCTATATCATTTGGTGAGTACAGTTAGGTTTTTATTTTGTGTTATTTTTGTTCTGGTAGAAGAGCCCCAAAGTTTGGGTATTTTGAAATTGACCTGCAGCCGTGACCTCAAGGCATGATTAAGTGATTTGTGATTTAAAATACATGTATATTGCAACCAAGCATCTCTGCTGTGTTTTGTTTATTTTTTAAATGCTAGTTTCCCTTCAGGAAGCCAGATTCATACTGGAAAAGCTTTAATTATAGTGAGCAAGAGGAGAGAGCGAACACAGCCGTCAGAGCTGCCCTGATCGGCAGCTGTCACCACCTCCTGCGTAACCCAGGCCACCGCCTCTGTTCCCTGCTCCCACCCACATCAGCTGACTGTCCACATTCCTGCAGTGCTTCCCCAGGCTTGGCCTCAGAGCCAAGTCCTTGCTTCCAGGGGCTATGCCCCACTGAAGCATTTCAATAAAACCATTTCTAAAATGTCTCATTCGTAGCCTTTAGTGGGTCAGGCAGAAGGAATTCTACCCATGTCAGCTCCTTGGGTTTGTTCAACTTATTTCTCCCTGAAGCTTTTGCCTCTGAGTTTTGTGCCAAGCCCAACTTGGTACTAACCCTTTATTGTCCATATTTAACTGTCATCAGCCATGAATATCTGACCTAGCTTATTTGATTGGAAGTCAGACATGGATTCAATCTTTTCTGATGCCTCTCCCTACTCCTCAACCTCATCATTCTCTCAGGCTGCCCCTTCATTTTTTGTTTTTAAAAATTTTATGTATTATTTGAGGGGAAGGGAGAGAGAAAGAGAGGGTGAGAAAATCTGTACAAGAGAGGTCAATTGGTTGCCTCTCAAACACCCCCAACTGGGGGACCTGGTCTGCAACCCAGGCCTGACTGGGAATCGAACTGTCAACCTTTTGGTTCATAGGCTGGCATTCAGTCCACTGAGCCGCACCAGCAAGGGCTGCCACTTCTTTCTAATCTCCCTTTGCTTGAGTTTATGTTTTCTCTCTGTTCTCTCACTTTAAAAATTTCCCTTTTCTTTCCTCCATAGAATTTAAATAAAAAGCAATCAATCAATAAACCAAGTGCTGCTTATGGGCTTTAATGTAATAGGAAAAGGTTATCATTAGCTTCCGGGTACCCAAAAAACTGCTACTAACAGAGGGGAACGCAGATGGACTGCGGGAAAGTGAGCTAGAGAGAACAAGAGACAAATGAGAGGCAAACAGAAAAGCAACTCACGGACAGCCAGAGTAAGATTGAGTAAAGTGAAGAGGGAGACACGGACGTGGCAGAGAAGATGGATGGAGACATTGATGGGCAGAGGTGGACTGTGAAGGGAGGTAAGGGAGAGAGAAAGGAGACTATGAAGGACAGTGATAGAGTGGGCAGAGAAATAGGGAGGAAGGAAGTGACTGGAAACTAATGCGCAATGAAACATGTCTCCCTGGAGACAGATAATTTCTCCAGCCATACATAATGAGCACGTGCCTCTCTGTGTGTTGCCCCTGTACTGTCACAGTCACTTAGATTCTGCAAGAATCCGCCCATGTCTGTACTGCTTGTGCAAGGTTGGAAAGATTCACACTCGTTCAGAATAACCTCAATCCAGTCATGCCAAAGTCATAAGTAGAAACCTCTCTCAGAAGAGCAGAGAAAGTGAGTAAGGATCACAGATTCAGTAACTTCTAACATTTTATTTTTATGTTCATGAAGAGATCCTCTCTCCCCTCACTCCATACCCCCTGGCCACACAGATCACATGTCCCTAACATGTCCCCCTTTTTCTATACATGCTCAGGGCCAAGGCTGTTAATATAAAGAGAAGGGGACACAAGCTCCAAGGACGGTAGGAATAACAGGTGCTTTTGGTAAGAAGGGAATAAGTAGGTCCAAGTAGGAATGTGGGTAGACCACAGGGGTAAAGTCAGGGGGATATTTTGCAACAACTACAGCTCTTCTACCCTAGCCTCAATACCATCACCATCCCTGGACATCATACAGTCTAAGCTTCCCCATGCACACAGAGTAATACATAGGCTATTTTTCATGGCAGCTGACTTCAAGTGGTGGCATATGGTGTTGTCTGATTAGCGGGAATCCACTGAGCACCAGGGTTCCATGGGAGAGTTCATAATCACCCTATATCCCTTGAGCCTTGAGGCTGCACTCACAGCTTAATCTTTAGAAAAGAAAGCAATAGAGCATTTTAAACCAGAACAACAGATTAAGCATAGTCCCACAACCCTAAGTACCTCCCAAAGAGAAAAAATGTGCATAAAGGTGGGGGTCAGCCTTGAATCAATAGAGCTCAAGTGTGGTCCTGGGTTAGGTTATCAGTGCTCCACATCTCATTTAAATAGCCTTGGGTATGTGCTATATTGAAGGGCATCTATGTAAAGTCTCTGGTTGTGTAATGATATGCCTGTCTTCCTTTTCAGTTAAACACTTACTATGTTTGTACTTTATTCCCCAATGTCTAACATGGTGCAGGCTATTCAATAGAGATGATATAATAGATGTATTTTTAAAGAACAAATGAATGAATGAATGATTTCACTATAATATCCTTGTACCAGTGATACTTACTTACCTTTTTCAGCATTGTGACTCCATATTATTGTTGAATTTCAAGATGTTATTTGTAGTTCTTTTTTTTTTTTAAGATTTTATTTATTCATTTATCTTTAGAGGGAAAGGAGAGAGGGAGAGAAACATCAATGTATGGTTGCCTTTCGTGCGTCCCCTGCTGGGAGTTGGCCTGCAGGGAACCGACCTGCAACCCAGGCATGTGCCCTGACTGGGAATCGAACCGCGATCCTCTGGTTCGCAGGCCCACGCTCAATCCACTGAGCTACGCCAGCCAGGGCTATTTGTAGTTCTTAAACATACTATGAACAAGATTAATTTTTAAAAATCAGGACAAATTAAAAATTACTTGCTTTAAGGAATTTTTGAAAATGTTATGCCACCCTGGCTGATGTGGCTTAGTCGGTGGAGTGTCACACTGTGTACCAAAAGGCTGTGGGTTTGGTTCCCAGTCAGGGCACACTCTTGGCTTGCAGCTTCCATCCCAAGGGAGGGCATGTACAAGAAGTGATCCATCGATGTTTCTCCCGCACGTCAACGTTTCTCTCCCTCTCTTTCTCCCTCCTTTCCCCTCTCTCTAAAAATAAATAACTAAATAAATTTTTTTATTTATTTTTTAAAGATTTTATTTATTTATTTACCTTTAGAGGTGAAGGAGAGAGGGAGAGAAATATCAATGTATGGTTGCCTTTCGTGCATCCCCTGCTGGGAGTTGGCCTGCAGAGAACTGGCCTGCAACCCAGGCATGTGCCCTGACTGGGAATCGAACCGCGATCCTCTGGTTCTCAGGCCTGTGCTCAATCCACTGAGCTACACCAGCCAGGGCACTAAATAAATTTTTTTAAAGGGCCAAATCTAAATGTCTAAAGCAAATATGTTGGGGAGAAAATACAGACAAGTGTAATTGAACAATAATTCAAAAATAAAGCAAATATGTTATTTACATTTTAATTTTGAAATGTTTCAAAACTTCAGAAAAGTTTAAAATAGTACAACAAATACCCATAGTCATCCTCCACCTTTTTTGCACTCATCTCTTTAATTTTTAAAATTGTTTTGTATTAATTGTATTTTACTGGTCATTAAAGAAAAACTTCCCAACTGTTTATATAATTTTTTGCATGTAAGAATCAGTCAGATTCAGAACTTTTTCCTTTTAAAGTCTATTCTGCCCTCATTCCTGCGGCAACATAAACTCCTTTCTTTACTATTCTTTTTTTAAAAGATTTTATTTATTTATGTTTAGAGAGAGGGGAAGGGAAAGAGAGAGAGAGAAACATCAAGGTGTGGTTGCCTCTCACATGTCCTCTACTGGGGACCTGGCCTGCAACCCAGGCATGTGCCCTGACTGGGAATCATAGGGAATCATATGCATGACCCTTTGTTTCACAGGCCAGTGCTCAATCCACTGAGCTACACCAGCCAGGGCCCTTCTTTCCTATTCTTGAGTACTATTCTGGGCTGCCTGCTGTCTTCCTTATTTTTTCCTTTGCATTATCTTTCATCTTCCTGTAACTTCAGCCCTGGCTGGTGTAGCTCAGTGGATTGAGCATGGGCTGTGAATGAAAGGATCGCTGGTTTGATTCCCAGTCAGGGCACATGCCTGGGTTGGGGAACAGGTCCCTAGTGGGGGCCACATGAGAGGCAACCACACACTGATGGTTCTCTCCCTCTTTTCTCCCTCCCTTCTCCTCTCTCTAAAAATAAATAAATACAATCTTTTAAAAAATAAATGAAATAAAAAAAATAAAACTATATCTCAAGAGATATCATAGAGGGGTTACGAACACTCTCTTGGTCATCAGAGGAAAGACAGCTTGACTTACATGGGCTCAGAACAAGAGCACAAAAGAGGATAAAGACAGCAAAACAGAATGGATTTTAGTGTAGGCACAGACTATTGAATGCTCACAAGCACAGTTTCTGGAGTCAGTGGACCTGGATTCGAGTTCTTTTTTAAAAAATATATTTTATTGATTATACCATTACAATTGTTCTATTCCCCCCCTTCATTCCCCTCCCCCCTGCACACCCCTCCCCCACTATTCCCCACCTTTAGTTTATGACCACGTATCTCAAGTTCTTTAGATTCTATATTTCCCCTACTACTCTTGCCCTCTCCCCATCTATTTTTTACCTACCGTCTATGCTACTTATTTTCTGTATCTTCTCCCCCCTTCTCCTCCTTCCACTCCCCTGTTGCTAACCCTCCATGTGTTCTTCACTTCTATGGTTCTGCTCCTGATCTAGCTGTCCTCTTGATTTGCTTTTGTTTTAGGTGTGGTTGTTAGTAACTGTGAGTTTGCTGTCCTTTCACTGTTCGTATTTTTTTATCTTCTTTTTCTTAGATAAGTCCCTTTAACATTTCATATAATAAGGGCTTGGTGATGATGAACTCCTTGAACTTGACCTTATCTGAGAAGCACTTTATCTGTCCTTCCATTCTAAATGAAAGTTTTGCTGGATAAAGCAATCTTGGCTGTAGGTCTTTGGATTTCATGACTTGGAATACTTCTTTCCAGCCCCTTCTTGCCTGTAAGGTCTCTTTTGAGAAATCCGCTGACAGTCTGATGGGAACTCCTTTGTAGGTGACTGTCCCCTTATCTCTTGCTGCTTCTAGGATTCTCTCCTTCATTTTAATCTTGGCTAATGTAATTATGATGTGCCTTGGTGTGTTCCTTCTTGGGTCCAACTTCTTTGGGACTCTCTGAGCTTCCTGGATTTCCTGGAAGTCTATTTCCTTTGCCAGACTGGGGACGTTCTCCTTTATTATTTGTTCAAATAAGTTTTCCACTCATGGCTGTTTCTTTTCCCCTTCAGGTACCCCTATAATTCTGATGTTGGTACGTTTAAAGATGTCCTGGAGGTTCCTAAGCCTCTCATTTTTTTTGAATTCTTGTAACTTCACTTTTTTCTGTTTGGTCATTTCTTCCTTCCTTCTGGTCCACCCCCTTGATTTGAGTCCCAGTTTCCTTTCCATCACTATTGGTTTCCTGTGCATTTCCCTTCATTTCAATTAGTTTAGCCTTCATATGTTCCTCTAATTTGTGGCTAAAATCAACCAGTTCTGTGAGCATCCTGATCACAAGTGTTTGGAATTGTGCATCTGAGAGTTTCACTATTTCTTTTTTGCTTAGAGTTATCAGCTCTGGGGCTTTGAGTTCTTCTTGAGCCATATTTTGGACTGTTCGTGCCTGTTAAGTATGAGGAGCAGAGCCCTAGGTGTTCACCAGGGCGGGGCCACTCAGTCGCTGGGTTGTGACGCTATATGTGGGGGCAGGGTCAAAGGAAAGCAATGGCGGTCCCCTCTGCTGCCTCCCGCCGCTGCCGCAGCTGCATCCGGCCCGAGCGATCCGTCCCACTGCGCATGAATGCGACCGTGGTCAGCCTGCGTTGCTGGGTTCCCCGCTGGGGTCTGCTTGGTCTGTCTCACTGCTCACTCCTCTGCTGGTTTATCTGCATGCGAATGTGTGACTGAAGCCAGCCTGCCACCCCGCACCCTCACTGGGTCCACCGGACGCTACCCCCGATGCCTGGGTGCCTGGGGTCGGGGGGATCTTTCTTGCCTGTCCCCGCTCCGCTGCTGGCTCCGCCCCTCCTACCCTCCGGTTGAGCGGTTCGTTGTTGTTGGACTTCCGTATACTTCAGTTTTCTGTTCTTTGGCTGCATCTTTGTTCTCCAAACCTTTGTTGTATTCACACTTGGTTGTGGGAGAAGGCACAGTGTTTCCACCTACTCCTCCATCTTGGCAGAATTCTGGATTCGAGTTCTGACTTCACAATGTCATTAATTTAATCACCTTGGGGTAAGTCACCTTCCCTCTCTGAGTCCTAGTTTTTTCATCAATAAAAGAGGCAGTATAATAATACTTGTCACATAGAATTGATTAAATATAGTGCCTGGCATCAAGTAAATCCTCAGTAAATATTGATTATAGCAGTTGTTAACAGTTCTGTATCCTTTATCCTAACATTTATGAAAATGATTACATGTACACTGGAGGATATGAGTTGTCCTAGTATACGCCTATCGAAAGCTAATATTTTCTTGGTGATTTCCTGGCTGACTTGTATTATTTTTAAAAAATTAATGGAAATAGCCCTGGCTGGTATGGCTCAGTGGATTGAGCGCGGGCCTGCGAACCACACAATGGCGGTTCGGTTCCCAGTCAGGGCACATGCCTGGGTTGCAGGGGACTCATGAGAGGCAGCCATGCATTGGTGTTTCTTTCCCTCTCTCCTTCCCTTCCCCTCTAAAGATAAATAAATACAATCTTTTAAAAAATAAAAAAAATTAATGGAAATATAGGAAAGGAAACACTGTCACCTCATTTTCATGTAACAGGGAAAGCTGTCGCCAGGGTGGCCTGCAGCATAAGCTAGGGTGCCCTTAGGGTGAAAACAACACTAAATGCAATGTGTCTTTCTGCTAAGAACAAGATCCTATTAAGACCATGCTAGCCCTGGCTGGTATGGTTCAGTGGATTGAGCGCTGGCCTGTAAACCAAGGGGTTGCTGGTTCAATTCCCAATTAGGACATATGCCTGGGTTGAGGACCAGGTCCCTGGTGGAGCAGGGGGTGCGTGAGGGGCAACCACACGTTGATGTTTCTGTCCCTCTCTTCTCTCTCTCCTTTCCCCACTGTCTAAAGATAAATAAATAAACTTTACAAAAAAAAGATTCTTATAGCTAGATGCTCTAGCTATAAAAATTTGTAGTAAACTGTTCTCTGATTCTCTTTTGTAAATGGGGATGCCAATAATCTGCCTGTTTAACACTGACACAGTGAGATTATCTAATTTCACTTATCATTCACTTTTACCCAATTATCCTGGTAATGTCCATTATAGTTTTTTTTCTGACCCAGATTCAATCAAGGATCATATTTTGAATTTGTTATGTCTCTGTGTTGTCCTTTATTTTGGAAGAGTCATCTTTGTGTGTAGCTAGCTTCCTTACATCCATATTTTGGAAGTGTTCAGGCTCAGAGTGTTGTGAGGATGAAATCAGGTAACAATATTTTTAAGAGCAGTATTCTTGAGGCAGTGAGGTATGGTGGTTAAGAACTTAGGCTATGGAGCTAGATTTTTCTGAGTTCAAGTCCCAGGTCTCTTTCTTATTACCTGTATAACTTTAGCAAAATTATAATGCTTCTCTGTGTTTTAATCTTATCTATAAAAAGGGGGTAATCATGCCCACCCACTACTGGGGAGATTAAATAAGTAAGTGTAAAATGTTCACAACAGTCCCTCCACAGTAAGCACTCATCAACTGTTAGTTACTACAGAAGGCAATTTATTCATTTATTTGAGAGAGGGGAAAGAAGAGGGAGAGAAGGAGAGGGAGAGAGAAACATCAACTTGTTGTTCCACTTATTTATGCATTCATTAGCTGATTCTTTGTTTTAAATGACTTCATTTTTAAAAAGATTCTGTTTATTTATTTTTAGAGAGGAGGAAGGGAGGGAGAAAGAGAGGGAGAGAAACATCAATGTGTGGTTTCACATGGCCCCCACTGGGGACTTGGCCCACAACCAAGGCATTGTCTGACTGGAAATCAAACTGGCAACCCTTTGGTCTGCAGCCTGAACTCAATCCACTCAGCTACACCAGCCAGGGCCATTAGTTGATTCTTGTATGTGCCCTGACCAGAGATGGAACCCACAATCTTGGTGTATCAGAAGGATGCTTTAATCAACTAAATTACCAGCCAGGAATAGAAGGCAGATTGTTGACATGGGACTTGAATTTCCAAATTTATGTCTTAGCTAGAGAAAAAAATTAACTCATTTAATTATAAATGACTTTTTTCAGTATTTACTAAATGTCTACAATTATGCCAATACTAAAAAAATGATTCTGCCCTGGCTGGTGTAGCTCCGTGGATTGAGTGTGGGCTGTGAACCAGAGGATAGCCAGTTCGATTCCCAGTTGGGGCACATGCCTGGGTTGTGGGCCAGGTCCCCAGCAGGGGATGTGAGAGAGGAAACATTAGTATTTCTCTCTTATCTTTCTCCTTCTCTCCTCCTCTCTAAAAATGAATAAATAAAATCTTTAAGAACAAGATAAAATTCTAAATGGAAAAAGAAGTTTAAGATCTTATCTCTGATCTCAAACAGCTTACTAGTATGAAATTACTAAAATATGTGAAATAATGAAGGTAGAGTTAGGTGCTGCTACCCTGAGTAAGCATGAAGTTCACACTGATAGAACAGAGGGAAGTGGTCCGTGATGATAGAAATAGCTGAATAATGGATAAAAATTGACTCGTCAGAGAAGAGAATAGCACTTGAATAAAGGAATAATAAAGGATGAAAAGGTGAGGGCAGTGGGAACTAAAACCAAACGGGAATGAGACCAGATTATGTGGGATTTAAAATCCAGGTAATTCCCACTTCTGGGAATATATCCTAAGAATCCTAAAATACCAATTCAAAAGAATATACATACCCCTATGTTCACAGCAGTACTATTTACAATAGCAACGATCCGGAAACAGCCCAAGTGCCCATCAATATGAGAGTGGATAAAAAGCTGTGGTACATTTATGCAATGGAATACTACCCAGCAGTAAAAAAGAAGGAACTCTTACCCTTTGTGACAGCATAGATGGACCTGGAGAATATTATGCTAAGTGAAATAAGCCAGTCAGTGAAAGACAAGTGCCATAGGATCTCACCTATATGTGGAATCTAATGAACAAAATAAGCTAATGAGCAAAATAGAAATAGGTATAGATACATGGAAGATTGACAACTATCGAGGGTAATGGGGGAGGGGGAGACTGGAAGAGAGAAGGTGAAGGGGTTGCCAAAGAACATATATTGGACAGGGATGATGGTGTGGTGATGTGTTCTGAAGGAGGAGGGGGGTTGCTGAATGAAGGTGGGAAAAGGGGGGGGGGGAAGTGGGGAAAACTGTAATACCATAAACAATAAAAAAGAAAAAAACAATGAAATTAAAGTTTTAAAAATAAAAAATCCAGGTATAAGCAACCAAGTCTTTATGAGGACGTTAAGAGAAGTAATTTTAGGTTCTTGAGAATGTAGTCTTAGTCGAATAGAGAAAAACTGAGGACTCTGGATGAACAAAAATGCCACCAAAACTGTAAAACTACTTTCATCTGAAGGATGTCATATACTTGTATGAATATTTATTTAAAGATGGGCGTTGTAAGCACAGATGTGACCCAGAGACATTCCACCTGGAAATCATGAGCTTGCCCCCACAGACCAAGTCCTTGTGGCTTAATCCCAGTCTAGAATGTTACTATTTAACTAAGTTTAGCGAATTTTCAGAAGGGACTCGCTAACTGGATTGTTTATTTATAGTGGTACGAGGACCTCTTTGCACTGAGAAAAAATTATGGGTAAGGGTGAGAGGAGGGTGAGAAAAATGCAAGAAAGGTGACAGAGGTGGAGAAGCAGATACGTGAGAGCTGGACCACCAGGATCCCGGCAGAAGGGGATCGGGGTCGGGGGTCGGGCGGCCCTCAGAGGGCCCCAAAGGGCCAGCGCCTCCCGCGCCGCGCGTGTGCTCACGGGCGGGGCGCCCCGCAGCCGCCAGTGGCCAATCCGGTCCGGGCGTCCGGGGAGGGGCGGGGCTTGCCGGCTCCGGTTCCGCGCGTCCTCCTTTTTGCACACACACGAATACAAAGAGCCATACGACCTTCGGGTATCCTTTTTCCATTTTTTCCCCTCCTTAATCTTGTGTGTGTGTTCAAAATTTTTAAAAATAGACATCTGTGGCAGTGTTGGGGTGAGGAAACTTGCTAAGGGGAATTTGCGCTTTCCCCCATTTCTTTTTCTGTCTCTTACTCTTTCTTTTTCCTGGTCAAGGTTTTAAATATACCAAGAAGTTGAGAAGCAGGATGTTCGTGTACAACTGTTTCCAGCCGAATTTATAGACTTGTTTTTTTTTTTTTTTGCTATCACATTTTAAGAACTGGTAAATTTTTTATGGCCGAGGGATTTAAACAAATTAGCCGCTTGGGAAGTGTAGATTTCGTTTTTTTAAGCGGGCTGAAGGGATAATGTAAATTTTGCCTCTGGCATCGTCAGAAGAAAGCGGAGATTTAAGACTGCTTTACAAAGCTGTTCGCGTGCGTTTTACACATTCACGCAGGACCAAAACCAAGTGGCTTTAAGGTGGCAATTGTCCAAGGCCAATAGGTTACAAATGTTTGGCTGTAATAACTGTGACACCAGTTTCCCTGGGGAGTGGGTCAAAGCCCTTTTTACAGTGTGCCTTACACGATTTTCATGAGTACGTGTGTGTTTCATGAAGCAAATAATATCGTAAACGTGTGTCTTGAGGTTTTGTGCTTTGTGTATATGTACAGTATGTGCATACGTGCGTGCCATATTAGATTTTGTTTTCAGAAGTGATTGCCTTTGGTTTTAGGTGTGCAAAGCAACCCCTGGGGTGTGAATTTTTTTTCTGTTGTGTTCCCAAGTGTGTGATCAAAACAGGTTGTGTGCAAATTCGAATTTAGAAGAATTCCTACACTTAGCATACTCACGCACTTTCATTCTGTGTGCATTTACTATTAGGATCAGATGGGTAAATAATTAAATAATTGCCAGGGAATATACAGTACATGTGGCAAATGAGGGTAGGCGATTTATCGAATGTGTGGTTCAAAGCCTTTTTTAGTGACTGTTTCAACTAAGTGGTTTTGCTTATTATTGTCTCCTGTTCTTAAATGTACAGCTGTGTATATTTTAGCCTTTATGTGTGGTTTGGTTGATGTGTTCAAAAAAGGGAAGTTCTCTCTTGGCTTTTTGACAAAATTGTCGTTTATAGGTTGGGATTTGTTTAAAAAGTTCTGCAGCTGGCAAAGTATCAGGAAAATAATCCAGTCAAAGCCAATTCTCCAAAACTGTTCACGGTGGTCTGTTGTGAGGGGGAGGGGTCAGAGGAGGCAAAGGCAAATAAGTAATAGGAGGGATGAGAAATGCTTTTTTATTATATTGCATTTTTGGAATTAAAACACTGCTTGTGTCTAAGCCACAAAGTATATAAATTAGAGGAAGAGCTTAGAGCAGAATCTCCAGTTACATGAGCGATATTCTCACTTCATTTTGTTACAGGACCACTGTCTTTTATTAGGAGTCATACAGAAAATAGCTATATTTAACTCTGTTCGCAGATTGGAGTGAAAACATTGCAGTATACGGGGTGATGAGGGAGAAACCAGAATGTTGCAAGTGTAGTAGCAATCAGGAGATAAAGGCTCTACCGTGGAGTTCAGATTTCATTACCACAATGTGTGTGATGATAATACATTTCTATTCTTCACCTAGTGTCCTAGTTTCAAGCAATATTTGAGACACCTAAACAACTACGGCTATGAAACTATTTGTATAGACCTTGAAATCCATTACAATGAAAGTGGCCCTATGTGGGCGCTCTACGTTTCTTACCTGGACTGAATGTATTTTTATTCCCTAACAATGCAAGTCAGATCAGTGCTTAATAAACACCATCTCAAATGTGGATTAATATACAGGTTTAGACCTGCCTAACTTTGAAATCTGGACAGCTTTTAGTGACTTTTGGGATGGTGGCAGTGCTGGAAATTTATAATGGAGTTTTATTACCCTTTCTAATTCTCTTCCGCAGAACTGCATGTCATTACATACACTTTTTGCCTCACTTTTTAGCTTCCCAGAAAAGGGAAAGCTATTCTTAGAGTGGAACACAGCCCTAGCCCCGGACTTCCTAGGCTATTTGACTTTTTAATTAGGATTGTAGGGTCACATCTAATGTTCTTGCTTTGAGTTTCTTTATAAAAAAGGGAATTCCTCTCACGAATGTATCTTGGCATGGCCATCCTACCAAAGCAAAGCAAAGCAAAACTTAGTTGATTTTACGTGGGAATCTGCGAGGCCCCTAGAGATGAAAACTTTGAACTAAGGGGAGCTGCCACTTTGCTAGTGATATCTGAAAATCTGTAACCAAGGCCGGCAGGAACGAAAAGTCTTCCACCACCAAAAGTGTGAAACTAATTTGTGAAAACAAAACAACAACAAAGAACTCGATCTGTGGCCACTGCATTTATAATCTTGTACACGAGGTTTTGTAAGCAGCAGAGAAACAAAAACGAAGGATGTAAAAACAAGTTAAAGATGGCGCCTGACGGGCCTTGAAAAAGCCTGCGGTTGTGTCCCTCCCTTAGGAGGCCCCTCCCTTCCCTGGCTCGTTGAGTGACTGCAGACTGGAGCCAGTAGTGTCCCTGGCTGTGCTGCTCCACGTAGTGTAACCGCCAATCACAGGGTGAGACAGGACCAGAGGGGCGGCTGCCTCCCGGCGTGCGCGCCCCAGTGTGGTACACGGGCGGGCGCAGCGATCTCCCTCTGGGTTTGGCGCGCGGAATTTGGCATCGCTGAGTCAGCCGGCGCAGCGGTTCCGGGCACACGTGGTGGAACAGCCTAGGGCTGCCATACCCCGGCGGCAGCGGGAGCTTTGCCGCCGCCCTCGGCTAAAGTCCGCAGAGCATTCATGGCCGCGTAGTCTACTCACGGTGTCCCAGCTAATTGCCGGAGCGCGCCTCGGGACACTGCTGCCTACCTTGCCCTCTAGAATCATGCCTTTCCCGGGACTCCCAGGACAGGCTATGCGATTGGGTTCAGGGGCGGGTCGCCCTGTTCCTTGTGGCTTCCGAAGCAGTGCTGAGCTCTTTTCCCCCGCGCGTCGCTGGGTCGCCCCGCCTGTAGATGACTCACACTGTCTCTTCGGAAATGGTTCTGTTCCTGGTGACCACCTTGTCATCTTTGACTAATATTTAATCAACTAATATTTACTAAGGGCTTTCTGGGCACTTGATATAGCTTTAGTTTTTCATTTTTCAATTTATCCAGAAATGCAGGAAGAATACTTTAACATCAGACATATTTATATGGAAAGCTTAAACCAGAAAATTTAATTTTACCAAATTGCATTTTAGCAAATGTAAATAAAGGTGGTGCTACACTGAGTTAAAAACTCGTACCTCCCTACAATTAGACTTGAAATTTTTCGGATTAGGTGGGATCCTTTTTTCAGTATGTTTATTGATTTTAGAGAGAGAAACATCGACTGGTTACTGGGGACCCAAGGCATGTGCCCTTGACCGGGAATCAACTCCCAACGTGTGTGAGAGGGTGCTCCAACCAACTGAGCCACACCAGCAAAGGCTAGGTGAAATTCTTTTCATTCTGCCGTGTGGGTCTGTATCTCTTTCCCTCTCTCAATTGATTTTAGAGGAAGGGAAAGAGAGGAAACATCGATTTGTTACTCCACCTATTCATGCATTTATTAGTTAATTCTTAATATGTGCTTTGACAGGATTTAACTTGTGTCCTTGACATATGATGCTCCAACCAATTGAACTACCCTGCCAGTGCTCTTTCTTTTTTATCCCTAAAAATGAGATCTTAGATTTTCTTTGCAGGACATTAGTACTTTATGATATATGCTTACCTTCTCTTGTGTGATAGAGCTCATTTCTGATAGAAATAGATTTTCAGAGGACCTTTTAACAAGCGAGCCATTTTGCACCTTCAAGTGGAGGACTGGAGCTGACCAACACAGAAAGAGCTTTAAGTGGCCATTTTCATTTTTTATTTCTTAAAATGAAAATGATGGCATGAATTGCTATGCTTTCAGTAATCACATCTCAGGAAGTCCATTGCTAGCATGACCCTGAATAAGTCAAGGGTCCACTATAAAAACATATATCATCTGAGTGATACCATATCATACACATCTATTAGTGAAAAAACTTTTTATTTTTCATAGTTTGGAGGTGAACTCAGTCACACAGAAAATTCAAACTCAGAATTGGTAGAAAGCAAACAAGTGAGCTGCCAGAGTATGATATATTTAGTTCTAACAAAAATACATGTGACTTGGGAGAAAAGGGATAATTAAGATTACGGACTGTCTCACGCTGAACTATCTGTCTGAAGAAGATGAGTTTTCTTTTTTTAATCCAAATATTTGTGAGGAAAATAGCAAAATTATGGAAAAGTGCATTTTCTAGGCTCCTTTCACATGTATTAAAATTAGACCAATACTGAAACAAACCCCAAGCACATATTTCATTCAAACTTCAGTTTGACAGATGCTGTCATTTTGTGTTGGCAACTCAGTATAAGACCGAAGATCTTTTTCTGAACACTCAATTTTAAAAGTTGATAGCATTTGCAAAAGGCATGTATGTTATTATATGGTGGTCAATCTTAGTTTATTCCTATTTTTGGTTTCTTGAACAAAAATATGAGTTCAGTTTTAAAATAGATTAACAATCTGAAATTGCAAAAGTTGACAGTATCAATGTTTAATAATAATGTTATTGATAATTCCTGGTTAATTTACTACAATTAACCATAGCTTTGCCAAACATTCCACCTATTGCTTCATAGGTTATTAAATTAAAATTACACATTTTGAGAAGCAAGGTAGCAAAATCAAGTTTAGGCATGTTAATGATGTAGCAGGGTTACGGCTTGAGAACCTTGAACTAGTGATGGAAAAAGACAAGAATAATTATGTTAGGTCTGAAGTGTTATAAAAGAACTCAACAGGTTGTAGTAACAGATAATGGAGCAGTGCCTATAATAAAGTTCTGTTACCAATTTGAATTATTCGTACTGCAGAAAGTCTGTCTCCAAAGTAAAAAGAATGTCTCTATAGTATACAACTTTGTCTTTCTTTCTCCACCTCAACAAATCCTTGTCCCTGCATTTATGTTTTTCTTCTCTGCAGTCTCAGGGAAGAGCTCACCTTTCTTCCTCTCATATTGGGAGGATCCTTGCTGGGAGAAAACTTACATCCTTTTCTAATGTCTTTTTTTAAACATTTTATTTATTTTTAGACAGGGGGGAAGGGGAGAGAAAGAGGGAGAGAAACATCAATGCGTGGTTGCTTCTCGCATGCCCCTAACTGGAGACCTGACCCACAATCCAGGCATGTGCCCTGACTGGGACCCCTAGTGTCCCCTTGGTTTGCAGGCCCGTGCTCAATCCACTGAGCTACACCAGCCAGGGCTTTTTTTCCAAATATCTTTGTTGTTGACTTTTCACTGGACTTTTTCTTTCTGCATTTAAATATACTAAAGCTCTGGAGTCCCTAATCTATTTCCTTTCCTCCTTTCATAACCGAACTAGAGAAAACTTGACTTCATGTCTTCCTTCCATTTTCTTCCATCAATTCCTCTTTCGTCTACTACATAGTATTACTTCTACTACCAAAACCAAAAAACACTCTCTCTGACCATCGCAAAATTTTTTTGTCTTTTTTAACCATTCTGCTGCACCTGTCATTGATTAGGTCCACTTTCTTGAAATTTGTCTCCTTTGACTTTTATAACACTGTTTTTCTCCCATCTCATTGACCATTCTTTTTTAATAAAGCCTCTTTCATGGATTGGCTTGAAGTGCTGCCCTTGGTCTTTGCATTTCACACTTTATATTTACCCCTCGGTGAACTCAATCACTCTCAGTTTCAACTAAGACCCTTCTGCTAAAGATTTCAAATCTGCATTCCAGCTCTGACCTTCCTCTTGGTTTTGTTTCTCAATCTTAGTCAGTTGCTTTCAGTACATTTTATTTAAAGATGTCGCCATCAGTTGAAATTTAACAGGTTAAATAAATACAGGTTTCAAACATGCTAGTGCCTCCTCTCAACTTCCTCATTTGTACCATGTCAGTGGTACCATCTTCTAGCCTTCAGGCTTATAATCTTGAAGTTGTCTTCAACCAATATCTCTATAGTCAACCAATATCCCCCATATTTATTAAGTAATGAAATATTATCAGCCCTGGCTGGTATGGTTCCATGGATTGAGGGCCTGTTTGGGAACTGAAAGGTTGCATGTTCAATTCCCAGTTGAGGCACATGCCTGGGTTGCAGGCCAGATCCCCAGTTAGAAGTGTGCAATAGGCAACCAATCTTGAACAAAAAAAAAAAACCCAAACAAACAAAAAAGGAAAAAAAGAGAAATGTTATCAGTTCTTCTTCCAGGATGTTGAACCTTTATATTCACAGCCCTCTCATTCTCAACTCACCCCGGATTATTTAAAGAGTCTCCTAATCTCTAACTGTTCCATTCTTAGGTTTCTAAAATGGGTCAGCGAACTACAGCCCATGGACTAAATCTGGCCTTCCACCTGTTTTTGTATGGCCCATAAGCTAAGAATGGTTTATATAATTTTTAATGTAAATATTAAATATAATATTTTATGATATTTCCATGTCTATACAATTAGTTTTTTTGGAATAGCCATGCTCATTTTTTTAACATATTGTCCATGGCTGTTTTGTGCTACAATTGCAGAGTTGAGTAGTTGTGAGAGAAAGTAAAGCCTAAATTGTTTCCTGTGTAATCGTACAGAAAAAGGTTTGCCGACTCCTGCTCTGAGAGTTTCCTTAACTTGGTTTTCAAAGTCCTCTGTCAGCTTTCCTTACCTTTCTATATAAGCTCCTTTGTTCTGACCTCTCACACGTGCCCTGTTAATTCCTGAAATGTTTGTTTTTTTCTCACCTATTACGCCTTCATACTGCCCTAACCTGTTCATCCTATACATTACTCAAGGCTCAGGTAGAGGTTTTTCTTCTGTAAGACCCCTTTCTCATATGATTTCATTTTGTTGCTTTTTCCTTATTTCCACCTAACTCCTCAGTTTTTTAGCCTGTACCATATTTTTAGACATGTGGTATCGCTTGTTCTTTAGACATTCCCATTCTCACATAGGCTGTTAGCCCCTTGCATGTAGGGACTTTGTCTCCTCTTTGAGTACTTAGAAGTGGTAATCCACTTTGGTGACTCATCCTTTCGCATGTCATTACATATAGGGAATTTTTAGAAACACCTCTTTTTTTAAAACAACAAACTTGTTCACCTTCTGTAATGGGAATGTATGAAATTAATGAAATTAGTGTTTTGTTTTGTTTTTAATCACTATCCAGCATTTAAGTTATCTGGTTAGTAAATACTATAATGTGAAATTTCCTGCTGACCCAGTTTCTTTCCTTGTCCTTTCATTTCAATGTCTTAGAGTTCAATGGGAGACTATAGCAGGAGGCAGGGAAATAATTCAGCAACAATATTTATGGAAACCAAGTAAGAGTTATTTGAATTCTCATTGTGCCTACAGTGTACTGTACATAACTCAAGAAAACACCTATTTGTTGTCCTGAATGTGACATTATAAAATGAACATAGTATGTTAATATGTAGAATAGAAAAATAGAAAGAAATTGAAGAACAAAGAGAATTCACAATAGGAAAGTCTATTATTAAAAACTGTCAGAGTTGAATATTATTTAGTCTAAAACCAGATATTATAGTAAATAAATTGCAAATACTGTTTGCTTAATTATCTTTAATTTGTATCATAAGGTTGTGTACCTATATAAATGCATGTTTGTAAACTTGAATTTATTCTTAGAGATTTGAGATTAAATTTAGGGGAAATCTCCCAAATTCCATTTCAAGACATTGCATTTTTTTCTTTTTAAGATTAGGAAATCGGGATGGGCGTCCAGGATGGGAACCCAAGTGTTTCGGGAATAGTCATTGTGTGGTCCAGCTGCCGTTGTGGAGCACTGACCATGCGCCAGCCCTCACAGATGCCTTACTCTGTAAATACCAGCACTCTAGATAACCTTAACAAAAACAGTCTGAGTAGGCAGCCATGAGAAAAAGAGTGAATAACAGCTCTTAAGTGGTGCAGCAGGATGAACCCCCCACCCTCACCCCACCCAGCCTTTTAAAAAATTTCCAGTTCAATGCTGTATTGGAAAGATCGGTCAAGGGAAGAGAAGAGCTCCAGGGCAGGGTTAAAGCCTCTTGCAGGAAAGTGTTTGGGGCCAGAGTGCAGCAGACGTCAGTTTGGTGCTAGAAAAGATCCCCACCCAGTATCCCAGCTTGATGCATCTTAAATTTCTGATTTTACAAATACTGATCCCAACTGAAAAGCATTTGTATGTTATCATCTACTTCACTTTATGTTTTTCATAACACTCATGTTTCAGATCAAACTCTTTGCATGATGTGGATTAAAAAAAACGAAAAAACCTGCAGGAGCAGCGTAGGCCTTTATTTAGGAAGAAAGGGGATATAGAAATAATTCATCCTCAAATTGACACAGGAATCACTTAGTGCTTTCCTTTAACCTTTAGTTTTAATTTGGCTTTAACCTTTAGTTTTAGGTTTAGTTGTGCCTTCCAGTAACTCTAATGACAGAGAATCTATAATGGATTTTTCAGTTCAGTTCTTGCAAGAAGTGAATATCTGGCACACAAAAAAATCATTTCTTCATATTAAAGGTGGAAAGAACAAATTAAAGACCTCTTTCAAAACCAAATGTAATGAAAATGCATTGTCAGATTTACACCTACCTACTTCAGAGGCATTGATGTTACCTGTTTCTGAAATGGATTGCTGATTCAAAAAACAAACAAACCCCCAAAACCAATCCCCACCCCAAATCTCAATATATACAAAAATATCCTCCTCCTCCTCTCCTTTTAATTGTGATGTTATAATTTGCAGGGTAAGATAGAAATGTATCTATTAAGGAAACTGTAAACATACTTAAGATTTTATCACTAAGGGAGATTCAGGCAGAATGATTCTTTTTTTCTAGTGACAGTATGAAGTTCATTGGAGTGTTCTCATTGGTACAAATCAACCTTCCCACACCTTTTTTCCTTCTCTCTCTCTCCTGAAGTAGTGTTGTTGCTTAACTACAGTAGTTCAAAAGAGAGGCAGTTTGGTTTGTCATTGGTATTCTGGTTTCTCCTTTTATGGAGGCTCGTCATGTGGGCAACATGGCTGCACTTAGCTATTCAGACATTCTTGTTGAGCTTTGCCTCCCCATTAAGGAGCACAAGAAGTGGAGCTGAGGGACCACAGAGGTGATCTCTCTGAGCTACGTCCTGAAAGACTCAGAACTTTCTTTTGCAGAGGTGGAGGCCCAGGTATACAATAGAACAGGAGGCTCGGCAGCCCTGGGTTACTGCAGCTCAATTCTCCCATCAGTGATCAGCATATTTCTTATTTAGGAGTCTTACTCTTAATGCAACTGTATGAAAATTATACAGGATAGAATCATGATTCTTTATGTCAACAAAAAGTAGTTGACATAGAGAACTGGTATCAGTTCAAGAAAATAAACATTAGATTGAAAATAGATAACTGGATTCTGCTGTCTTCCTCTGATATTGAAAAAGATATATAACTTCTTCACGAGACTTTTCTCTGGACCTGGTGTAATATGTGATTCCTAGGGCTGCTCTATGGGTGAGACAACCTATATGAAATGTTCTGAACTCCTTAGGGAATGATGTCAAAGCAATAAAATACAGTACTGTTATTATATCAAAGATAGTGATGATGAGGAGACAGATCTACATTTTCTTCCTTAATCGTCTAATCTTTTCAGATCCTGGTGGGTCCTTCGAGTCTCTCTCTACTCCTTAGGTTGGAGTGGTAGGAGGTTCCATGCTTGTGTGCAGGGAGAATGCTTTCTACTGCTGAAACTGCGTTCATCAGGAAGGCCTTTGTAGGCATCACCCTTTCAGTAAGGGGTGAGTGTGACACCCAGTGTGTTGTGCTAGGAGAGCACAGGATCTGCAGACAGAAGAAGGTGTCTGTCTCTCCTCTGCAGGACGAGGAGAAGTAGCCATGGACTCTGTGCTCCTTCACAGCTTGCCTTCTCTTTCCCAGAAGACACTGCCTGGTGCCCAGGCTCCTCTGATCACCCTCTATGAGAAAGAAGAGTGAATCCAGAGGCCAGTGCTTCCTACCAAACTCGTGAAGTCCAGTTGACTGGGGATAGTTTTTGGAGCAGTCCAGCATTGTGAACGTGGTTGTTCTCCATTCCGTCAGCCATGTCCTTCAGTGCCACCATCCTCTTCTCCCCTCCCAGTGGCAGTGAGGCCAGATGCTGCTGCTGTGCCTGTAAAAGCGAGACTAGTGGGGGCAACACGGGCTCTCAGAGCGGGAATCCTCCTCCCGGCACCCCTATCACAGTGACCGGACATGGCCTGGCGGTTCAAAGTTCAGAGCAGCTCCTGCATATTATCTATCAGCGGGTGGATAAGGCAGTGGGTCTGGCTGAGGCTGCCCTGGGTCTTGCCAGGGCCAACAATGAATTGTTAAAACGTCTCCAGGAGGAAGTGGGTGAGTTGAGGCAAGGGCAGATATCCACCCCTGATGAAGATGGGGACAGCCGGGCACATGGTTCACCACTTGAGGAGCCTGGGTCTCTCAAGGAGAGTCCTGGGGAAGCCTGCAAGGCTGTGCCTGCCATGGAAGAGGAGTGTGACAGCCTGGGCAGCGGTGTGCAGGTGGTGATCGAGCAGCAGCTGGGAGCAGCCCTGGCTGTAGGGCCTGGGCCTGTGGGTTTCCCAGCTGCTCAGAGAGATATGCGGCTCCCGGGATGTGCCCTGACTGCCAATGAGGGGACCTCGATGCTCACTCCTGTGAGTATGGCTGCAGAGCAGGACATGAGTGTTGTTGCTTTTCCTGGCCTTTCTCTTTTCTCTCTTTTTCTATATTTGGCCCCCTCCTTAAACATCTCTGTTGGTTGTATTTGTGATAAAACAGAACAGTACCATATTTCCCTTGCTTTCAGGGATAATCAGCACTCCTGTTTCCTTCCTGAACCATAGCCCCTTTGGCAGGAGGTCATTTGTGGTGTGTATGGTGATGGGGTTGTCCCCTCTGCCCTCTCAGCACCTGTGCAGTCCCTTCTCCTCCACAGCTGTCTCTGCTGCTCCGTGTGCTCTGCCTCTCCCAGTGAGAACGCCTGCCGTGCACAGACGGCTCATTTATATTTTATCACAGGCCCTCTGTTTGCCAAGAGGAATTCAGTATGGAGAGGTGGAAATGAGAGGGGAGAGAGACAAATGTGGAGAAAGAGATAAAGAGAAGGAAAAAGTGAGAAGGGGAGGTTAAAGATTATAGTAGGCAGGATAGGGAGGAAAAGAGGCAGGTGGAAATGAAGGGTTGAGGAACAAGAACAAGTGAAAAGGGGAGCATAAAAGAAAGGTGAATCTAAATGGAAAAAGAATTTACGCAAGAGAGAATATGAGATAAGGTTGGAGGAAAGTAGAGGAAAGGAAATAAAATGAGGAAAGGAAGTGGGCCACTGAGAGTTAACAGCAAGAGAATAATGTAAGGAGAAAGAGGGAGGCGAGAGCATGTTTGTGAACAGGAAAAGACATAGAAGTACAATACTTTGTGCTATTTCAGTTTCTTCATTGCTCAGGGCCATATGAGCAGGCAAATCCTGGCTGAGCAGAGTAAAAACTGCAGAATGTCACACATAGAAGTATAGAAAAGGAGCGGGAACAACTCTAGAGATCATAGAGATGGGAAAATAACAGATGTGTTGCTACTTGAGAGACAGTGGGAGGTCTGTCGACTCTCCTTCACCAGCTTCTTCCTCTGTCTTTTCCCTTTCCCTTTCCCTTTCCCTCTCCACCACTACAAGGCTCAGTCACCCAGTAAAGAGCAGAGGAACAGGACACACAGGGTGGATGGAAGGGATGCAATGCCCAGCCCATCTGCTGGGTCTGAGAAAGGAATATAAATTCCTCTGTTCCCTCCAGTGTCACACTGCAGCTGGTCACTTCTTCTCAAAGGCCTGGTCAGGTGGGTGGGTGATGGCCACCTGGCCAGGACTATCAGTGGTTTGAGGCTATGGAAGGAGGAACTGGGAAGGTGGGAAGAAGCAGGAGGGTACCAGGCTAGGCGATCCCCTGAGCTCTGGTTCCTTCAGGCAGGGAAAGCTTCCAAGCTGACAGGATGGAATTACATTTCCCAGTGCAGAAAGCAGCTCACAGGTCTATAAATCTCAGCCTCCTCCCCCGCTTCTTTCTGTGTTTTTCCCCCCACATTCACTGTTTAGTTTTCTTGGTACAGAAATCCCCCTCCTTTCTTCTTTCCTCTTTTTCTCCCTTCCACCCTCCTTCCTTTCCCTGTCCTGTATGTCCTTGAGTGAGGGCACAGGTAGGCAAGTAAATGTCAAGACGGTGACAGTTGGATGTGGTCAGGGAAGATTCAGGTGAAGGCACAGACTGGCCCCACAAAAGGAATGGGGGTGGAGGGTGTTGGTGGCAGCTTCTGTAGAGATTTCTGACTTTGTGCCTCCCTGCTTCGCTCCCATTTTTCTCCAGTTTATCCTCTTTATTAGTGGTACCATTTTACTTTCTTGCTCCTTCTCTTGCTTGGTTTTTCTTTCTTGTCATCACTTCCTCCCCCAACCCCTTGAGATGAAATGCTTATCTACCTACAATTCTTACACTCAAGAACAAATCATAAATGACCCCTCACAAATGGAGTGTCAAAAACATGCCTTATTCTTATAATCAGTGCTATGGTTATGACCCAACACAAGAGGCCTTGTACACACAGAAATATCTGCCCAACACTCCCACAGGAGTCCCAGAGAAACAAACCATTGGCCATTAAAGGCTGTGCTAGATCCCCCCTGCTTTCCAGTCTGTTCATTATCCTTGGCCAGAGATTGATGGTTAACCAGGTTCCCCTAAGCCTAGCTGGCTAATAGGCTATTCTTTTTTATGTTCTTAGCTGGTGGATGATTATGTGGCCTCTGAGGGTGCAGTACAGCGAGTGCTGGTCTCTGCTTATGCCAAGCAGCTCTCACCAGCCACACAACTGGCTATCCAGCGGGCAACCTCAGAGACAGGGCCAGAAAATGGAACCAAGCTGCCACTGCCTCGCCCTGAGGACATGCTCAGTGCTGCCGCTGCGCTGGAAGGTGCCCTGGAAGAGTCAGGCCCAGGGGGAACTGGGGAGCTGAGACACTCTCTAGGGTTTACTGCTTCCCCATGCAGGACCAGAGGGAGTGGGCAGAAGAACTCCAGGCGCAAGCGGGATCTGGTACTCTCTGTGAGTGAGCTCAATTTCTATGAATTTTTCTTCAGTCTGGAAAGATAAATGAAGAGTGAAGTGTGGGTTGATTTTCAACTTCCCTTATTGAATGAATGGTATCCTGAATCTTACTGGAGTGGGAGGGACAAGGAGGGGATTTTGTTCCATAGCTCTAGGGGTAGGCAGTCCCTCTGCTATCAATGGAACTTTTTAAAGCCTTTTCTATATATATTGATATCTTCCATTTAAGAAGGGAGGCATTATATCACATCTCCCAGGGATCTAATAACCCTAAGGGGAAGATCTTTAAGGGAGTGAGCAGTGTGACCACTGAAGGGTGGCACTGGAAACTACCTGCAAATTACCAGTGTTCAGGGTAAGCCCTTTGGGCAGAAAGGCCAGGGTGTGCTGAGGGGGTCCTAATCCCCAAAGAAGCAGAGGACCACCAGGCACTACGCTCACTTATAAAGGTTTGGGGATTCTACTGAGTCTAAGAGCTCCTGGCAGAGAAGGTACTGGCCTGAACTGGATCTCTCTAAAGACTTGATGTGGCATTAAGAACATTGCTCAACACCCTACAGTGTGCAGGACAGCCCCCTACAATTATCCATCCAAAAATGTCAAGTGCCAAGGTTGTGAGAACCTATTCTAGAGTGATTATAGTCCTTTGGATCAATTCTGTACTCCAAAACGTCTTTCCGATAACCACAGAGATGTTCTTTAGCCATCTAAGGTTCGATTGCCTATACTGGGTTTCCATTCCCTGGACAATGGCTGGTGAAGTAACTTGGGAGTTCTGCTTAGCAGTAGAGATCCCTACTCGAATCCAACAGAAATCTTATCACTGTATATTGCCCATTTCTTCCTGTTACAGTCTTAGCAAAGATTGAAAACATTTATACCTCCTTTATTTACATTTCTTCTTTCTCCCTTTTTCTTTTTCTAAGAGATCCTACTCTTACTCTCCCTTTTATTTGATTTGTTTTTACATCAAGGGATTCTTTTTCTCCCTAGGAAGGAAGACACGGTAATGAACTGGTGTCTAACCTTCATTTCAAATTTTGGTTGTGTTCAGGGATATCTTATCACTTATCAGGAACAGGATACAGTGCCCTGGCTGACGTGGCTCAGTGGATTGAGTGCCAGCCTGTGAACCAAAGGATTGCTGGTTCAATTCTAAGTTGGGGCATATGCCTGTGTTGTGGGCCAGGACCCCAGTAGGAAGCATGAAAGAAGCAACCACGCATTGATGTTTCTCTCCCTCTCTTTCTCTCTCCCTTCCCCCCTCTCTAAAAGTAAATAAATAACTAAAAATCTTAACAGAAAAAAAAAAGCAGAGAATAGGTTTAGTTTCTCTGTCATGGATTTCTGGCCCAGGAGGTCCGTTTTTGCTGCCAGTGGTAAAAATGGAGGCATTTCAAGGGATTTCCCCAAAACTTACAGTGTTTAAGTTATGAGTAAATGTATGATAATTCTAATTTGCATAAAATCAGGGTTTTCTATCACTTCCATTCCTCTCCTGCCTACTGCCTCTAGTAACAAGTGTTAATACTGAGGCCTGGCCTCTTCTTGCCCTTTGAAGGACTTGGTGGAACAGTAGACCTTCTGGGAGGACAGTATGTTCATTCATTATAGGACTTGAAAAGGACCTAGAGGACCAGTCAGAGAATTTCGCTGCCCATCACAGAGGACGGTTTAAGATGTTCTTGTGCCAGACTAGGTTAGAAGGAGAGGGATAGATGCAGATCTTCACTCTTCTAACCTTTAGCTCTGGGGAGGGATCAGAGAGGCCTCTCCAATCTGCTGAGACTGCTATGGATTGCTGCTGGGATCCAAACGACCAAACCAGAACTTTTGATTCCTTGGAATGCTGTGCATTCCAGACACCCCTTGTAGAAATTCATTTATTTTTAGCTCACTCAGGATACAGGTGAGCCAACAGCCTTTACAGTCTTAATACTTATTGTTTAGAGTATTTTCCCTTTCCATTTCAAGCCTGGCTTGATTTTTATCAGCTCATCTCTTCTAAGCCACTTGAATTGGAAACTATTCAACTCCTTTCTTTTCTTTCTTCTTTTGTAACTCTGAAATTCTCACTAAAGCATTCACACATCATCCTGTGATTCCTTAAGCTTGGAGTTTTTAGAAGTAAAATAACTCTATCAAATATGAAGCTTGTATAATACATAGTCTTTTATAGATAGAGGCCCTAGCCACAAAGAATTAACAATAATTTCCTAAGTTGATATGGTTGATCAGCTGTAGAGGCAGAAGGGTAAATTGGGCATTTCTGAATACAATGCTAAAGTCTTGAGGTCAAGATATGAGTCCATCAACTTGGTCCTGGGTAACATCCATTGACTGCAGGAGCTGGGATGAAAATATAATTGGAAAAAACAGAACTAAACTTAATAGGAAGAAATGTTAGATTCTGCATTACAATTTTTTTTAAAACTGCAGGTGGACATAGTAATCCATGTGAAAAGTGAACTTGAGTTGACTAGGAATGAACCCTGTAACACTGGGGGTAGAGATGGGGTTGCTAAGAAAGGTAACACCCTCTTGGGTTTAACTCCTAGAAGTACAGAGTTCCACCGGGGAAGTAATGCTCCCTTTGGTCAGACCTCAACTGACAAGTTAGATTCAGTTCCAGACACCACATCGTAAGAGGGTCACCAGCAAAGCAGAGAGCCTCATAGTTTCATGATGAGTCTGTCTGGAGACTCTGTCATGAGGAATGGCTAAAGGATGTGGGGTATTTAGACCAGTAAGAGAAGACTCTGGGAGTACGTGAAAGCTGTCTTAAAATATTCCAGGTGCAGGGGGGGAATAAACAACAACTGTAATGGTATAATCAATAAAATATATTTACAAATTTTTAAAAAAATATTCCAGGTGCTATTATAGGCAGAGCAAGTCAGATTTTGGAGCATCTAAGGCAGAAGTTTTTAACAGAGATGTTTAACAGTAGAATAAGATGACTCAAAAACTAGTGAGGACTCCTCCTTAAAGGTGTATAAACAAAGCTGAAAGACAGCCTGTTTAATGATGTGAAAGGGGGCTGAGTGATAGAGTCTTCAAGGTCCCTTCCAATTGCAATTCTGTTATTCTAGGTTTGTGTTGTTCAGACCATGGTGTGTGTACCCCTGGGATTTGTGGTAATGTGCAAATGGTGTACCTGGGGCATTTTTCTGTGTCATCAATTTTACTAGAAATTTTTAGAAAATATATTTTTAAAAAGATATATTATGAAGACATTTTTTTAAATTGTAAGAGTAGGAGGCTTCAAGAAATGTCCACTTGCAATAGCCCTGGTGCATATTTTCTTTCTCCTGGCTGTTGGGAGTAGGTCTGTGGCGACCCTCTGCTCTAGTGATCGTATTCCTTAGGTGCAGAAGACCAGGCATGATCTTGGAGTCTTCACACAAGTTCATTGAAAAGGTTGGGGGAAAGGGCCCCAGTAGAGATGCTAACCTGGATAGGCTTTCTAGCTAAGAAGGGGCATTGACAGAAATGGTTCCCAAACTGTGGGAAGATTCAGGCAGAGAACCCTATGGGGACAATGAGTAGAACTTGAGGAGGGTTTCATCATGTTCACTCCTGGTTTGATTCTGTGCATATTTGTTTTTTTCCCCTAGAAATTGGTCCACAATGTACATAACCACATCACCAACGACAAGAGATTCAATGGGTCTGAAAGGTATGATCCACTTGAAGGAAAAGAGTTATGACATGTATGTCATAACATACATGACTGATGTGGCTCAGTTGGTTGGGCATTGTCCCACAAAGCAGAAGGTCACTGGTTAGAATCCTGATTCATGGTCAGGGCACATGCCTGGGCCGCAGGTTCAGTCCCCAGCTGGGGCACTTGAGAAGCAACCGATGTTTCTCCTCACATCAATGTTTCTCTTCCTGTCTTTCTCCCCTCTTCCCCCTCTTTAAAAAATAAGTAAATAGCCCTGGCTGGTGTGGCTCGTTGGCTGAATGCTGTCTGTGAACCAAAGGGTTGCTGGTTTGATTTCTAATCAGGGCACATGCCTGGGCTGCAGGCCTGGTCCCTGGGGGTAGGCACTTGAGAAGCAACCACACAGTGATGTTTCTCCCCCTCTTTCTCCCTCCCATCCCTCTTTCTCTAAATTTTTTAAAATAAATAAATAGCCCTGGCTGGTGTGCCTCAGTGGATTGAATGCTGGCCTGCAAACCAAAATATAAATGAAAAAAAGAGAGAGAGAGGGAGAGAGCCATGGCATACTTTGCCAAGGAAAGGGAAGTGGAGAGGGCTGGTCTAACACAGTGAGTCTAAGACTTGGAACACACCATTGCCTCTTGTATCCTATCTTAGCTACAAAGGAGTTTACCACAAAGTTGATTAAAACTGGGAATCTCTATTTGTCTAATTTCAAAAATGCTGACTGCCTTATTCACTCTCTTTTCTTTGTGGCAGCATCAAATCCTCTTGGAATATTTCAGTAGTGAAGTTCCTTCTGGAAAAGCTCAAGCAGGAGCTGATGACCAGTCCCCACAATTACACTGATAAAGAGCTGAAAGGTGAGAAACACCAAGTTCACTCCCATTTCATCCTTTCTCCCTGTTCCTGGTCAATGGAGAAGGGGAACAGTGGAGATGATTCAGGTGGTTTTGAAAATAGCAGATTAAAATTTTTTTTGCTTCTTCTTACCTACAGTATTCACAGGATTATCTCGAATTGCCTTTTTATTGCCCCACTCAGTCTGAACTGAAAATGGGGGAAGGAAAGGAACACCATCTAGGGTGTTAGGAAAAGAAGAGCAGAATCCAGGCCTGCCCTTGTGTTCCTAAGTATTAGGTCCTGGGCTTTCTGTTTTCCTTGGTATTATGTTATTTGTCTGTAGCTAACCCTGGGCATTAAGGATGATTCTATGGAAGATAGCCAAGGTCACAATTCAGTAGAGGACAAACTTGACACCTGTCTGAGTCAGGAAGGCTCCTAGGAGTCCTCACCGGCAGTGCTAATCAGAAAACAGACCAACCAAGGGACAAGAAACAACTTGCTTAAAGTCACCTGGCAAGCCAGCTACAGAACTAGCATGGGGTCGGAGGATCAGTCCACCCCAGTTCAGGGCATATGGATACCACCATATCCTATGTCTGGTCTGCTTGGCCCCACCCATGGGAATGCTAGATCCTCTGGCAGGCAGGCAACAGTCCCCAGGCTCATGGGTTCAAGCCTGAAGCCCTTGCCTGCAGCCTTTAGCCATCAGTGGGACCTTGAGACTCAGGCCTAGCTCTGTGGTTAATGACCGCAGTGGGGGAAACTGACCCCAGTTTCCAGGGGCTGTCATTGTGTATGCCAAATATTCACTTTGTCACTTATTCACCTGAGATAAGGTGAATAAGTGACAAAGCCACATTTTTACCAAAAAACAAACAAACAAACAAAACCCCACCTACCTCCACTGAAAAAGCACTTGTACTCCACTATCAGCAGAGTAGAATGAGAGTGAGTTTAACTGGGGCAGGGGGAAAGGAGTTACAAAAGCACTGGAGTTGTTTTTTCTAGTGGGAGATATGGGAGGAGTCAGAGTTAGAGACAGATGTGGGCAAGAAGAGCTAAACAAAGATGAGGTTTGAAAATAGTGGATTGATTTTTTTTTTTTTTTTTTGGCTGATGGGTGATTACTTTAAGGAAAACCCATTGTTTGAAGAGTGATTCTCACCCTCCCATCCAGTAGTGTTCTGGCCGAACAAAGGAGAATCACTGCTCTTTGCTTTCTGCCTTCTCCCTACCTGCCAGGAGCCTGTGTAGCCTACTTCCTTACTAAGAGGCGTGAGTACCGCAACTCCCTGAACCCCTTTAAAGGCCTAAAGGAAAAAGAGGAGAAGAAGCTTCGAAGTCGAAGATACCGGGTATGTTTCTAGGCCTTCCTTTCAAGATGCTAAACTTTAAACTGTAATAAGCTACAGTAGGAAGGGCCAGAGGTCATGGCATCTGAGAACAGAGTTGAGAGCCAGGAATGTAGGCAGAGAGAGGAGAACAGAGTGAGCTAGTTCCAAGATTTGACTTGGGGGCTGGGTTCTCTCAGGCACAGATTTTACAGAGACTTCTTCCTACCCAAGCCTTCTCCCCACACCTGATCCATAGTTTGTTTGTCTTCCTAATCTCTGTCCTTGGCTCCTACCATAGCTTTTTGCCAACCGATCCAGTATCATGAGACATTTTGGACCTGAGGACCAACGCCTGTGGAAGGACGTGACAGAGGAGCTGATGTCAGATGAGGAGGACAGTCTTAATGAGCCAGGTGTCTGGGTAGCCCGGCCTCCCCGTTTCCGGGCCCAGCGCCTCACAGAGCTCTGCTACCATCTGGATGCCAACTCGAAGCATGGCACTAAAGCCAACCGTGTGTATGGGCCTCCCTCAGACCGATTACCCTCTGCTGAGGCCCAGCTCCTTCCACCAGAACTTTATAATCCTAATTTTCAAGAAGAGGAAGATGAAGGAGGTGATGGAAATGGACCTGTCTCCCTGTCTTTTGACCAGTCCCACAAAACCTGCTGTCCCGATTTGAACTCATTCATTGAAATCAAGGTGGAAAAAGATGAGTGAAATCTATAATCAAGAGTAGCTGTGGCTTCTGCCACTCCCCATGTCCCAGAAACAGGTGGCTATGGGGCTTCCCAGAATAATGAGATGTCCTCTGCAGTCTGAGAAAGCAATTCTGTCTCCTTTCTTACAAAAAAGGAAGTGGAAGATGGCAGCTCTGGTAGAATAAAAGGACTTATGGGAAAGGGGGGAAACTCCCCCCATGGTGAATGGCAAGCCAGAAAATTCCTGAGCATAAACAGTGCCCCAGAAGAGCTTGGAATGAGAGGAGGAGGATAGATCTAAGAAACATGAGACCTTCTTGACATGCCCTGGTCTCTGAGGTTATTTTTGTTGTTATTTTTTTGGTTTCACTCAAAGCTCTAGGGAAGCAGCAGCTCTGGTTGCACCTTAGGCTTCCAGGGACTGCTGGTCTTGCTCTGCAGTGGGAGCAGCACAGGACCAGTCCAGGGTAACACTGCCACCCGGTGGGCAGTTTCAGTCATGGGCTTGATTCTTCTGAGCTGAACGGGGAGGGGCTCCATCCCTTTTTGGGATTTAGGATTTAGATGCAGTAGCTATATTGAATGATACAAAGCAGATTTTATTATTTGCACCTGATATGTGAGGGAGTAAGGCTTAAAGAATTCCCATGTCCCACTGGCACCTGCTCTCACTGTGTGACCAAACAGTATATAGGACTCTGTAGTTACTTCTTTGTCCTATCAGCCAAGGTGTATTTTGAGGAATGGGTGTGTGTGCACACGTGCACACGTGTGCACACACATGGTACACAAAATTTGTGCATTTTGAAAAGATTGAGAAGTAAAAATGGCTTTCTATTCAGTCATTCATATAACAAACTTTGCTTACTGGGTAGGTGTCAGTTACTGTGCTATAGATATACTATTAATCAAGGTAGATGCTGATCAGAGGTTTTATGATCTAGTCAAAAAGCTAGGCAGTTTAGTAGGCAGTGAAAAAATTGCGATAAGTGATAATTAGGGAGTGTAGGGTACACTGGCAGTATACAGCAGGGGTAGCTAACTTGCTCTGGTGGTCTGGAAGGGCTTCTGAGTGGTGTTTAAACTGATACTTGGAAGATGGGGAAGAGATAACCAGAAGGGAAGGGGAGACCAGGAGAGTGTTTCAAACACAGGGAACATCAGGCACTAGAGAGCGTAGACAAGGTAAATTCTACAATTCTATTGTAGAATAGTTGGGAGAGGACGATGCTGAAGAAGAGGCTGGAGAGGCAGAGAAACCTTGTAAAACATCTTGAATAGTTTAGACTTAAGTTTAAGGGCAGTAAGAAATGACTGAAAGGTTTTAAGGAGGAAAGTGGACTGATCCTTTCTGTGTTTTAGAAGAATCACTTGACCTCAGGTTATGAGATGGCCTGGAGGGAGAAGGCCTTGGCAGTGAGACTTCTGCAGTGGTTCAGGAGAGAAAAGATAGTGTCCTGACAGACATAGTGATGATGAAGGGCAGATTGGAGGGATATTTAGGAAGCAGAATTGATAGGACTTGGTGACAGGACTTAGTTGGATTTGAGGTTAAGGGAGGAGGACGTAAGGTTGATGTTCAGGTTTCTGGTTTAAGCAGCTAAGTGGTTAATGATGCCATTTACTCCGGGAATGCTGGAGGAGCCAGTTTCAGGAGACGGGGAAGGTGAGGTCAGTGTAAGGTGTTGTATGACTTTGAGACAATTAAGTAGAGATACTGGTAGGTGAAATTTTTAAATCCAAGAAAGTCAGGTTGGAGATATGGATTTGGCAGTCACCTGTATATACAGACCTTAATTAAAGTCTTGGAGATGGACGATATGTCCCGTGGAGCTCCTGGCTCCAGCTCATGCTGTGGACTCATTGCCCTGAGGTTGTGGGCACTGTTGGAGCATGCCCTCAGTGCACCCCTCTCCACCTTGTGTCTACTTCCTCTGATCCCTTGAAAACACAGGTTGTTGATCCCAACTGTGCTCATTGCTGCCACCAACTCCTGAATGGGCTTCCTTTAATAGCTTTTCAACCTCTCATAAGGTTTATTCTTCCATCCTCATCCCAATGGAGCAAAGCTTCCAAATATTAGAGGCTGTTGGGGATATTTTGGATGTAAATAATCAGAAGGAAGAATTCAGGTTCTCCTTCCCCATCTGGAAACAGGAAAGGAGGGAGAGCCCTATAGTTAATTCCAAAGATGTTGCTGGTAGCAAGTTCAGGATGCAATCTGATAGCTCCCCTCTATTACTAATGCTTTCAGTCCTCACTGCTTCCAGTCTGAGAGTAAACTCTCCTCTGGACCAGAGAAAAGCTGTAAGCCTGATCAGGGAAAGAAAGGCTGATTCCCGAGAGAGATGAGGTCAGGGAAACAATGCATGCAGCTAGGACAAAGAAGCCAAGTAGTTGGTGCCAAATTAAGTTCCCAAAAGATATTAACCTCCTTTCCTTCCCCATTCCCTAAGGCTACACTAAGATTATAAAAGGTGTTCAAAATGTTGAGACAAAAGTAGTATGTATGATTTGTTTGCATATAATTTTCATATTCGCTTACTATCTAAATACAAAGGACTCACTTTCTTTCTCCACTCTACTTCCTCCATCCCTTGCCCCCGGTGTGCTAGTCTGGGCAAAATCAATTGGCTGGTATTTAATTGGTTATGTTCAGCTTCAGTTGTGGTTTCTTCTTTTCCTTATTCTTGATCCTTCTAGTATGGCCAATGTCAGCCTCTCTTCCTTTTCTGCCCTGATCATTTTCACTTGCTATCTCCTTTAAATGACATTTATTCCTCTTAATACTTACTCTTCATCATCAATCCCCTGTAGGCCAACCAAAGAGGAGGCGTTCACTAGCCCTAAAACCAGACCTTCTTTCCCCACAGTCATC
The DNA here is from genome assembly GCF_014824575.4 of Sturnira hondurensis. NCBI lineage: Eukaryota > Metazoa > Chordata > Mammalia > Chiroptera > Phyllostomidae > Sturnira > Sturnira hondurensis. The sequence continues at coordinate 10,925,583 of NW_028095988.1, forward strand.
TGCAATATTTGCTAACAATCTCATTTCCCAACACCAGGGGGCTATGCCTCGATCTGTCTTAACCTTAAAGGTAGAGATTAATTCCAATCCTTTTCCTCCTTCTATGTAGATGCTCAAGTTCCCTGCCTCCCTACACAGAGTTCTGGGTTCAGAGAGTGGTGTCTTTTTATTTAAGTTTATTTATTTATCTTTCATTCTCCCTGGACTTACACACATTCGTCTTTTTCTTAGTCTATTCTTCCTTCGGTCTCTGCACCGCCCTCGATCCCCTTTGCTCCCTTTCCTTTCGCTACCTGTCTTGCACCACCTCTCTATGTGGGCTTCTTAGCCTTTCTGGACTCTTATGTAGGCATCTCTATACCTCTGTATGTATCTACCTTTCTGGTTTCTCCCTGTCTTCCTCTTAATGGACCCCTCCCTGTCTCGTTACTTCTGCATCAGTCTCTCTCCAGCTCTTCTAGTCCCCACGGTAGAAACAAAGTCGTGGTGTTTGCGCAGAACATGCCTCGCGTCGCCTCGTACACGACCGCCACATTCCACCGTGCCCCTCCGCGCATTCCAACTGTAGACAAAGAGTCCCAGCCTAACTTTTTCCTGTTCCAATTATTGAATGATGTAGCGGCAGCTGCCCAAACTTGCCCTCCTCTTCAGTTGGCGGATCTCCACCTCCAGGACAGTCAGTGCTAGCTCCCGCCGCTCGCGTCAGCGCAGCAGAGATCCCTGCGCAGACTCCCCTGTTCCCCTCGAACTCAGCGCTCCGCCCCTCCAGGAAAGTAGATCCGGCCAGGCAGACAAAAGTTTGGGAGAGAAGTCCCGTCCGTGCTGAGTGTGAGAGTGAGGGGGGCGGGGGCCGGGAAGAGCGGGGTGGCTGGGCGACTTGGTGCGTGAACAGAAAGACCGGCGGATCGGACAGCCGCGGCCATAGGCTTTTCTAGCCCTGCTTAGCCCCTGATGCCCGGGGGGACACAGCCCCTCTTGCTGGGGGATGCTGTGGGATTCCTGGCACCCGGCATCCGGGCCGCCCGCTAAATCCCGTGTGCCTACCCTGTGCCCGAGGGGAACCGGAGTCCGGCCGCAGGGAAAAAGAAGCGGTGGCCGAGACGCTGCAGGGTGCCTGTCGGGGAAGGGGCTGGAGGCCCTAGGCCCGAGGATATGGAGCGGTTAGGAGAGAAAGCCAGTCGCCTGCTGGAGAAGTTAAGACTCTCAGACTCAGGCAGCGCTAAATTCGGCCGCAGAAAGGGTGAATCTAGCCGGTCTGGGTCTGATGGGACCCCCGGACCGGGCAAGGGGCGACTGAGTGGGTCGGGGTTGCCTAGAAAATCAGGGCCCGGTGGAGGTTCTGGGGAACCTGGGGATGAGCCATTGGAGCCGGCCCGGGAGCAAGGCCCCCTGGACGCGGAGCGGAACCCGCGCACCTCCTTTGAGGCGCAGCGCTACGAGGGCTCCTTTCCCGGGGGTCCGCCTCCCACTCGGGCCTTGCCTCTACCTCAGTCCCTGACCCCAGACTTTCGGCTGGAGACCACGGCCCCAGCCCTAAGCCCCCGCTCCAGTTTCGCCAGTAGCTCAGCCAGCGATGCGAGTAAGCCGTCGAGTCCCCGAGGCAGCCTGCTGCTGGACGGGGCGGGGGCCGGAGGAGCCGGAGGTAGCCGACCCTGCAGCAATCGTACCAGCGGCATCAGCATGGGCTACGACCAACGCCACGGCAGCCCCCTGCCCGTCGGGCCGTGCCTGTTTGGCCCACCTCTGGCAGGGGCTCCGGCGGGCTATTCCTCTGGAGGGGTGCCCACGTCCGCTTACCCCGAGTTCCACGCTGCCCTGGACCGACTGTGCGCTCATCGGCCCCCGGGGTTTGGCTGCCAGGAAAGCCGCCACTCGTATCCCCCGGCCTTGGGCAGCCCTGGGGCTCTAGCCGGGGCTGGAGTGGGAGCGACAGGGCCCCTGGAGAGACGAGGGGTGCAACCCGGACGACACTCGGTGACCGGCTACGGGGACTGCGCTGCGGGCGCCGGATACCAGGACGAGCTAACAGCATTGCTGCGCCTGACGGCGGGCACAGGTGGACGTGAAGTCGGTGCCCGTGGGGAACCCATGGGGATTGAACCATCTGGTCTCGAGGAGCCTCCAGGTCCTTTCGTTCTGGAGCCCACCCGACCCCGAATGCGGGAGCCGGAGGCCAGAGAGGACTATTTCGGTGAGTGGTTAGGGAAAGGAAGGGACCCGTCACTGCATTTGGTTGCTCACTAACCCGACAGCCCTAATTGCCGACGCCGGGTGATCAGAGGCGGAGACGCGGGTTCTAGAAAAGAGGCTAGAGGGACTTCTTGCTGGGTTTCATATGGACTAGGGGCTCCTTATTCCTGCTGAATTCTAATCCCCCCCCCCATTATATCTTGAGTCCCAGTTCGCTACGCTTTAGAGTCTCGTTTTTTTGCCGAAGCAGGCCTCTTAGGGAGGGGGCCATGGGGCAGTGAGAGCATCCCTCCATCCTGCTCCCCCCTCGGTGGGGGTGCCCCTGCAGGCTTCTGTGTGCTGAGCCCCCACGCGGGCCCAGGCTCCGCCCGCAGGAATTCGGGGAATTCGCTGGGGGGAGGGGACAGGGCGGGCGCGCCGCGTGCGTGCCGGCTCCTGTCCCGAGGTTCCAGGTGCCCGCGGGCGGGGCCGGCTGTGCGGTGCAGGGCGGAGGGGTGGGGTGCGGCGGAAGGGAGGCGAGGGAGTGCTCCCTAGCACGCGCGGAGCTGTGGCCGCGGTTGGGGAAATGGAACATGGGAGGGGGGATGAAGCGCACTGGGTCGCAAAGTAGGGAGCCTGCTGTTGCCGGCCCCAGACCTGCTGGGTCGATGCTTGCAGGGCATTTAAGCGGAGAGCCGTTGGTGTCGGCTTCTATTTTTTCAGTCCGGAAGTAGGGGCAGAAAGCATGATCACTGGGACACCATCATCCCTGATGGATAACAACCCTGTGTAACTGCCAAAATAACGTGGTCTTAAATTCTGGCCATTACCTGCTCAGAATTCAGGCTCGAAGTAGCTTCTTACTTTTCTGCTGCTGTTAAGGAAGCTTGGTCATAGTCTCTCTCCCCTCATGTCTTTAAGTATAGATTGATTTTATGTTTCAGCTGTGGGAGGAGGTGGTGAATATTAGGGTCTTGAGCTCTTCTGGCCAAGACGTACAGGCAGCACTTCGCTATATAAAGAAATACTAATCTGATTGGGACAGGAAGAACAGAAAGAAGTAGAGGGCTCACCCCAGGGCTGTGGGCCTCTTCAGTTTTCTAAGCATCTCCTCATCTTTCTTCCCGTCCATGTTCTTACCCTGGACCCCCTGCTCTAGACCTCTATGGCTAGAAATGTGAGTAGGGAGAGAACCCCAGCCGGAGAGGGAAGGTTGAAGAGGAGGTACTGAGGCAGCAGGGCTGCAGGCTGGAGGGGCTTGCCTGGTTTAATCCAACCCCTTTCATTGTTTTCCCTCTACCTTTAGAGGGGAAAGCCCAAAACAGATGAAGCTTTGGTCAAGGGAGACAATGTAACAGGATCCTTTTTGCAGTTTTCTTTGGAGCCCCAGGAGAAATGGTCGTTTGATGGAAAGAAGTTTCTTTGGCTAAGCCATCAGAGCCAAAAGGAAAAAACTCAGAGAGGGTGCGATAAAATGGCAGGAAGAACCTAGGTGTGGATATCCTGAGTTAGAGGAAGTGAGGTGGACATGCCTGAGCAGTTTGCTCTTGTCTTCCCATAACACCCAAGTCTTTGCAAAGAAGTGACTTTGACTGTGCCCCTGGCATGGCAGTGTTGGGGCAGAGCTTCATTTCCACAGGGGAGACCACGTTTTGACCCCAGAGGTAGGGGCCTCTTCTCCCTGGAGATCATGTTGTAGATCACGCCTCTCCTCTGACAGAACCCCCAGCCTAACTGTACCCTCCTACTCCTGCCCTTAGTAGGGGCCCTCTTCCTTGGCTACAGCTTTGCCCAGCTGCCGGAGGGTGGGAGCAGGACAGGCCTGGGCCCATCAGTTGCTGCAGCTGCTGCACGGGCTCCCAAGCCCCTGGGCAAAGTCTGGGATGGGCCCCAACAGGCAAGGAGTGTGGCAGTGTGCCGAGGCGTAGAGGTGGGGTGGGGTGAGGCAGGCCCGTTGGGATCTGCTCCCCAAAGACAGGCCCTCACCCTCACTCATGGGCCTGGAATTGGGGAGTGGAGGGAGGGAAGAACACACCCAGGAAAGGCGGGTGCCAGAGCCAGATGTATGTATTTTAGGGGGGATGTTGGGGAAAAGCAGTTCAGCTCTGTCCCTCTCATGATAGATGACAGACATTAGGGGTTCTGCCACCCTTCCCCCTCTTCCCATGCAACCCCCTTGGGAACACATCCTGCATTCTCAGCAGCCACCTCCCTCCAGGAGTCATGCTCACATGGTGCCCTCTGCATGGGACTCACTGCTGAGCCAAATCCTTCCTTTTCCATTCTTGGAAGCCTGGAGGTTTGGAGCAGTGAGAAGTCATTCTGTAGCTAAATACCAGCTCATTTCATACATTGGGGAAACAGGTCCCAGAGAGTCTTTTTGGGCCTGGCCTGCTTTCTCTGGGGAGGTTTTTTTTTTTTTGAGTCTGCTGCTGGGCCTGTATGGACTGGCATCTCCAACTATTTGTCCCACCAGTGCAAGAGGGATTATACTTAGCCTCTTTAGCCTTTTCTCCCCAATAGAAAGTAAGCATTAGAAAGCAATAGAAAAGTCAAAGCATTATCTTTGACTTTACTCCAGTTTTCACAGTGTTGAGCACAATATTTTGCTAGGCACAAATAGATGCTCAGAAAATATCTGTTGATTAATCAGTGAATAAGAATGGATCTGCTCAGGCAAGACCTTGCTGCATTCCATTTCTCACTATCCAGTTTCCCCAGAAGGGAGCCCATCAAAGGGAGGCTCCGACTGGTGGTCCTCTGGCACAATTAGGAAAGAGCAGGAATTCCTGGTTTTGAGCAGGGCGGTGGGGTGAGGTATGTTGCTGACAACATTTCTCCCCTCAGGCACCTGTATCAAGTGCAACAAAGGCATCTATGGGCAAAGCAACGCCTGCCAGGCCCTGGACAGCCTCTACCACACCCAGTGCTTTGTCTGCTGCTCCTGTGGTGAGTGCTGCCCCCAGACCTGGACACCTGGACCGGGACCGAGGCCTCAAGCACTTCCCACACATACACAGTCACTAGTGCCATGGGAAGCAGGAGCAGAACTTGTGCCCCTTCGCTTGCTCTCAGAGCAGCTACGATTGCCCCACCTTCTCTCTTGCTTCCCTTTTCTGTCTCTACCTGGTTCTCCCACCCCCATTTTGGGTCTGCTTTCTGAAATAAGTCTTCCCTCTTTTCAGACTCTTTCCTCCCCTCTGTTCCTTCCTCTTCTGCCTTCCTACGTGCCCGGCCTGGACTCCCACCTCTCCTTAGTGGGGTTTGGACTTGGGCAGCCCAGTTGCCTGGGGCGACAGTGAAAGATTGGAATGTGGGAAGGGTGGGGGGGGGCGCTGGGGGGAGTGGGGGACTGTGGGGGGCAGCGAGGGGGGTTTTCTCTTGGCTGGTCAGAGTTCAGCCACCTCGCTAGAGTGCAGGCCACCGGGCCATGCCAAGCTGATGACATCACGCTCCAGGAATGCCTGCTGTTAACTCAGGAGGCCCGAGGCAGGGGGAGGGGACCTGCTCCCAGTGGCCCTAACGCCCCAGCCCTTCTCTCACGTCCCTCATTACCTCCTCCCCACTGCTTACCCACTCTGATTCCTTTGCTAAACCCTTAATCTCCTATCTCTGCCTGTCTGACTCCAGTGCTCAGCTTTTCTCTCACCCTCCACCCCCACCCACCAGCCTCTGCCTGGTTCTTTTTAGGTTCATCTATCTGTCTGTCCTTCTGTTTATAGGGCCTCTTCCAGGTATCTCTCTCCCTCTCTACTCCCCTGTGTCTCATAAGTTTCTAAGTCAGCTTTTCTAACCACTGGGCAGAGCTGGGAGTGGAGATTTTGATGAGAAGAGGGCAGAGGTGGGAGAAAGACCCATTCTCCCCCCTGGTCTCACTCCTCCCCATTCCTGACAATGTAGGTGCCCTGGTGTAGTGCCTAGGTGTTGGTTACCTGGGAAATGGTCCTGCCTTTTCTGCTCATAGAAGATCCTGAGCTGCCTCTGACCCTGGAACCTCTTAGTCCCTCTATGCTTGGGGAAGCAGCCTAGTGCAGCAGGAAAGGCAACCAACTTTGCTCCCATACAAAGCACTTTGTCCTCAGCAGTAACTCCAATAAGTCCTGACCTCTGTAGAGCCTGTCCCTGGAGGGCGACAGATCAGGCTTGCAGAGCAGGATAGCTATGCCTAGGCAGAGGCTCTGCTCCTAGTTGTGAGGTCCCAGAGGGCAAGGCCTATGGCAGAGTGATTGTGATCATCTCTCTGTACATTGTACTCCACCTTCTTCACAGCTCCTTTAACCATGTACTCAGCCTGTGGTTGGCTTTGCTTTCCCAAGTGGCTCCTTGTGCACCGGGTGCTGGAGAGGAAGGCAGGAGCTAGAGGAGCAGTGAGCAGAGAAGAGGGGAGACTGGCAAAAATGAGGCTAAAGCAGATTGGAATTGCATCAGATGGGTTTTTTGTGTGTGGGGGCAGAGAGGGCAGACAGCAGTTGGGAGGATTTAAATACATCACACAACACTGGAGAGCACCCTGTTCCTGGATACCAGGATAGGCTCCAGCCCCTTCTCTGCTGCTTCTAGGGAGAACTTTGCGCTGCAAGGCTTTCTACAGCGTCAATGGCTCTGTGTACTGTGAGGAAGATTATCTGGTGAGTGAGAGGGATCCCCTCCCTGGGCTTAGCATTGACTCCCACACTGGCACCTTCATTTTTATAGCCCATTAAGATTCCAACCATCAGGTCAATCTCAGCTTGTAACATCCTCCCTTGGTCTCTAGTTTTCAGGGTTTCAGGAGGCAGCTGAGAAGTGCTGTGTCTGTGGTCATTTGATTTTGGAGAAGGTAAGCAAAACATTTTCAGCAGAGACTCTGTAGGGTTGAGGGGTAGAGTCAGGGACTAAAGGAGTAATGGGAAAAGGCGGGGCAGCACGCTCCACCAGAGTCACTTTCATCCATTCTTCCCCAGAGCAGCTGTTTACAGTGGCTTCTCTCTGCCTCTGAGATCAAGTCTGGACTCCTAATCCTGCTGTCCCTAGTCCTGTGTGATCTGACCTCTCCTTAATTCTGCAGGCACAGTCTGGCCCTCCAGCTGAGCTAGGAATATGGGGTTCCGGGTCTTAATCTCCTTTCTGCTACTGGCTAGAATCAGTTGGGACTCAGTTTTCTTTTCTGTAAGAGTGATTGAATTGGACCAGTGGTGCTCAGCCCTGGCAGCCTAGCAGATCACCTGAGAAGGTGTAAAGAAAAATATTGGTGCCTGGATCATCAGCAGAGCCTGTGGTGAACACACCTGGATAATATTTCTGGGGTGGGATCCAGGCTCTGGTGGTTTTTAAAAGCTCCCTGGATGATTCTGTTATGCAGCTAGGGCTGAGACCCACTAGGCTGGGTCCTCTCTAAAACCTCCAGGGTTTCTGCCTCCCCTTTAAGACTCCTTGGTTGCCTCAGATGTCATAGCATTGTTCTGGGAGGATAGCAGGGGGTCGGGTGAGTTTTGTGGGAGCAACAGGGAACATCATGGGTAGCTGGGGAGCTGGGACTGGAGGGAGACTGATTCTCTTCCCACTCCATGGGCCAGATCCTACAGGCAATGGGGAAGTCCTATCACCCAGGCTGCTTCCGATGCATCGTGTGCAACAAGTGCTTGGATGGCATCCCCTTTACTGTGGACTTCTCCAACCAGGTGTACTGTGTTACCGACTACCACAAGTGAGTCCACCCCTTGGGGTATGGTGTGGAACAGGGCTCAGGGACTTCTGAATCTCAGCTCATCTCCACCCTCTCTCTTTCAGAAATTATGCTCCTAAATGTGCGGCCTGTGGCCAACCCATCCTCCCCTCAGAGGTCAGTATGTCTGGGTTCTGCAGGGCCACCAGTGCTGCTGCCTCTGGGGAAGGGATGGGGACATGCTGCCTGGCCTCCCTCGGGATACAGTGGGGCTGAGGAATGTACTCTGTGAAGATTCCCGTGTGACTCTGCTCTCAGGGTCACTATCCTGACCCTAACATCCGTGCCTGGACATGTCTGGCAGCCTCACTGGGCCTGGGCTCTGTCTCTTCTCTCCCAGTCCGAAGGAAGAGACTTTCTTTGAGGTCAAGGTCACCAGATCCCAGATGTAGGGGCTGGAAAAAGGTGGGAAGAACCCTCAGGGCTGGTAGGAAGGGGTTAGAAATGATTTATGCTGGGTGTGCTAAGGGCATGCCTCGCCCAATGAGGAACCAGACCCTATTGGATCTCCTTGTCCTCAGCTTACCCTACCCCTTTCCCTTCCTTTTACTTCTATAGTTGGGAGAGGTACGGAAGGCCAAGCCCCCTGAGGCCAAAAAAGGGAGGGGGAAGTTTTAGTAGGACTTGCATGTGCCACCTGAAAGCTACAGAGGGTTGCAGAGAGGCTCTGGAGACCTTTTTATGGTCTTCCAATTGGGGGGGGGGGCGGTACGGGGGAGGGTGGAGTTGGGGTTGTCATACTGCTCTCATCCCCGTGGGGGTCTGCATTATTTCAGGGCTGTGAGGACATTGTGAGGGTGATATCCATGGACCGCGATTATCACTTTGAGTGCTATCACTGTGAGGTGAGTGTTGGGGGCCAGAGCTCCTGGGGGAGAATTGGTATTGGTTACCCATGAAGTCAAGTCATCTAGGACTTGAGTGTAGGAGAGTATAGAGCATGGAACACTAGGAAGGTGCTCTGACCTCTCCAGTCTCTTTCTCATCCTCCAGTCAGTCTGTCTGGTCCTAGTTGTTTAGTCCTTTCTGAATCTGGCTTCTCCGAAGTCAAGACTCCTAAAACTATATAGGGCTCCTGGTATCCTCTGGAAATGGAGCCTTATTATTTCTACTATAACAGCGACACCTGGTGTCCAGCTGAGGTATTTGCTCTGGTTTCTATTCTGGGAGTCTGTTCCTACTCACCCTTTTTCTCCTAGTCATTAGAAGTCTGGTGTTGAGCATGGCAGACTTCCAAGGTGCCTGAGCTGAGGTCAACTAGATGTCCTCTTTCCCTAGGACTGCCGGATGCAGCTGAGTGATGAGGAAGGCTGCTGCTGCTTCCCTCTGGATGGGCACTTGCTCTGCCACAGCTGTCACATGCAGCGACTCAATGCTCGACAGCTCCCTGCCAACTATATCTGAGCTGCAGTCACTGCTGCTGCCATCACCACCGTTGACAAATTCCTCTGGCCAGTGGACCCCCCTGAGGCCATATGAGGCAAAGGATGTACTTTGCAGGCCTGGCAGAAGAGTCCCTTGGGGAGGGCCCCAAGGGCCAGAGACCCAAAGATCATGACATTCCAAATGGATTGTGGAGGAGGAACCTTCCAGTTACCATTGTTGGGGTGACTGACCTTCTTTCCACATGTGCAACCTATGCTGTACCATATACTTAGGCACACACAGGCAGGTTCCAGTGTACTCTAAAGGTCTGATTCTAGTCTGATCTTCAGTGTACATCTGTGCATAAATCAAGCAGTGTTCTGGTTCTGGATTATAGGAAGAAAGGACATCATGGGAGCTCCTGACTGTTTTGTGCCCCACACGTGGGGTCAGATGTGGAATCAGCCAGGTTCTTACCACACCACAGTATCTTATTTCTGTATCTACATGAAAGGGCCTTGTTAATGAGTTATTTCTTGGCCACCTTCTCTCCAGGGACTAAGCTGCCCACCTCTCTGTTGGGAATGGAGACCAGCTCCAGGTGGGCCTGCTGCCTGTGTTGCCTGTTTCTCAGGGACTCACGTGGGCCTGGGGTGCCTGTTCTTGGTTCCTCTTCTCAGCTGGGGGAGGAGGTAATGAGTGGGTCTCTGGGTGTGAGGTTGCTGGGGGAGATGTTTAGGAAGCTTCAGGCTATCCACGCTCCCTAGGTGTAAGTGCACTGAGCCCTTCCCCCAGTATATGCACCCGTGGGCATATTCTCCCACACGCCTACTCACTTCCCTTCTTCTCAGGTCGCTCTTACACTTGGTTGCCCAGCAGTAGCTCACTGCTCCAGAGCTGCCACCGTTCAGAGGGATCCAGGGTTGTACCTACTGCCATTCCCAAACTCGGGGGTTCTGGGGAGCCAGGGGGCCCAAACGCTTTGACTTGGTTCTAGTCAATTTGGGGGAAATTGGTTCACCTAGAGCTACATCTCTTAAAATCAATTCATTGAAAACCTGTGTGTTTAAATTTTCAACCACTTTTGCCAAAAGTTCAAATCCCTTTTGGGTTGTTTGTTTGTTTAGCCTTTTAGGTGTTCTATTCTTTTTTGTCATGCTTTGAGTCTTTCAAAGGTTTATATCTCTTCATCCAAGAGTACTGAATTATCAGCAACATCAATTTATCAAATTTGCAGCAATATGTAAATGATAAAATTGCTTCTTGCTACCTTTATGGGTATCTGTCTCTATGTTACCTACTTTTCAAACACTTTTTTAAAAAAGCTTCAAGTTTCTAGTAATAAATATAATTGGTACAGACATTTTGTGTATCATTTTCTGTGTTTCTTAATCCAATATTCCTTTACAAATTAGATACCTTGAAAAATGTAACAAAGCTCAATATGATTTTATGCTTTGGTCTAACTTCCATATCCATGCTGTTAAAATGCCAATATATTCTAAACAAATGAACAGGCATGTGGCATATTCAGATGACTCACAATTCAAGGTTATAAGACAACGGTAATGTAAAGGGGAGGGGTGAATCTGCTAAGTCCTGTTGAGAATGCTGCAGATTTGATAAATATTTTAGACTAATTGTCTAGATAAATTGGTTTTAGGCAAATTAATCTGATAATTAATCTTGACTCTTTAGTCTTCATTCTTGGTCACTTAGAATGTCATAATGGAAATAATGACTCCTGAGACTAGAAACTCCACATTTAAGCCCTGGCTGGGTGGCTCAGTTGGGTAGAGCATCATCCTGATAGACCAAGGATGCACATTCAGTCCCCAGTCAGGGCACATACTACTACAGGCGAGCTGTGAATGCATAAATATGTGGAACAACAAAACCCGTGTTTCTCTCTAAAATAAAAAAATTACACATTTAGGGGTTATTCTAAGATGACTATGCCAGCCATCCTGGGAATTGCATAGAAGAGGCCTCAGTGAGAAAATGAGTGAGAGTAGGAGTTCAGGTTCATACCAGAGGGGCAAATGCACTTCAGAGGAATAAATGTGCTGATACTAGACCACTTGTTCTATAGCTGGAGTTACTTAAAACTATTATTTTTTAAAATGTTTTATTTATCTTTACAGGGGAAGGGAAGGAGAGAGGAGAGAAATATCAATGTGTGGTTGCCTCTCATGCATCCCCTGCTGGGAACTGGCCTGCAACCCAGGCATGTGCCCTGCCTGGGAATAGAACCGCAATCCTTTGGTTCACAGGCCTGTGCTCAAACCACTGAGCTACACCAGCCAGGGCAAAAACTATTATTATTAGATTCTGTGACTGGGAAATTTTCTCAGCAGGGTGCTCCAGGCCTGGGAGATCCATAGAAGCATGTGTAACTATATCCATCCCTTCAGTATTTTCTTTACTCTTGGGGTCTTGTCTACTCTGTCATTCTGACCCTTTGTTTCTTACTCTGATTTTGACCTCCATCTGCTGCTGACTGGCTGATTCTTTTCTTGGTCTGTGCTCACCAAGGCTATTCTTGCCACTGTGGCTACTTTCATTCTTGAGGAAAAACAGTGCTAACATCTGATGAGGACAGACAGACCCAGGGAAGGCAGGCCATGGTGGAATCACAGCCCCAGCTACCTTCACCACTGACAGGCTCTTCTTCCTACTCACTGGGAGATAGCTCATCCTTAATAGTTGTATTTCATGTTTACAGTTGATAGTGAAAAATTAATAAGGTATTGCCAAGGATACAGCAACAGGTAGATCGTGTTTGGCAACTCTCCACCAGATTGCCATCAACAGCCACTAGGCCTGAGATGGGGTAGGGGAGAAAATGGAAGAATTATGGATTTGTTGTGTGTCTTTTTTACACTAGAGTCACAGGACAAGAATTGGGCTTTTACAGATAACTTTGGCTATTTGCTCTGACTAGTCCCATTTGTTGAAGCCCTGAATGTGGTTTATCAAGAATAAGGCTGGGCCCTGGCCGAGTGGCTCAGTTGATTGGAGCATTGTCCGGTACACCAAAGGTTGCGGGTCTGATTTCAGGTCAGGGCTCATACCTGGGTCAGGGCACATACCTAGGCTGCAGGTTGGATCGCTAGTTGAGGTGCATATGGGTAGCAGCCAATCAATGTTTCTCACATCAATATTTCTCTCTTTTCTCTCAGACCTCTGAAATCAATAAACATATCCTCAAGTGGGGATTTTTTTTTAAAGTTCCTTAAAAACTAAGACTGGTGGTGGCTCTCTGCCTTACTCATTAGAGATGTTTCCCCTTTCCCTACCCAGAGCTCTCAAAGCCAGGAAATGGTGAGACTCCATTCATTGTCAGGCTAGAGACTGTCCTCAGCCACGGAGGAGGACAGTGTTTTTCTATTTTGTTTGTTCATTTATTTTGTACTTTAGATTCCATGTATAAGTGAAATCATATGGTATTTGTCTTTCTCTATCAGACTTATTTCTAGGGAAAGAGCTAATTCCAGGCACATAAAGCCAGTTGGAAGAGGTCCTTGAGATTGTACCTTTCTTTGCAGAAGGGAATAAAAAGAGGAAGGAGACAATAGAACTGAAATAAAAGCGTTTGGAAAAACAAGCGAGCTAAAGCATTTTTACTTCATTTTGTTTTTTAGAAAGACCCATACCTCAGAGCTGGCCTGGGGTCATTCAGAGCCCCCACAGTGAGGCTCCACAACACGGACAAAGGTCCAACCAGTCTCAGCCCTTTACGTCCTCTCCTCCCTTGCAGCAAGAGGACCTAAGACTGGGCCTCCGCTATGACAGTTGCTGGTACAGGGCTCTTGAAACAGCCACACTTGGCTCTAGTTGTAAACAACTAAGGTTTGGCTTTGGAAATATGAGCAAACTTACTGGGATGTGTAGATTAGACCAGTCTGACTGTGATGGGAGGAGAGTCACCAGAGGCAAAGTCTATGCCTGTGGGTATTATTTCACGTAGGCTTAGAAAGGACACTGCTGATTGTGAAGGGAGCCAAGGTGCTGCCAAGCAGGGCGCAGTGGGTGGGGAGGAATATACCAGAAGGTACTGCTTATGTATGTATCCCAGAGACTTAGAGCCAAGCCAGCTGTGACTTTAGAGAGAACCCAGTCACCTCATTTTACTGAATGAAGAAATAGAAACTCTGAGTGACGACACTTTTGAAGACCAATAGAAAGCCTATTTTCCCTCTCTCCTCCCACTCCATCACAGGCATTCCCACAGAAAAGGTAAACTGGAAGTGTGATGAGCACTTCATTATGATACACATTTAGGGAAAGTTTAGTAGGAAAGCCAGGGAACACAAAAAACAGTGATGAAAACATTTGGTTTTTATTAGTGTTTTTTTGTTGTTGTTAATTAGAATTAGCAGTAGCCAAAATAACTTTAAAAGCACATTAGTCGAAGCAAAGGAAATATACTGCAGGAGAGTCCCTGCCTTTGAGAAGGTCACAGTCTAGCCAGGGAGACAAATACATAAAATGCCTTCAGAAGGTTACAAGCAACATGTCCACAAGTGCAAAGTAATTGAGTGTTACAAACAAAAGACCTAATACTGCAGGGTACAGATGACAGGGGTGAGATTTTGTCTGGCTTGGATCATAGATCAGAGAGTGGAGGCTCATAGGCTAAATCCTGCCGCCAAATGCATTAAGTTTGGCCCACTGGCAGTTGTTTTTTATAAAATTAATTTGAACCCTAGTTGAGAGGAAAATGCCAGCTAATAAATAAAGAATGATAGAATTTGACAAACAGCATTTTGTGAACTTAACAAAATTATTGATCTGGCAAAGATTATTAATTGATGTTAAAACCATAGGTGAAATAGTTGGTAGACAACTGAATATTCAATAGTGTGACACTATCAGGTTAGTCTCGAGACCAGAAGAGTAATAGTGTTGGAGGGATCAGACTGTTATCGCTTGTTTCCTAGAATGGGTCTTAGTATCACTAACCAGTAGACCAATTCCAGTGGGAGGCAAATACATAACCCAACCCAGTATATATTCTAGCTACTTCCCACCCCCCAAAAGAATTATTAGGTGTAACTTGCAGTTTACAGGAAATGCTGGGGATAGAGAACAAACTAAAGGACACTGGGAGATAGCAACTAGACAAATCCACATGGTGAGGCATTCTGTAGGACACTGGGCCAGCTCTCTTCAGCAAGTCAGTTTGATTTTTTAAAGTCAAAACTACTAGATTAGAGATACTTAAGGTATATACCATATTTTCTAGACCATAAGATGTGCCTAGGTTTTAGAGGAGGAAAATGGGGAAAAATTATGAAGCAAAAAATGTGGTAAAATATTTAATAATCTAAGTAACATAATATTTCACCAATGTAAATGCAAACAGAACTCAACAGCAGCATTAACAACCATTATTCCTCCCAAATTTGGGGGAGAGTGCATCTTATAGTCCGAAAAATACATTAATAACAATATAATGCATGGTCCTGAATTTCATATTAAATAATTTGCTATAAAAGATAATTGGGGCTAATTGGAAAATTTTTAACAGATGAGATCAGATGAGGTGCAAATTATTAAGACTTCTGATCAAGATGGTGGCATATGTAAACATGGCTTGCCATCTTGCACAATCACATCAAAATTTCAACTAAATTATAGAACAACAGTCACTCAGAATTAGCAGAAATCAGTGAAATGAAAGTCTGACAACTACTGAATTAATGAAACCACACCCGTCCAGACTGGTAGAAGGTGTGGAGATGGGGGACAGGCTGGTCCCACATGCAGGTGTGCTGGGTAGAAATTCAGGAGGGATATCTTGGGAACGAGGAGGCCCAGCCCCACACCAGTCCTCCCAGCCCAGGGTACCAGTGCCAGGAAAATAAGTCTCCATAACTTCTGGTTGCAAAAACCATCAGGGATTGAGTCAGTGAAAGAAACTTCTGGAGTCCCAAGCAGTTCCTCTTAAAGAAACTATTCAGACTCATTCCCTCCAAGCTCCAGCGCCAGGATCTTGAAAGTCACCAGTGGCATATAGAGAGAAACTGAAGTGTCTGGCCTCAAGGCAAGAGCTGGGGACAGCTTTCTCCCAGACAGGTAGGTGGGCAGAGCCACAGAGCCGGCAGGTGGGTGCCACATCTGAGACTCCATCAACCCAGGAAGAACAGAGACTATTCATGGATACAAAGAGCTTTTTGGTGGTTGCCAAATAGGAGGGGGATGGAGAGGAATGGGTGAAGAGGTGAGGGGGTTAAGAAGTACAAATTAGTAGCTGCAGAATAGCCATAGGATGTAAAGTACAGTATAGGAAATGGAGTAGCCACAGAACTTATACTCGTGACCCATGGACATGAACAATGGTGTGGGGCTTGCCTGAGGGAGTAGCAGGGGGTGGAGTGAAGGGAGGCAAAGGGGGAAAAATTGGGAAAACTCTAGTAGCATAATCAATAAAATAAATATAATTTAAAAAAGAAAGGTCAAAATCATTAACAAACACTAGTTCCAAAACCATATATTAGAGGGTAATCATATTTTATTTTTATAATGTCTGTGTATTTATGGAAAAATGATCTGAAAGGATACATAGTAAGGTAACCTATGGTGTGAATATGTTTTATTGTTAGCCTGCATTTTCTATTTTTATACAATTCACGTGTACTGCCTCTGTAGTAAATTATTACAAGTAAAATAACTGGTTGCCAACATTGATAATTCAGGATACTTCACATAAAAATCTGTGTATTGTATATGAAGAGCTGGGTTTCTAAGGTTTTTAGAATAATTATATCTGTCACCCCTAGACTTCCATTCCCATATGGCAGCAATTGGTTGGAACAGAGAGATGGCTCCTCCTTTATTTAGTGTATTCTCTCCTCAGTTTGCCACAGTCCCTACCATTCCTTCTTCTGTACACTTCACAGATTGCTTACCTGCCTAGATCCCACAGGCCTCTGAGTAAGTAACCCTTGGTTTGGATGAACTGAATGATCTCCCCATCTGTACATCCTCTCATTATTAATCATTTGAAGATACCAATAAATTAACTGACCAAGAAAAGCATCCATTTCAGAATTATCTGTGCCTATTTTTTTTTTAGAATTATTTATGTATTCTTAGAGAGAGGGGAAGGAGAAACATCAATGTGAGAGGGAAACATTGATTGGCTGCCTCTCATACACACCCCAACCGGAACCCGGGTCTGCAACTCATGCATGTGTCCTGACCAGGAATGGAACTGGCCACCTTGCAGTTTGCAGGAGGACACCCAACCAACTGAGCCACACCAGTCCTGGGTTTGTTTTGTTCTGTTTTTTAAATAAGGCAATACAGTCATGGGAAACCTTGATGTGATACTTCATCTACTTAGCTACCATGCTTGCGTACTATAGTTTACCAAAATTTCTCTTTCATAAATACTTAATTGCTAACATCCTTAAGGTTTTAAGGTTTCTATTTTTTGTCATAATACCTTAATCATAGGCTGAGTTTCAAAATTTACAATATTATGTTCTTCCCAAGCTGAAACTCCACATGCCCTCTGGTTGGTCTATTTCTACCACTGGTTCTAATATAATTTTTAAAGGCGAAAATCTCTTTCGCCTTTAAAAAGACAGTGTCACCATCAGTTTAAAATCCATACTCACCAGCTTGGCACATGTTCTTACTTCACAGCAGGACACTCAATTGTTATAACAAGAACTGCACACCTTGTGTTTTATATCTAGCTTCTCAAAATGATACTAGTTGTCTTCTGAATTAATTTCCTTCACTGTCTCATATTCCTTAGGTAAAAATTGTTTCAACCTGTCCCATTTTTGGAGTTAAACTTCTCAGTTTTTGTTTCAGATCTAAAATTCCCTGTTGAGAGCCCTGGCTGGTGTAGCTCAGTGGATTGAGCACGGGCCTGTGAACCACACGATTGCGGTTCGATTCCCAGTCAGGGCACATGCCTGGGTTGCAGACCAGTTCCCAGCAGTGGATGCACGAGAGGCAACCATACACTGATATTTCTCGCCTTCTCTCCTTCCTTTCTCCTCTAAAGATAAATAAGATTTAAAAAAAAATTAATAAAATTTCCTGTTGAGCCTTGTTTATGTCCTCGTTCACAATAGTGTCTTAAAGTAAAATCAGGCTTATTCCAGCTTGTACTACAAAAGTTTCCACGAACAGGCAGGCAACCCTTGAAGCCACTAGGAAGGGTTAAGCAGTTGCAAAAATGGCACATTATGGACATTTGTTCTAAAATTTTCATTTGATGTCATAGGTTGATTACATATTGTCTACCTGCTTGGTTATCCCTTTAAATCATGTACTTAACAATGGGCATGAAATTTTCTAGCTCAATTACCAATAGCTGTGACTCTGAATACATTTATTTTTCAGTGAACACCCTTGAAAATCTAAAATCTCCTGACTGCCTGTGAAATTTTTAAATCCTGAAACTAGTTTCTGGGTCTAAAATATCATATGTTCCTGCTACTTGTCTTCAGATAGTTTTGAAGTGGTGTTTTGTTTTTTTAAAGTGTGGTTCCACAGTCCAGTGGCTATTTTAACTTCCTACCTTTGAAACTGGTTATTTAAGCCTATGTTTTCAATGTAAGACATAGTCTACTCAAAAGTTTCCATTAATTTGACAAGTAGAATGCTAAATACTCACCTGAAATCTCTATCTTCAGAGCATTGTTTTGTTTCCTGGATAGAGTGTGGGACACAGAGTCCCTGCAATGTCTCAGCAATTCTCTGCAATTGTTTCCTTTTAAAAAGATTTTATTTATTTAAATTTATTTATAGAGAGAAGAAAAGGGAGGGAGGAAGGGAGGGAGAGAAACCTCAATGTGCGAGAGATTCATAGAATGGTTGCCGCTCGCACACCCCCACTGGGGACCTGGCCTGCAACCCAGGCAAGTGCCCTGACTGGGAATCAAACAGGCTACCTTTCAGTCTGCAGGTCAGCACTCAATCCACTGAGCCACACCAGCTGGGGCTTTTCTCTGAAATTCTAAAAATGCAGCAAAGGAATGTCTGAGTTTGAAAGGTTAAGTACACTTTTTCTCAGATTCCCATTTACATTTTTCAAAAAATAAATTCATGAAAAGAAAAAAACATACATGGATATTTTAAAAATACTTGTCAAGAGCAACATCTTCAAGAAGGTAGTGGATTGTGGGCTGGAGTTATGCCTAATTCATCTTTTTATACCCCCTCAACCCCACACAAGAGTTTAGCTTGGGAATACTTGAGCATGTTCTTGGCTTTATCATTAAAGAACATTTAACAAGTGAGTGATTGTATTTTGCATACAGCATAGCAGAAGGTGAGAGGAACAACACTGTCGAAGAGACAGGTAATAAAGGCCAAGTATTCCACAGAACAACAATAACAACAACAACAAAAAACAACTATACACAATATTAGCACTCTGGGAGTGGTCAGAAATTCATTCTTTCAATAAATAAGTGCCTTTGTATGCCAAGCACTGAGATGGGCAACTTTGGAATCTTGGAGGAAGCACCTCCTTAAACACAAACCCAAACAAATTAAGGTGGTTTTTTTTCAAATTAAGGTTTTTAAAGTGGATTCTGCACTACTTCTCAGCAATAAAAAGACATGAATTTAAAAAATGAGTTACTGATACTAGCAATAACATATATGAATCTCAAAATAAATGATGCTGTGAAATGAGCCAAAAGATTCCATTTATATAAAATTCTAGAAAATACAAACAAATCTATAGTGAGAGAAAGCAGAGCAGTGGTTGGAAATCACTAGAGAGAAGAGTTACAATAGAGCAAAGTAAACAGGGCATGATGCACATGTTCACTGTCTGGGTTGTGGTGATGGTTTCACAGATGTATCATTATGTCAAAACACAATGAACTGTATACTTCAAATACTGTATGACAAACTATCTCAGTAAAGCTTTTTTTTAAAGCCAGAACAAAAATGTGGGGAGGGGGAGTAGGAATGGGAAGAAAGAGAATGAATTCTACGGATTCATGCAATTTTTTCTTGCTCAAGGACACCAGATGGTGTCTGATTATAAGATCGTTTTTCAGTATTTTGCTTCGGTTTTAACTGCCAGGATGGTGTCTTGGCTCAACTTTCTAGTCTTATGCAGAACTGGCCTATGGAATACAGCGCTTCAGCTGGTCTGGACTCCTCTTGGACCCAGAATGCAGCTTGGACTCTTTGTCTCCATATCCACTTGCTCGGATGTTTCCTCCATTCTAACTGATCCAAATTTTCTCTCCTTTCAGGCCTAGCTAAGATAAGATATATTTCATAGTCTTTCCAATCCATTCCTGCAGAATTCTAAATTTCTCTAGTATTTATAATCTAAACTGCTCTTTTGACACCTTTTTGCTGCTTATTCACTTTCATGTGCATGTCTTCTCTTCTCAACTAGATTCTGAACCTCTTCAGATCTGGGATTGGGTTATACATTATCTTTATGTCTCTCCCAAGGCACTTAATAAGTGCTTAATATGTGTCAGCTTTAAATCACCTCACTTTGATAGTCTTTCCAAAGTTACTTTCTCAGCCATTATCTCATTTGATCATTACACCAACACTAGGAGATTGGAGGAGCTAAAAAGTATGTTATTTCCTCCTTTTGACAGATAAGGAACCTGAAGCTCCAGGTCACTCAGTTTGTCAGAGACAGAGATGGGACAGATAATCCCATTTGAAGCTTTGATCCTATTCAAGGCTTCCCATGACTCTTGACTCTACCCTTCTACCTTAAGATACACCATTGCATCCTTCACCTTCTCATTTCCCAAATACTTTAGAGCTTCTTGGCCAAAGCTTTGTAGTACCATATTAAAAAACTTTACAAAATGAGACATGAAATTTCAGTAGATTCCTGATCAGCCCTGAGTCATCCAAACATGCCTCCTATTTTTCCCAAGCGCCATTTGTTAGGGGCATTATGACTGATATTTAATGATGCTGCACTACAGAGCTGAAGAAGCATAAATGATTTTAAAAGCCTTAGAAAATTACAGCACTTTAGTATTAAGCATGAAAGGTGACAGCTGACAAGATGAGTAGGAATATAAAGTTTCTGCACTGGATTGCACTATTCTGTGTATTGCTAGAATAATTCTCTAGCTGGTACTAAAAGAAAAGGTTAAACTCTACCACCTAGCACACCTAGACTGAGATTCCTTCCCTGCCAGCTAGACTATCAGCTTCTCCTCTGATGCAAGAGACTTGATACCTTGGTGCAATTTACTTAGCATCAAATATTATTTTTGAAATAATTCACCTAATGACAGATTTCAGTTAGCTTTGGAAAGAAGATGGTGGGTGGTAGGGTTTAAGACATCCAGAAGGTGGGGGGACCCCCTTGAGAGGAACAACAACCTTTGGTTGAAGTCCCTAGGCAACCTGAGGTTAAGCCCATGGAGGAAGTCAGGGAAATTGTCTCCCTCCTCCATCATTGTCTCTCTCCCTCCAACCTCTTCCTGGGATACCCCTAGGCTAAAACCAGTCAGGGAATATGGCGACCTTGAGATCCTTACAAGTAGTCCCAACCGGCTACCCAGGGTGTTAAAGGGCAAAATATGGATCTGGGGGTGGGGGGCAAATGGAGGATATCCAGCTCATTGGTCTAGAGCTGGGCAGGTCACCTATAGTCTGGCCAATGAAACATGGGAACGTCTGGTGGGTGCTTCTGGGAAAGAATTTCTTGCCTTACTGTTATAGGAAGAATGCCTTTTCTTCTTCCTTCCTGTTTGGCATGTGTCGAGAAGTCTCTGCACCTTCAGCTCCAGACTTCTCATTAAGCAAACAATAAATGTCCACATATTTAAGAGAGAAAGAGAGATGAACGAAGAGTGAGAGATAAAGGAGAGGGCAGAGGCGCTTGGAGGAGGATCGTGGAGAAGCCCACCCAGGGGACAGAGTTGCTGGGCAGCGCCTGGGGGAGGAGACTCTGAGGTAGGGGTGAGCGGCAGCTCTGAGAAGGTTCAAAGGGCCACTGGGTCAGGTTTCGACCCTTAACATTGGGCCAGCGCCACCCTGAAGAAGTCACCTGACGTCTTTGCGCCTTAAGTTTCCATTCAGTAAAATGGGTCTGATAGTGACGTTGTAGGACGCTGTAAATGAGGAGAAGCAAGGCAAGTAAAACGCTCCGCACCGCGCCCGACTCATCAGAGGCCCCCAGTAGAAGTTGGCAATCACTACCATTTTATCAATGTTCGCCCTCAATGTGAGACAGGTACACAGGAGAAAGCGTTAAGAAGCCCTCCGGGTACTGACTTTCCAACCACCGACTCCGAATCCCAGTTCTGCCGCCGTCGGCGCCCAAGGGCGTGAGCGCGGGGAGGGGTGGAACCTGCCGTTCCCGCCTCGGTCGTGGCCCCGCCCCCTTCGCTCTCCCGCGACTTCCCGTGTTCTTTCCGCTTTTTCCCCTCCGAACTTCCCCCGCGGTCCTCCGAAGCCTAGTTTCCCCCACCTCTGCGCTGGGCCGGAGTGAGAAGTTCCGGAGCCCGGACGCGGGCGGGGTCCCGGGTGTCGACGCCCCAGCTCGCTCCGCTTTGCCCCTGGGGCTTCAGCCGCCCCTGGGTATGCAGGTTTGCTTCACAGGGTCTCCGGGCGGCGTTGCGGGGGGGAAAAGGAGCCCTGGGAGGGTCAATCCCACGTCTGAGGCCGCCCTCGGCCTTGGGAAACCGGCTTCCAAGACAGAAGGCAAGTAGGCGCCGGAGAACCAGCTCCGCATTTTAATTCATGTCGGGCCCTATAAGGGTCACATCTTGTGAAAATACCTGTAAAATCAATTTAACGTTCAGTGCAGCGTGTAAAGACAGCTCTAAGAATTTAAAAGACGCCTGAGTCAGAATATTGAAATACTTGGGTCGCTGTAGCAGCGCTTTAACACGTTTGAGTGCAGAGGGTGGAGAATGCAGCCTGTTTGCCGCCGTCGTCCACGCCCTGTAACATTTAAAAGGGTAAAGAAAATCACCGTAAAAAAAAAATTCAAGTGGGCAGTTCCATTAGGGAGACAATAGCACTCTTTAGAAATTTAGGGTGGTCCTCAGTTTCGTGTGTGAAACTTGCCTGCAGAACTTTTATTTGCAGGCTTAGATCAACGATAAACAGAATTGCGAAAACACCGAGCTTACCTAAGTAGTGGCTTTTGTTAACAAGTAGGTTGTGTTATTAATTCTTAATGTCTTTCCAAGACAGGAATCGTTATCTCAGTTTTGCAGGTGGAAAGAAGTTCGGCGCACAACACACAAAAAACGTTTCTCTCAAATTCGCTAACAACAGCTGAACTGCAAATTAAGTCTAGCATTCTGACTCCTTAGCTGCGTTCCACTCTAGACCATGTTACAAAACAAATGAGTAGTTCCTTTGATGTTATGAGGGAGTAAACCAAATGCTCTGTGAACACGAAGTGTTAAATCATAATAACCTTATATGTCTGTTCTGCTCTGGGAGGCACAGCTTTCCTTTGGAGTTTGATAACTTAGAGGAGGGGATGGAGCAGCAAAAGAGAAAGTAATGTCAAGGGAAAAAATTTGTCTCCAGAGCCCAAATTGCCCATCTCCACTGCCCCTTTGTGTTGATGTCATTCTTTTCAGTTTACTTTATGTTCTGGCAAAACACCCATAGCCCATGTCCTGGCCTCAGCTGCATTAACTACACCTTTGCATTACTGTTTTGGCGATGACCTCCCTGTGCATCTTGTCACGCTCTTCCCTAATTCTGTTATGTGAAAACCAGTTGTGTAAATGTGGAGTGATTTGTCACCCAGGAAGGGGTTTCTGGAGTTAATGATCAAAAACTACCAACCCGTCTTAGATGAAAGAAGTTAAAGATGTGCAAGAAATTATTGTGGAATTTAAGAACTGAGTGATTGAGGGGGGAGTAGATTTTGAATGATTGGGAAGCAGCAGCTCAGTTTTAGCTTAGAAATAATGGTGGAGATAGGGGGCACCCTCCTGCATTAGACTAATGAATTAGAAAATTTTCTTGCCTAAGAAGGCTCCATTTTAGGCAGCTTATAATAAGTGGAAACATTTACATGTTTAGAATGCAAAATGTTTTGTTAGTGATAAGTCAGTTTGTCTATAAAACACGTATAAGAGCTTGGGACCCAGGATGTGTGATATACTCCCTCCCTGTTAAGAGGCATCCCTGAAGTTCCTCCCCAGCTTGTAGACAATAGAAATTTGAACCCAAGATAGTTTCCTCTGGAGCAGCCAGCCAGTTTATTCATTTTTTTTGTTTATTTTCTCTCTCTTGATTCCAAAGATAAGAATATCAGATGGCATCTGGGGATTTCTGCTCACCTGGGGAGGGAATGGAAATACTCCAACAAGGTAAGGATAGCCATTTGCAAGAGGCTTTTTTTTTTTTTTTTTGAAGATTTTTATTTATTTATTTTTAGACAGAGGGGAAGAGAGGGAGAAGGAGAGGGACAAACATCAGTGTGTGGTTGCTTCTCGAGCATCCCATACTGGGGACCTGGCCCCGTAACCCAGGCATGGCCCTGACTGGGGTTCACAGGCCGGTGCTCAATCTACTGAACCACACCAGCCAAGGCTTTTTGCAAGAGATTTGATGATTTATCCAGAGAGGTTTTATCTAGGTTCTATAAAAAAAAGGATTTATAATGTTTACCAGTATTGTTCTTCTCACAGAAGCTTATGTTTCTAGGGAAATTAGGATACGTGAAGATTCTCAAACACTGTCTTATTAGAAAACAGATTATACTGACTCCTGTTTAGTGTGTTTGTATCGTAGACTAAAAACTCAAGATGCTCCCATGCTGTGTGAGCAAACATATTCAGAAGATAAGGGTAGCCAGAAAATTCCTTAAAGGCTTTCTTCCTACCTATGTCTTAAATTTTTTCATCTTGTCTCCAAAATCTCAGATCCTTCCATATGTTCAATTCTTTCCATATCTCAAATCCTTTCTGTGTCTTGAATCCTTCACGGACTTGAATCTTCTATATTTTGACCATTTTCATATTGATCCTTCTGCCTTGTGAGGAAAAAAAAGAGATTTCTTTTTCCTTTCTCTAAAAGGACTTTGGATATGATGGTCCAAAGAAATTGAATGTTTGGTAAGTAGGAATAAAACAGAAGACCCCAGCAGAAAGCACATCAAAAAAGAGATGGAAAGAAAGCCCCTCGAACATATGGAATTACAATAGGATCCCATATGTTCTTGACTTTTTGTCATGCATGTGTTGTTCTGCGTCCCGGTGGGTGACTCAGCTCTGTTTACACTAAGGAGAAATTTGCTCAGTTAAATTTTTAAAGAGTGTATGTTCAGACTTCCTTATAAGAGTAGAGATTATATCCAAAGTTGGAACTTTGCATGTGGTTTTTTTTCCCCTTCCTGAAGAACTGTAGTTATTCTGTGTGACTGAGACATTTTGGGTACTGGGCTCATCCCTACTAAAGGGTCCCTTATTCTTGATTTCGATTTGTCTCACACTCTTCAGCTGTGTTTCCATTTTCTAAGATCTTACTTTTATTAAAGACTCATCTCTTAATTCTTGATTAATGCGCTTGTATATAATATAATGCTTGTTATTTTGAGCATTGCCTCTATTTGTGGATATATATTTAAAAAATTTTTTTAGTTTTGAAAAAATTTTTTAAAGATTTTATTTATTTATTTTTAGAGAGGTGAAGGGAGAGAGAGAGGGAGAGAAACATCAATGTGTTTCCCTCTCATGTACCACCTACTGGGGACCTGGCCAACAACCCAGGCATGTGCCTTAGACGGGGAGTTGAACTGGTGACCTTTGGTTTGCAGGCCGGCACTTAATCCATTGAGCCACACCAGCTAGGTCTCTATTTTTTAATTTAATTAGAATTAGAAAACTTCCCTACCAAAAACCTAGGTGTTTTTTTTTTGAAATGACTATTAAGCTAAGAGTTATGATCATTTATATAAATTAAGAGTCTATATCTTACTTGCTTTTTGTCTCAATGGGGGACATCCCATTAAGTGTGCAGCAAACAGCTTCCTCCTTGTAACCTGAGTGAAGAGGACTTGTTACAGAACCCACACTTCAGCAAACTGCTGTTGAGTCTCTCACAACATGTGGACGAGAGCGGCTTAAGTCTCTCCCTGGCAAAGGAACAGGCTCAGGTAAGGTCCCTGGTTGAAGGGATGATAGAAGGAAGGAAAAGTCTTCTGAGAGAAAAGTTCCTTCTTGAGATATTTTTTATTTTCTAGGCATGGAAGGAAGTTCAACTGCATAAGACAACATGGCTGAGGTCTGAGGCTTTACATAGAGTAATTCAAGAGCTGCTTGTGGACTACAATGTGAAGATACAAGATGCAAATTTAACTTCTGAGGACAAAAAGGTGAGGCAGGAGAGATGAAGTAGGGTTTGGTTGCCACAGGAATAAGCAGGCCAACTATGGCTTCATATAATTATATGACCTGGGGGAAGA
This sequence comes from Sturnira hondurensis, assembly GCF_014824575.4. Lineage (NCBI taxonomy): Eukaryota > Metazoa > Chordata > Mammalia > Chiroptera > Phyllostomidae > Sturnira > Sturnira hondurensis. The sequence goes on from NW_028095988.1 coordinate 10,951,232, forward strand.
AGAAGCTTCACATAATGGCTTATCAAAAATAAATGGACTTCAGTTATGGGGGGAGAGGTGGGTGGCACATAACTACAGTCCGTTTTGAAGAGAAAGATCAACAGGAGAAGGCACTGCCAGCTGAGAAGTTATCTGAAGGGGATGACATATTTGAGGACTTGGACAGTGTGTGAAGAACAGGTTCATGAGGATGGAAGAGATGGAGTGAACAATTTTAGAGTAACCTCTTCTTGTTTTTATTCTCTCTCTTAGTTTCAAGAGACCCTTGAGCAGCGGCTACTTGTGACTGGACTAGTACAGCTCTTAGGTCCTAGCCAGGAGCGGGAGACTCCTCCACTGCTAGGACTGGAGAAAATAGACCTCCTGGAGCTCCTGCCACACTCAGAGGTTGGGGATGAACAAATATTAGCTTAACTGCTCCTATATATTTGAACATTTCTTTTGTTTTATTGTTTTTATAAAAATGTACATGTTGCCCTGGTTGGTGCAGCTTAGTGGATTGAGCACCAGCCTGTGAACCAAAGGGTCACCAGTTTGATTCCCGGTCAGGGCACATGCCTGGGTTGCCTTTCCCATCCCTGGTTAGAGGCTTGCAAGAGGCAACCAATCAAGATTTTTCTCCTTCTCTTCCTCTCTCTCTCTTAAAACGATAAATAAATAAATAAATTTTTCAAAAAATTAATTAAATAAAAAAAGAAATTCAGCTTGACATGTATAGTGTTATACCCTCCATGCTTGTACAGAGAACTAATCTGTTTTCACTTAATATATTTTGGACTTTTTTTCAAGTTGATCAATAAATGTAAATAAGATGATAAACCCTAATGTACTCAGCATGGTGTCCAGGCACATAGTATTCAGTATTCTTATTATATCATGGGTTTAAATAAACAAAGGATTCCATTGTATGAATATAACAGAATTTGTTTAGCCTTATTGATGGAAATTAAAGACATTTTTACATTTTCGCTGTAAGAGACCACACTGATGTGAATATATGTGTCTTTGCCCTTGTATGATTATTTCCCCAGTATCAGTGCTCAAAGTGGGGTCACTGGTTCAGAGGATACCACACATAGAACATATTGGTGCATATTGCCAAACTGTTTTCCCGAAAGGTGTCTTCAGTGCCCCTGGTTCCCCACATTTTCATCAATATGGGGTTTTTTGTTTTAAAGATTTTATTTATTAATCTTTAGAGAGGAAGAGAAGGAGAGGATGAGAGAAATATCAATGTATGGTTGCCTCTCGTGAGTCCCCCGCTGGGAACTGGCCTGCAACCCAGGCATGTGCCCTGACTGGGAATGGAACCGCGATCATGTGGTTCGCAGGCCCGCGCTCAATCCACTGAGCTACGCCAGCCAGGGCTTCATCAATATGTGTTTGACAGTCATATTCTTCTTTGCTAATTTGACAGGCTAAAAATGCATCTTCCTGTTTAGGCATTTGCCATTATAAACAGTGCTCTGGTGATTTGCCCTGATAATTTTATTTTTATATACATCCTTACTAAAAGCATTAAAGTTTTTTTGAAAATGAATCTCCCTGCCCTGGCTGGTGTAGCTCAGTGGATTGAGCGCGGGCCTGTGAACCAGACGATCGCGGTTCGATTCCCAGTCAGGGCACATGCCTGGGTTGCAGGCTGGTTCCTTGCAGGCTAACTACCAGCAGGGGACGCACAAAAGGCAACCATACATTGATGTTTCTCTACCTCTCTCTTTCCCCTCTAAAGATAAATGAATAAATAAAATCTTAAAAAAAAAAAAAAGAACTCTGGTCTCAACTAAAAAAAAAAAAAACAGAAAACGAATCTCCCTGATGTCTCTTAATGCATTTCCTTTGGTTATCATTGAGATTGTTGTCCTCATGTATGCACTGGCTGGTCTTCCCAGTTCTGACAGCCTATTTGTATCTCTCTCTTTGTTTCTGTGGCTGCAGGATTTTGTGTGGATGAGAGCCCGGCTCCCACTTGAAGTGGAGGAGCAGCTCAAGAAGAAATGTTTCACTCTGCTTTGCTACCATGATCCCAATTCAGGTGAGTGCTGGCTTTCCGTGTTCTGTTCACAGCTGGCCCTCAGGGCTCCTGGGTGGCTCTTACGAGAACAATGTATTTGAATTTTAGATTTGGAATAGAATCTGGGAAGCATAGGAGACACTGGAGATGTTTGTTTCTTTGCTGGTAGAACAAAAATAAGGAATTTTGTGAGAACTCCTTTTATTCAGTAAGGTGACAAGCTGGAGTGTCCTCTTGCTGCAGCAAAGGATGAGTTTGTTTACAGGAGAATCAGAATGGAATATGGAGGAAAGTTCAGGCTAATAGGTATTCCTATTCCTTTATAATGTTTTTATTTCTATAATTTAAGGATTAAGGGCCAAATGTGGAATTAAAGGTAAGAGTGAAGAGAACATAATTAGGAGAACTGGTCCATTTTTAACAGGACATTAGAAGAAAACCTGGAAGAAGACAGAATTTCTAGGACTAGAAGTAGGATAGGGGCACTGAAAAATGGCCTTCAAAGGGCCATAGCAGTTAGGGTTTTCCTGTCCAATCAGAGCTCTGTCTCTTCGGCCAGATTCAGATAGTGAAACCCTGAAGGCAGCAAAGGTATGGAAACTGGCAGAGGTCCTGGTGAGTGAGAAGCAGCAGTGCCAGGATGCCAAGAGTCAGCAGAAGGAGCAGTTGGTGCTGCTGGAGAAGAAGGGTGCTGCCTACTCCCAGGTTTGTCTAGTGGTGGGGTAGCCTCTTCTCTTTCACCCCGACCCCTGGACACTTTTAGGGAAGACAGGGACTTCCGATTTGCTTTCTTTTCTACTGTCTTTTCTTTACACCCTCTTCCTCTTGCCTCCTGGGGGCTCAGGTGCTTCTCCGCTGCCTCGCCTTACTGCAGAGACTTCTTCAAGAGCACCGGCTGAAGACTCAGTCTGAGCTAGACCGCATCAATGCCCAGTACTTGGAGATTAAGTGCGGTGCCATGATCCTTAAGCTGAGGTGAGTTTTGACCCCTGTGGATCTAAGGGACAAACCACCCTGCAGCCCTTGCCCTTGTCTCGCTCTCCTTGTGTGGATCCAGTAAATGTTATTTTTATTAGCCTTCAGATTACCCCAAAGCTTTCAACATTCTTGATTCATTTATTTTAAAGCTTTCTGAAATAGGTACTTGACTATGAGGTAAACTGCTCAGGAATTCAGAGTGCCCTTGTTTAATTTGTCACTGCCTAGTCCACACCTTTGACCATGGGCACGTACTATGTCCCATTCCTAACCCTGTTTCTATCAGGGATCCTCAGCTTCACATTTCTCTTTCCTCTGTCAGGATGGAGGAGCTAAAGATTCTGTCTGACACTTACACTGCTGAGAAAGTGGAAGTTCATCGTCTCATTAGGTGAGAACTCCTGAAAGTTTGGTACAGCTCTTCAGAGCTGGTTCCCACACTCTCAAGACTCATTCATTTTAACATGTTCCCATTCTTTTTTTTTTTTAATTTTTATTTATCTTTAGAGGGGAAAGGAAGGAGAGAAGGAGAGAAATATCAATGTATGGTTGCTTCTCCTGAGTCCCCTGCTGGGAACTGGTCTGCAACCCAGGCATGTGCCCTGACTGGGAATTGAACCACGATCGTCTGGTTCTCAGGCCCACGCTCAATTCACTGAGCTACACCAGCCAGGGCAACATGTTCCCATTCTTGTCTACTTTCTGAGGAGACAGATCCTTATATTGTATCTTCTGTGCCTGGGCTCTTAGGGACCGTTTGGAGGCAGCCATTCATCTACAAGAACAGGACATGGAGAAGTCTGGACAGGTCCTAAACACCTATGAGGTCCTTGGGGAGGAGTTTGACAGGCTGGTGAAAGAGTACACCCAACTCAAGCAAGCAGCTGAGAACAAGCGCTGGGCACTCCAGGAGTTCAACAAGGCCTACTGCTGAACTTGGCTGGCCAGGAGGCGTGGCTTGTGTACTGGTGCTGCCTCCTCCTCTTCCTGCTAAAAGGAGCACCTCTGCCTGGGGCTGTCGTCTTTCAAGGGCATGCAGAATGCTTGGTGGAAACACTGCAGTCATTTGGGCACCCTTCTGGTTCCTCTTCCTGTTTACAATGACTGAATCTCTTCTGCAAAGTGTATCTGATTTATATAATTTTATGCACGGCTATTTTTTCAGTGTCAACCCTTTATTGTATTTGATTATCTCCTGAATAAAGTGATACTATTGAGTCTTAAGTTTTAGTCATTTTTCCTTTGGGCAAAGATGGAAACAGAGTATCAAAGGCTGTGAGGGTAAGGAGGGGAACTGAGTGTAAACAAACAGACAGACCTATAGTTGCTTACACAAAGGGCGGGAGGTAGAAGTGCCAGCCTGTCCACATGGAGTTGGACTTCATTCTTAGAGAGCAAGAGTAGATTAAAACTGGGCTTGCTCTTGAAAACCTATAATCTACAGAGGAATGTTAGATGTTAAGGCAGGTGGGAACTATTCTGTCACTGGTTGTCAGTGGGGGGGTGTTACGATAAAGCAGCTAGGCATCCAGTTCTTGTTACAGGAAAGGACACAGGCCACTGTGAGCCTGGTTCCCTGTGGTGTGGTTGGAGGGTCACTTCTTTTTCCAAAAGTGGAGGGTGGGAGGGGATCACTTTGAGAAACCAAGTTTCATGGTCTACATAGACCAAGGGAGGGCCCTGGCTAGTGTCAAAGTCGGCTGAGCAGAAGCAGAAGACCATCCTTATACCCTAACCCTTCATAATAAAAGGTAAAGCAAATCACTTGCAGAACTTGGAGTAGAATAACTCTCCATAAGGAAACGGGGGATATATCTCTTGCACATCAAGGTTTCTCTCCCTCTTTCTCCCTCCCTTCCCCCTCTCTAAAAATAAATAAATAAAATCTTTTTTTAAGTAAATGATTAGCCCAGAGTACAGAATGAGTTACCTAAAGAGCAAGTTTCTCCAAAGAACAATCTATTATATATCTATATATATAGAATATGTACAGTCAAATCTCGGTTCTTGAATGTCTTGGTTCTCAAACAATTCAGTTCCCAGCCAAGTTGTTCATGGAAAAAAAGTCTCGTTTGTCTACCAGCCCTTTTGGGCTGATACCTGTATGATCAGTCACATGTCTCTCAGGCAACGAAGGAGATTTGGTTTTCAAACAAATCACTTCCAGAGCAGTTTTACAGAATGAATTAAGTTTGAGAACCGAGGTTCCACTATAGATATATAATGAGATTTATTTTAAGGAATTGGCTCATGTGATTGTGGAGCTGGCAAATCAAAAGTCTGTAGGGCAGGCTGCAGGACGGAGACTCAGAAGTGGTGCTGCAGTCTCCAGTTAGAATTTCCTCTCCAGGAAACCTCAGGTTTTGCTCTAATGCCTTCAACTGACTGCCCAAGACCCACCTAGATTACCAAGGGTACTCAAAGCCAACTGATTGCAGAAGTTGTCTAGTAGTCAGTGAAACCTGATTTCCCTTTTCTTATTACAGGTAAAATGCCATTGAGTAATATCAAGTATATGAATCATAAGCCTATGTATTAGGAATGGAAACTTTACAAAATATTTATCTTTAGAGAGAGGGGAAAGGAAGGAGAAAGAGTGGGAGAGAAACATCAATGTGTGGTTGCCTCTCATGTGTCCCCTATTGGGGACCTGGCCTGCAACCCAGGCATGTACCCTGACTGGGAATCGAACCCACGACCCTCTGCTTCACAGGCCCGTGCTCAATCTGCTGAGCTACACCAGCCAGGGCAAGAATGGAAACTTTTTATTTGGAAAAAGTTTAAGCTAACTACTTGAAGTTTATTTCAACATCATTTAAAAAAGTGTATTTTAGATGAACAAAGGGAGATGATGTAAAGACACTGGAAAAGATGGTCATCTACAGGCCAAGGAGAGTCCTGGAACAGATCCTTCCATCAAGGCCCTCAGAAGGAGCCCATCCTGCCCACACCTTGATTTGAACTTCTGGACTCCACAACTAGCCTCCGTAAAGAAATGCAGCTGTGCCGACACCTTGGTTTCAGCCTAGTGAGATCTGCGTCAAATATCTAGCCTCCAGAACTGTAGATAATAAATTCATGTTCTTTTAAGTCACTAAAAACAAACAAACAAACAATCAAACAAACGAACAAACTATTTTAAAGACTGAAGAAACTAGTAAAATACAGAAAAGTCTTAGTTGTAATTGTTACAGAAAAGCAAAGAAGAAATCCAGGTAATCAAAATTTGACTTTGAAATGTGATTTGATATTTACATATTGAAATGATATATCTGATACTCCGGACATTCACAATATTTAATAAACTGAATATTTTCCCAATCAAAAAAATTAAAATTAAGCCCTAGCTGGTGTGGCTCATTGGATTGAGCACTGGTCTACTAACTGAAAGGTTGCTGGTTCAATTCCTGGTCAGGGCACATACCTGGGTTGCAGGCCAGGCCCCCAGTTGAGGGCATGCAAGAGGCAAACCGATGGATGGTTCTCTCCCTCTCTTTTCCCGCCATTCCCCTCTCTCTGAAAATAAATAAACAAAATCTTTTTAAAAATTAAAATTAAGAAAATATTAAAGTATTTGTTTAATTCTTTTAAGAACATGAACCCATTGCATGCTAACATAAATAAGACATTTTAATGAAAATTATTTTCCAAAACAAAAAAATGTAATAAGAAGAATGACATCCTTTTATATTTTTGAAATCTCCTTTATATCTGGCTTAATAGAAAACAACTGAATTCTCATATGTGTTCTCTGTGATAGTATGTGACTTTGGTCAATAACGAAAGTCTATCCTCGCATGGACATGTAGACGGTCCTCTTGCACCTCCTAAAAGGGTCTTAGGGAGCCACCAAGGTCCTTGGACCACATTTTGGGAAACATTGTAAAAGAAAAAGCAATGAGTTAGAAATTAGAAGAACTGGATTCTTACTTTGGCTCCTCAGACTTTTAAAAAAGATTTTACTTAATTTATTTTTAGAGAGAGAGGAAGAAAGGGAGAAAGAGAGGGAGAGAAACATCCATTAGTACCTAGCCACAACCCAGGGGTGTGCCCTGACCAGGAATCAAACTGGTGACCCTTTGATGTATGGGATAACACCCAACCCACTGAGCCACACCAGACAGGCATTTGGCTGTTTAATTTAATTGAAAATAGTTTTGTTCAAGACCCTCAGTTTTCTCATCTACAAGGTAGGTATATTAAAAATTTCTACCCCATAAGATTATGTCTTTTTTTAAAAATAACTTTTTATTTCTTTTTTTTTAAAGATTTTTTATTTATTTATGTATCTTTAGAGGGGAAGGAGAGAGGGAGAGAAACATCAATGTATGGTTACCTTTCGTGCATCCCCTGCTGGGAGTTGGCCTGCAGGGAACCGGCCTGAAACCCAGGTATGTGCCCTGACTGGGAATTGAACCACGATCCACTGGTTCGCAGGCCTGTGCTCAATCCACCGAGCTACACCAGCCAGGGCCCATAAGATTATGTCTTGAAGATTAAGTGAGATAATATATTTAAAGTGCCCGGCATGTGGTAGAGCTTCATAAATAGTACACCTAGGAGGACTATTATGAAATTGCTATGAGGCAAGAGTGACTGCTAAAGATTGGACAGTTACAGGAGCCTACAGAGTGAGGAACCTTGGCGAGGCCTTCAAAAGAAAAGGGTGTAAACAAGCAGAAAGACCAGGCCGAGATCACAGATTTTATGCACATTAAATTTTTTTCCATATAATATAAACATGATTATAAATAACTTGGAAAATACAATTTTTTCTATGTACTGCAGTCATTCTGTTTGCACAATTTGTAATCTGCATCACTTAATGGCATATCATTGGCATTTCTCCACATTATTAAATTTTCCCTGACAACATTGATTCTACTGGTTGCTTAAGATTTCATTGTAGAGATGATATATTTAATCACATCCCTGTAGAACATCCAACTTATTGTTTTATATTTTTTTTTGTAATCCTAAGAAATGCTACACTAGGTTTTTTTCTTAATTAATCTTTGTCCTAGTTTGTAAAGATTGTCTGGGATAATTTTCTAGAAGGGAAATTATAAGTGATATGCCTTAAAGTTAAGATCATAGTCTCTAGAGTTACTTCACTTGGATGTGTTGACCCCATGTAAATCCATACGTAGGGCAGCAAGTCATTTACCCTTTCTAAGACTTGGTCCCTTCACCCGTAGACGGATAACACTTCCTGCCTCATGGGGTTCTTGTGAATGTAAAGTGCTTTTCACAGAAACTGACACAAAATGAGGGCAAATAAATGTTAACTGAAATTATTATCACAAATTAAATTTGTATACTTAATCACACACTCATGCACATACAAAGGTGTTTTTCTGGGCTATTGGTTTAGCTCTTTTATTATGTCTATTCTTGTACACTGTAACCCTTTATTTATTTATGTATTGCTTATTTTTCATAAAGAGCTTGAGGTGAAGAGCAAATTTCTTCTTCTTTCTCCTTCTTTAAAAACTTTGCTTCTCTTGTCTGTTTTTTATTACAGGTGAATGGTAGAACCATTTTATCAAACAACAGAGGATTCCATTAGAGCTGTGGTTGGATGTTCTAAAAATGACAAATTGATGGGTAAGAATCAATATCTTTATAAGATCCATTTTTTCTAAGAACATGGCTTGTCTCTCCATTTTTTTCAGCCTTTCATTATATATCTCAGCAAAATTTTGTAACTGTCTTTTCACAGGTTCCTTACATTTTTCAGTAAGGTTACAGCTAAGTTTTTTATGGTGATGTTATTATAACCATTATGAATTGGGAAAATACTAATACAATAACTAAGACACACTGAAGCCTTCCTATGAGCAGAGTGGGTTCTAGATGCTTTACTGTATTAACTAATATAATCTTCAAGCAGCTCTATGAGATTTACATTCCCATTTTGTGGATAAGAAAACAAGCCAGAGGGGTCACAAGGTTAGTACACGAATGAGCAGGGCATCTGGTGCCACAAGCCGTGATCTTAACTTTCATGTTACTGGGATATTTTTTAAAACTGATTTTGTCTTCTAATTGGTTATTCTTAGTTTATAAGGAGGCTACATATGTTTTTTTTTATGAGGCAATTTTTAAAAAGATTTTATTTATTTATCTTTAGAAGGGAAGGAGAAAGGGAGAGAAATATCAATGTATGGTTGCTTCTCATGTGTCCCCTGCTGGGAACTGGCCTGCAACCCAGGAATGTGCTCTGACTGGGAATTGAACTGGTGACCCTTTGGTTCACAGGCCAAATCAATAAATTTATTGGTGAAAATAAAAAATGTGTCTTTTATGAAAAAAAAACTATATGGACTTTTTGGTCAACCCAATATAAAACATATGTAGAGCCCTGGCTGGTGTAGCTCAGTGGATTGAGCGCGGGCCTGGGAACCAGAGGACTGAGGTTCGATTCCCAGTCAGGGCACATGCCTCAGTTGCAGGCCAGTTCCCAGCAGGGGACACATGAGAGGCAACCATACATTGATATTTCTCTCCCTTTCTCCTTCCCTTCCCCTCTAAAGATAAATAAACTTTAAAAATCTTTAAAAAATTGAAAAAAACGAATATTTATGTAGCTCTGGCCAAATAGCTCAGTTGGTTAGAGTGTCATCCCTATACGCCAAGGTTGTGGGGTTAGTCCCTGGTTAGAGAACATGCAAAATCAAGCAATGAATGCATAAATAAGTGGAACAACAAATAAATGTTTCTCTCTCTCTCCCTCCCTCCCTACCTCCCTCCCTCTCTCTTTCTCTAAAAAATCAATAAATTAAAACAATTTTTCAAAGAGTGTTTATAGAAAGTGAAAATAACTTACCATGTTCTCTTTGGTGGCTATTAAAAATGATAAAATATTCTTCTGTCAGAGGAGCTCCAGCCAAGATGGAGGCATAGGGAGAGAAGCTTTGCCTCTTTGCACAACCAAGAGAAGGAAAAAAACAATTTAAAAACAAAAACAACCAGAACTGCCAGAAAATCAAACTGCATGGAAGTCTGACAACCAAGGAGTTAAAGAAGAAACACTCACCCAGACTGGTGTTCTGAGACAAAGAAATATGGCCCAAATGAAAGAAAAGATCGAAACTCCAGAAAAAGAACTAAGCAATGCAGAGTTCAAAACACTGGAAATCAGGATGCTCACAGAAATGACTGAGTAAAGCCACAAAATAAAGGAAGAAGTGAAGGCTATACAAAGTGAAATAAAGAAAAATATATAGGGAACCAACAGTGAAGGGAAGGAAACTGGGACTCAAATCAATGATTTGCAACAAAAGAAAAAAATAAACATCCAACCAGAACAGAAGGAAGAAACAAGAATTCCAAAAAAATGAGGAGAGGTTTAGGAACCTCTGGGACAACTTTAAACATTCCAACATTCATATCATAGGGGTGCCATAAGAAGAGGATCCTCTCTAAAGATAAATAAATAAAATCTTTAAAAAAAGACTGTCAACTGATTTCCCAAAAGAAACTTTGCAGGCAAGAAAGGGCTGGAAAGAAGTACTCAAGGACCTACGTCCAAAATTACTCTATCCAGCAAAGCTATCATTTAGATGGAAGGGCAGATAAAGTGCTTCCAGGATAAGGTAAGACCAAAGGAGTTCATCATCACCAAACCCCTTTATATGAAATGTCAAAGGGACTTAACTAAGAAAAAGGAGATCAAACCTATGAACAGTAAAATAACAACAAACTCACAATTGTCAACATCTGAACCTAAAAAAACAAAAGCAAACAACTAGAACAGATTCACAGAAATGGAGATCACATGGAGGGTTATCAGTGGGGAGGAGGAGGGGGAGGGGGAGAATAGGGGAAAAGGTACAGAGAATAAGAATCATAATTGGTAGGTACAAAATAGACAGGGGGAGGTTAAGAAAAGTACAGGAAATGGAGAAGCCAAAGAACTTATATATACAACCCATGAACATGAACATGAACATTAAGTGGGGGGAATGGTTGATAGAATGAGTGTACTGGGAAGAGGGGTATAAAGGGGAGAAAAAAGAATGGGTCAACTGTCATAGCATAATCAATAAAATACACTTAAAAATAAAAAATAAAAAAATCAAATGTTTTTCTTGTTCGGTTCATTTTTGACCTATTACATAAATAAATTTGCTAGTACCTAACCTTGTATTAATTCCTGGGATAAACCCTAACTGGTTGTGGTATATAATTATAATGTTAATATAATGTTGAATTTTATGTGTTAATCTTATTTTAGGATTTTGCATTTATATTCATAAGTGAGACTGATTTATAGATTGTTTTGTGTGTGTGATGGTGCTGTTTCTGACAGGTTTTGATATTAGGTATATTCTGGCTTCAAAAACAAATTGGGTAGTTTTCCATCCTTTTCTATGTTCCAGTACAATTTCTACTTTCTATTTGACAGATAAATACTGTATAATAGAAGATGACAAGGAAGAGAATGCAAATCAGCACAGATTATTTCGCCTCAGTAACTTGGCCACTTTTGTGGCTTAAGGACAGCTTTGATTGTGAAGCAGCAATTTGGAGCAGCAGGAAGGTCAAACAGGCCATTATTTTGGCATTGAAGACTTCGGCTTGGCTGGGCAGGGAGAGGTGAGTGAAGGTGGTCCTGGGGAGGGAAGTAAGTGCCGAGGGAAGAGGTCAGCACAAGAGAAGATGAAAGGAGGGTTTACAGTGATGGGCTGGAGGTGTTTGCATAAGGATATAAAAAAAAAAAAGGTCAGGTAGAAGAACTGGGCCTGAAGGTGAGGAATGCTGGAGTCCCATTGGAGGATGATCGGGGAGTGGGTTGTCCTTCCCTTACAGAAGTTTCCAGTGCTCTGTCCTGTTGCTCACTGGCTCTTGTTGGAAAAAGAAACATCATTTCTCACCCAGGATATTTGCCCTTTCCTTCTACCATCTCTGTCTTCATCCCTGCCAAGACCTACATCCAGTGGAGGGGTACAACAGTGATTCACATGCTCCTGGACATAAGAGCTCAGCATGGGGGGCAGAGCAGAAGAAGCAGAGTGTGGATAGACTTCACCAACTTTGACTTTGTGCTAAGGAAGAGTCCTTTATAAGATTCTCTACTTATTTCTCAGTCCTTTCCTTATACTTTCTACAATTCATATAAACAGGCCCGTAGTACATGCTGGTTGTTTTGTTGTTGTTGCTGTTGTTTGTAAACGATATGGGAAACTGCTGTAGGAAAGGCAGGGAGCTATGTGGAATGGAAGTACGAGAAACTGTATGCTATGTAGCTGAGGCCACTCTGAATGGAAAAAAAACCAAAAACAACAAAAAACCCAAACCGAAGACATAACAGACAAGTGAAATTCAGCCCACCTAAACTTACTTTAAGGATAGTTATAAATTCTAGACTCCTTTTACACCAATCCTTTTGAAAATTATTTTAACTGATGGCAAAGCTGACATTACTGTCTTACAGATTTTCCTTTCCTCTCTGCCTCTCACCCGTGGATGGGTTAGTTAACAATTAATAGAGCAGCCAGCTTGACGTGAGAAGGAGGATGCCAGGAGCACAGATGGCCCACAACCCGGATAATTAGCTTCTGAAGAAGAAACAACATCTACTAAGTCTTCTGTGAATGCAGTTTGGTTGGTCACAGCTGGGGCAGAGAACAAGCAAGCATCCTCGACAACTTTTTTTTCTCTCTGAAAATGTCAGCAGAGCACTCACCCACTTCCTTTGGACAACCACCTACTCATAAGGTCTGCAGGGGAGAATTCAAGTAAATATTGTAGGTACTCCACCCTAAAGGAGGGGGAACATAACTCTCCACTCCTTAAGTGTGGGATGTGCAGAGTGACTTTCTTCCAATGAGTATAAGATGGAAGGGGGGAGAGGGGAGAGTAATTCTACTATCGTGCTAGGTGGCAAAGGTCAGTATCAACAGTCATAAATGAGGTTGATAATATCTACTCTGGATATATGATATGATAAAAATGTACTTTATGCTCTTCCTCCCCCAAACCCATGGCCCCAATCTAATCATGAGAAAACCATCAGACCAGTTCCAATAGAGGAGCATCCTACAGTATTTCTGGCCAGTACTCCTCAAAGTCTTCAAAAAACAAGAAAATCTGAGAAACTGTCAGAGCCCAGAGGAGCCCACAACAACTATATGTAATACGGTATCCTGGATGGGACCTTGGAACAGAAAGAGGACATTAGATAAAAACTAAGAAAACTTGAATAAAACACGTATTTTAGTTAAAATGTTTTCAATAGTGGTTCATGAGTTGTAATAAATGTACTATAACTGATGATAATAATAAAGCCACGAGGAACTCGTATTTTCTTCTCAACTTTTCTGTAAATCTAAAACTATCCTAAGGAATAAAGTCTAATAATAATAATACCTGCAAAAATCAAATGAAGACTAAGATGGGACTAAAGCACCTCCAAACCCTTTTGGCTTCATAGGCATTTTCTTCTTTGGCTTTCGCAATTTCATCTTTTTGGGACACTTACATTGCCCAGTGGTGGTAGTGGTGGGGGGTCCTTACTGTTTATCCTACCCACAGCCTTCCTGTGTACCCCAGGACTTTGTCCCCCATGGGTGATGAAATTTTTGTCCCCCCAGAGATTTCATTCAATCTCACGGCTTCAGTCACTACTTCTTTGGCGATTTCCAAATCTTCTCCGGTTCAGGTCACTGTTTTTTCAACTCTCTAATACACAGCGCCCCCTAGGCGTCCAGTACAGCACTTCCAACCCCAAACTCTGCTTCTCCTGGAACCGGTTTCTCATTTCTGCCTCACAGAGAGGCCAACAACCCTAAGCATCGCCCCCAGAATTCTCTTTCTCCTGTCTTTCTGCCAGACAGACCCTAAGTTCTGTCAGTGTCTCCTCTTGGGGCCTTTTGTACTGTGTTCTCCTTACCATCCGGCTACCAAGCCCTCAGCACCTCTGGGCCCCCTGACTATAGGTATTCTCTTTCTCCTCCCTATGTCTTTCTGAGCAGGATAGTGAGTAGCTAGGGAAATTTCTGGGCTGGTGGAACGGAGAAACTGAGACAAGAAAATTAAACAAGCCAAACAGTTTGAGCAACTTACTGCTGGTGAATCGCAAGACTTATCTCCCCTAAGCAAGGACACTTGAGACTGAATGGCTTGTACCTCTCTCCTCCCTAACCAAAGAATACAAAGCTTAAATAAATCTCTTTGGCCTGCGAAATAAAGAACAAAGACCCAATTAATGTCATTTGTGCCAATTAAACCCAAGGACAAATGAAGTCAGGGAAACAAATAACAAAACCCCATTAAAAACCAGACCCAAGATAGAAGTAAAACAGTATAAGACCAAAGAATATTCCCAAAACCTCTATGTGCTCATTTTGATGCATTGGCATATTTAAAAAATGCAACTAGTGAGTATTCTGCTAAACCCTCCCATTAAGAGGTTTCATTGTTTTTTTCACCCACAGGGGAAGAAAAGATAAAGAGTGAGATGCAGTGCAGGCTCGCTCTCATGCCTGTGCCCCTTCCTGGGCATGGACTTTTTAGTTCCTCCTAAGTTCTAAGGGTCCCAGGGAGACTTGCAGCCAGGGGAGCAGTGGGCAGTGGCAGCTCCACCAGGCTTACCCCCGATCCTGTCTCCAGAGTCCCCCTTTTCGCTGACTTCCCAGGTGAGCTAACAGCAGAATACCACGTTGGCTAAATAACGCCTTTCCCGTAATATTTCTAGGCAGTCAAAGAATACTGCCTAAGCTCTCTTCCATTACTTCTTCTACCCTAAGTCCTCTGTCTCTGTAACCTTTCCTTCCCAGGTGAGCTAACAGCAGAACACTGCCTTTTCTCACTCCTTTCCTATAACATTTTTAGGGAGCCAAAGCAGAATACCGCCTAGGCTCTCTCTCTCTCCTGTTACTTCTTACTCCTGTTACAAGTCTTCCTTTATTTCTGTTGCCCACCTTAATAAACGAATTCTCAAAATCATCTGGACTCAAATTGTGAAATATTTCCTACAGAAATCAAGAACGCACACACTACAGGCGCGCCTGAGACAGACCTACTCCCGTCTGGTAACATTTCCTTTCTTCATTCCTTTCATTCTTTTCCATCCTTCTATCAGATATTGACAAAGGAAAATGTAGAGGTTCTCTCAGGCCTCCGCCAGGCAGTTCATGACTCCTCTCTACTGTAATTGTTCACCATGAATTTTTGTTTCTATCTTTGCGTGTGTTTGTGTGTGGGTGTGTTTAGGTGTTTATTTACATTTTGTGTTTGAAACACAGAATCACGAGGAACTAGTGGCTGAATTGCCACTATTCACAAACATAATATGCCTTACATATAAATCCTGTTTTAAGAGCACCAGCCATTAACCTAGTTTTCTCAGGGTTCAGATGGACCTAAGTAGTAGTAACACAAGTAGCACCTCTGAATTAGGTAACGGAAAAAGCTGGCATAAGACGGCTGCTGAACTCAATCAAATTAAAACCTGAAAACGTGGGTGTGAGAAGATAGGATAGTTTCAATTGTGTAAGAAAAGAGAACAAGATAGGGAACAGTTATTAGGACCAACTTTAAGTTAACCAATAAGAAACTTGTCGTCCCACCGAGCCAGCCAGGAGTCGAACCTGGAATCTTCTGATCCGTAGTCAGACGCGTTATCCATTGCGCCACTGGCCCCGAGACAACTGAGGTCGTTTCAGTAATAGTACTTGAAGCTTTTACTACAGGGTTTCATGGGACTTGTAGTCTCTTAATGAAATTCTGTGAATTCAGGAGGTATTCTGGGAGATTGAAGCGCGTCAAGAACCAGACCTTGAGATTGGTCGATCTTCTGGAACCACGCCGTACGTCACTGTACAGCCCATGGATTGGCGGGAAGGACTTGGGGGAGCCGGAGAGACGCTCTGGTTGTTAGGGTGACTCGTCCCGCCTTCCGGGGGCTTTTTCCCCTCCGGCTTTGTGATTGGCTGCTAATACCAAGGTGTCCCGGTGTAGACGGGGCGAGTGAAAAGATGGCGGCGATGGCGGTTGGTGCTGCCGGTGGGAGCCGCGTGTCCAGCGGCAGGGATCTGAATTGCGTCCCCGAAATAGCTGACACCCTGGGGGCTGTGGCCAAGCAGGGGTGAGGGGCCGGACCTCCGCGGGCGGAATGCGGGGTCCGAACTCGAGGACGGAGAGGGGCAGACTAGTCACCACCGAAAGGCAGGGGTGAGGGGGTCAGAGTAAATAAGATGGGTAGTCGGGGGAGAAGCCCCAGGCCCTGGAATGTTAGAAAAAAACCTTATTGGCGGAGGGGGGGCCGTGTGGTCACTGAGCTCAGAAATCAGGGGAGGTGTCTGTTAAACTAAAAACAAAAAAACAAAAACGGGCGTACAGACCTCCAGGGCCCTGGAGAGCGAAATTATTGTCTGGAAAGTGGGAGGAAGTGTTAGGGGCTAGGGAGAGAGGAGATAGCCTTTAAGGGGAAGGTATGGGCCGGTCTGGAGGTGACAGTCCTGGAAAACCAATGACGGCGGAGTAGAAAATCCACTGGGTGTGGATTTTCATCTTTTCTCCTTACTCATCTTTTCCATGGCTGTGTCTTGTGGAGATATTGAGGCACAGTTCAGCGGAAGTGATATGTCCCAAGGTGGGCTGAACTCAGCAGTCCAGTCCGTTGACTGATGGTGGCAGCCGAAAGGGTTGTGCAGAATCCAGATAGCCTTATCCAGTTGCTTGGATCTCTGGGCACTGCTGCTCTTTACATGACGACTCCGGGTCTGTCGCGGTTGTAGGTTTGATTTCCTCTGCATGCCTGTCTTCCACCCGCGTTTCAAGAGGGAATTCACTCAGGAACCTGCTAAGAATCGACCTGGCCCCCAGACACGATCAGACCTACTGCTGTCAGGAAGGGGTAGGGACCATCCCATATACTCCTTGATTATTAGAGGCAGTAACAACTTCTGCTTTGTCACTGCCCTCATTCTTTCCTGGCTTAGATATATTGATTAGTCCCTGGGATATAGATAACTTTTTTCCCCTTGCTTACCTGCTAAAAGCCTTAGTTTCCTAATCTGCATTAGGCTATCCTATATGTGATAGAAAAAGTCTTTGTCTCTCATCTCTACTCTCTTACTCCCTATTAAGAACTAGAAATTGAATGAGTAAATTGCCTAACCTCATTCAGTCTTTGTCTATCTTGGGTGGGGGAGTGCAGACTGGAATACGCTAATTGTGGGGAAGCTTTCGCCGTGGATTCGTCCAGACTCAAAAGTAGAGAAGATCCGAAGGAACTCCGAGGCGGTAAGGCTATTTGACTTCTCCACTGGATCTTTCTAAAGATTAAGTCTGTAAGTGAGCTTCGGGGGAGAGCAGTTTTATCCCCTATAACTTAGTAACTCTGATATGCAATTAAAGCTCTTTGGGTTGCTAGCTCTTAATCTTTTCCTTTTGATCTCCATTCCAGGCCATGTTACAGGAGCTGAATTTTGGAGCATATTTGGGTCTTCCAGCTTTCTTACTGCCCTTAAATCAGGAAGATAACACAAACCTGGCCAGAGTGCTGACCAACCACATCCACACTGGCCACCACTCCTCCATGGTATGGCTTTGGGCCTCTTTTCTGCTGCATATTATGGTAGTGCAGGTGTGCTACATACCTTCTTGTTCCTAGCCATTCAGTAAAGGGTGCTTTTGGCAGAACTGAAATATCAGTTCTGCCTGCCCCTGTATATAAGTGGTGAGCAGAGATTTATAAAAGATTATATAATTATTCCCAGAAATTTAGAGTTGAAATTAAGGATAAGACCAATATTTACATAAGGATATGTGTGCATGTACATATAATCACAGATTTGGAAAAAACACGTAAAGGGATTAACTTGAGATCTGGAGCACAGTCTTTTAATTGAAGGAAGCTTTCTGGACCCAATGAGTTCTAAATAGAGTATTTGTTCAAGTACAGTTCTGGATGCGAGTACCCTTGGTGGCACCGGAGGACCTGAGAGATGATATAATTGAGAATGCACCAAATGCACACACAGAGGAGTGCAGTGGAGAGGAGAAGACATGGATGTGGTATGTCTCCTTTTGCTGCTGTACCAGGGCAAAGGGTAGGATGAAAGGAAGTATTGGGTGGAACCTATAGGACCTCCTTGAGTTATGGTGATTGGTGGGCCATATGTATTTGACTGTATTTTTCTGGGTTTGACTCTGGACAGGTGGCACAATTTCCGGACCTTGTGTGATTACAGCAAGAGAATTGCAGTGGGTAAGTCCCTGAGGGCCTTAGGATAGGATACCTTCTCTGACCTCCTATGACCAAGAATCACGAGTTTCATGTAGACTTGGTTGCTGGGTAGTTTAGCTATTTTCCTGTGCCTCAGTCTGCCTTGCTTTTAAGGAATAAACAAATCTTGCACAAAAGAGCAAGAAAAACCTTCTTGCCTAACAATAGTTGACAGGTCTTTCTTTTCCCTTGTGTAGCTCTTGAAATTGGGGCCGACCTCCCATCTAATCATGTCATTGATCGTTGGCTAGGAGAGCCCATCAAAGCAGCCATTCTCCCCACCAGCATTTTCCTGACCAATAAGAAGGGATTTCCTGTTCTTTCTAAGATGCACCAGAGGCTGATCTTCCGGCTGCTCAAGGTGGGTGGTGGAAGGGTTCTAAAGGTACTCCATCTATTCTTTTTACCTTATTTTCGTATGTGTGATACTCCTTTTCCTATGGGGCTGATTCCTTTCCTCTCTGGTTTCTGAAGAACTATTATGAAAAGTTGGGGGTGCTTGAGAAGAAAAAGGCAGATGGCAGTAGGAGCCCTGGAAACATAAAAAAAGTAAACAGGCTGCCCTGGCTGGGTAGCTCAGTTGGTTAGAGTGTTACTCTGATACTCCAAGGTTGTGGATTTGATCCCTGATCAGGGCACATACGAGAATCAACCAATGAGTGTATGAATAGGTGGAACAATGAATCAGGATTTCTCTCTCTCCCTTTCTCTCTCTGTCTCTCTCTCTGTTTCTCTGTCTGTCTGTCTCTCTCTCTCTCTCTCTCTCTATATATATATGTATATATACCCTCTTCTGTCTGCCTCTTCCCATCTTTTCCCCTCTTTCTTCCTTTCTTTCTCTATCTAAAATCAGTACATTAGCCCTGGCTGGTATAGCTCAGTGGATTGAATGCCAGCCTGCAAACCAAAGGGTCACTGGTTTGATTCCCAGTCAAGGTAGGGTACATGCCTGGGTTGTGGGCCAGGTTCCCAGTAAGGGGCACATGAGAGGCAACCACACATTGATGTTTCTCTCCTCTTGCTCTATCCCTTCTGCTCTCTAAAAATAAATAAATACAATATTTAAAATCAACACATTAAAATATATATATTTTAAGTTATCAGATTTCATGAGAACTTTGTAGAAGATTTCAATTAAGAAGTTACATGAGGATCCATGGGGCCCTTTCAGCCAGGCTGATGTTTATATGGCATAGGAAGGTCTTATAAGTTAAGATCATTGAAGCATTATACTGCTTTTGTTGGTATTTGGAGAACTGCTGGTTTGGGCCTTGTTGTATGCTAGGACTCTTTGGCCATAAGCCATAGTAATATCCCAGAGTTTTGGTATAAGGACTGTGTCTGATGGTCTGACTGCTGTCACAGTTGGAGGTGCAGTTCATCATCACAGGCACCAACCACCACTCAGAGAAGGAGTTCTGCTCCTACCTCCAGTATTTGGAATACTTGAGCCAGAACCGCCCTCCACCCAATGCCTATGAACTCTTTGCCAAAGGCTATGAAGACTATCTGCAGTCCCCACTCCAGGTAGGTCTGGAGTCCACTGAGGGGAGGGAGGTAGGTAGTGGGGTGGGGAATATGTCTTGAGAACAAGTGTTCTAAAATCCTACCAAAGCTCAGGAGGCAGTGGTGGGAAGGTTTTGATATTCTGGTACATTGCACTTGCCAAGAACTGGCTAACTTACTTCGCCTGTTTACTATCATTCGTCAGCCACTGATGGACAATCTGGAATCTCAGACATATGAAGTGTTTGAAAAGGACCCCATCAAATACTCTCAATATCAGCAGGTACAGTGTGCGTCCCAGACTGGGTCAGGCAACATGGCTGGAATGACCTAGGTGAGGATAGGATTGTAGCCATGAGGTCTTCTCTCCTTCCTCCCAGGCCATCTATAAATGTCTGTTAGACCGAGTGCCAGATGAAGAGAAGGACACCAATGTTCAGTGAGTACCCTTCCCACAATCCCAGAGATTTGTGTGCCTATTACTCTATATGCTGAATCAGCTTAGCTCTACTCGTTTCTTCCTTAGAGTGCTGATGGTGCTGGGAGCAGGCCGAGGTCCCCTGGTGAACGCTTCCCTGCGGGCAGCCAAGCAGGCTGACCGGCGGATAAAGCTCTATGCTGTGGAGAAGAACCCTAATGCTGTGGTGACGTGAGTAGGAGTCCTCTTGCTGGGAAGTTTGTCCCCAGTGTCAGTTTTTCTTATTAATGTCCTCACTTGTTTCATCTGTTTTAGGCTGGAGAACTGGCAGTTTGAAGAATGGGGAAGTCAGGTCACAGTAGTCTCATCAGACATGCGAGAATGGGTGGCTCCAGAGAAAGCAGACATCATTGTCAGTGAACTTCTGGGCTCCTTTGCTGATAATGAACTGTCGCCTGAGTGCCTGGATGGAGCCCAGCACTTCCTAAAAGGTGCCTCCGGGCTGGGGTGTGCTGAGTAAGGGGATTGGATTATCAGTTGGGGAGGCATTGGGTAGACAGTAGCCTAGGAAGCTTTAGTGGGAGGAGGGTTGGACTTAGGTCATGGTCCTGGGGAAATGAAGTAATCTCAACCTCTGTGTTCACATCTGTAAAATAAGCAGAGACTCTCAATCTGAGGTCTGTTGACTCCGAGCTGCTGTTGCTGTGATATGTACTTTGTGCTTAGCTTTCATTTAGATCTCAAAGAGCTTTGTGACCTCACATAAGTTAAACACTTCATTAGAATATCTTAGATTCCTTCTAGTTTTAATCCTATGACTATAAAGTAACCTGGGAGTGGAGTCTTCCATGACAGGAGTTGGGAGGAGGTTGGCCTGGGAATGCAACATAGAGCTGCCTGGGTCTCTTTGGATGTGTGAGGTTTGAGCACTCAGTACAGGTAAAACATTTCCGTGCCTTGGGAATTAATGGTGCCCTCCTCCACTCAGATGGTGGCGTGAGCATCCCTGGGGAGTATACCTCCTTTCTGGCTCCTATCTCTTCCTCCAAGCTGTACAATGAGGTCCGAGCCTGTCGGGAAAAGGACCGTGACCCTGAGGTAAAGAGCCCCCTTCTTCTGGAGGACTTCTCTCGTTAGTCCTTTTTTTTTCTGTATTAGCACCAATTATTATTATTATTTTTAAGATTTTATTTATTTTTAGAGAGAGGGAAAGGGAGGGAGAGAAACATCAATGTGTGGTTGCCTCTTACATGGCCCTCATTGGGGACCTGGCCTGCAACCCAGGCATGTGCCCTGACTGGGACTTGAACCGGCATCCCTTTGGTTGGCAGCCCACACTCAATCCACTGAGCTACACCAGCCAGGATGGGCTAGCACCAATTATTTTATTCCATTGCAGAAGATGGAGAGGTCAAGGAGGAGTTGGGAAAGTGGCTGAAGTGAAAGTTGGTTTTCATTCTTTTCTGTGCCCCTGAGGCTTGAGCTTCTTTCCTTAAAGCAGTAGGTATCTCTTGCCTATCTTCTCCAGCAATATTGCTCTTTTGTCTCTTGGGTTAGGCCCAGTTCGAGATGCCTTATGTGGTACGGCTACACAACTTCCACCAGCTGTCTGCACCCCAGCCCTGTTTTACCTTCAGCCATCCCAACAGAGGTGGGTTCCTGCATATTTGTCCTCTGACTGAGTGGGTAGGAGCTTGCCCTCTTGGTTGTTCCCTTGTTCTCCTGGGTCTGCTCTGTCTAGGCTTCCTTTGTTTTACCAAATTGTCTAGGACTTTTGGCCATTTGTCACCCACACAACTTTTCCATGACAGATCCTATGATTGACAACAACCGCTACTGTACCTTGGAATTTCCCGTGGAAGTGAACACAGTGCTGCATGGCTTTGCAGGCTACTTTGAGACTGTGCTTTATCAGGACATCACTCTGAGTGAGTTCCTAGGGCAGTGGATGGTAGGGTATGAGCATGTACTACCTGGGTAGCTTATGTAAATGTTTCATTTAGATTTACGGGGAGCCCAGGGGTCAGTGAATGGGAATCTTTGATTACTTGTTTTAAAGTAATCCAAAGACTCCTCAACCTAGTCCAAAAGCACAGACGTGGAGACCTCAATTTTTTTATTATCTTGTCCACATAGGTATCCGTCCAGAGACTCACTCTCCTGGGATGTTCTCATGGTTTCCCATCTTCTTCCCCATAAAGGTAGGAATTGCCTTTAAAACTCCATGGGTTAAAGACTAACTTTGGCTGTTGGGTTATGGATGATGCTTGGTTATGACCCATGTCCTGCTGCTCTCATTCTTGGTTCCCAGTTGTAGATATTGGCATATCCACAGTGGCCTTCTGCATGGCTTCCCCACATCTCCTGTAGCTGCTCTTCTGTCTGTTTTCTACCCTGAGTAAAAGTCATCCTGTAAAAACTCACATATGCCCTGGCTGGTATGGCTCAGTGGATTGAGCAGCAGTGGCCTGCGAACCAAAAGGTTACCAGTTCAATTCCCAGTGCGGGGAATGCGAGAGGCAACTGGTTGATGTTTCTCTTGCACGTTGATGTTTCTTTCCCTCTCTCCTTCCCTTTCTCTAAATAAATAAATAAATTCTTTATAAACCTCAAATCTTACCCTGTCTTTCTCCTGCTTAACATCCTTTCCACTGTCTTTTGGATAGCAGTCAAAATCCTGAGCATTGTTTGTAAGACTTGGTGTGATTTAGTTTTAGCCTGCCTTTTCAGCTACTGTCTCCTTGATCACATTGCTGCAGTCCAATGGACTGGCACTTGGTTCCTCTAATACTCATCTTCTTTCTGGCCTCAGGCTTTCATACCTTTCTCCTTTGCCTGTAAAATTCTTTGCATACCTCTTCACCCAGCCAGCTTATCTTAAAAACATGCTTATTGTCAGAGAACTCTGTGGCCTCCTAGACTAAGTTAAGTTAGCATTCCCTTCCATGGGTGCTTTCATAGCACCCTGTGCACGTCACAGCACTGATCACATTTTAGATTGTTTAATGCCTGACTTAAGTTCTGATAGACTTCAAATAAGCTTCTTGAGGGTTGATATATCATGTTTTATCATTTTATCTCCACACTTAACTCAGTACATTGCAACATATAATTTATTAGCTCCACCCTAAAACTCTGTCTTTTTTCTTACAGCAGCCCATTACAGTGCGTGAAGGCCAGACCATCTGTGTGCGTTTCTGGCGATGCAGCAATTCCAAGAAGGTGTGGTATGAGTGGGCTGTGACAGCACCAGTCTGCTCTGCTATTCACAATCCCACGGGCCGCTCATACACCATTGGCCTCTAGCCCTGCCTGCAAATATCTGGCAGAAGCTTCAGGCTCTGCTCCTGTAGCACAAAAGGTGCAGTACAGCTCTGGTCTGTGATTCCCCCTGCACATCAGAGAGGAGCATTTCAGTCTGCCTTCCTGCCTTACATCAAAGTGGGCAAAGGAGAATTAATTACAGGCTCAAGCCACCAGTCTGTGAAGACTTCAGGCCAAGGCATGAGGAATTAGCACTGGCTGCGAAGTTACTCCAACAGGCACTCAGCCTCAAGTGTTCCCTTGGAATAGCCCTGAGAACATGCAGATTGAACACATTTTCAGCCCTTTTTCTGCCCATCTCTTCCTGTTTCAATGGATTTGTGTGGGAAGAAATACAAATAAAGTGAAGTTATGGCCTTTCCTGCTCCATCTGCCTATGCTTTCCCATACCTTTCTTAAACCTGGGCATGTTCAGATCTGTGCCCTTATCCAAGACCCAAAGGTACTTTGGGGAGCTTAGTGATGATTCTTGGGCTCCTGTGTATAGGCCTTTCTGACTAGCTACAGACAGGTTTTGTCCATTAAGACCTGTGATTAGGCTTTCGTCTGGGAAGGAAGCATAATTTGCCACCATGGAAAAAGATGGGGTAGAGAAAGCCAACTTTCCTTCCATGTTCCAGAGCTGCCAAACTGCCAGCACCTCTGTTACCCCTAGTGAGAGAAACACAGCCATCTAGGCATCTCCACCAAGAAGCCACCTATTTCGTTTGAATAAAATCATAGTGTTAGAGTCCTAAGAGGTCATCTAGTCTAATCCTTCATTTTATAGAGGAGGTATTTGAAATTAGTACAATAATACAAAGTTAGTATTCAAATCCAGACTAGAACAGGTCCTCTGACTCTGGCTCTTTCTGTGTTAGAACCAGCTAATGTTTTGGAAGTCTTGGGATTGGAGGGTGCATATAAATTCTATCCCTTTCCAGTTAGAAGGTCCATGCGTAAGGGATCACCTCAGAAGTGTCTCAAGCTTATTTTCTTGCAGGATGAGGTGTGTGGGGTAGTGATTTGAACCCAAACTATGAGCTGTAGGACAAGACAAATCTGTGACAAAACTTGTTTCCCAGGTCCCAAGTACTGAGGGCAGAAGGAAACATTTGGGAGGGTAGTGTTGACAGACGGCTCAGAATGGGGACGCAGAGTCTAGCCCCATTCCCTGTTGTCAAGCCAACGCAGTTGCGCTCCACAAATCCGTCCCAAGAGCGACGTGTCCCCCTTGGCAGATGTACAAGGGAAGCCAAGAACGTCTACTATACCTCCTCGTGGACTCTGGCCACGTCGGTGGATTAGCTGGGGCGCACAGAGCTAGGTAGGAGGGCCCTCACCGTGGTTTTCCCGCCAGACTCGCCGGCCTTCCTCAAGTCACAACCAATGAGTGCGATGGGCTGCTGCTTGAGGCCATTTCCACTTTCCGGAAGTGTAGGACAGTTTAGCCAATCAGTGGGATCTTGATGGTTGCTAAGAAATGTTTGAGTTTAGCCCCACCTATGGTTAGGATTTTAGCCAATGAAAATCTGCATTTTGGACTGCTGCCGCGAAACCAGGGAGGTTGGGTCCACCGCTTTAATGTTTCAGCGCCTGCGCACATTGGGGAAAATTCTGGAAGACGGCGGAGCTACCGCCATTTTGCGGGAAGAGGAGCAGTCTGGTTGCAGTGCTGCTTTTATTGCTGACACTCTGGAAGATAGCCGTGCTTAGCACTCCCCAACAAACTCAAAGGAACGGAGAAGACCGGGATCCCCCCTGCGGGGACCCGGAACCGGTGAGAGACTCGGTTCCCCCAGAACGTCACCTATGCGTGACGTTGCCGCACGGCGCCTGCCCCTGACGTCACAGGCAGAAAATGGCATCAAGAGCAGAATCAGGCAAACTTTAAAAATTAAAAAACAAAATTTTTTTTGGATTTGGAAGTGCTTGCTATTTAAATGTAGTCCACTGTCAGGATTTTAGGGCTCGGCACGCTCGTGGCTATATCCTTTACCGATGAAGACGCTGTATCCAAGGATCCCAGTGACTCACGGATCTCTTTCCAGATCCCTGCAGCCCTGACGTTTAGGGTCGCCCTTACTGAGGAGGGAGCGTCGACTCAGCGAAGAGAACACGTAGGATCAGTTTTCAGCCTCTAGTGTTACCACTCAAGAGAGATGAGGGAGTCGAGATTTTTTCCTCACTCTGAAGTTTGTGAAGACTTATTTCAGTATATTGGCCTCTGTGGGCGTTTCCCTCTTTCCTTTGTAACCACACTTTCCGTGGAGAAAGAGTGTATTGAGGCCACATGTGAGGTTTTTAGCATTGGGATACTGGCCCTCGCAGAGATGGTGCTTATAGGTCCATTTTTAAAAGTGTAGCCTTGGCTTGTTACATACCATGGGGAACGTTTTTATTTTTCTCATTGTTCTTGGTCTTAATTACGCTGCCTTCAGTTTGAAGATGTTTGTATCAGCTCAGTGACCGGACCCAGGAGATGGCGCTACCATCACCAGCATTTGGTGAATTCTGCCTGAACTGAACTGACAGTGGTTTTTCACTCTCCTTTGCCCCCGCAGCAAAGGGGCCTCAGCGCTGGCTTGGGTCTTGACTGTATACTGTTAGGATAGGTTCCAGGCGTTGCCATGATTGTGGGTCCCTAATGTAGTTTTGGAGCAGGGATGGAAGAAACCTCTATAGCGATTTAATGGATGGGATTGAATGGCCTTTGACTCATAAATTAAGATGGGGAGATAGTTTAAAAACTAATCTAAAAATGCATAGTGTTTGGGACTTGAATGCTTTTAGGATATTAGAAAGCTATACTAAACCCAGTGAGATTGCACGTTAAAATGTGCTCATGTTGTAATATGGCTATGCCTAAATCAGTTCATTTATTTCTGAGTCTGAGTGAAAACTTTATGATTGGGGGAAGGGGTTCCATGTGTCAACTTAAGTGAAAGGTGTGTGTGTGTGTTGTTACCCCAACCTGTATTAACACTCAGCAGTTCTTGAAATCAGAAGCATTTCTTTTAGGGAGGAAAAGCAGATTGTAAAAGGTAGGAGGAATTTTATGACAATTTTAGAAAATTGGTATAGACTTAGCAGCCAAAATGACTGAAAGGAACAGTTTGAGGATCAAAAACTTTCCTTTTTAAAACTTTTTCCACAATAGGTCAAATAGTATATATTTACAATTAGCGTGGTTCTTAGTATTTTGAAACGCTAATGTGGCTGATGGGACTGATTCTTTTGATACACTTATCAGAACATTAATTCTCCAGAATAGTATATTTTAAAATAGACATCTTAATATACTGTGTAGTTTTTTTGGTTTTGTTTAAAGTTAAGCTATAAACCATGAGAGAGCTAATCAATATAGTGGATAGAACATTAGAGTGGGGTCAGAAGACTGCTCATGAGCCAGCTGCTCCATTTGGAGTTGGTGACTTTGGGCAGTTAAAGAAACTTCAGTTTTTCATCTGTGCACTGGATCTGATATCTGGCTGTAGTATATAGTACCTTTGATTGCTAAATAAATGTTAGGTGTTATTTAGAACACCTAACATTTAGAACACCTGGATTTTAGAAACACCTACTTTATTTTGGTTTGACTTCTATTGTTTCCAAGTGATTTTTATTGTTTTTCTCTTTCCAGTAATTTTATCTCTGTAACATGCATAAAGCGGTATTAGGTCCTATAAATGATAAGTGTAATGATTATTTATATTACTTTTTTATGTTACTTATTTTCATGTTCCTTTTATTAACTTTTATGTTACTCATTACTTTATTAAATCATCAGGTAGGTCAGAGGTTCTGAGGGCAACACGAACAGCATCATTGGAGGATGTATTAGCTGCTTTAAAGAAGACAAAGCTCTTGTAGATATGGAAAGTGTGATATGATTAACCTCTTAGCATAGAAATTCTTAAGATTTGCACTGGCTGGTGTAGCTCAGTGGACTGAGTGTGGGCTGTAAACCAAAGGGTCACTGGTTCAATTCCCAGTCAGGGCACATGCCTGGGGTAGGGGCCATGTGAGAGGCAACCACACATTGATGTTTCTCTCCTTCCCTTTCTCCCTCCCTTCCCCTGTCTCTAAAAATAAATAAAATCTTTTTTAAAAATCTTAAGATTAGGTGGGGGGGGCTTGGCTTTATTGAGGTATAATTGATATAAAAATGTGCACATTTAAAGTATACAGTTTGATGAGTTTTGATATGTTTCACCCATGAAACATCACCTCCAAAGTTTCTTATGCGCTTTTGTACTTCTTTTCTTCTACCTCTTCCTTACCTACTCTTGTCCCTCAGCAACCACTGATCTGCTTTCTGTCTCTGTGGGTTAATTTGCATTTTCTAGAATTTTTTATAAATGTAATCATGCAGCCTTGGCTGGTGGTGTTCAGTTGGTTGGACATTATCTCACAAGGAGAAGGATTGCTGGCTTGATTCCTGGTCAGGGCACATGCCTCGTTTGCTGCCCATTCCCTGGTTTGGAATGTGCAAGAGACAGCCAATCGATGTTTCTCTCTTTATGTCTTCCTTCTTTCCTATTTCTCTAAGGATAAATAAATACAATCTTAAACAATGGAATACAACACATACTTTTTTTTGTCTCATTTCTTTCAGCATAATTATTTTGAGATTCATCCATGTTATATATATTGATCGTTTCAAACTAGTAACTTTTGAGTAATTTGTCCTATTGATTTTGTTTGGTATCTTCTGTTTTTCTTATTTAACAGGACTGTGGTGGACAGACTTGGGAAAGATGATTGCTAGATGTGACAGCTTGGGGGAGGCGAGAAGTCTCACTCTGCCTGTCTAGACAGAAAGGCTTCAAAGTGGGATTGGTTAAGCTTGTCGTAATCTTTCTGAGTTATCTAAACTCTAGTATGGAAAGTGCTTAATGATGAATCCCTTAATGATTAATGTTGGGAGGGATATGGTGGGAAAGCTTAGGGCAGATCAGCATTATTCTGGTGGTGTTTGTCTTGATCCTTATTTTTAGTGTTGCATTTTTACTTTTTTATTGGAAATGTGCACTTTGTGATTTAAGTTTAAACCAGTTATTCAGAATTTTGAACAATAGAATGGTGGCCTAGTGTTCATTATAAATGGTAATTTTACGTAAGAGTACCAGCATTTTCTCTTCACATGATAGGATAGGGTCTGTATTAAATTTTGTGTCTATCTAGTTTCCTTCTAGACCCTTGACATGTTCTAAGCCACCAAGCAAAAGTAGTTCTGGTCAGTAAGGTGCAAAACTAGGTTAAGCAACAGGTGGTAAGACTCTTTTGGAATTTATGAAGCAGAACTATACTCTAAAGTCTGTTTCTTGGAGGAAGGGAAGAATATAGTGTGCTGGAAGGGGAGAAAAAAGTATAAATGAGGTTCTTAATGTATTGATATCCTCCCCTCAGATCTGCGACAATGGCATCCGATGACTTTGATATAGTGATTGAGGCCATGCTGGAAGCTCCCTATGAAAAAGAGGAGGTAATCCCACCTCACTCCTAGAATTGGGTTAATAAGAAAAAGCAGTTGTGGATCATTAATCTCAACATTTTCTGAATTTTCTCTCCCCACTTGTTTGTTCTGTCCAGTGGCTATTCATAAAAGGCATAGTCTTTTAGTAAGCTGTGCTGGAGACCCATACTCAAGAGTCATGCTGTCAGAGTGAGCCCCCCAAATTGGAGGGGGCACATAATGTGATGGGAATGACTGCTTTGCTCTCATTTCTACTGTATCGGCTTTCAGTGATAGAGTAGAAAGTCAGTGCACCTCAGACCTAACTGATTTCTCACTCTCCTGAGAAATAGGTGTTGAATAGCTAAAAGTCTTGATGTCAGAATTTGTCACTCTGATCTCTTCCTTTTAGGTACTTTTCTTTCTTCCTCCGTTACTTCCTTTGTTAGGAGATCGAGGTGCTTAAAAGTTGGCTAGATAATTGAGAGCTTTGATTTCATATACTTTTTTACTTATCCACTTTTGTTCTTTCTGTGTCCAGTGGAACCTATGTGTCTGCCACCTTAAACTTCGTGACATTTTTCTGGTGAATCCCTCAGGATGAGCAGCAAAGGAAGGAGGTAAAAAAGGATGGTCCTAGCAACACCAGCAGCAGCAACAGTGTCAGTGGGAGCAGCACCACGGGGGAGGCAAGCAGGTGAGTGTGGCATGAGGAAATGGGTTGGCATCTTAGGAAGGAGAACAGAAAATGTTCTGAAAATGTGTCCCCTAGAAAATGGCCAGAACAGGGAGGTAGTTGCTTCTAAGACTGCTGACTTTTTGTAATGTCTTCACGGGTCTTGGGAATAATGGTGACTTGGTTTAATGATGTAGTTTAAGCTTTTCAGTGTAGTTATGAGCATTAGTCCTAGCATTGATATGAGTAAGATAGCAAAAGACCCCAGTGTTGAAAACATCAGCTTTAGCTGCTTCTGATGCCTGACAGCGCGCAGGGCTGTGTGGGAGCTGATTTTGTGCCGTTGCTGTGACGTACTGCCAGATCATCTGGGCTTTGGTTCTTTTCACTGCTTTGTGTTTCACCCTGGCCATACTGTCATTCTTTTTACTCGGGAGAGATAATGAAACCTTCAAAACAATAAAAATTTATAATCTCTCTCACAGGAAGAAGAGGAGTCGGAGCCATAGTAAAAGTAGGGATAGAAAGTGCAGGTCAGTCATTTGGGGGACTGTCGGGTTTTGAGAATTACTATAAATGGAAAGATACCAGGGGAAGCAATACATTGAAGACCAGAAAAGATTGAATGGTTCTTAACCAAAGTAAATAGTTCTTTCCATTTGTAGTTGTAGTCGAGACTGGGATTGGTATAGACGGAGAAATAGTCGGAGCCGAAGTCGAGATCGGCAGCGTCGTCACAGCAGCCATAGCCGGGACTGTCGTCATAGTAGTGAGTCTCGAAGTCGGGACCAGCATCATGAAGATTGTGTGTGCTACAGGAGCCCACCACTTGCTACTGGGTATCACCTTTTCTATAAGCTTACCCTTGTGTGGTAATCTGGGTAAAAGACACTAGGGATGCCTCTGCCCACTGGGATAGTAAGGAGGTCCAGGTACTGCAGGAGAGCTATTAAGAATTCACATGTGAGATGAGGTGGTGGGATCTGGTTTTCTCATGATGGGAGACCCAGCATTGGACCAGTGTGAATAAAGCTGGGTGACGCAATTTTTCACTTTTGTTCTCTGTTCCTTAGGCATAGGTATGGACAAAATAAGAGTCCTCGTTTCAGAGAGAAGAGCCCAGTCAGGTGAGTTGATAAGGAGCACATTTTTAGGGGGTATGTAGTATGAATAAAAAGCTCTTTGAGTAAAACTTCAGGTATGTGTAGTACTTGAGGGTATCTGGAGAACAACAACCAAGTATTGGGGTGGGGTGAAGTCTCAAAAAATTGTATTCATTCTAGGGAGCCAGTTGATAATCTGAGTCCTGAGGAGCGTGATGCCCGAACAGTTTTCTGTATGCAGTTAGCTGCCCGCATTCGGCCTCGAGACCTGGAGGACTTTTTCTCTGCTGTTGGCAAAGTAACCTTTCCCTCTTTAATTTTCTTCTGAGTAGTCTTATCTTCTGTCCATCCCCCTTTATGCCCAATTTAGGATTTTCTTTTTTTCCTGGATAGGTTCGTGACGTACGTATCATCTCAGATCGGAACTCACGTCGTTCTAAGGGCATTGCCTACGTGGAATTCTGTGAAATCCAGTCTGTGCCGCTGGCCATCAGGTTGACTGGGCAGCGGCTGCTGGGGGTGCCTATCATTGTACAGGCCTCACAGGTGAGAAGGCTGAGAAAGTGACAGGAGAAGACAGGTTGAAAGTAGGAGGTTGGTACCTGAGCCATTACTTCGTCCTTCCTCAGGCTGAGAAAAACCGACTGGCAGCCATGGCCAACAACTTGCAGAAGGGCAGTGGTGGACCAATGCGCCTCTTTGTGGGCTCCCTGCACTTCAACATTACTGAAGACATGCTCCGGGGCATCTTTGAGCCCTTTGGCAAAGTAAGTAGAAAACAAGGGAGGCCTCTGAATGGAATTAGAAAAAGTGGGGAGAGTGAGTGTTCCTCTTCATTCTGTCTGACTGTGATTAACCCATTGCATGCAGAGTAATGGGCATATGGGTCCATGCTGGGAAAGTTAGGCTTCACCTCTCTGTTCAGACTGTTCAGCAGGCAAATGAGTCAGCTTGGAAAAAAATGGCCTTTGTCTCTTTTAAAAAGACTTGGAGACATGTAATTGGTGGCTAGAAAGTTGGAGGTATTTAGAAGTCTGGGTAGGAAAGGTCAAAGGTGTGGGTTACCCAAAAGATTATTAATAATTTCTTTCTCTTCTACAGATTGATAATATTGTCCTGATGAAGGACTCAGATACAGGCCGCTCTAAAGGTTATGGTTTCATTACAGTAAGTCTCTACTGTTTAACTTGTTTATTTTAATTTGAGTTTGTGCACTTGCCTGATTTTGCAGCTTGGCTTCATCCTCCTCCTTTAGGAACTGTCATAATGACCCATAAACCCTGGTGCCTGGAGCTTGGACTAGTCTGCCCCTTGAGATGAGTGCATTGCTTGAGATCTTGGTTTTGTTCCTACACTTTGTCAGCGGCCCTGGTATGGGGGTGTCCAGGATTCAACCACCTTCCCTGGTGCTGCTCCTTGCTCTTTGGGTATTAGTAATGGTTCCAGGCTGCAGCTAAAAGGTTGGAGGTATGAAGGAGGAGTTAGATTTGGGCTTTTATAGACATGCTTTATGGAATTGGTATATGGTCATGATGGGGTGGGAATAAGAAGTTACATACTTTCCTCTGGTGTTACCCTGTTTGATCAGATCTTCCTGGAGAAGTATCTTTGTATTTAAATCCCACTATAGGGAGAATAGTGGGGCCACGTAATAGTGAACAAGTCTCATCTCTTCCTGACACTCCAACAAAATTGTTTCCAGTTCCCTTAACTGGTTGTTCTAGCCCCATGTGTCTCCAGGCTGAGGACTAGCTGTCAGCCACAAAGTCCGATAGAAGCAGATATTTTCTGGTCTCAATCCAGGCAGCATACACCGCCACAGTTACCTGCAGGGCAGAGGGGAGGTAGGTTGTGTTCTACCATGACAATTGCTCACCTCGAAAGTATCCAGTAAAGGCAGGCCACCTATACCACCTGCCTCGGAACTATCAGTACCTCGTGCCAGGCCCTAGGGCAGGTGATACCAGAGTAAACAAAGCCAGCTGTGGTGTTCCAGGTGGCGAGTACCTTTTCTGGCTACCTGTGTGACTCAGATTCAGAAAGGCTTCTATGGAACCTTTTTGCCTCTGTGTCAACACTGTTGGCACTTAATCAGCAGGCTGGGAATCCTTTTTATGCCAGGCTGCTGCTGATGTTGCTGATGAAAGGGACGAGAGCAGAGGCCCAGCAGGTCACTTAGTCGGCAGCCTGCAGTGAGGAGGGTAAGATGTGCAGTCTTCCTTTCAGTACCAGAATGTGTTCCCTCCTAAGGCTGGGCTCTGGAGGTCCAGATTCCGTGTTTCTGAGGACGGAAACTTCTAGGGCTAAGAGCTGAAGTAAAGCCCAGGAGACCTAGCTCTATCTTACCTGTGTTTTATATGTCCATTTGTGAAACAGCCTGTCAGGCTAGGCTCCCTGTCTAAAAATAGACTTTTTACACTGTTAGGTTTTTAGTGGAGCTGGAATATTGAAAAGTGTTTGTCATTAAGTCAGTTAGAAAAGGACCCTTTCAGAGAACAATTTTAGGGGGATCTGAGGTCACATTCCCTGATAAAGAAACTTGTGCTGCAGCAAGCATGCAGTTTCCTGGGATAGGAGGAATAGGGAGTGTTAGCGGGGCTTTGAGGGCAAGTTTGTGACCAAGAGGTGACTGATCTGGCCTGGGTTTCTTACAGTTCTCTGACTCTGTGCCAGGCGGGCCCTGGAGCAGTTGAATGGCTTTGAGCTTGCTGGTCGACCTATGAGGGTTGGCCATGTGACTGAGCGACTGGATGATAGCACAGACATCACTTTTCCTGATGGAGACCAGGAGCTGGATCTGGGATCAGCAGGTGGACGTTTGCAGCTCATGGCCAAATTGGCAGAAGGTAGAGTTTCTCCACAGAGTGTACAGCAAGGGGTTGAATTGTAGACCAAGAGTTGGGACTGATGCCCACTTTTTCTTTCCCTTTCAGGCTCTGGAATCCAGCTGCCAACCACAGCTGCTGCTGCTGCCGCCCAGGCTGCTGCTGCCCAGGCTGCTGCTGCCCAGGCTGCTGCCTTGCAGCTGAATGGAGCAGTTCCCTTGGGGACCTTAAACCCAGGAGCTCTGACTGGTAGACTTGGACTTGGGAAAGGGATAGAAATGTTGGGGCTTGGCAAGAAGGAATGCTCTGTGCTAACTCACTTTGCCTGTCTATGTTCCAGCTCTGAGTCCAGCCCTGAACCTCGCCTCTCAAGCAATCGCCTCCCAGTGCTTCCAGCTCTCCAGCCTTTTTACCCGCCAAACCATGTGAGTCACAGGACTTTGCTTGTTTTAGTCACTGGAATTTTCTTCCTTTGGCTTCTATTTATTTCTTTTCCTTGCCCCAGGTAAATCAGTGACACCGTACATTGCCTTCCTGTGCCAGTGGGTCCTGCCACTCCCTTCCTCATGACTACCTTTCTATGGCCCCTTCTCTTTGTTTTGTGGACCAAGCCATCCTGAGGCCATGGACATTTACTCTGCGGGAACTGGGGCCACCCTCAGACACCAAGAAGCGCTCCTGCCTGCAGCCCCAGTTGGAATGGACTCTGCTGAGCAACCACTAGTCAAAGAGAACAGTTACTGAACACTGTTTCTCCATGTGCATCGTCTCCTGAGAGGATCTTCACTGCCCTTTCCAGCCCTCTCTTAGTGATTCCTCGTTTCCTGTGTCGGGAAGGCCATGGGCATTAACTGAAGGAACTGACTTCTTTTTTTCTTCCCCCTGTACCTTTACCCTACAATTTTGCCAAGGAAAAAATCCTTAAGCCCTCTGCTCCAAGAGGACTTTGGAGTTTGGGGGCAAGGGGGTGAGCCTTGAAGGTGCTGGCTTGCTGCTGCAAGGTCCATGGAAGAGAGCTTGGACATGTATGTGCATTGTGAAGCCTGCCTTAGACCTCAGCTTGGGACCAGAACTACCGTGTGCCCAGCATCTTGCTGGGAGCTGTAGAAATTATCCACCCTGCCAGGCATTTTGGATGTCTTAGGGGCATTCCGGAGCCTAGGGAAAGGTGGGGCACTTTTTGAATATCTTCTGTTTTCCTTTGTATAGTTAGTTGTCCTTCCTCCCAGGTCCTTTCTTGGTCCAGGGTGGGAGGATGGTGGGGAGGCTGCCATTCTCCACCACTTCCCATGTGCCTCTACTATGGGCTCCACCCAGCTGCTAAAGCCACTCTTGTCCTGTACTTGGGCACACGTGAGCCCTTCTTACTGAATTTTATACCCTTGTGTCTGTGTACATAAATATACATACATATATATATACTTTGTACAGAAGGCAAGCTTCACTGTTGTGGCAGCTATGTGTTTGGTCTGTCAGTGTGTCTGATGTTAACTTCTAATGAGCCAAAATCATGAATAGTTCTAGGGATATGAAATATTTGTGATGGCTTTGTGTTTTCTTCATTTGAATGTTAATGCAACTTTGGGGAGGGCTGGGTTCAGTGAACTTTAATGATGATGCATGACAAGGTAGGGCTCTCTAAGCCCCTCCCCTTCATCAGGTCAGGGCTGGAAATGAGGTCAGAAGAGTCTTAGTGTGTTGGAAGATGGGTTTGGGGTAAGGATTCCCCAGCAGCTGAGGGCATCTCTTCCTCGTGCTGGGACTGGTGGTCCAAGGGGCTATTAGTCTTTGGAGGTAGCCAAATTTATTGTCATACCAAGAGATGAACTTGACACAGTGTTCACTGAGGACAATGCCAGCCCTAGCATCGAAGGTGGAGGAGTGGGTGTCACTGTTAAAGTCACAGGAGACAACTTGGTCTTCAGTATAGCTGAGAATGCCCTTGAGGGGGCCCTTTGATGACTATTTCACTACCTTCTTGATGTCGTCATACTTGGTAGCTTCCTCCAGGTGGCAAATCAGATCTAGGACGAACACACGGAGGGTGGGGGCACAGCTATGCCAATGAGCTTCCCATTCAGCTTGGGGTGACCTTGTCCACATCCTTGACAGCACAAGTAGAAGCAAGGATGATGTTCTGGGCTGCCCCTCGGTCATCACGCTGCAGCTTCCCAGAGTGGCCATTCGTGGTCTTCTGGGTGACAATGATGGAATGGACTGTGGTTATGAGTTCCTCTACAATGCCAAAATTGTCATGGATGACATTGGCCGAGGGCGAGCATGCATTGGCGTGGGAAGAATCGATGACCGTCTTGAGGGAGTTTTCATACTTGTCACGGTTCATACCTATCACAAACATGGGGGCACTTGCCGAAGGGGTAGAGATGGTGACCCTCTTGGCTGCAGCTTTCTCCAAGGTAGTGAAGATACCAGTGGACTCCACAACATATTCAGTAGCATCGTACCATCTGATGTTGGTGGGATCTCGCTCCTGGAAGATAGAGATAGACTTTCCACTGATGATAAGTTTCCCATTCTCAGCCTTGACTGTGCCTTTGAACTTGCCATGAGTAGATTCATACTGAAGTACATGTAGATCATATGGTTGAAGTCAATAAAGGGGTTGTTGGTGGTGACAATATCCACTGCCAGAATTAAAGGGCAGCCCTGGTAACCAGGTGCCCAGTATGGCCGAATCCCTTCACTCTGACCTTCACCATTGCGTCTCAGGGTTATGGCTGTCTTGTCAAACAGAAGGAGCCATCAGCCTGTAACCTTCTGTAGAAAGGAGGACAAAAGGCATGCATATGCCTGTATATCTGCATTACACTCTGTGCCCCCAGGCCTCTTCCATCTGTCATCTTGACTATCTCCAAACCTACCTGCCCACCAAACAGAGACTTCCAAGCTTTGTCTCTGTGTCTAAGGACAGATCTTGTCTTTCCACCAGGTGGCAGTGTGACAGTAGCACATTCCACACCTTCCTTTAGGGGTGTTTTATGATCCTGAGGAGCTTAGTTACCAGAAGAGCCACCCAAGCTCACCATTCTTACCATTGGCTTCCATACCTCCTGTAGCCCTGTTTGGAGCAGAAATCACTGTCCAATATCAAAATGGATTTGGCATCATACATCAGGACTCTTCTGGCCTTAAAGTCTTCTCCCAGTGGCCTCAACTCTTGATTTCTACATGTAGCTCTGCCTGGGACCAGTGAATTCCAGGGAGCTGAGTACTCCAGGAAGGCCCTACCAAAGGTGAGGCACACCTTCCTCCCTGCCTGCTCTGTAAGGCTTGTAACAGGTGACCTCAGAGCCTGGCTCACCAGCTAAAAACCAGCCAAGAGGAGGAGGTCAGGGGCAGGGCTCTGTAGGGCTCCTTCATTCTTTACTGGTCTCTATGGCAACAGAATGTTAAGACTCTATTGTCTTGCTAAAAATATGGATAATTGCTGTTAGGTTTTAATTTGTCAGCTCTCAGACTTGTAAAGCAGAGTGATGATTTTTGGTGATGTTAACTTTTGGAGTTGCTTTTAACACTGAAGTATTAACTACACAAAGCCTATTTGTGACTTAAAAGACCACTAGGACTGAGGACTAACTCTTGATTCTTCAAGGCTGCTGCAGTCTCTTAAAGATTTTATTTACTTATCTTTAGAGAGGAAGGGAAGGAGAGAAGAAGAGAAACAGAGAAACATCAATGTATGGTTGCCTCTCGTGCGTTCCCCACTGGGAACTGGCCTGCAACCCAGGCATGTGCCCCGACTGGGAATCGAACTGCGATCGTGTAAGGCTGCTGCAGTCTTGCTTCTGCTGTTTCTTTTGCTGCTACCCCCACCCTTTCCCTATCCCTTTCTCTGGACCTTGAGGAAAGGAAGGAGGATGCATTATTTTTAGGTAGAAGCAGCTGGCTGTGGCCCAGTCCCCCTGTATGTATTGATCTGACTGCTAATGCATCCTGAGAAGCACAGACCATTTTTGTTAGTCATCCCAAAGCTATGGACCAGGCCTCCTCGTGGTGGTCTTGAACCCCTCCATACTATAAATAGCCACAGGTCTTGCCTCCCTGCCTTCCTCAGATGGGCCCCCATCTCTGCTTGGTTTCTTTATGTTCCCATTTCTACCTACTTTGGGCTTCCTGCAATTTGGCTCCTTTTACCTCAGTTCTTCCTTGCCTAACTTGGTCTTGCCTCATGCATCCTCCTCCTGGGACAGAGACAATGGTGAAAGTGAAGACAGACAGATTCTCTAATCTTAACCTATGTAAGGTGATTGCGTCTAGTGGGTGACAGCCAGTGTTACTGTGTATGACTCAGTGCTTAGTCAGCCCTCTACTGGGGGTGGTTGGAGTGGAGAGAAGGGGGCAAGAAACAGCCTCTGGGCCCAGCGTACAGTAAAAGAAATCTTCCTCAACCTCTCCTGCCTGACTAGAGTGACCAGAGTCCTGGCAGAAGTGAAGCTGTGACCCACCTCCTTTCCCAGCGTGGTTAGAATTTTCACACTAGTCCTCAATTCATAACAAGACTTTCACCTGACTTTGGGCTTATAGCCTATGCTTCCGTCTTCTCAAATGCTGTGGCATTCACTCCCTTTTCTTTCAATTGTTTTTACTTTATTTTATTTTAACTTATTGATTCTAGAGAGAGAGAAGGGAGAAAGAAAAGAAAGGAGAGAAACACTAATTTGTTGTTCCACATTCTATGCATTCTTTGGTTGCTTCTTGTATGTGCCCTCACTGGGCTTATCAGGGACAACGCTCTAACCAACTCAGCTACCCGGCCAGGGCTCCTTCCTTCTCTTTAAACTGCTGTGTTCTTGACATTGGGGTTCAGGAAGTCATACTTGGGCAGTTAGAAGATTCTATCCTGGCTCCAAAGAGTGAGGTGGCACAGTGGTAATTGTTAACATTTACACAGGATTTGTTTGGGGTTAGGCACTGTTCTAATCACTTTATGTGCATTGAATCATTTCATCCACCAGTGACCCTCTGAGGTAGATTCTTTTATTATCTTTACTTTGTAAATGAGGAAACTGATACCCAAAGAGGTTAATTAACTGGCCCCACAATTACAAAGTTATCAAATTTAGGATCCCAATCCAGGCAGTATAGCTTCAGATGCCTTGATCCTAATCTTAACCTGCCTCTCGGCACCACTGTGGAAGCCAAGGCCTTGAAGTCATGGTGAAGTGTTGCTTTTCTGTCTCTACACCCATACTTCTTAGTGAATCCTGAGATCTTGCACTTCCACGTCTGCTCATTTTGTTCTCTCTTCCTGCCCCTCTTCTGATGGTCAAAATCTAGCCCTTTAAGGCTCTGAAATTTTCCCAGTTGGAGCTGAATTCCCTTTTCAGTATTCTCTATCCTGTTATAGGTCTTCTTATGCCTTTATTTGCAGTTCTTTGTGAACTCTGTTAATTGATAGTTATGGCTGAATGAGGCCAGGGATAGATGTGTCCTCTTCATTATTGCTTTGCTTTGCACATATTACATGTCTGTGGAATTAATTTCCTCTCTGTTCAAGCTGGAGCCAGTTCCAAAGGCTGTCCCTTCTAGCCTGCCTTCCCTGGCAGCTTTATCTATTCCTTCTTCACTCCTTCAAGAGAAGAGGCAGCTTTACTCTTTTTAGTGTTTCCATGGTAGCCTGTGATGCTGTCTGTCTGAATACTGCTTGCCATCACCAGAGACTGATGTTTCCATGGCAACCAGGTGAAGTCAATAGTCATGAGCTAGATTCAGGAAAGGAATTCTGGTCTGAGAAGCTGAGTGTCTGAATCTTCTGGCTTTCAAATATCCTGCTCCTCTCTCCCAACTTTCATACTCTGTATCCAGAACTGATTTGCTCTGCTCTTGGTTTAGAAAGCAATGTGTGAGGTGAAGCAGACCAGCCAACTTAGATTATGTGGGAAGGTGGAGACAAAAAAAGAGCTCATCAAAGATCACTTATTTTTTTTTAAATATTTTATTTATTTATTTTTAGAGAGAGGGAACAGGAAGGAGAAAGAGGGAGAGAAACATTGATGTACAAGAGAAACACGATCAAAGATCACCTTTAAAAAGTTGGCTGAGTTCTGTTTGCTGTCCCAGTTGATCTGCTTGCAAGAGCCCTTAAGGAGTTGGCTGGAGTTACTGGAGAGCCATTAGCAGTTATTTTTGAGGGCAATGGACAGATACGAACGAGGTGCCTGGAGACTGGAAAGGAGCCAGTCAGTGCTGGGTTGCAGAGGGGGAAAAATGACCTTGGAAGTCATAGACTTTGTCCAACACTTGCCAATATTCCAGAAAGAATGGAAGCGTCCATCAGCTTTCAAGCATCATGATGCCTATTTGCTGGGATGAGCGGTGCTGAGAATTAGCTTCCTTCTCCCATTTCCTAGGTCCAACCAAGCCAGGGACCACCATTCCGTAGCGGATTGGTCACATTGTAGAGCTACACTGCATAGTTCAGGTCTGTCTTTTGTTTCAAACCTGCTGAGTGAGCTTGGGTATTACTCCATTTTTCTGACTCAGACTCCTTGTTGGCCAAAAGAAAAAGGGAATAGTAGTACCTACCTCGGGGATGTGAGAATTAAATGAGACGATCCCTGTAGATGGTTTGGACCTTGTTGGCTTTCACCATGACCGCCATCGCTGTTCGTACTCCTCTGGATGCCTACATGCTGGGCTTCCTCCCTGGCCTCATTCTCCTCCCCAGCCTCAGAGAATGCTCAAGATTTATAGGGGGAGAAGTAAGAGTGGGACTATGATGAAAAAAAAAAACAAACCCTTAATTGTTTCTGTGCTAAAAGCCCCAGACTCACAGGGTCGCATAAAACCAGCCTAGCTTCCAGAAAAACAAACCCCATTGTCTGATCTTGTTTTATGCCTGAAACTCTATCAGATTACAGCCAGATGTCTTTGAAAAATCAGGGTGAGCCCCCTAGGTGCCTTCAGGGTATCTAGTGCCCTTTGCTTTTTCTGGCATTCACTGTTAGAGCCCTTTGCTTAGTGTCCTTCCTACCCTGTCCCACCATTCTTTTTCTTTTTAATTAAAAATTTTATTTATTTTTAGAGACAGGGGGAGGGA
The DNA here is from genome assembly GCF_014824575.4 of Sturnira hondurensis. NCBI lineage: Eukaryota > Metazoa > Chordata > Mammalia > Chiroptera > Phyllostomidae > Sturnira > Sturnira hondurensis. Next base: position 10,991,811 of record NW_028095988.1, read on the forward strand.
GGGAGAGAAACTTCAGTGTGTGGTTGCCCCTCATATGCCCCCAACTGGAGACCTGGCCCGCAACCTAGGCATGCGCCCTGACTGGGAATTGCATCAGCAACCCTTTGGTTTGCAGGCCTGTGCTCAATCCACTGAACCACACCGGCCAGGGCTCTTTGAGAGTATTTTAAATCATCACAGATTCTCTGCTTAAAGGTCACCTGTGAGTCCTGTGGGAGGTATGTTGGACCTTGCAGACAGCAATTTAAATCTGTATTTCCAGAGTGCTGCTGTGCTTTGAGAGGTTAACAAGCTGCCCAAGTGCCCGAGTGCCTGGATGAAGGACTAAGACACAGGTGGCAACAAACATTACTTCCACTGCTCGTTGGTACAATGCTTGACAAATCACGAAGACATTGGCATTTTATTCGGTCCCCATGACTATCCCACAGGGTAGGTGCCGTCTTCACTGTGTAGCTGGGAGAGCTGAGGTTCGGAAAGGCAGAGGTTCAGAGTGACTGTTCTCCCTAAGCCTCCATCCAGGAAGTAAGGGGCTGAGTGCCCCTCAAATGCCTGCAAGGCCCCATGGAATTTGTCTTTACATCTTGAGTTTACAAGGCCACTGAGCTATGCGGGCATGGCATCAAGATTCAAACAGATGAGACAGGATCTTTTTTTTTTAAAGGTTTGGTTTTATTTATTTTTAGAAAGAGGGGAAGGGAGGGAGAAAGAGGGAGAGAAACATTAGTGTGTGGTTGCCTCTCACATGCCACACAGTGAGGAGCTGGCCTACAACCCAGGCATGTGCCCGGACTGGGAATCGAACCAGCAACACTTTGGTTCACAGGCCAGCGCTGAATCCACTGAGCTACACCAGCCAGGGTATGAGACGGGATCTTAAACACACATGCATTAGGGAGCCACCAAGGTCCTTCATAAAGGACTCAGAAGCAGGATGCTCCTGTCTGGTTTTGGGGCGCTTGACAACTTGACTCCACCACCCACCCAAATGTTGCTGCTTCCTGTACCGTGGGGCAGGCTGTCCACCACTCTTCCTGTGTGTTTGCCAGTGTAGTTTCGCCCCAGGGAGTTGTTTTCCTCTCCACCCCCATCTACAGTGTACATACATTCTTCAAGCCCCAGTTCCTAAAATGTGTGTTGGGAATTTTGTTTCTTCCATTCTTAGAAAAATTTTAGAGCACATAATGTTACCCCCAGTTTGCTGGAATACAATGTCGTTTGTTGCTGTCTTTTGGCCACAGTAGGGCTGACACCACCTTGTTCCATCTCTTCCAGGGCAATCTGAAGGTACCTGAGGGCAGGGATGGGGTCTTATCTGTGTTTGTTTCCTTCACAGGGCTCAGCACCGTGGTGACTGTATTGCAATACTTGAGTGCAACAATAAGCATTTGTAGACGAAAGATGACAATATCCAGGAAAAAAATTACTCGAACAGATGTGTACATGAACTATGTTAAATTAACAAAAGATGTACATATGAGTGGACCTTCTGGAAGAGAGACTTTAACCCAGAAGACTTGCAAAGTTTCCTTGCGTGACTGAGGCCACCTTTCAGAGGATGACAGCCCCTGCTCCAGACTCTGCAGAGACAGTTACATGCAACAGTTGAGGAATCCTTTCCAAGACACAGGACTGGCCTCACCTCTGAACTCTCAGGGCAGGGCACAGTCTTTGTTCTCAGCCAGTCAGAAGGCTTTATGAGTCAGGGGGATGGGGTAGCAGGGATGGGCAGGGGTTGGGCTGGTAAGAGCACAGACCCCAAGACAAAATTGCAGTGGTTAAGAGGAGCGCCAGGGCAGAGGAGACCTCACCTGGCCCCGGCAGATCAGGTCCCCGGGACCTTTAACTATCTCACACCAGTCCAGATCAGCAGCCACGCTGTCTTTGCCTTGATCAGAGGGAGGGAGGAAAATGGCCTGGCTCTCAAAGAGGACCCCACCTCTCCCAAGTCTGGCATGAGCGTGACTTCAGCTTCCTTCTGTTCTGAGCTCTTCCCTGTAGGCGTCTGGAAGGAACACACAGATGGGTAGGCTGATTGGTCTGGCTGACTTGGGGGGAGGGAGGCCTGTGGTGTGTGTGCGTGGCTCCCCTCGTGGGGAGGTCCTGCCACAATCATCTCCAGACTTCTGCCACGTGAAAGGCACTAGGCCTTCTTGTTCTCATTCTCCCCTCTTGCCATTTTTGACCATGGACGGGACTCTTCCTCCGGAAAGGCCCTCCTCCCTCGGCAGCAGCCTCTCCATGCTCGCTCCTGGTTCTTCCGCTGCCTCTGTGGCGGCTTCATTTCCCCCTTCTCCTCCTGCCTCTCCCCGTGGCTCTGCTTAGTCCTTCTTCTTTCTCTGAAACACCAAGGTTTTGCTTTATTTTTATTTTTTTATTTTTTTAAAATTTTTTCTTAAAGAGAGGGAGAGAAACATCAATGTGTGGTTGTCGCTTGTGCGCCCTCCACCAGGGACCTGACCTGACCCATAACCCAGGCATGTGCGCATGTTCCCTGACCAGGAATTGAACTGGGGACCTCTTGGTTTGCGGAGTAGCGCTCAACCCACTGAGCCACACCAGCCAGGGCTATTTTTAATTATTTTATTTAGTTTTGGAACAGGTAAGATATGCTATAGTTAAAAAGGTAGGGAAACATTGTACAATGAGAACTAAATCTCTCATACCTGTCCTTCACCTACCCAGGGTGCTTCACCCACCTTCACCCAGCTCCCCTTCCCAGCAGCCATCAGCACCAACCTGGTGTATAATTTGTTGGGTCACACTGGCCCCTCTGGAAATCTGAGATTTGTGAACCTTTTCTCAGGCAAATGCACGAATGCACAGACTGTGCCCTTTCACAAGAATCACAGACCCCTGAAGCCCATCTGTGGTTTGAGGCTAGGAATCCCAGCCTGTATTGCACCCTCTCCCTCGGTACGATTTGTGGGTCCCTGTATAAAATAAAGACCACAGAGCTCCTTGTTTAAAGAGTTTCAGGACAGCAACAGCAGAGTGTTAAAGTAAGCATAGGGCCCTGTGTGACCGCATAGGTCAAACATTTGTAAAGCCAGCCTTGCATCTCCTCCTTCCCTCTGGCTCTTCTACTTCTATCTTTATAGTGGTTGTTCTTATATCTATGACTCTTGCCCCAACTTGTTCTAAACTTCAGGTCCAGCCGTCCAGGGAACTGCTGAAACTCCCCTTATGGATATTCTAACATTTCATACTCAGTCTCCACAGTGGAACCATTTACCATCTACTCTCTGCCCACTGACCCTAATTCTTCCACATCCTCCTGAAAATCGTGACTCCTCCCTCTTTATACCCACCCATTTAATTGCCAAGTCCCATCTACTCTGACTCTCAAAACTATGCTGCCTCTCCTTTCCTACTGCCATCTCTCTCCGGATGGTCCTTCATTGCCCTTCATATGTTTTACTGTGATTGGCCCACCCTTGCCTCTGTTGCTCTTCCCAAAGAATCACCATGATCGTGTCATTTTTCACACATAAAGACCTTCAGTGACTCTCGCTGCTTACAGAGTTGGGCCTACCTCCTTTGAAGTAGGGCTTCAAACCAAACTTTTTCATTAACCTCCTCTTCATGTCGAGGTTTCAGCTTAACTGCAGAACCATCTGGTCTTTTAATGGACCCAGTGTGTTCTCCTGGCCTTGAAAATGTGAACCATCTCTGTTCACGGTCCCCAGAGATTAGAGCTGGCTTACCCTACTACAGCTATGTATTTCTCTGGCCCTTCACCACGGCCACTGCCCATGGCCCTGCTCACTGTGTCACCTGTATTTCTTCTACTGTCCCTCTTCCTCTCCCCCTGCCCATTCTTACTGGAAGGGGAACCTCAGATGAAAAGGTGGATAAAATCACCATTACTTGCCCTGACTGGCGTAGCTCAGTGGATTGAGCGCGGGCCTGTGAACCAGACGATCGCAGTTTGATTCCCAGTCAGGGCACATTCCTGGGTTGCAGGCCAGTTCTTTGCAGGCTAACTACCAGCAGGGTACGCACAAAAGGCAACCATACATTGATGTTTCTCTCCCTCTCTCCTTCCCCTCTAAAGATAAATAAACAAATAAAATATTTTTTAAAAAATCACCATTACTTATCAAGCAGACAGGAGTGGAGTCCCAGCTCTGTTTGCTTATGGACCTCTCAGACAAGTTACTCACACTCTTTCTTCCACAGTAAAAAAAGGAGTAACACCCTATATAGTCATTAAAGAACTAACAGGTAAAGTGAACTAAGTACTAAGGATAGGGTCACTGTCATATTATCTCATGCTGGGCTGGTCTCACTTGGCTTCTCCTCAGCTATAAGGACACAGAGGACATCTCATCCTTCTTTCCATCAAGTTCTGGGAACCTGAGTAGGGTGAGGTGGAGGCCTGGCCCTTGGGTGCTCTGGTAACTGCAGTACATGTTTGAGTGTGAGGGGAGCTGCTGCCTCTGTTCCTTTTGTTCAAACTCGTGGCTCAGGCAGCAGTGGGCGTGGGCGTCACCAGGAAAGGCACTGACAGCTTCAGTTCTCACCCGGAGTTTGCAGGTGACAGCTGGAGCAGTAGGGCTCTGTCAGCAAGAGGAGCAGGCTGACCCCACCATGCCCCAGCTGGTGGCCTCTCTGGTGGATGTGGCCTCACCTTGAACCAGTCCAGGTCACAGCTGAATGTAGCTCTGGGAGCTAAAGGAGCCCCAGTCTACTCGTTGTGGTATATATTAGGGTAAGGAGATGGTGACTGGGTATGACTGTAGCTGTTACTAAATTACCTCTGGCAGGCAAATTACTCCTAGCTCCTCTCCAGGCCTGTTTTCTCATCAACAAAGGCACAAAGTTAGACCTAATTATCCCTAAGATGACCTGTGGTCACCTACCCCAGACTGCACCAGGACTAAGTCAGCTCTAAAGCCTCCCTAGAGTTTTAGATTCCTTGCTCCTCTGGCCTGAGTTTTCTCGTCTATAACAGCCATTCCTTCTGCGGGGGTGTTGAGAACAGAGAGTCAAAGAGAACAGGTGCAGTAGAAAAACTCTTTATTGAAAAGGGAAGGGTGGCCCCTTGCTGGTACCTCCTGGGCCCTGGCCAAAGGGGGGGTTACCACCCGCTCAGCTCCTCACGCTGGCATCTGAAGGCAAAAGACTGTCCACACCTCACCTTTAATAGCCTTAAAGGGGAAGTGCCATGGTGTAGTGATAAACCAGAGAAACAATTCTCACAACTAGCACTTCCAGACCCTTGCCTTTAACTTCTTAAAGGCACGTGAACAAGTGCAGCAGGTAAGAACGTTTTAGGAAAAGTCTCCAAGAAGGGTCTCCGAGTATTTACCTTTAAGAATCTCTTAAAGGTGAAGCATATTAGTGCAGAGTACAAAGGTGGAAAACCCTATAAAGGAGTCTACAAAGCACTTTTCCAGTTCTCGGCTTTAGGATCTCTTTGCAGGAGAGGTGTTCAAGCGCGAAGTAATAAAAAACAAAATATCTTACAAAACGATTTTCCTTTCTGCCCGCCGGAACTGCCCGCCCGCCCGCCCACCGCGGTGCGCCCCCCCTGGGTCTGAGTCCTGCCTCCCAGGTGCCCGGGCTGGGGGTGGGGGAGGAGGAGGGGGATGTACCCAAAGGCCCCCCGCCACCTCCCGGTGGTCAAACCGGGGTTTTCTGGGAGCTTTTGGTTTCCTAGCCCGTCTTCACAAAGGAAGCCGGACAGGGGTAGGACGGGGCGGGGCTAGGCGAGGGGTCAAACGGAGTAAGTGGTCACCATGGCGACCGCGGTGACCATGGCGACGGCGGCTCAGAGCACGGAAAGGTCGTGACACGACCTGGAGCGCTGCTTGAAGAACTTGGCATTGCGGGGCACCAGGTTGGCGAGGAAGCGCTTGGCCTTCTTGGTGAGGCTCTCCCGGCGCGCAGATGGCGCGGCGCCCTCGGGGCTGCCCCACTCCTGCCGCTGGAGCCCTCCGCGGCTCCGGCCGCGCCGCAGCCGGATCTGGCGGACTGCGCCCTCGAAGAGCTCGCGCGTATTGTGGTGCAGCGCGGCGGATGTCTCGATGTGCTTGCAGCTCAGGGTTCCTGCCAGGTGGCGGCCCTCTGCGGGAAGGGACAGGTTCAGGGGCCTGCCCGCCTGACTGCACTGGGCCTGGGGCAGAGTGGGGTGTGGGAATGGGTTGGGCAACTTGAGAGGGCAGACAGGAATGCTGTGGGGAGAGGAGAGGGAGAAAGGGACTTTGGAGAAAAGGTGAAGGGGAGTGAAGGGAAGGGATTCTCAGGCTCCTAGGATGGGAATTGGTAGACTGCCCTCACACCGGGGCGAAATGCAGTGAAGTGTGTGCACCTGAGGGTAAAAAGGCCTCATGGAAAAGAGTAGACCTGGGAAGGAGAAGACCTGTTGAGATTGCAAGTATAATGAGGTTCTGGATACCCACCCTCCAGTGAGACCTCCCTGGAACGGGCCAGGTCACTTTTGTTTCCAACCAGGATGACAGGAATGTCGTGGTGGGGCCTCCCAGCCCGGAGTCGAAGTAGGGTCTCTGGAACTTTGGAGAAGCTTCGTCGGTCAGTGACCGAGAAGACGATGAGAAAGGCATCTCCAGTCTGGAGGCAGTGGTCCCTCAGCCACCCTCCTGCATCCCCCTGCAGATGGGCAGAGAGAGTCATGGACTATGGGCCAGAGGCATGGGAGAATCTGCCCAGCGCCTACAGCTCAAAGATGAGCAATCAGGATACGAGGGAGAAGCCACCCGCTTGAAACAGCAGAGCTACTTAATGGCAGAATCTCCATACCCAGGGCATGTTTGTGGAGGAGGGACAAGAGCCCCACTCTGGAGAATTGGAGACATAGTATCCTAGACTAGGGTAGCCCTTCCTACTTTCTCATACACACTGTATGCTATTCAAGTATATGTAACCTGGTCTCTCATAGTAACCATTTATGTCCAAACCTTCACAAATTCTCACTTTTTTATTCTTTCCCTGATATTCCAGAGCCCTGAGCCCTTGTCCTGTCCAGCCAGACTCTTCCAGGCTGAAAAAAAAAAGTATGGGCAGGGTCAATTTCAGGAGGTTTAGCCTGGCTTGTAGCTGTAGGGTTTGCCAAACCCAGATCCTAACTTTCCTCTGGGTCCGAAGGTCCTAGAAAGACAGTCGTTTTCAGTTGCACCCTGGCATGGGCCTTTGCCCTCTGAGATGATAGCACATGTTGAAACCAGCCCCTGCAGTCTCGCAGCCTTGAGCCAGGCTCTGCCCTTCCCCAGCTCTCCCCAGGTTCCTCACCCACATCTCGCAGCCACATCTCAGTTCTCACCTGTTCCCAGATGTCATAAACAACTAAAGTTACTTCCTCCTTATCCACCGTGATTCGTCTCTCATAGCTGTCCTCTGTTGGGAAATAAGGACAGGGAACAGAGCCCATTAGGAGGCTCCCAACACTGGTGAGACCCAGTAACCAGGGACGCCTCAGATCCCAGAACCAGGGACCCTCCTTCATGGAAGTTGTCACAAGAAAGCACTGTAGAAACTTTTCTTAGGTTTAGGCCTCCAGGGGCTGCTCATGCCTGGAGCTCTTCCATCCCTGACTAGGGCTCCAGAGGCACCCTCCACCCATGCAGGGCTCCCCCAAATACCTGGGTTCTCTGGCTCAGGAGCACTGTCTCCCTCGAGACCACCAAAAGTGCCTGCTAGGGTGCTCTTGCCCACGCCGCTTTCCCCCACCAGCATGACCTTGAAGATGCCATCCTTTTGGGTAAGGGCTGCCTCTCCTGAGCCCAAGGAGTCAGAGGAGCCAGAGGACAAGGCTTGAGGTGGCCAGTCAAGTTCATCTACAGCCTGGGCCCGCCGAAGCTGGTGCTTGTAGGGGACAGGCATACTGCCTCTTCGTCTGGGGACTCCCGGAGCAGAGGGTGGCTCGCTCCGGTCTAACTCTGCCAGCAGCTTATCTTGCTTCTTCAGCAGTGTGGCATTTGCTTCTGGGGGGCAAAGAGAAAGAAGCTATGAGCAGGGTGTGCCTAGCCATCTGCAGAAAGTTCAGTCCTGGCTGCTCCAGCTTCAGAGGCCCAGTTGATGACCATGACCCAGGAGGAGCTTAGAATCTTTGACCTGACCTCTAACATTGAAACCTCCCCTAGGAGGCTGAACTGGTAGGGCACTGAGAAGCTGACTTGATGGCGTGCCCAAAGTGGTTCCAGCCACAACGTATTCAAAATACGCAGGGGAGGCACCTGCATGCAGCCTTGCACACCCACTCACACTTCACACTGACACATAGGCACACCCCCAGACTAGGCCTCTAGCCCCAGGTCTGCTCCTCCTTCAGCCAAGAGGCTCTGCACTGGCAACCCCCTCACTTGCTGGCTCAGGGATGAGAAGCCGAAACTACTGCTCATGTTCTGGGGGGGTGGGTAGTGGTAGTCAAAAACTTTGTGGGGAGCCTGTTCCCAGGGAAGGGCCTTTGTTCTCTGAGTTGTGTGTTTTGGGTGTGTGCATGAGCAGGCTGCCTCTTCCCGCGGCCCTGTGGGTGAGCATCCCCCAGCGTGTGGCCACTGTGTGAGAGCCCTGCATCCCTGGCTGTCCCAGTGAGTTGGAGAGACTATTACCTTTGTGGTGGGGTAGGGGGAGTGTGGCAGCGAGGGAGAGAGTGGGAGTGGGAGAGAATGACAATGCACAGGGTCAGGGTAACTGGGAGGAGGATGGACAGACATAACAAAGGGGGATGGAGAGAGGCTGGAAACAGCCCAGGATCAATACTTGGCCAGCAGCCAGAGCCTCCGGGGAGCCAGAAGAAACCCTCATAACAGGTCTCTCGGGGAAGCCCCTTACCCGTGATCCCCAGGCTTGTGGGCTGCCCCTTCCCTTTCTCCCTTCCCTCCTGCCCATCCCAGCCTCTTGGGAATGAGACTGATCTAGGGAGGCCAAGCACCAATTTCCCCAGCGAAGCCCTGGGGGTGAGGGGGAGGGGCGTTTAAGCAGCTTTCCCCCCTCCCCCGAGTCCAGCCCCACTCCTAGTGTGAGTGGGAGGCTTCCCCACTTTCCGACTTACTCTTCCCCTCTTGCTGTTTGGGTTCAAGCTCTTTTAACCCCTAGTTCTGACTTCCCCACCAAAGCTTCAGCTCCCACCTCCACAGTTCCATCCGAAACCTGCCCAGCTCAGCCTCACCTGGTGTGGGCGTCCCTGGCGGGGAGGCCTGGTGGCTGCCGGAGGGGCAGAGTGCTGTGGTTTCTGTGTCCGTGTCCATGTCGGCGTCCAGGTCCGAATGCATCCGCGTGCGTGTGCAGCCTGGCGGAGCCTCGCAGCACCCGCTACCTCACTCGGCAGCACTGTCAGCTTTTCCCTTTAAATGCCACCCCCCCTACGTGTCCTCCCCCCACCGCCAGACACCTGGGGAAATTGTCCCTCCCCCTGATGAGATCACACATGCTAATGAGTGATGTCAGCGGGATTCCCTCCTTTCTGCTCCCCTCTACCCCACCCTTTTGTGTCGCTTCCCTCTGGGAGCACACACACCGCAGTCTGGTTAAGACAGAATAAAGTCGGAGGGCAGAAGGAGAGAGGGGTTCGAAGACGTGCGGTGAGGGGTCGGCGGGTAACGGGGCTGCGCGCTGCAGGAGGCAGGGACACGAGGACCAGACGTCTTGCTCCAGGAGCCAGGACTATGAGTCATTTGTCTCTGTGTCCCCATCACCGTAGCCCAGTGTCCAGTCCCAAATGGGTACCCTTTGGCTAAATCGAGGCTTGAGGCAAAAACCAAAAGAAATGCAGAGAGATAGGGACAGTCACTGTGCCACCAAGTTTCCCCAACATTCTCTCCTTCCCCACACCACTCCTTATCTGCCAAGTCCCACAAAAGTACCTGATGCCCAGCCTGGCCCCTAGGCAGATGGGGGCTTTGTCTGGGCAGCTCCCTTTTGTCACTCAGTTCAGGTGGTGCAAACCATTGTGTTTCCTCCCCCTTCCTGCCAGGCTCACCAACCTGGTGTTAATCAGAGCAGGGAAAAAGGGAGACTAACCCTCTGGAGGTTCCCGACCCAAAGGGCAGGGAGGAGAGTGCCAGCTTCTCCAGTTCTTCTCTGGGTCAGTCCAGCTCTCTGCAAAGACGGGAGGGCCTGTCTTTTACTGTTCCTTTCCTGCCCGGTTTCTTTTCCCTTCATGCGTCCACTCCTCTTCCTTCCCAACACCTGCAAGCGCCTGAATGTTCTGATTTCTTGGCAGCCCCTGACCCTATTTTTGCCAGGTGCTGAGCTAAGCAGCTTCCTGCATTATCACCTTTCATCCTCATGACTGTAAGGCTCAGAGTGGTAGGCGGGTGGCCAGTCCCCAAATCAATCATGCCACTAGGAAAAAAGCAGGGACACCAGATTGCTGTGGCTCAGTGGACTGAGCGCCAGCCTGTGAACTAAAAGGTCACTGGTTCATTCCCGTTGGGGCACACGCTCGGGTTGTGGGCCGGGTCCCCAGCTAGGGGGGTGTGCAAGAGGCAACCACTCAATGTTTCCCTTTCTTTCTCCCTTCTTCTCTCTCTAAAAAATAAATGGATAATTTTTTTTTTAAGTAAGGGCTTCAGAACTCCACCCCTCCACCCAGATCTTTCACCTCTACCCTATGCTGCCTTCCCTGTCAAATACTCCAACTGCCTCCAGTTACTGGGAACACTCCGGATGGCACTCTTCTGTGAACTTCTCCAATAGAAGGGGGAAATCGTAATCTCTGAACTAACATGCAATGACAGTCCATTTACCTGGAGGTCAACTACAGGACAACATTGCAGGGTCTAGGGGGAACAGAAAAGACTCCTGAGCAGGTACACTACTCATGCACTTTACTCATTAGATAGACTCTCCAGTCCTCAACCACAGACTACTTAATCCTTTATTCACAATTTTAATGTGTCCCTGTGTGTTCATGACTCATAGATCAGAAGCACATTAAGAGCAACAAGTCAGCCCCAGCTGGTGTCACTTAGTGGATTGAGCGCAGGCCTGTGAACCAAAGGGTCACCAGTTCAATTCCCAGTCAGGGCACACGCCTGGGTTGCAGGTCATGTCCCGGGCGGGGGGGGGGGGGGGGGGGGGGGCCGGNCCCGGGCGGGGGGCTGGGGGCGGGGGAGCAGCACATGAGAGGCAACCATACATTGATGCTTCTCGCCCTCTCTTTCTCCCTCCCTTCCCCTCTCTCTAAAAATAAATAAAATAAAGTCTTAAAAGAAGAAAAAGCCTTGTAGTTAGGGAAGCAACAGCATAAAAAACTTTTAAAGCAATCATAAGCATATTAAAAATGCTCTAGTCCTGACCAGTGTGGCTTGGTGGGTTGAGTGTCATCCTGCAAAGTGAAAGGTCGCTGGTCTGATTCCCGGTCAGGGCACATGCCTGGGCTGTGGGCTCGGTCCCAGTTGGTGAGAGGCAAGTGATCGCTGTTTCTCTCTCATATGGGTATTTCCCCTCCCTTTCTCCCTCCCTGCCCTTCTGTCTAAAAATAAATAAGTAATCTTTCAAAATTGCTCTCATGTCATTTGGCATAAAGGCAAATAGCCCCCTCACACTACTATAACTTCTGAAAACGTTGTTGAAAAGGAGCCACTAGTTTCTATGAAGATCCTCAGCTTCCCAGAAAAATTTGTTGTATTGCAGATGTACTAAAGATAAATATGTTTTAGAATGGCTTTCTTCCAAAATGAGTTTTTAGGAAAGTTTTAAATTATAAAGGGGTGAGCTTGATGTAGCTGGAAAACTCAATTAGGTGGTTGGATTCATTTCTATGCTATCAAATTAGAGTGAGTCAGCAACTGCAGAACCCAGCAGGGGTTCCTGACCATGACTTCTGCCTGCCCTCAAACCAGCTTTAGGCCACAAGAACAGGTTGGGTTTCACCTTGAATCTTTGGTGCTCACACAGCCTTTGTTGTGTGGCTGGGGGACTCTCTTCCTTCCCAGCGGGAACTGGAGCTGGGTTCAGGGCCAGATTCTGCTCCTTAGGGACTGAATTCTGTTATTTCAGATTCCTAGCCTACCCCCTCCTCAAGCTGAGAACACCTCCCATCTCCTCTTACACCCTGATGCTGGGGTCATGCTATCTATCCTGATAAGTGTTTGAAGTTGCCTTTTCCCCCTTGGGCCGCAGTTAAAACAAACTCTGGTGACTGTTCTCCAGTGCTCCACCCTCTCCTGGTCAGGAACCTGCTTCGGTTTTCCCTTACTACCTATACAGGGCCATCTCCCTCTCCCTGCCAACCTGGGGTTTCAGTGTGGCTGATACACATAGTGTTACTGCGTGCATCTCCTACAGGACGCCCAGCACCTAGAGAAGCTCCCTTTGGGCTTGTGGATCTCCCTATACACACAGGCCTTCCTAGTGAACTCTACCCTCAAGTCCTCCCTCCAGCACTCTGCGCCTTCCACCAAGAGGAGCATTCTTACCTTAAATCTTTGCTTTCAAGTTAAAGAAAAAGGTCTGGGGTAGGACAGAGAATGAAGATACCAGGTTGAAGGTTTCTGAGATGGCTGGCCGGGAAGACAGGTGCATGGAGAGGGCAGAGCAGGTGATGGACGGATGGGAGGGGAAATCACCATTCCTCATTGTACTGGGCCTGACACTGGTGGGACCCAGAGGTTGTTTGCACTTGGGAAGGGAGGTCCAAAGAGAGAACAGTAAGCAAGAATGAGGATCTGTGGAGCACCCCCACCCCAGTCTCTGGAGAGGGTCTGGAGTGAAAAGAACTTGGGTCTTTCCCGAGCCAAGATGCCAGGGTCCAAGGGTGGCACCACACCCCATCTCTGCTGTTCCTCAGGCTCTCCCAGTGAGGGAGACATTATGCAGTCAGTGTGCATGTAAAGATGCTGACAGGGTGATCAACAGACGGGTGGAGAGAGGCTAGACTGGACAGGAAGTTCGAGACTGGAAGGAGGAGACTGGAAGTTCCCCTGGGGAGCTGGTTCTGTCAGGGATGTCTCGGCTTTGCTCCTGGGGCATCAGACTCCTTCTATACCCTTTATCCAGATTTGAATGTCAAACCCTATGACAGCTCCATCACCTTTCTTTTCAGAGGCTGGGTTCCAACATTTTTCACAGATTATTTCCTCCTCCATCATCCTCAGCTCTTTGGCCCTGGCCACTGCTTGTGTTCCTGCCTCTTTTCTGAGGAGGTTCAGGGTCCAGCCTACAGCCCTCACCCTCAAGTCTGCTTAGTTTGCTTACCTTGTGGACACTCACCCTGGCTAGAACTCACAACTCTCTTCCAACTACTAACAGCATTGTTTAGGATCTAGTTTGGGCCCTCTTCCAGGAAGACCTCTTATATTTGGCCAAATTGATGTCAGCATCCTCACACCCCAAACGTTTCTGACTTTCCTCTCGATTAACCTTTGCCTGCTTTGCGGCAGCCTAGCTGTTAAGAGTCCACCTGTCTCCCCTAGGACAGACTGGGTGCGGTGGGGGCAAAGGGTGGAGGGCAGGCGTCACAGTTCCCACGACCTACTGGGGAGTCTGCTCCCGTGATTCCTACTCTGGGAGTGCTCCACCAATGGGAGCCTTCCAGCTACAGGGCCCAGACTGGCAGCGAAGAGGCTCGGCACTCACCCTGGGATCAACCACAGTGGAGCTGTATCCTGGGTGGTGAGTAGAGGTGGGAAGGGTCGGTTCTTAGGGCCCATTGAACTTTCCTACTTCCTTACCCACTGAGTAGTATAACATTTGACTGTGTAGTCAGAAGATCGATAGGAAGAGGCAGAAGCAGAGGCCCACACAAGAAGGAACCGAGAGAGGTGAGCATAGCTGAGACAGGTAGAGAGGCAGGGTGTAGGCTCACAGGTCATTTAACAAAAATCTTAAATTTCAGATTCCTTTATTTTCAGCCTTGATTTCTGGGCAATGACCTAGCTCTGGGACAGAAGCATTTGTTGTTCTTTTTTCAAACCAGGCCCTATAGGAAGGGTCACAGTGCCAACTTCAGGCCCTGCCTAAATCCTCCCCTTGTGGGCTGGAGGTCTCCAGCCAGTTGGCATTCTGGTGCTTAAGGCCACTTTTGGGTGGGGGATTGGAAAGGATGGAGTGTTCGGGCCTATGACCTCTTTAGAACTTTACTTTTTGAAAAGAGCCACCCCAATGGTGGTGTTTGAAGACAGGGTGGTGGCGGAGAGACTGTGATCTCCGGCCAGGTGCAGAGGGAGCTGTGTGTTGAGACCTCTCTCTGCCTGAGGGACACCTGACTTAACAGCAGACATATGGGGCCAGAGGGAGGATCACCAAGTCCCCTTAGACTAGGGTCTGGGAGGGAAGTAGTGGAAGAGAAGCTGCGCTGCTTTCTAAAGGGTTGCTGTTGCTGTGACTAGAGCCTTCAGGGTAGCGGGGCCACCTCAGGCAAGCAGTGGCTCATCCTCTGCTTCAACCACCCAGAGCCCTGGCTCGGCCAGTGGCACCAGCAGCACGTCATCCTCATCCTCTGGGGACAGGACTATCGTGTGGGGTTCGGGTGAGGTTCGGGTTGGTCCTGGGGGCTGGGTTGTCCCTGGGGGCCGAAGGTTGGGCAGGAGGCGGCCTCGCAGGGCCTGCACCACTCCAGACAGCAGTGACGGTTCTACAGGCACTGAGGGCAGTGGCCCTGGGACCTCTGGGACAGTAGGGACAGCCAGAGGTATGCTGGCAGATGGGAAGGGAGCCTTAGCAGGCAGGGGGGGTGCCTGTTCCCCATCATGCCCACCTACTGCCCCAACCTCACGGGCCAGACCTGTGCTTCCATCTAGGGCTTCAAGGGGAGCATCAGAAGGTGTGACCTGAGGTCTGGTCTCTGGGGTACGGGCTGGGGTATTGGTTCGAGGAAGAAGGCCCCAGCGGCGGAGACGGCGCACCAGGCGGCGCACACAGCGGCTCCGATGGCGGCGGCGGGTACCTGAGGCACCCCCTGGAGTCATATCTTGGCGCAAGATCTGTAGCAGAGAACGTAGGTTGCCCAGCACTGAGTTCTGCAAGGACAGAAGGCAGACAGCAGAGTCAGAGAGGTGAGGAGGGTCAGTGGCAGGGCCACAGTGGGGTGGGGAGCAGGATGAGCTAGGGTTGCAGGTAGGGACTTACATCATTAGGGTTCTCTGTAGGGAAGTCCTCCACAGGTGGGATGGCACCCTGGGCAATGAGCTGCCCATAAGAGGGGGGCGCCTGCTGCTGCACAATCTCAGCCTCCATTCGGGAGAGGGGGGCAAAGATGCTGGAAGGAATGAGGGCTGCTCAGTCAGAGGTGATTCTGAATAAGGCAGCCTGTCCCAGACTGAACAGGCCTCTTCCCTCCACACCCAGGACAGGACAACTGAAGCTATGCTATGGTTTTCCCAAGTCACTGAGGTCCCCTCCTTCTTTGAGATCGCCTTCAGAACCTAGAGCTATCCTTCCCTTGGAGAAGTATCCCTCTCCCCAAGCTGGATAACCCCATGAACCAACCCATAAGTTTGTCATGGGAACCTATGCCAAACATGGGCACCCTCATGCTCTCTGGTGGCAGCACAGGCCCTGTCTCACCCTTAATCCCCACTCCTCTACAGCCAGCTGACCTGTACTCCTGGGTGCGAATGGCATAGAGCTTGCAGGTGCAGCCCAGAGCAATGACCAGTAGCAAGCCGCACACAAGGCTGCCAATGACCGCAGCTGTAATGACCTTGCGGGGCAGGGCATAGGAGCAGTCCCACTCGTCACTGCCGTCGGCGCAGTCTGGCTGCCCGTCGCACACCCACGTCTCATAGACGCACTTCTCATCCCGGCATCGGAAGTTGCCAGGCTGGCAGTGCCGGCACCGTCTCTCATCTGCTCCATCAGCACAGAAGGTCTGGTAGTTACAGCGGTCAGCAGGCAGGTAGCAGGCTGTGGCACCAGGGGTGCCAGCAGGCCCACAGGGATAGTGTCCAGGTGGGCAGTTTGGGCAGTTCTCCTCATCTGTGCCATCGGCACAGTCCCATGAGCCATCACAGCGCTGTGCCTCACTGTAGCAGCGCTCACCTAGGCTCTCACTGGCCCCCAGGCCAGAGCCTAGACCACAGGGTTGGTCCCAAGGCAAGCAGTAGCCCTGTACGTGGTACGTGGCGTTGAAGCCCCGACCATTGCTCCAAGGAACTGTGTGGTAGGCCACAATGGCCTGGCCAGACAGTGTCTCCACAGTGACAGCCTTGCCATTGTTGAAGTGGGTGAGCCTGCGCAGCCGCCGGGAGATCTCAGGGGGCCCAGGGCCGTCATACACATACACCGAATCATCATAGCCCAGATCCAGGGCTGTGAAGCGCACTGCCAGGCGCCGGCCATCGTGGGGGTCCAGCAGCCAGAGGCAGTACTGGGGATGGGAGACTGAGGCCAGGTGTGAGTAGCCAGGGGAGGAGAAGACCCCATAGAAGTCTTCCAAGGTGTGATTGCAGGGTAGGGTGGGAGGAGAGGCTGGGTTCATGTCAGGGAAGGGATCTGAACTGCAACCTGCCTCATCTGAGCCATCTCCACAGGTATCGACCCCATCGCAGTGCTGGGCCGAGGGCACACAGCGGTGGTTCAGGCACTGGAACTCTTCTGGCAGACACATCAGCCAATCTGCAGAGGCACCGGGGAGAAGGGCTGTGAAGGGCTGGAGCTGGTGGGATCCTCCCCTCCTCCCTGGGGCTTCCATTGCCTGCGTTAATGGCCCCATGGACATCCCTGTCTAGCTCACCTTGGCTGTAGGAGAGTAGAAAGCCCTGGCCCATAGGTGCTCTGGCCCCGGCATAGCTGTAGGTGATGGTGACGTTGCCCCCAGGTAGCTGCAGAGGGCTGGCAGGTGCCTCACACAGGGAGATCTGTGGCTGGAGAGGGGAGCGTAGGGTTAAGCGCTCTGAGCCACAGGCCAGGTGCAGTTTTTGGAACCTATAGGCGTGAAGGAGAACAAGATGTAAGATATTCTTGACTGCTACTCGTTTCTTCCTCCCTCAGGCCTTTTCTACCCCCAAATGCACAAATATGTACTTATTCACAATCCAAATAGCCAAGTGAAAATTGAGTTAGCCAAATTCCTTAGTAGTCAATGGCAATAGTCCTAACAGAGGCCAGTGGCACCATGAGACTATGAGATACATCCTGAAAAACTGACTTGTTTTGGGACTGCAATAAAAACAGGTGTATTGCTTTCCAGTTGTTACAGCGCAGTCACTCAGCATTAGCAGTAACTGACAACTACCATACAGTTGGATTAACCAGAACTTGCCATCCCCTCCAAATGCCTGGTGGTGAGACCTGGGAACACCGCACTTTGACCCCCTGCCCCGACAGCCTCTCCCCAGCCTCTCTCTTCACCTACCCCTTTCTGTGTAAATTGATGAGAAGTGAACTGCATGAAGCAAATAGCTAGGTAATTAACATGGGCCCCAATCCCATGGCCCAAGGTTGGAGGAGCCTGGGGAGACCTGGACTAGTTAAGAGATCTGGGGAGGCCGAAGGTTCTAAACTGATTAGGGAATACCTCTGAACCCAGGCAAGGATGTACAAGGATTGAAGCACTCCTCAGAGCAGCCACATAAGAGCCCAAGGACTGTTTCTAGAGAGACTGTTGACCTTCAGAAATGACCAGGACCCAAACTAGATGTTCATCCCTGCCCACCTCCAATTCACTGTGTCTGGTCAAAAATAAGCCAGGCTTTTAGGACAGATAAGGCTGACTCATATTCTACTCTTCCCCCTGTTGACGGGGATAAAATTTCCACAAAGAAGTGACCCCCGAAGGCTTTCCTGTGATGAAGCGGGAAGGGGCAAGGGAGTGGAACAGAGACTTGCCCTGCTTCTCACCTGACTGTTACAGTCTGATCCTTGCTGCCAAGGATGAGCCAGGTGCAGTTGGCAGGGGAGCTGCGGCTGTCTCGGCCCAGGGGCCTCTGTAAGATGCCCTGTATTTCCAAAAGCACTGCTGGGGGGTCCACACAGGCTGGTGAGACAGGCAGGGAAACTGGTTGAGGGTCTGTTACCAACCCACCTCTCCCCACAGGCTTGAGGCCTGGGTTCTTCAAGAAGGAGCAGACAGCCCTGGCTGGGTAGCTCAGTTGGTTATAGCATTGTCTCCATAAGTCAAGGTTGCAGGGTTTGACCCTGGCCAGGGCACATACGAGAATCAAACAATGAATACATAAATAAGTGGAACAATAAACTGATGTTTCTCTCTCCCTCTCTCCTTTCTTGTTTCTCTAAAATTAATTTCTTAAAAGATTTTATTTATTTATCTTTAGAGAGGAGGGGAAGGAGAGAGAGAAATATCAATGTATGGTTGCCTCTCATGAGTCCTCTGCTGGGAACTGGCCTGCAACCCAGACATGTGCCCTGACTGGGAATCAAACCGCGATCATGTGGTTCGCAGGCCTGCGCTCAATCCACTGAGCTACGCCAGCCAGGGCTAAAATTAATTTTTTTTAAAAAAAGGAGCAAAGTTCCCTTGACCACCATACTCTATATAGTCAGTCTTCAGTAGGTCCCCTTCCTCCCCATATGAACCATGGCTTCACCTTAAAAGTAACAAGAGCATAAACAATCTGAGCTCTGCTTTGTGCCAGCCACTGGGGCCACTCGGCCAGGTGGAGCAGGAAATACTGTCTCTACTCTCAGGGAGACTACATTCTGGCTAGGGAAATCAAGCATGGAGATTGGGAAAAAACCCAAAAAGTGCGTAACTGCCAGGTGAGGGCTCATACTGGGTCTCCGTTTCCCCATCTGTAAAATAAAGGGTGGATAATCTCCACTCAAAAACTCCGGTAGGTACCAGAAGAACTCAGAGATGAGACTCCTCTTGGGCCTTCCCTCATTCTACCAAGCCCCAAGCCCAGAGACATCATATGCTCACCAGGATTCGGGAAAATTATCCGGTCTGGATGTGCCAGCGCGCCTCCTAGAGGAAGAGAGAGAAAGGGCAGGAGAGGGAGACATTGAGAAGTTTTCTTCAACTGCACAACTCAAGGGGGAAAAAGGACTACCTGGGACTTCCCGGTAGTTTATGGGAAGGGGTAGTGAAGCAGGGGGACTACCGCGTTCAACCTCAAAGGAAGGTCCGGCAGCATAGCCTGAGGGGTGGCCCGGAGATCGAGGGAAGCCGGAGGGAGGATGAAGGCTGAGGGAGCGACTAAAGACTTCTCCGGGGCTGGGGCAGGCAGCGCCAGGGGCGGCGGCAGGGCTGGGGGAACGGGCTGGCAGGGCAGGCTGAGGGGCAGCAGAGGGGGAACCGAGCTAGAGCGTCTGGGGCCTTGACAGCTCTGGGGGCGGGGTGCCGAGCGAGGAGTTTCGTTTCGGTTTCTTACCCAGGAGGAGGAAGAGTAGGATGGCCGGCGGCATCCTGAGCGGTCCGGAGCAGCAGGAAGAGTTCCGAAGCGTCTGTCGTCTACCCAGTGCGGAGACGGCGCCGCTCCGAGCGTTCAGGCTCCCCAGTGCCGCCTCCCCGAGGGGACTCCATGGCCCAGGCTCCTTGACCCTCGCTCGGGATGCCAGGGCTGGGGGCGGGGAGGCGGCGACGGAGAGCAGGGGCGGTGACTCTCGCCAACTTCGGAGTTGTCTTCCGGGCTGCCGCCGCGTCCCCACTGAAAGCCGCCCCTCGAAGCCGGTTCCCGAAGCCCCGGGAATCGGCTCTTGGCCGGGTTCCGGGGCGCGCCCTCGCCTAGAGCCCGCCCGCAGGCCGCGAGCGCCCGGGTTCAGGCCTGGCCGCCACCTGCCGGGGCTTGAGGCCACTTCCTCTTCGAGCCAAACTTTGCGGCCTCTCACCTGCACGGCGGGCCGGGGGGCAGCTTAACTTATCCAGTGCGTCTACTCAGAGGAACGCGGCAGGAGAGCGGGGAGGGGGACAGGAAGCACTGTCCAGCGCCCCGGCCCTCGTCCGGGCGGCACCCTAGGGCTCGGAGCAGCCGGGGCAGAAGAAGGGGGCGGGGACCGGCCTGGTCCCACCCCCGCTCCGCCGCGCGCGGCCTGCCCGTCCGCTTTAACCCCTTTCCGGCCCTGACCGGACTGGTCCGACTGGCTTCTCGAGGAGCACTGGGTCTCCAGTTTTATCTCGGCTGTGTTTATTCCTTTCGGTGTAACTCCTTTGTTACAGGACGCGTTTGTCAAAGACAACTGCTTATTCCGTAACTGTCATGTCTTTCCTTTGGACTCAAGCTCTCAGGACTTTTCTTGTGCCGGTGTCTGAGCTCCAGTAGCACTTTTTGTAGTTAGCCTCTATTATAGAAATTACCACACGGTGTAATAACTATTTGTTTACTCGTCACTTCAGGCCCCGCCCTGCCTCTTTTCTGAAAACGGAAACTTCCTGTTTACCTTTGTACCCACAGGGCTTCTCTCCTGGTCCGACACAGAAAAAACTCAATAAATGGTAAATAAATGAATAAATGTGACTTCCCCACTTGCTGGCTTTGTGACCTTGAGAAAATTATTTAACCTTCCTGTGCTTCTCAGTTATGAAATGGGGGTAATAATCGTGCATCTCCCTGGTAAGTTGTCAGTCCTTTAGGGAGGTAATGCAAGTTGAGCGTATAGAAGGTGCTCCATACCTGGTAGTAATGATAATTATTAGTCACAGGAGATATTTCTAATTTATGGGAGCTTGGGGTTACCGATTTCCTGTGGCATTGATAGGTAAGATTAATAAACAATACCGAGAACAAATATTTTTTGAGCTTTTTTTCACATTTCAGGCACAAATCTAAGCACTTTTCAAGTGTTTGCTCTTTTATTCCTCTCAGCAATCTTGAGAGCTAAGATACTATTGTTACTCCCATTTTACAGATAAGGAAACTCCGGGTACAGAAAGGTTAAGTATTTTTCCCAAGATCATGAATCTAGTAAATGCTGAAACAAAGTTTTGAACCTAGGCGATCTTGCTTTGGATAGAACGGTACACTTGGATCCTTACTACTCCCGCTGCTTTACAAATGGTGCAGAACAGTTTTACGTTAACGACATTGGCTTTGATATGTTCAAAACTGGGACATCCGCATGGCCTGAAGCCACAGAGTCAGCCAGGAAAAGGCCTTTCTGCCACTTGGACCCATGCCTCACCTCTCTTTGCTCTCTACTGCAGCCCTTGCGATTAACGATGGGTGAGATAGAACCCTCCATGTAGGAGGAGGATGTTGAGCAAAGGAAAGAGGGACAAAGAGGTTGTCGGAATTAAAAATATTTAAATTCTGAAAGCAATCATGGAGCTTTTAATAGCGTGTTTGGCTGTGTTCTCCATGCTGGGTCCTTAGCTGATGCCTGGAACTCTTAGGACTTCACCTTAGCTTCAGGGAGCTTTCAGTCTAGTTGGCAAATGAGGTCAGATACATACATTAAAAAGCCAGAGAGCCATGGGGAGTACCCATGGCAACCAGAATGTGGGTGGTTGGGAAAAGAAGCAGGACAGATGATGGTGAGATGGGAAGAGTTGTTGGGGGAAGGAGAAAGAGAGCCCATGGTCTGGTATGCTGAATAAACCGAAAATTGCTGAAAATAAAACCAAGATCTGTGCTATTGGGAGCAATTGTCATCATCACCACCATCATCACCCGGAAGAAACCGCACCGGAGTAGAACAATAGCAAATACTTTCTGAGCTTTTTATTACTTATTAGAATGACTTCCAAGTACAAGACACTGTGAAAAACATATTTAAGAGTGAATTCATACCAAAAAAAAACTGATGAGGAAGGAAAGAGGACCAAGGTGCTTATAATGAGTTTAAGCTTTAATTTATTTAGTGAGGTTAAGTGTCCAGGCTTACATAAATCACATCCTAGACCATCAAGCACATGTAGGAATGGGGCTATGGAGATGTGGTTAGAATTCTTTCAAGAATTATGAAACCAGTGGAAGCCATGGAATATGGGCAGAAGTTTGGTTGTCAAAATGACAGCATAACTTCTACAGAGTACTCACCGTGTGTGGCACTGGTCTAAGTACTTCACGCATATAATATCATTTAATCCTCACCAGACCTCTAGGAAATAGGTGTTTTTGTCCTTATTTTATAATTGAGGAAACTGAATCACAGGTAGTTGGGATAATTTGCTCAAGATCAAACTACTAGCACGTGCAGGAGCCAGGGTGTTATGGTCTGAATGTTTGTGTGCCCTCAATTCTTTTTTTCTAGTGTATCAATAAAAACACCAGGTTTAATATGCATGAAGCCAAAAAATCAATGATGCCAGATACTGAATTTATATTGTAGTGTGCTGTGAACACTGTCCCCTCAAATTCTTTTGTCGATTTCCTCACCCCGAGGATGATTGTCTCAGGAGGCAGGCCTTTGGGAGATGCTTTGATCGTGAGGGTAGGACCTTAGACTTTCCTGCTGTGCGAGGACACAGTGAGAAGGCACTGGCTATGAACCAGGGAGAGAAACTTCACCAGAGGGTGACCATGTCGGCCCTTAACCTTGGACTTCCAAACCTCCTGAACTGTGGACAATAAATTTCTGTTGTTTATAAGCTACCCAATTGGTGGTAATTTTTTTAAATAGAAGACTGAATGGACTAAGACAGAAACTTGGTCCTGAGAAGTGGGGATGCTGCTATAACAAATGCCTAAAGATGTTGAAGTGGCTTTGGAGCTGGGTAATAGGCAGAGCCCGGAAGAGTCTGGAGATGCATGCTGGAGGCAGCCTCCATTGCCGGGAACAAACTGTTAAGGGCAATTCTTGGGAGGGCTCAGAAGAGGAGTGCTGTAGAGAGGGCTTCGGTTTTCTTAAAGAATACCTATGTGGATGTGAAAATGTAGTTAGAAATATGGACAGTGCAGTGACTTCTGGCCAAGATGGAGGTGTAGATGGAGACACTGTGCCTCCTCGCACAACTAAGTTTAAGACAACAAAGTTTTAGTAACAAAAACACAACCAAAACACAGAAAATTGAACTGTACAGAAGTCCAACAACAATGAAGCCTTCATCCAGACAGATAAACCAGACAAAGGAGCGAGCAGTGAGACAGACTGCGCAAACCAGGATCCCAGAACTGGGAATTAAAGCCTAAAAGCACCAAATGGAAAAACTTTCAGGGTTGAGGGGCTGGGAGAAGCTCCCAGGCTCACAGAGAGTTTGTTGGAGAGACCCACAGGGTCCTGAAGGATGCACAGTCCCACACACCCGGGAGCCGGCACCAGGGGGGCCAGGTTTGCTTGCAGGAAGCAGTAAAGGGGACGGAAATCTGAAAGAGAGCAGAACAAACGCCATTGCCCCTCTCTGACCCTCTCCTACATACAGCGTGGCAACCCAGTCACTGGGTCGCCCCGCCCTGGTGAACACCTAAGGCTCACCCCTCATATGGAACAGGCGCGAGCAGACCAAAACATTATGGCTCAAGAAGAAGATCAGCTCAAAGCCCCAGAGCCAATACTTCTCAGCGACCAAGAGATAGCCAAACTATCAGATGCACAGTTCAAAGCACTGGTGATCAGAATGCTCACAGAACTGGTTGATTTTAGTCCCAAATTAGAGGAACATATGAAGGCTAAACTAATTGAAATGAAGGAAAATGCACAGGAAACCAATAGTGATGGAAAGGAAACTGGGACTCAGATCAAGGAAGTAGACCAGAAGGAAGAAAAAAATGAGCAAACATAAAAGAATGAAGAAACAAGAATTCACATAAAATGAGGAGAGGCTTAGGAACCTCCAGGATATCTTTAAATGTTCCAACATCTGAATTATAGGGGTACCAGAAGGGGAAGAGGAAGCACAACAAGTGGAAAACTTATTTGAACAAATAATAAAGGAGAACTTCCCCAATCTGGCAAAGGAAATAGACTTCCAGGAAATCCAGAGAGTCCCAAAGAAGGTGAGTGGGCCCAAGAAGGAACACACTAAAGCACATCATAATTACATGAGCCAAGATTAAAATGAAGGAGAGAATCCTAGAAGCAGCAAGAGATAAGGGGACAGTCACCTATAAAGGAGTACTCATCAGACTGTCAGCGGATTTCTCAAAAGAGACCTTTTGAGAAAGGCAAGAAGGGGCTGGAGAGAAGTATTCCAAGTCATGAAATCCAAAGACCTACAGCCCAGATTGCTCTATCCAGCAAAGCTTTCATTTAGAATGGAAGGGCAGATAAAGTGCTTCTCAGATAAGGTCAAATTCAAGGAGTTCATCATCACCAAGTCCTTATCATATGAAGTGTTAAAGGGACTTATCTAAGAAAAAGAAGATAAAAAATATGAACAGTGAAAGGACAGCAAACTCAGTTATTAACAACCACACCCAAAACAAAAGCAAACTAAGAGGACAGCTAGATCAGGAGCAAAACCATAGAAATGGAGATGACATGGCGGGTTAGCAACAGGGGAGTGGGAGGAGAAGAAGGGGGAGAAGGTACAGAGACTAAGTAGCATAGACGATAGGCAGAAAATAGACAGGGGGAAGGGCAAGAATAGTATGGGAAATATAGAATCTAAAGAACTTGTGACACATGGACATGAACGAAAGGGGGGGAATGGTGGGGGAGGGGTGTGCAGGGTGGAGAAGAATGAAGGGGGGGAAATGGCACAACTGTAATGGCATGATCAATAAAATATATTAAAAAGAAAAAAAGAGATATGGACAGTGCAGGTTATTCTGAGAGGTCTCAGATGAAGTTGAGGGTTATTAGAAAGTGGAGAAAAGGGGATCCAAAATGGCAAAGAGCTCTGCTTAACTCTGTTTGAGTCCTAGTGTTGTGCGGAAGGGAGAACTTGTGAGCAATGAAATTGGATATTTGGTTGAAGAAATTTCTAAGCAAAATATTGAACAAGCAGCCTGGTTTCTCTTGAATGCTTATACTAAAATGTGAGAAGAGAATACAAGTGGAATTTTTCATCAATAAGGATGCAGAATTTTTTTTTTAAAGATTTTATTTATTTATTTATCTTTAGAGGGGAAGGAGAGGGAGAGAAACATCAATGTATGGTTGCCTTTCGTGGGTCTCCTGCTGGGAGTTGGCCTGCAGGGAACCGGCCTGCAACCCAGGCATGTGCCCTGACTGGGAATCAAACCTCAATCCTCTGGTTCGCAGGCCCGCGCTCAATCCACTGGGCTACGCCAGCCAGGGCTAGGATGCAGAATTTAAAGATTTGGAAAATTCTTATCACTGTCTAATATAGTATATATTTTATTCATTCACCTTGTTTCCTGCCTGCTCCTCTCACAAGAATGTAAGTCTAATGGGAACAGGGATTCTTTTGTTAGCTGGTATTTCCTCAGTGCCCAAGTACAAAGTAGGTACTTAATAAAATTTTGTTGAATGAATCAATTAGTCAATGACCATCAGCCATAGGCATTACATAGATTACATCTTTTAATCCACTCAACTACCCTTTCTATTATTAACCCCATCATGAAGAAGAGAAAACTGAAGCTTAGGGAGGATGTATAACTTGGTGAAATTCACCCCAATAGTAATTGTATAACTGGATTCAAACCTAGATCCTGTCATTCCAGAGCCATGGTGTCCAATACCATGCCGTACTGCCTCCGGTATACTAGAAACTATGTTTCAAAAGCTGGTAAAATGCATTAGTCCAGAGGAGGGCGATATGAATGGTGTGGGGTCTTTAAGCCATATTGTGTGATAGACTGTGGAACCAGAAAGTTTTACACATAAAGAAAAGCTTAACTTTCGTGAGGGATTGAATACACAAAAACTAGATCCAAATATTTGAAGAGCTGTAGTGTAAGGCAAAAATTTGTTTATTTTGTATAGTCTGGAGAGCAGAAACTGGAATTAATGGAGCAAATAAAGAAAGTCAGCCTATTCCCTGCTTGAGGCACAGCAAATGGAGGGCGCAGGTAGGGTGAGTGCAGACGGACACCTGTCCCTGGGCCTTCAGGGCTCTTTGACGACTACGGACTCACTCACGGCTTTCAGGGTGTCATAACTTCAGAAGGGAAGGGCAAAGGGACATTCTGAAGGCAAGTTGCCTTAGATGAAAACGTGGAGCCAAAGAAAGTGAAAGAATGTACGTAATTGTGCTTCTATTTCTAAAGAGCAGAGTTCCTAAAATGGGATTACTGGAGCAGAAGCTATAGTCAAAGGGAGTATGTAGGTTTTGTTTGTTTGTTTGTTTGTTTGTTTTAATGGTCAGGGAAGGCTGCTCTAGGAGATGACAATGGAGCTGAGACCAGGATAATGAGAACCACAGAAAAGAACTTTTGTTGTCCCCATTTTATCTTTTAAAAATATTTTATCGATTTATTTTTGGAGAGGGGAAGGGACAGAAAGAGTAACATTCATGTGTGGTTGCCTCTCACAATGCCCTTACTGGAGACCTGGGCCGAAATCCAGGTATGTGCCCTGACTTGGAATAGAACCAATGACCCTTTGGTTTGCAGGCTGGCACTCAATCCACTGAGCCACACCAGCCAGGGCAAGTATGTTGCTTTTAATTGTGATAGATGGTGCAGGTAACTGTTTCAGAAAAATTTTAGAGCAGGTCACATTCCTGTAAGTTTGCATGTACTAATCTCCAGTTCTCTTCACCAGTATTGGATGTTACTGCCCTCATTTTCTTTGACACTCTAAATAACAAAAATTACAATTGGCCCTGACTAGTGTGGCTCAGTGGTTTAAGTGCCTGCCTGTGAAACAAAAGGTTGCCAGTTAGATTCCCAGTCATGGCACATGCCTGGGTTGCTGGCCAAGTCCCCAGTAGGGGGCGTGTGAGAGACAACCACACATTGATATTTCTCTTTCTCCTTCCCTTCCCCTCTCTCTAAACATAAATAAACAAAATCTGTAAAAAATTATAATTGGTTTCTTTAATTTGCATATCCCAAACTACAGTGGGGTTGGTCATCGTATATCCTTTGGTCATTTTCCTTTTGAGTTATGTTTTTCCTATGAATTTGTAGACTCTCATATATTTTTCATTTAGATGTAGATGTTTGATTTAGAAACATTTTTACAATCTATTGTTTGTCTTTTCAGATTTATTATCCTTTTACCATTAAAATTTTAAATTTTATGTAAAAAAAGTGAAATGAGGAAAAGGCCTGGGGTGGAAAGAAAGATTGGCCACAGTTTCAGTAAATTTCTAAAAATCCTCGGTCAGGATATAGATGAGTTTGGGTTAAAAAGAAATGACTGGAGGAGGAATGCAGACAGCTCTTGGAAAACCTTGGCTTGAGAGAAAAAGGGGAGGTTGGGGAAATCATCCAAGACTGCAGAAGTATGCAGAAGAGAGCTTTTCAAGATAGGAAAACTTCTGTGTTTGAAGGGAGTGGGGAAGTTGAAGACCCTACCATATGGTTATGGGAGCAAGCTTGCTTGTGCTTTGGAAGAGCATGAGATGGAGGGCTGGGGACACCTCTCGGAGGTTTGAGAGTGACCTCAATCACGTCCATTGTTTGAGCCCTGGTATATTACAAAATTAACTACTAAGATGGTTTTGATAATACTTAGTATATTTTAAATGTTTATATTTAGCAAATGAAACTTTTAGCAGAAGGCAATAATATAGTGCTATTCACAAAATACCTACAGGCAATTTTTTAAACTTCAGAATTTAAGAGCCTTATAAGTGTGAGTCTGCGCCTAAAGGATTCATCCGCAGGGTGCGGATGAGTTTAGGAGGATGTATGCAGGTTAGAGGCTCTCCCCATCCCCCAAGGTCTCCAAAGGCCTCAGAGAAGTGTCACAGAAATGCCCCATCCTTACATAGACGCGTTACAGAGGCCCGCTTGCCTTGGTTAGAGGGTGTTCTGTCACAGCATTCTGAAGTCCAGGAGAGCGGACCCACCTGGACCCCCAAACCAGAAGCCTAGGCGATCAGCGTCCTGGAGTGATCAGTGTCTGAGGCATCCACAGGGGGGCAGTGTGACAACTCAGAGGACCTCTGAAGAGACGACTACAAAGTGTCACTCTTCCTCCCGCGGATCTTCTCTCCCAACCCCCTCAACATTGTCCTTCTCGGAGTTATTCGAGGGCTGCCCACCAACCCCCACACAGGGACAGGAGAAGGAAACTGACAAAGCCCTCTCTGCACCTGGAAGACTAAGGCTTGTCATCTTGTCGCGTCCATAGCACCACCCCTTTAAGTACAGGTGTCCTCGGTGGAAACATGGAAAGTGGGAAGGGGGTCGGGACAGGCTGGTGGTATCTGTAGTCCTGTGCAGGGTGGGTGAGGCGGTTGGCGTTGCCTCTGCTTCTCTTACTTCGGGTTTGATTTGCAGTGCCATTACCCAGCACAAGGGGGAGCTGCCACCTTCCAAAACTTGCCCTGCTGGTCTCTGCTCTGTAGGAAGGTGCACTGCCAGGAGAGAGGGGTAGGTCTTTGGTCCCCTTCCCCAGCTTTCCTCCACCCAGAACTTATATGCAGTTTTGTTCAGGCATAGGGTGGGGGTACCTCTGGAGCACAGGCCAGTAGAGTGGAGGAGACAGGGGACAACTGGAATGGAGCTTAGAGTGCTGTAGGGAAGAGAGACCCTGCTGCTGGGCTCTCCAGGTCAGGGTCCAGAAGCGGCCTGGACCCGGATGCAGTCGGAAGGATCTATATTTCCAGAAGAGCCGAGCCAACACAACCCAGTACTGACCCCTCCCCCTTTAGGGGTAGGCTGGTGGGGAGCGCCGGCAGAGAGGGAAGAGGCCTATGGGGATAAAGTAGTGGTTCTGGAGTATAACCCTCTTCACCTCAATATATTTTTCTTTATTTTAATTTTTTTAGCCTTTTAAAGATGGAGGTGATGTCCTGGTTGGTGTGGCTCAGTGGATTGAGCACTGGCCAGAGAACCAAAGGGTCACAGTTTGATTCCCAGTCAGGGCACATGCCTGGGTTGCGGGCCTTCCCAGCAGGGGGCACACGAGATGCAACCATTGATGCAACCATGATGCTTCTCTCCCTCTCTCCTTCCTTTCCCCTCTAAAGATAAATAAAATCTTAAAAAAAAAAGATTGAGGTGAAAAATAAAGTTACAGAAATAGAGTTTACATAAATAAAATAAGCTTAAGTGTATATATAGTTCAATGATTTTTTAACTTATGTATTCACTACTTATTATGCATAATACTTCTGTGCATGTGTATACAACACAAGTACTTGCGTGCTCACAAGTACGACTGTTTACTCATGTATGTCACAGCTCTCGTGGGCAATTCAAGTCAGCAAACTTATATTAACTTAAGGAGCTTCTGTGTGCCTAGAACCATCTTATTCTTCTGCAAAAAAAAAAAAAAAAAGAGTGAGGAGCCCTAGCTGATGTGGTTCAGTGGACTGAGTGCCCACCTGCAAACCAGGGGTTCACCAGTTCGATTCCCAGTCGGGGCACATGCTTAGGTTTCGGGCCAGATCCCCAGTTGGGGGTGCGTGAGAGTCAACCACACATTGATGTTTCACTCCTCTCTTTCTCCCTCCTTTCCACTCTGTAAAAATAATTAAATAAAATCTTTTAAAAAAATAAGGACAAGCTAATGATGGTATTGAGAGGAATGCATGTGACTGAGAGATTGACTTCTAGTTCAGTATTTCTCTGAGCTCATTATCACCTTCCCTCAGAAAGTCTTTTTAGACTTTTCTAACACCAGCCCAATAAATTTTACTATAGATTTTTTAAAAAGTAAGGACAGTACATGTTTGTCCAGTGGCTGTGATGAGGTCAGTATTACTACAAATCATAGTCATTCCTGGACAGGATGACTCGATTAGTGCCTTAGACGGCAACAGCGGCTGTGTGATCACTTGCAGTGGCTGTATTTCGGGAATCCAAAATGAGACAAATTGTCAGTCATGTCTGAATACACTAACTCACAGGACCTCAGGAAGGTATTATTGGATCCAGGGTATATGGTCAGGGCAGCCACACTCCTAGCAGAGCCAGGAACTGAGTGGCTAAGGAGAGCATTTTTGGGAATCGATCCTGCTCTCTGGCCTGGTGCTACATGTCTCTGAAATCTGGGCGAGGAAGGGTGACGTCTTTGACCACAGGCGGGATCAAAATGAGCTGCAGCCTGCTGCATGCGTGTGAGTCTGCTAGGCCTTCGGAGGCACTGGTGTCCCGTTCCCCTTTTCTTATCCCCCCCTCCAACTTTGTGGTCAGCCTGTCCTTGCTTCACACAGACCTCATGATCCCATCTTGCCCCAAATCAGGGAAGTGCCCCTAGTGGGAAATCAAATGAGTGAGCAGGAAGTGACCCATGGTGAGGCAGCTCCACACCTGGCCTGGTTGGTCCCTGAGTCAATGAGCTACTTCAGACACTCAAAGGAAGTCCTTCCACCAATTCACTACAGCGTGGACACCTCTTCTGTTCCCTCTTCTGCCCCTGCTTCCCCAGGTGTGGGTCTTCAGGGGCAGGAAGCTAATCTCTTCCTCCTCTAAGCCACGAAGGGGCCCTTGGAGGAATAAGGGACTCTGGGAGTTCTTGGCCTCAGCGTGGAGGCAGAGGAAGCTTCCTGCCCCTGGAATGTGGTGACAGCTCTGATCTAGGGTGCCTGATCCTGTTGTGGAACCCCTGGGTCCAGGACTGGTGAGGGACAGGAGAGGACAGAGGGGGTTGGGCCTGACTGGGGAAGGCTGGCCTGGAAGGCACTCAGCCATCGGCCTTGGGCCAGGGTGGAAAGTATGTGTGTGAGCTCATTTGGAAGGTGGCTTTCGGCCAGTCGGGCCTGCCTCCCTTTCAGGCCCCCGCTGTCCAGCCTTCTTGCATGATGCCTCTAGGTCTCCCTGCCCCCTCCCATCTCAGGGTCTCCCCTGTCTCCCAAGACTGTCTGAAGGAGGAAGGCAAATCCCTCCAAGATTAGGTGTGCAGGAATTGATCTTCTAAAGGAGGCGAATTCAGGTTTAAGGGGAGGGGGCGGTTGGAAGGGGGAATGGGAACTGCCAGACAATGGAACATCCTTGACTGGGGGCTTTCTTGGGGTTTTAGGGGGTGGGAACTGCCCTTGAAGCCCCCCCAGACCCTTCCACAGCCATTCACCATGCTCTTCCCTCCCCCGACCTGCTGCCATTGTTCTACTCAGGGCCTCAGCTTCCGCGTGTCCTGCTGCCTCCTTTCTTTCCTGGCAATGCCTGCTCTTGCCCCCATGAAGACATGTGACTGCTGGCAAAGTAGATTCCTGAGGAAGGGCCCTTCTCCCCGGCACCCCCAGTCCCCATGCTGATGCTGGATGCACTGCAGGGCTGAGCAGTCGAGCACGCGTGCATGCTGGCAGACCCCCCGCCATGCAGACGCCCCGCTAAGTGGGGTCCACACGGGAAGGGATACTCGAGAAACATGGTCAGAATCTGTCTGTACAGAAAAAGAAGGGGAAAAAAACCAGACGACCCAGGTTTTAGTTTTGGACTAACAAACTGTGGCTTTCATCAAGTCTTATCTGGGCCTCAGTTATGGAATCTGTAAAATGGAGGCAGTGTTAGCACCTGCGTCATTGGGTGTTATAAGGATCTTGGCAAATGTCGGTTTCCTACATTCGGAAAGGAAAAAAGGAATACAGAGGGGTTCCAGGGAGAGGACTGCGATGTCCATCATATTGTGGGGAGAGGGGGCCCTTGGGGAGGAACCCTGAGAGGTCAGCAGAGCTGGCCAGGCTGTGTGTTGGGGGCCACTCTGCTCAGAGCCCTCTTCTCTGGGTTCCACTTAGATCTTCCCTTCCCACCCTGCTGCCCCCCTGCCTGCCTGGCAGCCTTGGAGGTATGGGCGCAGCTGGTGGCAAGATCCTTAGAGAGGGGAGGTGATGGCAAGGGACTCCATGGCTCCCCCCTCCAAATGTGTGGGGTGCAGTGTGGGGCAGAGAACTGCCTCTCTTCAGCACTTGCCCCCAGTTTAGTCTCTTCGGAGCCGGCTTCCCTGGGTTCTGCCCAAACCTCCTCACAGATTCCCCTTGGCTCCCCCCTCCTGGCTGCTCTAACTCACATGTGCTGCTTTCGAATAAAGGAACTTGGAACCATAGACATTGGGTCAGGCCCAATGGACAAAGGGGGGAGGGCCAGTGAAAGCACATTTGCAGGTCTCGAAGGAGCCTTGGGGCCCTCTTCTCTCTTCTCACCCCAGCCTGACCAGGGCAAGCAGTTCACTCAGCCAGGGCCTGGAGGTGGCCAAGTCACTTCCTGGGTAGCCAGGCAGGCTCACTGGGCTGGATCCCTCAGGCCCAGGGCAGCACGAGACCAGCAGCCTCCACCCCGCAATTCTCCCTGCTCCTCCACCCCTTCCCCCTTTGTCTCTAGTCCTCCATTCCCATCTTTCCCCTTTGGCTTCAGAGAGCATCTTGTGATTCCAGAATCGGGGCCAAACAATTTCCTCGTGATGGGGAAACCGCATTCAGCCTTGGGAGCCCGGGGCTCTCCCTCCTCTTCCCTCTGGCCGTCCCCCCCTCCCCAGGCTCCTCCACTGGTTCCAGCTGTGTTTTGCAGAACTCCCACTGGATAACATCTGTAATTGCCTCCAGATGTGGGCCACAAAAACACAAGGGGGCCATGAGCTCATCTTTGAGCTCCTTGCCACATGCACAGGCCTCACCACCCCTAGACACCCCTGACTTTTCCGTGCCGGCTTCTCAGGGGTCCCTCTCTCCTCGGGTGAGGGTGGCAGAGAGGTGGTGTCCAACTCCACTGAGACACACGGGCTGTGCCAAACAGCTGTTGGCAGGAGAGGCACGGGAGGCCGGGTGCCGGGTCAGGGTTCCTGGCTGGCGGGGAGGTGGGGTACCCCTTCTGCCAAAGCAATCACATCAAGCAGCCCTGAATAGCAGCTGGATAGGACTGGCCTAGGTGGGGCCAGGGCTCTTGGAGGCAGGCTGTGGAGGGGGCCTGGGATGAAGCCCAGGGTGGGCTGGGCTGAGGCAGGAAGGGAAAGGGGTGGGACGTGGGGGAGGACTGCTCCCCTCCAGCTGAGCTGACTCAGCAACTGAGCTATTCCTCCCTCAGGCGGGTTTCGGAGGAAGGGTGGGTCAGCAGCCTGGGAACCCTGTCTGGGCGGCAGTTTGTAAGGAAAGAGGAAACAAAGCCTGGCTATTCTGATCTGCCTTCCAACCTGACCATCCTGCCTCTCCTGGGCGGTTGGGTAAGAGTCCTGTTTGGCCAGAGACAGGCCACTCCTCACTGGCCTCGAAGCAGCCAGTCTGTTTCCCTGTCTGTTACCTCTGCCCCAGGAGCCCGGCCCCAGGCCTGAGAGAGGCTGAGATCCTGAGGGCTGGGTGGAAGGCCTGGCAGAGCCTGGGGCTGAGTATGATCCTGGGAATCCCCAGCAGGAGGCACAGGCCTGAGGAAACAGGGTCTGTGGCCAGATCACAGGACAGGACAGTGCAATTTAGGAAGTTTCTGAGTGGCCTCAGCTTGACTACTTCCTCTTGCCTTGGTAGCCCTGAAAGGTAGCCCCTTAGGTCAGGTTGGGAGGGCAGCTGGGCCCTGTGGATCGCCCCCTCTGCCCTCACGGAGTACACCTTCCTCCCCAACTCTGGCCCCTGAATCCCTTTATCCATCAACAGTAAACATACTCCTTTATGAAAAATACCAAATGCTCCCCTCTCCTGGAAAGCACTGCTCGTAAGCATGCTCCCCCTTTCCGATCTCCTTGAAGCCGCGGCCCATTCACCCTGTGAGAGAACTTCAGCCACACAAAGAATGTGAAACACCATTTATTCTTTGTGGAAAGGTTGAACAAGGTCAAAAATGTCCTTAGAGGGCACTGACCCAGCCCCGCCCTGCAGGTTCCTGGGGTCGGATGCCTCTGCCCCCCACCCCCACCCTTCCCCATGCCCCTTGTTAACAAAAAGGAACGATTTGAAAGGAATTCATATATAATAATTATAATAAAAATATACATTAAACAAAACAAAAAACCAAACAAGACAAACTTAGCCGAACTACCAGCACCGTTCTCCCCATTTCCCCCCCCACCCCGTGCCCCCACCCCTGACATCCCTCTCCTTTCACTCCCTGAAAGGTCTCTCACTCTCCCAAGTCCCTGGTACCATGACCACCTCGGCGGGGTGGCCGAAGGAGACTTCAAATGGGTGGGCTGGGTGGGGGTGAGGGGCGCAGGACACCGATAGGAGGCTGAGGGGTGGGGGCATCAGGAAGTGAGGGGGTAACCTGCCCAAGAAATAAGAAATGTACAGGCACCTGCCCCTCCCTGAGGCTGGCTGAGGCGAACTGACTCAGGGCTGCCTGTTGCTGGGAGCCTCCTGCTCCCTAAGAGGTGGGTGGCTACTCTCATTAAGGGCCAGTCCCCAGTCCCCAGTCCCTGCTCCTTTCTCTGGGCCCCTCACCCTTCCCCTCCGTGCTGTCTGGACAGAGGGGAGGCACCAAGAGGAGTAGGTGTGCCCTCCTCAGGCCCTTCCTGAGAGCTCCAATAAAGTAGACCCTCCCCTGGGTACCACAGCCCACTCTGTGGCATCCTTGCTTGCCTGGCCTGCTCGCCCCCAGCTGTCCACTCCTGCTGCACCTTTTGGTCCACCCCGACCCCTCTGATGCCCTGCCCCTGCCACTCGCCCCAGCTGCATGCATTTGAACCTTGAGGCTCATCCCCAGGGCTCCCAACCAAATCTCTCCCCAGGGGCCCAACCCAGTGGCTGCGCCCCCTGGTCTCATCTCAGCTGTTCCCACCTTGACATCTCCATCCAAGGCTAACAGTTGGGAGAGTAGGGCTGTCAAGGGTTTCTGCAGCCTCAGTTTACTCCTTAATGGCTCAGGCTCCTTCCATAAAGTTCTTGGGGGCAGTGGGTGGGGGAGAGGCAGATCTTTGTGGATGGAGAGGACTGACCCTCTCTGAGCTTTCCTTTCAAGATCTTAAGATGGCTTTGCAGCTCCCACCCCCTCACACTCTCTCAGGGTCTCCTTTCATAAAAGGTTAGATTCCTTTTAGCTGAAAAGAGTGGTGGAAGGCTGCCAATTGGGTATACCTGGGGGCTTGCTGGGGCTGGAGTGCCCAGAGCCTCCTGAGGTCAGAGTTCAGAGGTTAAAGGTATGTCAGGGAATGGAAAGGAGCAGGTGACCCCATTTGACCTTTACCAGTGAGGTCTCAGGGTCCTGCCTTCAAGTGCAGAGCCAAGACATTCAGATGAGGCTGGACATACACCAAGGTACAGGGGCCCCTGAGGGGCAGAGAACTGGAAGGGGTAGCCCCTGTTCAGCCCCCAAGGGACCCATCTTGGGAAGAAGCAATGCCAGGGATGAGGGTAGGAGGGGCCAGTCATAAGGCAGAGAAGGGAGGTGGGGGTGAGGAGGGAGCTTGGAACAGGTGAGAGCAGCCCACCCACCACCATCTGCTGCCACTGGCCTTCAGAGGCAAAGTCCACATGGTAGGAGTGGGCGGGCAGCAGTGGGGGTCAGACCTTGTCCAGCAGGGACCGCTGGCAGTAGAGCAGTCGCTTGGGGGTCCCATGGCGTCTGAAGAAGAAGACTGCGAGGCCCACTGCCAGCACCAGGAGCAGCAGCAGCACGGGCAGCACCACGGCGGCTGCACTTACTGCCCCGCTGCCTTCCTCGTCCACCTCGATGATGATCACCTCCGTCTCCTCCTCAGTTCCCTCGTCTGGCCGGCCCCCTGCAGGGCAGCCCATCCAGTCCCGAAGGGCAGACTTGGGGTAGCCTGGCTCTACCTTTAGCTTCTGGTTGTTGAATTTCCAGTATCTGTTCCCCTTGTAGAAGTACGTGAAGACTGCAGGGGTCAGCGAGAAGGCGGCGAAGGAGACAGGTGGGGCCGTGTCCAGGAGGCCCCGAGAGAAGAGCAGAGGGGAAATGTGTCAGTGAACTCAGCTAGAAACAGGGTAACCTACACCAGGTGGGAGGAGTGGTGGGGACTAATGGCTCGAACACGCGGGAAGCACTTAGCCCAGTGCCTGGTCCATGGCAAGGGCTCCACTGTCATGATCGTCGTCATTCTTTTCCCACAGTACTCTCCACCTTTCCTCCTCTTTCTTAACTCCTGTACCCACTGACCCTCCCCACAGAGGCACTTCCCATGCCCCTCTCACCTTCATCGCTGCCCATGAATGACCCTCTGGGAGACTCAGGGATTCCTTCCCAGACCTTGATATTTTGTGGGTAGTCGTTGTCCACTGCCCTGAGCTCCTCATTGAAACGGTAGTACCTGGTGGAGCAAAGAGGAAGGGAAGTGGTTGGGCACTGGGCATGTCCTCAGAAGGTAGCAGGACCTGGAACTGATTCTCCAGTGAGTTAAGAGTGGCTCTGGACAGGGGTTTTGAGTAATGAGGGCCTGCAGCTGAAAGTGGCGGAAGGTGGGGGCGGGAGGGAGGGCTCAGGCTGTAAGAAGCCACCAGCAGCCCTTAATGACAGTGCCAGGCTGCTGGAGCGGAGGCATGGTGCTGGGGGCAGGGGGCGTCAAATGACCAGGTCTGAAACAGTGACCCGGTCACATCCCACTCACTCACTCATCACCCAAAGGAGGCTGCCTGTTGCTAGGCAACAATGGGGGCTTCGCTAACTCCTTCTCCAGGGAAACATGCCAGAGGTAAAACGGGTCTCTCTCCAGAAGACAGGGAATCTGGTAGTGGTGTCTGAGGAGGCAGGCCTGGGGGCGAGGGGTTGAGATCTTACTTATTTCCTCGGAAGAAGTAGGTCTTTCCATTGGGCATCCAGAAGAGAGCAGCATCGATCCTGTCAGTAGGCAGGCCTCGGCCCAGCTCCTTAATGTGCTTGGGGTAGCCAGGCTCCAGGGAAGCTTCATCAAACACCCAGTGCTTATCTCCTGGGGAGGCAACGGAAGGGCGGGATAGAGGTCCCACTTGGGTTCTAGGGTCTGTGGAGCAGTCAAGTGGAATCTGCTCACCCAGGGAGACCCTCCCCACACCCAGAGACCGACGCCTGATTACCTTTGAAGAAGACAAATTTGCCATCCTTCCTCTCGTAGGCAGTGTTGATGGATGCAGGCAGTCCCCGCCAGAAATGGCCGATGGGCATCGGGTACCCATCTATCACTTGGTTATTCCTCACCCGCCAGAACCAGCGCTCCTGGGAGGCAGTCGGGGGAGGAAGAATACATTATGTCTTGCCACTCAGTTCTCTGGCTCAGTCCCCAAGGCCGCCCCACTGCCTCCTGGTCATAGAGCCCTTCCCCACGCCCCCAGCCCACGTCGTCCTCTCACCTTGAAGACAAACATCTCCCCTCGCAGCACAGCCACGGTGTCAAAATTCCCGTCACAGATGTTGGGCCCATAGGTGGGGTTTTTGGGCTTCTCAGGGAAAGAGGGCCTGGAGGTGGTCCTGGGCTGAGGGGGCATCTTGGTTGGGACTGACTTACTCCCTGGGGCAGAGAACACAGGAGCACTTCAGACTTGGTGGAAGAGGGAGAGGAAAGGACAGATGGGCAGACAACACACTTGGAAAAAGGGGGAGGGCGTCGGAAGCAGTCAGGTAGGGAGGGACAGAAAAGGTGGGCTTGAAACTGGGAATGGACAGAGGCAGAGTTGGGGGGTGGTGGGGAGACTGTAGGGCATGGGAAAGGGGGAGAAATATGCAGGCCAGAGACGAAGACAAGGAGCGGAGAGAAAGGAGCAGATGTGGGCATCGATTACTTGCCATAAAGTTGCTGGATGCCCCTGCGGTCATCATCGGGTAGGACGAAGTTCTCCGTGTCCATCCACTGGTAAAAGGGTGCCATGATGGCTGAGGGATCATTGGAGTGCTCGAGGCCCAGGGCATGGCCCAGCTCATGCACAGCCACCAGAAAGATGTCATTGCCTGGAGGGACGGGGAGGGTTACCATGGCAGTCTGGGTCCCTTCCCAAAGACTCCCAGCTTCGCTATCAGAGGCTTGTTTCACACCCAACTCTGCCTGCCAGGTTTTTCACTCAAAAAGCCACAAAGGCCCCCAGCTCTTCTGGGAGAAGCTGAGAGAGCGCTCTGGGGCTGGATCCCAATCCCAGGAGACCCGTACTTAGGGAAGCTGAGGCCCTGTCTGGGTCTGTTTCTCCCCAGATGACATCTGTCTGGAAAAGGGGTGATGTGGATGCTCTGAAGTCTTTGACTGAGAAGTCAATTGTGGGGTGATAGAGGAAACCACACATAAGTAGTTCAAAACTGGGTTCCTTTTTTGGTTGGAAGTCAGACCTGGAGATCTTCATAGTCCCTAGTAGCCCTGAGATTTTGGAATCTAAAGTTTTGGGAAGAGGCAGGAGAATGCTGTATGAATGACCACTGACTCTCCCCAGAATAGGAGTCCCAGAGCTCACCATTCAGATCCTCATTATTGACAGTCCAGGGCTCGGCAGAGTCAAAATGGGTGTCCCCTCCGATGTTGGGGCCTGGGAAGTAGGCGTGCGCAAGGAAGCCACCCTCGCCATCGAAGGGTGTACTGTCACCGTGGAAGCCATCAGCGAAGAAGATCATGATGTCAGCCTGCTTCTCATGGCCCTCGTGGATGTAGGAATAGGGTACCTCTCGGAAACGCAGCGGTGTGGCGCTCTCCCACACGCGGAATGCCTTGCGGATGGCCTCATACGTGGCATACTCGCCTACTTTGGGGGTGTAATTCTGGATGCTGAGGTCCAGCCACGTGGGGAGAGGATTACAGTACGTTAGGATTACAGGGGACAAAATTCTCCTTCCCTATACTCACTCTCCCAGGACTGACTGAACTGCTCAGCCAGCTTTGCCTGACCCAGCTCTTCTTGCTGCCTCACGATGCCTCTGGCCCAAGTACTAAGGGCTTAGGGGACCCTCAGGCTTTCACTTTCTGGCCCTGAGGTATACCCTTCCCCCTTACAGGCCGCTCCTCTCTCCAGGGTTACAGCTATTCTCCTCCCCACTCCCAAGGATGCATCTGAGGAAGAGGTAAACATGGCAAGATGCCTCTGAGTCTCTGTAAACGCAACTGTAGGAAAGGGTAACCCAATGTGAGAAAGGCCACTTGCCTGCTGGACTCACCAGAAAGTAATCTCATTATGTTGCCATTTGGAGCCCTGGATGGCATATCGCTTCCTTCGAACATTGGCCTTGATCTCAGCTCCAAACTTGTCAGGAACACCACAGCGGGGGCGCTTCATGGCCCTGAGGTAGGTGGGAGTGTGAAGAGTGGGATCAGTATAGTGTATGAAAGCCAAAGGTTTTCAGAGGTCAGGGGGAATGTCTGGCCCAGGGTCAGTGTGGGCAAGGTCAGGGTGAATAAAAAGAGGGTCAGGATCAGCATATGGAGATGAGGCAAGGGCAGGAGGCAGGCAATCAGGTAGCAACTTCTGTGGTGCTCAGTGCTGTGTCAGTGGGTGCTGGGCAGAACTCCTGCCAGGGTCTAGCACTTACTTCATGGTGTCTGCATCAACCTTGCCTGTCACTCGTAGACCGTAGAACCTCTGCATGGCAGCAATGGCAGCTGAGAGTGACTGAGGCAAGCGCTGTGTGTGGGTACGCAGGTCCCCAGGGGGCAGGTAGCCATACTGCTGCAGCCAGGCCTGTAGGGAAAGGGATGTGGCTTAGAGCATCCCCACCTGTCCCAAGGGAAGCCTCTGCCTCCTCATGGCACTTGGCATGAACCCTCCACTTGATGAGGAAAGGGCAATGAGCTTCCGCCTGGCTCTGGCAGTGGGTCTGGAGGCACTCCAAGGCTGGAGGCTGGACCCGAACTCTGGCCCAGGCCCCAGTATGGCTTGTCCTCCTGGAGCTGCAGGCCCCAGCTCTGGACGTTGGCTGTAGCTGTCTTCAGGATGCGAGCCCTGGTTGTTTAACCAAGTTCTCAGATGTCTTTTCAGGGTGAAAAGGGGAGAGGCTGAAGGGCTCCACTCCTGGGGCTGGCATGAAGCCCTTGTGGAAGAGGGGTGCCAAGCCTCAGGGCCCTCACAGCTGAGATTTTCTAGAAAGGAGGGTCGAACAGGAGCTGGGGCTGAGGCTGGCTGCTGACAGGAGAAGCTGGGGCCTCTGCAGGCGGTGAGAGGTGTGATGCAGCCCGAGCGAGGATCCCTCCACTGCTTCCATCCAAGCAGCATCTGGCCTAAGGCTGGGGACCTAAACCATCCATTTAAGGATCTCAGTAGAGGGAGTGGGAGATGGGGGTGAGGTGGAGATTTGGTGACTATAATTTATTTTATTTCAGGCATGTTGTGAATTGTTCATAATATAAAGGCTGGCATATTGCCTTAAAGTAAAGTTAGGCTTTTTTGGTCTTTGATTGAAAGGCACACACACTGAGAAAACTTGTTGAGGAAAAAGTCTGCCTTTATTGCAAGAACAATGCAGTATTTTCCTAAAGCCTGCAAAGTAAAATGAGCCAAGTCATATATGGGATGTGAAAATACTTGGATTCTCAAATGGGGAAGATACTGCCCGGACAGCTGGTACCTGCTCCAGCTCTGCCTCCATCGGCAGTCCAGGGAGGGGTTGCACAGCGCCTGGGAGAACTTGGGGTGCAGAGGAATTGAGGCTGCAGTGATAGGTGCTGTACCTTCCACCCCAGGTTATAGGATAAATCTCCACGTGGCCCTTTGCCTCCAGGCTGATACCCTAGTGGTGGAACAGTGCTCTTGCACAGGGTAGAGGTGATTCAGGAGCAGCTGACTGGGGACCTGAGCCTACAGGGGCAAGAATTGCAACATAGTCTTGGGAAGTAGTCCCCCAAGGATGATGGAGGTAGGGCCTGAGATGTAAACAACACAGCCTTTCCTCAGCCAACAGGCCTGGCCGGAGGAACCCTAGCACCACCCTACTCTGAGAGCCCTTTCTCAAGGGCAGAAGAGAGAGGAAAGTTTAACCTCTGGTATACCACAGCGGAGCAGAGCAGGGTGCTTCAGGCCTGGGCTGCTTTCCCCACAGATATATGCTTGCCCTGACGTGTGCTGGCTGATGCCTCAGCTAGTGCCTTCAGGAAGCCTACTGTGGCCTATACCAATCTGTGCAGGAAACTCCCTTTGCCCCTAGCCCCACCTGTAGGGCAGACACATTCCAGGCTTTGGACCCCAGTTAGGAGTTCAGCTTTGGGGAAGGATTAGAGTGGCCTATGCAGAGCTAGAAATCGGGAGGACCGAGGTAAGGTCCCCTCAACCCTCAGGGAGCGAAACTGTGGGGAATTCTAGGGCAGGATGACAGAAGAGAGGGTGGCAGAGAGGCGAGGAGAATCTGCAGCCAAGAGCTCTGGGATAAACCCTTCTCCCTGATGAGCCTTTCAGGAAGGTAGGCAGGTGTAAATATTCACACCCCCAACCCCCACCCCACACCCAATAGTCAAAAGTGTAGACTGAGTCAAAAAAGGGACTTCCCTCTAGTCAAGAGAACTGAAAGGCCTGGAAAGGACGTGCCCCTGCCCCTCTCCTCCCATGCCTAGGCTTTCTTCCCTCACAGGGGCAGACTCTGAGCAAAGCAAGAACCACAGAGACTATGAGGTTGGAACCACAGAAGAGAGGACTCTTGTGTCTGCGGCTGGGTGGGGGAAGGGCCGAGTGCCAGGCAGGCCAAGGGGAGAAGAGGGCTGTACTGAAGCTGGTGCAGGAGGGAGCCTGGTGGGAGGAGTCCCGCCGCCCCAGGCCTGGGCCACCCCAGCTCCTCTTCCACATCAGCCTGGAGAGGGAGCAACAAGTTGGGTCAAAGGACTGTTCCTTGGCTTTGTCTTGAAAACCGAGTGGTGCAAAGCATTCCCCAGGACAGTGATTTTCAACTCTTTTCATCTCAGGCACACATAAACTAATTACTAAAACTCTTCAGGGCACACCAAAAAGTATGTATTTTTTGGCCTGACAAAAAATTGGTATGATTTTGATGAATTCACACCAGACAGCTATTGTGTGTTGCCAGTTGTCATTTTCTTTTATTTGACGATCTAAGGAAAAAAGAGTTTAGTGCCCCTGACGAATAGTCACGTACTGCATGTTTTAAAAATCCTTGCGGCGCACTGGTTGAAAAGCGCTGCCCTATGGGTTAGTCAAGGGAACGGCTGCCACCTCAGGCCTAGGAGCCCAGGGTTGGGGGGACCCTCTGGCTCTCCAGCAGGCCCTGTGGAGGAGCCTGTGGGCCTGCTCTCCCCTCCCTCTG
Organism: Sturnira hondurensis; assembly: GCF_014824575.4. NCBI lineage: Eukaryota > Metazoa > Chordata > Mammalia > Chiroptera > Phyllostomidae > Sturnira > Sturnira hondurensis. The sequence goes on from NW_028095988.1 coordinate 11,033,648, forward strand.
CCTCACACCCCTCAATGGCCCAGAAGCAAATGGTGGTTCTGGCACTGGGACTGCCCATGATCCACTTAAAGCGGAGAGAGGGCAGCCCTCCTCCCTTTGGGGGCCTAGTGGGGCAGGGGAAGGAGGCAGGCAGGGCAGGCGATGTTGGCAGTGGGCTGCCCCCCCGATGCCCAGGCTCCTTTTGTCGGGAGCTCTCCTTTCACGCTGCGCATGAAGACTCCAGGCCTGGAAGGGTTATGCCTCCTCCTCCTGGCCAGCGCCAGGCTTAGCCACAGGGTGGATTTTCACACTTCCGGGTCACCCCCTTCCTAGGGCCACCCTTCTTTCAGCCTCAGATCCCTTCAGGACAGAGAGAGTGTGTTCTTTCTGGAGATGTTTCCTCTAGGGGTGGGACCAGGGCGCCGATGGAGTCGGAGGAAGCCAAGTCCAGATCCCCTCCCCCTTCTCAGGCCCTTCCCAGCCCCTCCAGACCGCACCCAGGCACCCAGGCCCTCTCGGGGCTGAGTGGGTTGGGATGTCCCAAAATAAGAAGCTGATCGAATCCGTCTCCCACCTTCACCCCAAAATAAAAGAGGGAGAAAGGAAAAACCTCTTCAGACAACTCCCACGCGACTTCCTCCCGCCGGGTGGGCCAACGTCGGGGAATTGGTTGGGGGGCGCCTGAGTCAGCCAAGACCTGCGCGGGCGCCCGGGCCCAGGCCCTGTCCCCACTCCTCCGTGCGGCACCTCAGGTTCCATGCAATTAACACAGAAGAGCAATTAACACCAAAAAGGGCCCAGAGGCGCCGGCGGGGGAGGGGGCGGGGAGGAGGCGGCCCGGCCGAGCCCCCGCTCACAAGGAGAGCTTTGTGTGCGCGCGAAGGCGGCCAGGGCGCCAGCGCCGCGACCCTCGACGCCAGGGTTCCCGGGCCGGGACCCAGGGGGATCCTCTCCGGGGCACCCGGGCCGCGGCCGCTCCGCCGTCCACCCGCGACCCCACCTGGGCGCGGATGCGCGGGTGGAGGGCCGGCCCGGCGGGCAGCGGCCGCGGCGTGGGGGTCCGGGGCCGCGGTCCTCCAGAGCCCTCCCTGGCCGCGCGGCGCCGGCGAGCGCGGGCGGGAGAGCGCGGGCGAGCGCGGGCGAGCTGGAAAGTTAGGGAACAACAAACTCCAGCACATGACAAGAAACCAGGAGAGCGCGGGGTCTGAGCCGAGTCCAACCCCTCAGCCGGCTCCCAGCCGGTTCCAGAGCGGAGCGCAGAGCCCGGGGGAACTGGGGAGGGTGGGGAGTGGGCCCGGCTGTAAAGTTCTTCCAAGGAAACGAGTGGGGAAGAAGGCGGCGCGGGGGGGTGGGGAGGGTGGAGGAGGCAGAAGTTGGATCGACTTGGAAGTCTGGAGGAGAGAAAGAAAAAGGAGGGCATCCTGCCGGCCGGAGCACCCGGGACCCCGAGAGCCCGCCGCTCCGAAGGGGGCTTTCCACCGGAGACCCCCGAGCTCGCCTCCTCCGCGGCACGACCCCGGGCCGGGCCCGAGGGGCTCACTTACTTCGGGGCTGAAGCTGCTTTGGGCCAAGCTGAGGGAGGCGAGCGCGGTGGAGAGCGCGAGCAGAGGGAGCAGCAGGCTGCGGGAGGGCCGAGGGGCGGGAGACATGGTCCGCGACTGTCCGGGCAGAGCGGCCGTGCGGGCTCCGCGGCGGGGCCCGAGCCCTGGGGTCGCGCCGCCACTCCCTCGGGCGCCTTTGTCTTCGGGAGGCGCTGAATTTGGATTCCTAGAGCGCTGTCCGCCTGGAGATGAGGCAATTGTTCTTGAAAGCGCCTGTTAGCTCGTCCCCTCAGCTCCGTTTTTTGATCTTTCTTCTGCTTAGTCGGCGAACTGGATCGCGAGCCCTCTCTTGCTCTCTCCTCTGGTCCCTCCCTTCTCCCACAGCCTCTCCCCCACCCCCGCCCCAATGCCCTCCTTTCCCCGGTGCGGACGTGGTTGTTTCAGCCTGAATCCAATTACAGCCAAGAGCCCGGTTAAAAACACACACACACACAAACCTAAGTTGACTTTCTGTGGTGAAGGCTGCCATCTCCGGGGTCTGAGGCCACAGCCGAGAGCAGGGGATAATGGGGGGACCCAGGGAACGGGATGTGGGCGACTTTCTCCCCCTAAACATATTTTTAGGTGCTCAGATTCCTCGGGTATTCATCGTGTGTCTCACCTCCGAGTGGGAAGTACTGTGAGGCCTGGTGGCTGCAGGAAACAAGTTCAGAGTCTGGGATGGTGGTGGTGGTTGGTGGTGGTGGGCTCTTCCACGTCCTGAGACCTGGCTTAGGGGATAGTCTGTTGGGACCTGGGACTAAACCAAATCGAATTTTTGTCTCTTATGCTTGACAACCACCTTTGTCACCCTTACAAAAAACAAGAACCACCCATCAACTAACCCCACAACCATGCTGAATGGGGAGGGGGTCCCTATCCTCGTAAAAAAAAAACCACAAATGNCTGTGAGGCCTGGTGGCTGCAGGAAACAAGTTCAGAGTCTGGGATGGTGGTGGTGGTTGGTGGTGGTGGGCTCTTCCACGTCCTGAGACCTGGCTTGGGGGATAGTCTGTTGGGACCTGGGACTAAACCAAATCGAATTTTTGTCTCTCATGCTTGACAACCACCTTTGTCACCCTTACAAAAAACAAGAACCACCCATCAACTAACCCCACAACCATGCTGAATGGGGAGGGGGTCCCTATCCTCGTAAAAAAAAAACCACAAATGTTCTCCCTGTCTTATGCCACTTGCAATCTGGTTGCTCCTTAAATTAGAACTGCCTGGGGAGGAAAGGGGAGCAAAGTGATGAAATCCGGGAAAAGGCAAATCAAGTTTGGTGTAATCGTCAAGAGATGGGAAGTTGGGACTTTAAGGATTAGTTCCCTACACTGGAAAAGGAGGCAATTCCTTTAAGGGTAAAATCTCCAGGGCTTGACTAGTCTCTGAGAACAAAAGCTGGAGGAGGTATGTGGGAGAGTGCAGGCTAAAACTAGCCTTAAGAAAAGGAGACAGATAAGAGGTTGAGAACCAGATCTGGAAAAGGCAAACAACAGAAGCAGGAAAAGTGTGGGAGACAGAAAACTCGACCATCAGTGAAATCTGAGACCCAAGGATTGCATTGGTCAGCAAGAGGGGAAGGAGGTATTGGGGGCAAGAAGGGAGGGAAAGAAAGCAAGGGAAGGCATAACAGAAGCTGGACAAATTAGGTCAGGTAGGAAGCTCCCAAAATCCTAGAGATCCAAGAACTGACACGTTTGTAGCACGAGAATGGAAAAAAAAAAGTCCACTGTTCTGTATTACAGACGGAGCAAAGATCCTTTCCACACCAAATCCATGATCAATTAAATAAAAGGGCTCCGGCTGGTGTGTCTCAGTGGATTAAGTGCCGACCTGGGAACCAAAAGGTTGCCCTGGATTCTCCGCCAGGGCACATGCCTGGGTTGGGGGCTGGGTCAGGTTCCCTGTAGGGGGTACAGGAGAGGCAGCCAGACATTGATGTTTCTCTCCCTCCCTAACCCTAAAATAAATAAATAAAATCTTAAAAAATAAAACAAAAGGTTTCCCTGGTCTCAGGGGTGGGGGTGGGGGGCAGCTAATGGGTCTGTGGGAGGTATGTCGGGGATACCAAACCCACAGGGACTGTTTGGGAGTTGAGTACCTCCCTAGGAGGGCGGCCCTCTCTCTAACCAACCTCTGAAATTCATTCATAACCATGGACATGTCAAGATCCAAATCTTTAGAACACGCAACACCCAAGTCTGGTTCTAAACTGACACCAGTTGCTTGTAAAGAAATGGACCTCAGCTTAAGAACTTTTTCATCAAAACGTTTATTAAAATGTGTAACTGCATGCAGACTGAGCCATATATTGGCTTTTCAAGGATTGAATGCCTAAGATGAAGGAAACTGCTGCCCCTTTTTCATGTTTGCAGAGCAGTAACTGCCCATAGTTGGGCCAGTCCTATGACCAGCAAAGGAAGGGGTTAGGTGCCTCAGAGCAAGATACCCCTGAACTGGAAGGGGGCAGGGGTGAGGGTACTGAACCAACACCATTGCATGCACTGTTCTTATAATCCATTCTATGTGGCATTCAAGCTCTTTTGCTCTGAAGATGGATGGGGAATTAAAAGATGGTTGGGATGAGGCATGAATGTGACAGGCAAGAAAGCCAGAGAGCCAGAGGGAAGGGAGATAATTGCTTTTTATTGACTTGGTAGTGGGCTCCGCAGAGCAGCCCCTTTAGGTTTAAGAGCATTTGTCTGCTTCCTTTCTTCTTCCTGCAACTTCTCCTGCTGCCTGAGCTGCCATGCTTGTAATCCAGCATCCATTTCCTGTGACAGCAGTACAACTCGTCTCTGAAACAGACAGGAAAACAGTGTGGGTAACATCTGGGGCTTGAGCTCTGCACCATATATCCTTTCACTCACAGATCAAAGTCAGAGGTTTCAGCTGGAAAATGACACTGTCAACTGGGGAAGGGGTGGGGCCAGGTTCCCAGCTGGGAAGCAGGAGGAAGATGGGAAAACCTGTGGCAGAATCTCTCACTACTGGTTCCTGCCCTAGGAGTACCCTACTTTATTCCTTCCTTCTCACAGTACTATTAAAACTTTAGTGTGAGGGGTACATGTTAACTTAGGTGTCAACACAGCTCAAGGCAAATTATGGCTTAAACTTTCTCCTTCATATCACATGCAGGCTGCCCTGGCTGGGGCTTTAGCCACTCACTGCAAACTTCTCCCTTTGGGCTTTTCTTCGAAGCTGGCCTTTCATTGGAGGAGCAGGGCGGCCATCTGCAGAAGTGAGAGATGTGAGAGAAAAGGCAAATATTAGGCACGGCCTGTAGCACCTTGTGAAAGCACTGACAGGAATGAGGGAGGAACTGATCCACCCACTGTAAAGTTCTACTAAAACATGTCCCTCACCCTCAAGGGTGTCAGAACCACCAAGAATAAGCTCCCAGGCATGTTCCTACTCGATTTCACTTACCCCCCAATAGCCTGGAATTCAAGGTTCTTTGCAATGCTGAATTGTCTCAGTTACCTTCAGAAACATTCCACTCAAGCTGATCACCGTGCTACTCACCATGAGCCTTTGCTCCATCTTACTTTATACTGAGAAAACAGCCAAATTCCTTGCAGCCAAATTCTCATCCTTAGGCCCACCTCAAGCCCTACCTGTCCCAGAAACCTTCTCTAACCTCTTCAACTTTCTCTTATGAAAGAAGCACATATCAATCATTTAATATTCATCTGTTTGCCTTGAGACATTTATTGCACTATTGTTTTTAACCTTATTCAGCCATCTCAAGTCCTTTTGGAAATTAGCAGAGCAGTGGAGTATTATTTAATTTTCAAAATGTCCATGCTTTGTTTCCCCAGCTAGACTTTGTTTCTTGTGACCAGGAACTGTGTCACTAAGCTTTCACTGTAGTGTAGGCACATGTGCACAGAATAAAAGTTTCATAAATAGCTGCAGACTTGCTAAGAGGATGCAGTATCTCAAATACCTTATAAAGGAGTTAAAGAGAAAGGGCATTTCAACAAAGAAACAAATAAGAGTGAAACTGTGTCCAAAAGTTTGAAGGCAAGACAGATAAGGGATATTATTTATCAATCAAGGGAGCCAATAGTATGCCAGGTGTACATCTGTCATTTCATCTTATCTTTACAAGAACCATATGAGATAAGTGCTTTTTACAGATGTGGAAACTGAGGTAAACAATTAAGTAACTTGTGCCCTGGCTGGTGTAGCTCAGTGGATTGAGCGCGGGCCTGTGAACCAGACGATCGCAGTTTGATTCCCAGTCAGGGCACATGCCTGGGTTGCAGGCCAGTTCCCAGCAGGGGATGCACGAGAAGCAACCACACATTGATATTTCTCTCCCTCTCTCCTTCCCTTCCCCTCTAAAGATAAATAAAAATATTAATACAAAACAAAAAAAACCAATTAAGTAACTTGTCCAAAACCCACAAAGTTAGCAAGTAGAGAAATCTGGATTAAGAATCAATTCCAGAGTCTTTCCGACATTCCATAATACTTCAAGGACCTTTTAGGCTTCCTACAGTAAAGAACAAATAGACAAGACCTACACCATCCTCCTCGGACACCAAATATCTGATAAAGCAGGATCACACCCTTCTAAAATCCAACAGGACTCCTCTCTCTGAGATGCTCATTTAGGCAGTCTTTCAAGGAGCTCTCCCTGTATTGGGTACCAAATGCTCAGTAATGCACTCATCACACAGATGGGCGGTTCTTCCCAACTTTCTAAGAACTACGTCTCACTCTGAGAAACGTAGTCTTTTCACTACCTCCCAGGGGGCCGACCCAAGTCCCAGTTGTCTTCTGCTTATCTGCACAAGGCAAAGGATCCTGTCTACCTTTATCTTCCACAGGAGTAGTTTAATTTACAAAATAAACTAGGGTTTCTTCCCCCTGTAAAGTAGGTTGTCCACCCAGACACACTCCCACACCCCTGCTCCGTCCAGGCGCGTTCTCTCCGAGTGAAACTCTCCCGAGTAGAGTTAACTGTCAGGTCAGTGCTCACCCGCGTAAGACCAGTCGGGGAGCTCCGTAAGGGGCCCGTAGCCGGAGGGGTTGGCAGCCAGGCCCTGCCTGGGAGAATAAAAACAGTCGGGTTAGAGCTCATTAAAGCTTCTGGGTCCCCCGCTTCTCTAAACCGGCACTCACTGGAGTCTCCACTGGCTGCCCGCCCGAGCCGCTGCGCTGCAGTGCAGCCTCCGGACACCTGCTGGGAAAACAGGGCAGAGTTGGGAGAGAGGCCGTGCTGCCAGCTCACGGGACCCACGCCCACCTCCACGGGCTCTCGAGCCTGTGCACCCTACATCCACTTACTAGAGAGCAGACTACCCAACGCGGCCATGCTGTGGCTAAGGAACCGGAAGTGGGCGTGGCCTCAGGGGACACGCGCGACGCTGCAGGGGAAGCAGGAGGCCGCCATCCTGAATCTGGTTTTCAATCACGGGCCCCGCCATCTTGGGTCATTGTACGGAAGAGAGGGACAACACGGCGGCTTGGTTTTGGGGCCCGAACGGTATTTCATCCTGTGCATTCTCATTGGTGGTTACATCCTCGGTGGAGTTGTTCTCCCAAACTGAACCGTTCTGAGCTGTTTCTACGAGTTCCCTGCAGCAGTCTCTAGTCCTTTGAAATTTATCTTTTATCTCAGCCGAGTAACACACACATCACCGCATTCTATCTTCTCCCTCATTCCTGTAACATTTTTCCCAGCCTAAGAGTCAAACCTAAAGAATCAGAAAGTTTGGGTTTCAGTTCTCACTAATTTATCCAACAAAATTGCAGAGCTATGTGACGAGCACTGTATTAGGTCTAGGAGACTCTGGGGAGCAGGACAGACATTATTAGTCTGATAGAGCTCCCAGTCTAGAGAGAGAAGACAGCAAATAATCACACACATTACTGTAATACTACAGCTGAGATACGGAAGGGAAGTATGTGATGCTCGTGAGCATATAAGGCAACTTGACCTAGAATAGGCTGGCAAGGCTTTCTTGAGGAAGAAGTACCAGAGCTAAGATCTGATTCCATTTTTGTAAGAGCTACCACCACCCATTGGCGAATATAATCTTTGCAACAACCTTGTGAGGTAGGTACTAGTAAGTGGTGAATCCACAACTGTGATTCCTTCTTTTTTTAATCACTTACTTCCTTTGAATAAGTCATTTGTCCTCAACTTCTTCATTAAAAAAAGAAGCTTAATAGCGATAGCTGGTGTGGCTCGGGGGTTGAGCGCTGGCCTGCAAACCTCGAGGCTGGTGGTTTGATTCCCAGTCAGGGCAGGTGCCTGGGTTGTGGCCCAGGTCCCATGTTGGGGGTGCACGAGCGGCAACCACATATTGATGTTTCTCTCTCTCTCTCTTTTCCCTCCCTTCTCCTCTCTCTAAAAATAAATAAAATCTTTTTTAAAAAAGAGGTGTAATATGTAACATTTGTGCAAACGTGTTAAGGATGATAATGTAAGTGAAAGTGCTTACAAATGGTGAAGCTCCTACAAAAGTGCCGATTACTGTGTGCTAGGCTAGACACTTAAACACGTGCTGACAGAGGGAACCTGAAGGTATGGTGTAATGCCCTGTTTGAAGTTTATCATTTCCTTCTGCAAGACTGGGAAGTTTTTCCACAGGAGGTGCCTCTGAGCTGTGCTTTGAAAGAGGGGAAGGGTGGATCCTAGTTTAAGAAGTAAGAGAAGTTATTTTGATAACATAAGAATAGTAGAGGCTAGGACTGAACCAGAAGAAGGTATGGGAACAAAAGAAACTTGGTTGGTAGTCAGGGAGGGGGTGAGAAGTTAGGGGGTGGAGGGATGGGGGAGAAAGGCCTCATATGTGGACACCAGTGTAGTGATTGCAGTGGGGAGGGGAGTATAGGGGGGTTAAATGGTAATGGAAAAAATATAATAAAAATTTTTTAAAAGAAAAACTTAGCTATAGACCAACATATGGACCCAAAAAACTAAGCAAGGGAAATAAGACAATAGAGTACCATTATCATCTTACATTCATATGCTTCATTTTTCACTTACCAAAAACACTTCTGTATGAATGATTTCATACAATTTTCATAATAAACCTGTAAAGTAGATAAGTCAGTCCAGGAGGCAATCATTGTATAGATTGCTTGTAGTTTTCAGAGATCAAGATCAAGAAATTGAACCAAAATGTGGCTGTGGATTTACAGTTGCAACAAGCACTGAGGGACACCTTTCTCAAGCTGGGCTGCATGTGCCTTTGGCTGGTTCTGAGATGCACAGCTGAGGCAGACAGAACTGGAATCCCATAGTTTACACTTGGGGAATCAAGTAGCAGTAGAAGCCAAGGGTTGGAAAAATAACCTCAGTGTCAACATTCAAGATTGGCAGGGAAGATGACACTACCATCAGTGCTATATCTTTTTATTTTTTTAAAGATTTTATTTAGTTCTAGAGAGAGGGGAAAGGAGGGAGAAAGGGAGAGAAACATCAATCAGTTGCCTCTTCCAGCCCCCGAACTGGGACCAGGAACCTGGCTCACAACTCAGGTATTTGCCCCAACCTCCTGGCAATTGAACTGGTGGTGCCTTTTTGGTTTGCAAGGTGACTCCCAACCCACTGAGCCACACTAGTCAGGGCCCAGTGCTACATCTTTACAGTGTTTGTGGAACTGAACCAGCAACATTCCTTTATTCTAGGAACAGAAGGGGACACCACGGATCTGCATAATCATAAAAAAGGGAACATGCATCCTGGCTGGTGTGGCTCAGTGGAATGAGGGCTGGCCTGAGAACCAAAGGTTGCTGGTTTCATTCCTGGTCAAGACACATGCCTGGGTTGTGGGTTGGGTCCCTGGTTGGGGGAGTGTGAGAAGCAACTGATCCATGTAACTCTTGCACATTGCTGTTTTTCTCCCTCCCTTTCTCCCTCCTTCCCTTGTCTCTAAAAGTAAATAAATGAAATCTTTAAAAAAAAAGGAACATGGCCCTGGCTGGTGTAGCTCAGTGGATTGAGCATGGGCCTGCGACCCAGAGGATCGAGGTTCGATTCCCAGTCAGGGCACATGCCTGGGTTGCAGGCCAGTTCCCGGCAGGGGACACACGATACATTGTGTGTCCTCCGCAGAGGCAACCATACATTGATATTTCTCTCCCTCTCTCCTTCCCTTCGCAAGATAAATAAATAAAATATTTTTTTAAAAAAGAACATGCATTAAAGTGCACAGACAATGTGGACAGTAGGAACTCTACCTGCAGAAGTGAACACATGTAATAATTTAATAGCTGTGGGAGTCAAGGAGCTACAGCTGGAGAACTTGGGGGCAAGATGGGAAGTTTGACCATGAAAACCGGGAAATCTGGGAGGAGAAAGGTCTTGGGAAAGAAGACAAGTTCAGCCTTTGACGTGGTTATTTTGATGTGGCAGGGGGACAATTCATGGGCTGCAAATAGCAGGAAATACGGGTTAGGATTTTGAGAGAGAGACAGAACACTACTGCTGACAGCTAACATCAGCAGCATTCTCAGGGACCTCATGGAACATGTTCTAGGGAGGGGTTTGGCACTTGGAAAGCCCTCCTCAGTGACTTCATCAGACTCATAAGCCACAGAAAGTGGTTTTTAGCATCCCAAACTAGATGTCTTTCTACTTCTGGAGTTATCTGGCAAAGGCTGGAATTAAGAGCAATGGGACACATCAGGAATCTGAGCTGCATGTCTCCCCTCTCTTTAACACTTCTGCCCCTCAAGGGCATAATGGCCTGTATTTGACTTTAACATTTCTTTTAAATATTTTATTTATTTTTGGACAGTGGGGAAGGGAAGGATAAAGAGGGAGAAAAACATCAATGTGCGGTTGCCTCTCGCACGCCCCCTACTGAGGACCTGGCCTGCAACCCAGGCAGGTGCCCTGATTGGGAATCCCACAGGCCAGTGCTCAATCCACTGAGCTGCACCAGCCAGGGCTGGCCTTAACATTTTGCTATCCACTCATGGTTTTTTTTTTTTTTGTCCAACATGTTTATTTAAATATCCTTCTGCCCGATTTGTATACAGTAACTTTTGTACAACTGCTTTGCTCTGGGAAGTTAGGTGCTTTCTTAACCGTTGGGATGATTAATGATGATGTTGGAGAGAGCATAAGTGAGGCTGACTATTGCCAGTGCCATCTCATTTACTTCCTCTTCCCCTTTTTGCATACTTGTGACTGAATTCTAAGGTTTGGGAAGTGTCTTATTTCACATTCCTTCATTATCTTCCTTCTTTGGACAGCTAAAGATCAAATCACCATCACACTCCAGTGAGAAGTGTGGGCACCGATGGCTATAAACCACCCACTCACACAGTGCATTACTTCGCATATTATTTTCTTATTATATACATAATTATTGTAACGTATTCCTTTTCTTATCCCGTGGCTGTCAAATCCCTGCTAAATCAATATGACCTTGGGCTACACCGTTTTTTCCCCCCCCAACAACTTTGAAATCTCTTAAGCTGTGGCTTTCCTTCCACCAGACTGGTCTTGAAGGCCGGCGGCTCTCTGTGAATCTCTGCAGAGTGATAACATTGGCTTTATAAAATGCCAAAGGGAGATTGACCAAAAGGTATACAAAAGGAAACTATATTATTTACAAGTTATCTTTTAGCTTTAAAACATGGTGAAGCATTTCCAGATCCCCTCCTTTTTTTTAAACAAGCCCAGGAAATTCCTTTACTGTAGGGCTGACGCTGCCTCTAAGACTTTTCAGGTGAAAGGTGCTTTGGTGCCTTCCAGCCTCCCAGGCACCCTCAACCAGGACATTTTTTGTTAAGTGCTGCCTCCTGGCGGCCGCCCCCCTTTCACGACACCTTTCTGGCCTAGAGGAGACCACTTTCCTTAATTTGGGATCTCGAAGATGATGCAACAGCTCCCTCGAGGGGGCGGGAAGTTGAGAACCTCGGGGGGAGGAGATGCCCTTCCGGGAGACCCCTCCCCCAGCTCCGAGCGGGCGCTGCTCCGGCTGCCCTCCCCCACAGGACTTGGCAGTCCTAAGTCCTGCCGAATTTCAGCCGAGCGTCTCGGAGCTGGAGGCGGGCCGGGTGGCCAGACCTCCGTCTGGCCGTCAGCTGGAGCTGGATTGGGAGGGAGGGAAGAGGAAGCTGAGCGTTCCTGGGGCAGAGGACGCATCGGAGGGCATCCGCGGTCACTTTCATTCCCAGAAGCAGCGCAGCGGTGCCTGAGCCAGGAGAAGGCAGAGGAGCGGGTGGCGAGGTCTCTGGGTTCTCGGACCTTTGCCTACACCTACCACGAGCCCCTCTAGCGCTTTCTGGAGCCCTCGAGGGACGAGAGCTCCTTGGCCAGGGGGAGGGACCTGAAGGGACCCTGGGGGGAGCGGGGTCCTGGTCCCCCAAGGCACAATCGGGTTCGGCCCCCGCAGCCAGACCCGGACAGCAAGGGCGACCGAACTGTTGAGATGGGCTTTGAGGGCGGGGAGAAGCAGGTTCAGGGTTTGGGAAGGCTAGACCTTAGGGCCGCAGAGGCCGAGAGAAACAGGGTACTAAGGAGAGCAGGCGGGAGCGACGGGAAGGCCCCGGGCCCCGGACCGTAAGGCTGGGTGGGGAAAGTGGGAGCAAGGGGCAAAGGTGAAAACTGGCGAGCCTGCGAGGCGGGGGCGGAGGGGTGTGGCTAAGGGGCGAGGGTCGCTGGGACTGGCCGAGAGAGCCGGGGGCGGGGTAAGCCGGGAGCTGTGTCTGGGAGGGTTCACGCTGAAGGGTTTCTGGTGCCACGCTGAGAACCTGAGCGCTCGCCTCCCTCTGCCTTTTCCTCCGCCCTTTAGCCGCTTCGAGACCGTCGCACTTCGCTCTCGCTGCATCCAGAAGTGTCCCCTGAGCTTGGGTGGTGGTGAGACGGAGCCCTGAGAGCTTTCGGATCCGGGAAAGCTCCTTAGATGAGGGGCTTCTTTGTTTTTGTTTTCCCATTAATAAAACAAAAAGTCCATTTCAGACTATTCTAGGCCTCCCAATAAACCTAAAAATTATACTTTCTCTTTCCTTTAAACCCATTACTATGAAAAAGAACGCGTATTTCTAAAGACTCCTTGCTTAGGAGCCAGAGCAGCGGCTGCAGCTGCATAGGTAGATCTGAAAAGCAACTTCAAGGACATTCCCAGAGCCCAGCCAGCTGGCAAATCAGTCTAGGGGGACAGCGTTGTACATTCACTCCTCCAGCAAACGTTTCTTTATGGTCCGCATGTGCCCTTACTAAGAATAGGGGTAAATAAAGCTTTGGTGATGCTTGCTTGCATTTTAGTGGGGCAGCTGATTGCAACTCCAAATTTGGCGTGGTAATGAGTGCCGTTTCAGAAAAGTCAAACATGGTGAAGCAATGGAGAGGTTGGTGTTTAAGCGCAGCCCGAATGGAATGAGTGTAGGGATTAACATCTCAGGGAAGAATGTTGCAGGCAGAGGGAACTGCGATAGCCAAAGCTCTTACCCTGGAGCGTGCTCGTGTGGCAGCAGCAAGGAGGCCGGTTTGGCTGGAGTGGAGTGAGAGAGCAGGGGCCAGAGCTGAGGGGCAGTGTTAGACTTCTGGTCCTTCCCTCATTTATAGCTTGGACCTGACCCCTGAGTAGGATTAAGGGGTGGACTAGCTGGGCAGCAGCCTGGGTCTCAAAGGGCACTAAATTATTCTTGGAGTAATTCCGACATTTGGTACCAGTGAACTCTGATTTCTGTGTTTCTTCGTGACCTGTAAGTTGGCTCCCACCCACTGAGAAATCCTTAAAGACTGCTTACCTGGACCACTTGTCTCCAAAATAATTTTGCAGCGTGCAAATACAGGTATGAGTTGCATGGTTTAGCCCTATGACCAGCTTTTAGTTGCTTAAAGGCAGCAGTCACAGCTAGAATTTTGGGAATGCACCTTACACTGTGAAGTGCCACTCCCTGAGTGAGATTTAAATCATATCCACATTTTTTAAAGATTTTATTTATTTATCTTTAGAAGGGAAGAGAAGGAGAGAAGGAGAGAAATATCAATGTATGGTTGCCTCTCCTGAGTCCCCTGTTGGGAACTGGCCTGCAACCCAGGCATATGCCCTGACTGGGAATCAAACCTGCAAACCTTTGGTTCGCAGGCCTGCGCTCAATCCACTGAGCTACACTAGCCAGGGCCATATCCACATTTTAAATGTTTTAATATGCTTACCAAGAAGTTGTCTGCTTCAGAAAGTTGTATGTAATGAATTCATGTAATAAATTCTAATTTTGAGTAGAAATAATGAGGCTAACAGTTTTTATTCTCAGAAAATCGTATTCCCCCACTTTTGTTAAATAAACATTCAACATATTTAAATAATCCTGGTTTGAAGTGATGCCAACTCATTAGCCCTGTGCCAAGACTGGCTTGGGCCCCCTTGGCTGGCCTTGGCAACACTGCATCACCTAAACCAGTTGGGGACCTGACTGTGAGTGGGCTTGCTTAGCGTTTAGGTATGCGCTCAGCTGCGCCCCCAAGGTGACATTTCTTGGTATTGACTTACCCTATGTAAGTCCCTATGTCTGAAACGGCACTGAGACTCTGGAGATGGGCCCACAGAGGTCCATTGCCCTAACCATGGATTCTATGCCTTCGGCAGCGCTGATGATAGTATGAGAGTGGGAGATTCAGGGGAAATGGAACTAGTGGGAGGAGTTAGGGCATGAGGAGGGCGGTGTAAGTCACCGGGAGAGCTTCAGTAAGTGTAGGGCAAAAAGGAAGTTGGGGGACTGGGGGGGCGTGCTAACAGGGGTTGCTGAGCTAGGGAAGAGGAGGAGCCAAGAGGCGGGCAGCCGTTGAGGTCCTATGGGTCCCAGCTCCAGCCCGTCCTTCTGGCCCCTCCCCGCTGCTGCAGCCGGCCAGAGTCACACATATGTTTTCCTGTTTTTCATTTCGGTCCCATTACCCTCTGCCTTTTCTGCTCCTCAGAGTCAACAGCTGCTGCAGCTCCAGCCATACCCTGGAGCCCCTTCCCAGCACCTTTTCCTCCCCAGACCCCCAGTGTGCTGGTAGCCCCTCCTCCTCGAACCTGCCCAAAGGTCACGGGACTGGTAAGAGGTGGGAGACGGGGGTCAGTGGGTGAGAGGGGAAGTACAGGAGGAAGATGGAGTGAGAGTCCTGAAGACAGACTGAATGGAGGGGACTCAGAGCCTCTTGTTTCCTGGCCCCAGTGCTGACCCTCCCGAGGCAGAGCCCTCTTCCCAGAGACCTCAGCCCTACATTAATGAAACACCTGGCCGCAGGAGTAAACAATGTCTTGTTTCACTTTTTTCCTTTTTGGACTGTTGTAGCCACAGTGGAATATAGAAAAACAAATGGAGAACTGGGGAGGGAGGAGCTGAGATTCCAGCTTGGGGTGATGGGGCAATCGAGCTGTACCAGGGTGTATTTGTTTTCTCTTTCTCTTGTTAGGGGAGGCAGCACAGGCCAGTTGAAGCTAGGAAGGCAGGATAGGGGTCTCTGGGGGAGAAATGAGCTGCTCACGTTTAGCTCCCTGAGCTTGACTGAGGATCCAAGACCCTGAACTGTGTGTGGGTTTCTGGAGAAAGGGTATTATTTTGCTGTTGCCATTCATGGGTGGAGCTAGGGCAAGGGGCCCCACTGGCTCCTGCACCAGGCACTGTGTCCTGAGGGCCTTGCTGACTGCGTTCCCTGAGCCCACGAATCTGAAACTTCTCCCACAGGCTGTAGGATGTGTGTGTTGTCCTGTAATCTCCCCTAGGTCCTGAATGCACTTCAGACAGGGGAACGGGACAAGGGGTGCCGGTATCAGGAACACCGTTGTCTCGTGGGGTTCTAGACTCTGCAAAATTCTGTAAAGCCAGGTGTGCAAGAGCCCTTTCGGAAAGGTCCTGCCAGTCCCCGGCTGCCTAACTGATGGAAGCATTACCTTGTGAGCCAGGGTCTCAGGGAGGAATGTGAGCTGCCAAAGACGGTGCCTTTCTGCCCATGGTGCTGGTGCTAGGTGGTGGTTGACAAAAGAGGCTGTGAAGGACAGCCACCCCTGCCCAGTTTGTGTGGGCAAGTGCAGGCTAGGCTAGGAAGGAGGTTCTACCATGAGCATTCCTGATGAGGCCGCTAGGGTGTGCTGTTTGCTGGAGTGTGGGTTTCTGTCTCCAGATTCCAAGAGAAGGACTTCTCTTTTCAGATACCACTTAGGCAGGAACTAAACCCAACACACCTCTCTCCCTAATTGCTCTCATGCTCTCTCTCCTTCCTTTGTCCCTCCTTCATTTCTTCTTCTTTTCTTAATGTCCCATTAGGACACATGCCCACCCCTTGGTGCCAATGAATTGGGCCTTAAAAGGGCAGGCACGATGATGTATTTCCATGCGCCTTGTTTGCTTTATAAGAGGGCACCCTAACAGTTGCAATGCTGCCAAGAGGGCTTGTATTTGCCTGCAAAGAGATGAGAAAGGGGAGGACCGGCCAGGAAAGAGGTGGATGGGCTTCGTTGGAGGGTCTAGGCTTCCGGCTGAAGGACGGCGGAGGCTTTCTTTTTAATCTAATCACACCCTCTCCCAGGGAAATCCTTAGGAAGCCATCTGATCTGTTTTCTTGTCTGAAGAAGGTCTAGAGGCTGGGCAGATAGGAGGGGGTAGGGATGTTGGGGAGGTAGTGCAGTGCCTGTTAAGAGTGTGGGCTCCCTTGGCTAGCCTGCCTTCACTAGTCTGGCACCCTGGCATGGGACTTAGTGCCTGCCTCAAGGGGCTGCAGGGAGGATTAAATGAGGTAGGGCATTTAGGTGCCTAGCAGTGTGTCTGGCTCCAGTAAGTGCTCAGTAAAGTGCTGGGCTGTCTGAGCTCACTGGGAAGTCACAGAAAAGGGGCTCTTGGGGACACGTTCAGGGGGTTAGCCTGGGGTCAGCTGCTGCTGCCCATTGCTCCCTGGTTGTAGATCTTGTGGGGACCCTTACGAGTTTAGGAGACTCGTGCCTGTGGCAGAAGAAGAGGGGAAAGAGGATGGCTGCAGGCTGCTCCCCAGAAGCGGAGCGAGCTGGGTCCTTTGTCTTGAGGCTTTTATCTCTCTCTTGTGGGTGGGAATCTCCGGGGAGGTGTCAGGGGAGGGTTTCAGCGGATATTCATCCATTCTCCAGGTGTGCTCTTTTAGGGTTGTGGTCTCCACTGATTGGTCAGTGCCAGGACAGGGTCATTAGTCATTGAAGTTGATCCTGGTGTTGCCCACCTGGTTTTGCTGCTTTTCTGGGCCTGGAGCCGAAACACAATTGAGGCCTAGATGTCATCTCTAGGGAGGTGAACTTCTGTATCTGGCTGTCAATTGCTTGGCCAGTTTGTTCAGCTGTCTGTCTCAGTTTCCCTGTTCCACTTGCCAAGGAATTTTCCTACCTTCTTACTATTCTGTCTCAGTCATATACTAGAAGGATGGGGGCATTTCAAAGGCGTGTTAACCTAGATGTACAGAAACAGTGAACAGGGCTTGCTTAAGTCAAATATAAGCCTTTTAGTAAAGAAGTTATATGCCTGGGGCATGATGACCCATCATAACCTGCTCAGTTAGGAATTTATAATTAAATCACCCTTTGAAGTTACTCTCCATAGAACCCCCTTTTTATCCGCAGATTTCAGACATTTGTGAGGGTGACTTGGGAGAAGCATGATGTCTGGGGAGGCTAACATCTGGATCCTTCTCTGGTTTAAAGAAAAGTTTCAGGGGCTGGGATGAGAGGGAGTAGGGCAAAGATAATCACCTCTGGGATTTTTAGATGTTCATTCTCTGGCTGTTGAGTGACCACAGAGGCTGTTTTTAAAAAGTTGTGAAAAAGAACAGATAGTTGGATTTCAGAATGGATAGAATGTATTTCTTTTGGTCAAAGAGACCCAAAATATCCAATTTAAGCGGACTATAAAGGTAGAATAATCTATGATTTCCAAAAAATACTTAACTTTTTCCTTTTGTTACGTGCCTGTATGTTCAAAGTAGCTCAGTGAAATCCTAGTTCCCCTAATATTTTTAGGAGATTGGACTAAACTTGTATTTGGGGAAGATGTTTGTAAGAGTTATGCTTACCCAAAGATCCTGGTATATTTTCTTAAGGATGAAAGGGCACAAGAGGGAGGGTGGGGTGAATGCAGCCAGAGGCTTGAGTATAATTTCTTGACTTTGTTTCCTTGGAAGTAGCTTGAGGCTCAGCCTTGGGGTAATGGCCCAAGTTCAGGGGCAGCCACCCCTCACTCTGTGTAGGAAAGTGTGAAATGTTCTACTTTGGGGACAGCTGATCTAATCACAAGGTACAGGGACTGTGCTCACACTTCCTCTAATCTCAGTTTGAGACTTGTGTCACGTTGTGCAACCTTTCTGGTTTGGAACAAAGAAGTGGGCTAGGGTGGGGGCTGGAGGACTAGGAGTTAGGGCTGTGCAGTGTTTCTCAGCCAGCCCTGTCCTCATCAGGGCCGATTTTCGAGGAGACAGTTTCCTCAGGGCTTCAGAGCTGCGCCCAGCTGACAGTCCTTTCTTCTGATTCCTGTCAAAGGAGGTTCCTGAGGGAGTGTCTTCTTATCGTAGAAAGTGCTGAGCCCAGAGCTCCCAGTTGCCCTTTTTGCAGAGCTGAGGGGCCAGTGAACCTTGGACCCAGACACAATTGCTTCATACTCTTCTCTCCCGCCCTCAACCCTCCTTGACTTCTCGATTTGACTTAAATCCATAGGCCCTTGCCCAGCCATCCCTTTCACTGCTGGCTGAGAAGGAGTGGTCAGAGCACAGCTCCTGACTTCCACTGGCGTTGCTGCTGCTGCTGCAGGAACCTGCTCGCGCCTTTAGCCAGGTAGTGAGCGCTTTCCACTCTCTCCTTCAGCCTACCCCCCCGCATGACCCACCCCTCTCTGCTGCCGCGCAGTGTCCACTTCAGCTCCCCCGTCTCTCTAGCCCTAGTACCTCTCCACTTGCTCCGCCAGCCTTGCACGTTTTTCTCTCAGCTGTCTCCTGCTCTGCGGGGGCCGTCATCAGCTGCCCCACTTCAGCTGTTTCCTGGCTTTGGCTTTCTGTGCTGTATCTCCAGCAGCAGCTCCTGGGTGGGGAGCGGTCACCAGCTGACTCCAATCATCTTTAGCTTGGACTATCCATTGGGATCACCCTTCTCTCATTCCTACTATTTGGGTGATGCAACTATGCCGATGTGAGGGATTTGGTGGCAGAGGATCTGGAATACTAGGGACTGGGAAAGGTATCTTGGAAAAGAAAAGCAAGGAAAAGAGGAAAATAGTCTGTCTTCAGGATGGGGTGAGGTCGCTGGGGCTTTGCTAGGGTTGAGCACTTCACCTAAGTAGGGCGATGGTTGTGGGTTTCCAGCAAGAAATTGCTGAAGCCTTTAGGTTCGCCAGAGCTAGAATCCTTGGGAGAAAAGAGCAGTGCTGTGAGGAGACCCCACAGACTATTTGCCGATGTGAGGGAAGTGCAAGGTTGGTTCCTCATGTGGCAGGTGACACAGGTGACAGGTGAGCCTGAATTGGAGGGAAGACACACTTTTTATTATTTTTATCCTTACCTGAGGACATGCTTATTGATTTTAGAGTGAGGGAAATGGAGGTAGAGAGAGAGGGAGAGAAATATTGATGTGAGAGAGAAACCTCAGTTGGCTGCTTCTCCTATGCGCCCCAGCTGGTAATTGAACCCACAGCCTAGGCATGTACACTGACAGGGAATTGCACCTATGACCTTTTGGGTTATGGGACAACATGCCAACCAACTGAGCCACACTGGCCAGGGCCATACCTTTTTGGGGTAAGGCTGAAAAACGCTGGCTCAAATTATTTTGGCTACACCTGGGAACTGCCAGATGATTGCCCTGATTCCTGTCTCTTATCACAGCAGGCCCAGGCAGAACCAAGTTTCAGTTTTCAATTTTGTGAATCACATAGGCAGCACCAGTCTCAGCATGGTGAGGGACAGATCCTTCCTCTCTGGGTGATGGCTACCTTTCCTTAAAAATTCAAGTTGGGGTTGTTTTGATGAGTCAGCCAGCAGGAGAAGAGGTTAATGGGGGGTGGGAGGCAAGAGAGAGGTCTCAGCCGTGGTGGAGGGCGGATTGCCCATACTGGTCCCTCTGGGGGAGTGTACTGTGGTACTGGCGACTACCTGATATATATTATCTTCATCATTCTTCCTTAGAGGGCAATGCCAGGAAGCTGGTGAAGTCTTTCCTGTCCTCCTCCACCATGGTTGACGGCGTTAAGTACGAAGTGGCCTCCCAGCACATGGGGGAGGCCTCTCCTTTGGCAGAGGAGGCCTGCCCAGGGCCCGAGCAGGTGAAGCTGAAGAAGGAGATCTCGCTGCTGAATGGCGTGTGCCTAATTGTGGGCAACATGATTGGCTCCGGCATCTTCGTGTCTCCCAAGGGTGTTCTCATGTACAGTGCCTCCTTTGGCCTCTCCCTGGTCATCTGGGCTGTTGGGGGCCTCTTCTCCGTCTTTGGGGCCCTTTGTTATGCGGAACTGGGCACCACCATTAAGAAGTCTGGGGCCAGCTACGCCTACATCCTTGAGGCCTTTGGGGGACTGCTTGCCTTCATCCGACTCTGGACCTCTCTCCTCATCATTGAGCCTACCAGCCAGGCCATCATTGCCATCACCTTTGCCAACTACATGGTGCAGCCCATCTTCCCGAGCTGCTTCACCCCCTATGCTGCTGGCCGCCTGCTGGCTGCTGCCTGCATCTGTAAGTAGGGCTGGGGCAGGAGGTGCTGGGTGGAGCGCCAGGGTAGGGGCCTGGGTGTGAGTCTAGTCGGCTGGTAAGAGGTAGATGGAAATGCATTTGTAGGAAATGCATGCCCCTACAAATGCTTTTATTTTATTAAAAATTAATGTATGCTTTGTGTGAAAATTTGAACAGTACCAAAGTGTGAAAAAACCCACTGATTTACCTTTTACCAACCTCCCATGGTAAGCATCATTAGCAGTTTGTGCGCCCTTTCTCATTTTCTTTTTGCTTCTTCAAGAGATGTAGTTTTGTTCTATGGTTTATAAAAATGGGATCATAGTCCATATATAATGCTATAGTTTGCTTTCCCCCTAGAATTTATCAATGACATTCTTTTCTATTTACGGATCTATGTTTTATTTTTATTTTATTTTATTTTTTAGAGAGGGGGAAGGGAGAGAGAAAGACAGGGAGAGAAACATTGATGTGAGAGAGAAACATCAATGTTAGAGAGGAACACCAATTGGTTGCCTTTTTGTATGTGCCCCAGGAGACTGAACCCAAAACCTAGGCATGTGCCCTGAGTGGGAATTGAACCCATGACCTTTCAGTTTGCAGGATGACACTCAACCAACTGAACCACACGGGGCAGGGCTTGGCTAGATTCTTAACACTGTTATAGATAATCTGGTAGGTTGACTTACTGGTGAAACTAACTGGGATCCCCTCAGATGTAGGTATAGTCATGTATTTTGTGTAGGGCAAGGTTTATTCCATCTAAGTAAAATTTCTAAGACATCTGCATCCCTTTAAATGACAGAATTGTCTCATTTTAACCATCTTTGTTGAAATCTCTTTAAAACCAATGCTATATCTGCTTCTCTTAATAACTTGACATTTCCTTTGGTGACCTGGGGTTACCACTGCACATCTCAACTCTTGTATGATTATGGGGCCTTCCCAGGCCAGCGGGGTGGTGATGAATGTTGGCTTCCTCAGTGGCCTCAGACTGTTGGCCTGACTTCAGTTCATCGGGTTTCGTTGTTTTCTGGATTTGGTCTATGTCATCTCTGACAGTTGTCATTCCTTGATTCTGGCACTGTGCCCATCTCCATTGGTCACCCTTTTTTATTTTTTATTTTTATTTTTTAAAATTATTTTATTTTAAAGATTTTATTTATTTATTTTTAGAGAGGAGAAGGGAGGGAGAAAGAGAGGGAGAGAAACATCAGTGTATGGTTGCCTCTCACACAGCCCCAACTGGGGACCTGGCCTGCAACCCAGGCATGTGCCCTGACTGGGAATCGAACCTGTGACCCTTTGGTTCCCAGCCCACGCTCAATCCACTGAGCTACACCAGCCAGGGCCCGGTCACCCTTTTTTAATTTGCTGTTTCTAATTTGGGAATAGAGATGGGCTCAAACTCTTGTACACCCATGTACATATAAATGCACATGTACCCTTGTGTGGGTACATGCAAAGTAGCCACGATTATCATTAGTTTGCAGAGCTCCCCAGTGAATAGAATACAGAGTTTTGTGCTGCATAGATTCATGGTATATATTTCAGACAACTCTGGTAGAGTGAAAACTGCCCCAGACTTGTATTTGAGTCTGGGCTCAATAACTCCATGACCTTTGGCAAGGTGCAGTGACTATTTACTTCCAGGTTACTGCAAGAATGAAATCAGATTCAGTGAAAACCATAAATCATGGCTCAAATGTACCATGTTAATAATTATATATTTAAAATTACTATATCTCTTCACTGCTTATAGGACTTCTTTCTATCTCTAATAACTTCAGAGGCACATGGAGATCTGGGAGAAGGTTCCAAAGGACAACGAAGATTGTAAGAATTTAGGGACATATGATTCATTCATGAGTTTCTTCCTTCAGCTATTATTTAATGAGCACCCAGGACAAGTCAGATGTTGAGACCTCTGAGGACACTCTGCCCATATACAACCTGCAGTAATATCTCTGTTTAACTATAACCATTCAGGAGAAAGCCAAGAAGTATCCCGGGGGGAAACACATACACAGTAACAAATAATTGTTATGCAAGATAATAGGTGTGGTTAATGAAGGCACCATAGGAGCAAGTGGGACAACTTTCTTCTTATGGGGAGGAGAGCTCAGGAAGATGTCACAGACAGCACAATGTCTCACCTGAATTTTGAAAAGACACACAGCTGTCTTCTAGGACATTGCTCATAGGGTAACTGCATGTAATAATGTGTGGAGATGCAAAAAGGTACAGACTGTTTAGAGGATTGCAGGTAGTTGGTGGAGCTGGAATGTGGAGTAAGAGAGAGGGAAGAAGGTAGAGACTGGAAATATAGCTCAGGGTCAGCTCAAGGAGGGTTTTATATCATGCCTAAATAGGCTAGACTTTATTTTGAAAATAGGGGGGAGCTATTGATTTTAAGTGGGGAAGTAAAATCATATTTGCTTGGAGGAACTCCTTTGGACATGTGGAGAGTATTTTTGGAAAGAGACAGAAGGGAGGGAGACAGGTTTAGGGAGCTGAAACCTGAGTCCATATGAAGTGTGGTGAAGGCCTGCCCGCTGGGTGGCCTTTGGAACTGAGATGAGGGGGTAGATGCTGAGATAGTTGTAAGATGGGATTTCTAGGACGTCTGGATGTGGGGCTGTGTGGGAGCTCTCTGAGGTGATACTAAGGGTTGGAGCTTGGACAGACGGAAGTGATAGGACTGCCATCTGGAATAGGGAAGGTGGTGATGGGGTAGAGGGGGCATCTGGGGCTTTATTGGGCTGCTCATGCGGCTCTTCCATGGGCAGTGCCTTCCTCAGGTCATCATCACCCAGAGAGGGTCATTTCCTCATCAACTGAGTCTCGCCGAAAAGGGAGGCTGATGTGTATAAATGACAGTGTTTATTAATGTGCAATTGTGGGCATACACGTGTAATTTCTAAATACCAGAAGGCATGTGTTCACTTCCATGGAATCCCCTTCCTTGTACTGTGGCCATTGGGAAACCAGTCAGGGAATTGCTTGCAGGAAATGGACTGGGAAGGAAGAATGTTTTGGCTCTTCGAAAATAATTTCCTGACTTCCGCCAAGATGGAGGCATAGGTGGAAACACTGTGCCTTCTCCCACAACCAAGTTTGAATACAACAAAGCTTTGGAGAAACAAAGATACAACCAAAGGACAGAAAATTGAATTATACGGAAGTCCGACTACATCTAACCGTTCAACGGGACGGTAAGAGGGGCGGAGCCAGCAGCAAGCAGGGTCGGGCAGGACAGGTCCCCCGACCCAGGCGCGCAGGCAGACGGGAACCAGTTGGGGAGCGGGGCAGACCACGGGCGCATATTCGCGCACAGTGAGACAGACCACGCAGGCCCCAGGGGGCGAGGGCTGACGGCGGTGGCACACTCGTGTGCAGCGGGACGAAACGCCTGGGCCCGGTGACAGCAGCAACTGCGGCACCGGTGAGGGCCGTAGCGGAAGGCGGGGGACAGGACGCCATAGTCCCTCTTTGACCCCACCCCCACATACAACGTCACAACCCAGCGACTTAGTTGCCCTGTTCTAGTGAACACTTTAGGGCTCTGATCCTGCTATGGAACAGGCACGAACAACCCGAAAGATGGCGCGAGAAGAACTCAAAGTCCCAGAGCCAATAACTCTAAGCGACCAAGAAATTGCCAGCCTCTCAGAAGCACAATTCAGGACACTATTTATCAGGATGCTCACAGAACTGGTAGATTATAGTCACAAATTAGAGGAACAAAGTCACAAATTAGAGGAACTTATGAAGGCTAAACTAATTGAAATGAAGAGATGCACAGGAAACCAATAGTGATGGAAAGGAAACTGGGACTCAAATCAATGGAATGGACCAGAAGGAAGAACAAAACATCCCACCAGAAAGGAAGGAAGAAATGAGAATTCAAAAAAATGAGGAGAGGCTTAGGAACCTCCAGGACATCTTTAAACGTTCCAACATCCGAATTATAGGGGTACCAGAAGGGGGAAAGAAACAGCCACGAGTGGAAAACGTATTTGAACAAATAATAAAGGAGAACTTCCCCAGTCTGGCAAAGGAAATAGACTTCCAGGAAATCCAGGAAGCTCAGAGAGTCCCAAAGAAGTTGGACCCGAGAAGGAACACACCAAGGCACATCATAATTACATTAGCCAAGACCAAAATGAAGGAGAGAATCCTAGAAGCAGCAAGGGATAAGGGGACAGTCACCTACAAAGGAGTACCCATCAGACTGTCAGCGGATTTCTCAAAAGAGACCTTACAGGCAAGAAGGGGCTGGAAAGAAGTATTCCAAGTCATGAAATCCAAAGACCTACAGCCAAGATTGCTTTATCCAGCAAAACTTTCATTTAGAATGGAAGGACAGATAAAGTGCTTCTCAGATAAGGTCAAGTTCAAGGAGTTCATCATCACCAAGCCCTTATTATATGAAATGCTAAAGGGACTTATATAAGAAAAAGAAGATGAAAAATATTAACAGTGAAAGGACAGCAAACACACAGTTATTAACAACCACACCTAAAACAAAAGCAAACCAAGAGGACAGCTAGATCAGGAGTGGAACCATAGAAATGAAGAACACATGGAGGGTTAGAAATAGGGGAGTGGGAGGGGGAGAAAGGGGGAGAAGGCACAGAAAATAGCATAGAGGGTAGGTAGAATAGATAGGGGGAGGGCGAGAATAGTGGGGGAAATATAGAATCCAAAGAACTTGAGACACGTGGTTATAAACTAAGGAGGGGAGAATGGTGGGGGAGGGAGTGTGAGGGTGGAGGGGAATGAAGGGGGGGAATAGAACAACTGTAATGGTATAATCAGTAAAATATATTTAAAAAAATAATAAAATAAAAATAAAAAAAAAAGAAGAAAATAATTTCCTGATGGTGGTGGGGTCTATAAGACATGGGGCTCAAAGGCAGAGCCTCTGCTTGTAGGGAGCTCATGGTGTGGAAGAGACCCTCAAAAACAGTCTAGCATATTGTATATGGTAAGTGCTAGGAGTGGGGTGGCATGTAGCCTATTCAGGACATGATTTCTGCACTTGGCACTGGAGGAGGAAAAGGAATCAGAGCTGGGTGAAACACCCCCTTAGCATGACCTTCAAGGCCCACTTTATCTGACTTCTTTGACTCACTTTAGACATCTCACCCTCACCCTCTGTTCTCCAGCTACAGTTTGTTTTGCTTTTCCTTCAATTTGCCTGGCTTGTTCCTGCCTTAGGGGTTTTGTAACCAGGAATGATCTCCGATTGTCTCTTTTGCTGGGAAAGCTCTTTCCCTATATATCCTCAGAGCTTATTACCTCCCTCCATTCATATGTTTGCACACATGTTCCCTTACCAGAGACCTATCCTGTTTAAAGTGAAATTTTAAATTAAAAAAGTGGCTGCCTTCTATCCTGTTTTTTTTTTTTTTAAATCGTGCGGGTAGGTGTTTTGCCCACTGCTGAATCTCTGGCACTTAGAACAGTGCCTGTTGTCTGCTAGGCACTCAATAAATATCTGTTGAATGAAGAAGGGGCAAGTACATCCTAGATATAGGGAAGGGCAATGTAGAGGCACGAGGGTGAGAAAAAGTATGGGGTGTAGGGTGTGCTGGGAGATTGTGGGATGTGAAGAAACAAGGGAAGCCAGTGGGCTAGAGCATGAGGCAAACCTTCCTAGGGGTTTAGATTTTATTTTAAGGCACTTGAGGAGCCTTTGAACGGTTCTAAGCAGGGAGGCAGTGTAGCTGGGGTAGGACATAAGAAGCAAGGCTGGAAGCGAGACACTGATTAGAAAGCCCATTGCAGTGTAGGCAGGAAATAAAAACCTGAACTAGGGCAATGGCAGTGGGGGTACAGCTTATTTAGGAGATGATGTCTCTAGGAAAGGACAGATGGGAGAGCGATTTAAAAGGTACCATCAGTACAACCAATGACACTTACTGTGATGTCCGGTATAAGAAAGAGGTAGGTGACATCCACCAGCCTGTGAGTTCTGTGCCATAGGGACTAAGCCTGCCTTATGATCCATTGTATCCCTAACAAAGAAACAAAGGAAGGAGCTCAATAAATACTCTTTGAATGAAGAAGTGAGGTTTCTAGTTTGGGCAACTGGTATGTGCTGGCACAATGTAGAAGGAGGGGGAGGACACAATCATGTTGAATTTGAGATGTATTTGTAGGGTAGTAGGCAGATGTGCCCATCTGGAGTGCAGGAAAGAGATGGGGCTGGAGACTGAGCATTCAGCAAATATTCCTGAAGCACTTGCCATTTTACTAGCACTGACTATTGTCTTTATGGGGCTCTCAGTGTGTCAGTATGTACACACGTGTGCATGCTGGTGGGGGGCTAGGATAGGTGACCCGACACAAGATTACAATGGATTTTGATGAGTGTTGTGATTCTTGGGCAAGAAGCTGTAGAAGACCTGAACTAGCCTAGGAGTTTATAAACTCTCCATAAAAAAGTTTAACATGACACCTGAATGATGAAGGAAAATTAACCAAGAATAGAAAGGGGAGAGGAGCATATCAGGCAGCAAGAACAAAATCTATGAAAACTTGTAGCCAAGAAAGAAGGACATCTTGAAGACACTGGAAAGGGGCTACTTCTGGCCAAGATGGAGGCGTATCCAGACCAGTAGGAGGGGCGGAGTCGGGAGGCCGAGTGGAGAGGGGTTGCAGCAAAAAAAGCCGTGGCTGACGGACCCTGGGTGTGCAAGGCAGCAGCTGGTGGACCCTAGGCGTGCAAGGTGGTAGCAGGCGGACCCAGCAAGATTGTGAAGGGGCGCAGCGTACAAGGTGGCTGGCAGTGTAGGTGGTCCCACATTTGTGCACTGATAAACCAGGTGAAACTGGGAAATGAGATAGACTGAGCAACCCAGGGTCCCAGCACCGAGAAATAAAGCCTCAAAATACCTATTGAAAACACCTGTGGGGGTTGAGGTGCCAGAAGAGACTCCCAGCCTCACAGGAGAGTTCATTGGAGAGACCCACAGGGTCCTAGAATGTACACAAACCCACCCACATGGGAATCAGCACCAGAAAGGCCTAGTTTGCTTGTGGGAAGCTGGGGAAGTGATTGAAATCCAGCAGAGAGTGGAGCAAGTGCCACTGTTCCCTCTTGGACCCTCCTCCACATAGAGCATCACAACACTGTGACTGGGTTGACCCACGCACGGGTGAACACCTAAGGCTCTGCCTCTTACTACATAATAGGCGCATCAAGACAAAAAAAATGCCCAAAGGAAAGAATAGATCAAAATTCTAGAAAAAATACAACTAAGTGACCAAGAGATTGCCAAACTATCAGGTGCAGAGTTCAAAGCACTGGTGATCAGGATGCTCACAGAACTGGTTGACTTTGGTTGCAAATTAGATGAAAAAAAAATGAAGGCTACACTAAATGAAATAAAGGAAAATGTACAGGGAACCAATAGTGATAGGAAGAAAACTGGGACTCAAATCAATGGAGTGGACCAGAAGGAAGAAAGAAACAACCAAACAGAAAAGAAGGAAAAAACAAGAATTCAACAAAATGAGGAGAGGCTTAGGAATCTCCAGGACATCTTTAAACGTTCCAACATCCAAATTATAGAGGTACCAGAAGGGGTAGAGGAAGAGCAACAAGTGGAAAACTTATTTGAACAAATAATAAAGGAGAACTTCCCCAGTCTGGCAAAGGAAATAGATTTCCAGGAAGTCCAGGAAGCTCAGAAAGTCCCAGAGAAGTTGAACCCAAAGAGGAACACACAAAGGCACATCATAATTACATTACCCAAGATTAAAATGGAGAGAATCCTAGAAGCAGCAAGAGATAAGGAGACAGTCACCTACAAAGGAGTGCCCATAGGACTGTCAGCTGATTTCATAAAAAAGACCTTACAGGGAGGAGAGGGCTGGAAAGAAGTATTCCAAGTCATGAAAGGTAAGGACCTACATCCAAGATTACTCTATCCAGCAAAGCTTTCATTTAGAATGGAAGGGCAGATAAAGTGCTTCTCAGATAAGGTCAAGTTCAAGGAGTTCATCATCACCAAGCCTTTACTCTATAAAATGTTAAAGGGACTTATCTAAGAAAAAGAAGATAAAAAATATGAACAGTGAAAGGACAACAAACTCACAACTATTAACAACCACACCTAAAACAAAAACAAAAACAAAAGAAGAGCAAAGTAGGAGGGATCACAATACCTGATACCAAACTGTATTGTACAATTAAAAAAAATATGAACAGTGAAATGACAACAAACTCACAACTATTAACAATCACACCTAAAACAAAAACAAAAGCAAAAACAAACTAAGCAAACAACTAGAACAGGAACAGAACCACAGAAATGGAGATCACATGGAGGGTTAGCAACAGGAGAATGGGAGGAGGAGAGAGGAGGAAAAGGTACAGAGAATAAATAGCATAGATGGTAGGAAGAAAATAGAGCGAGGGTAAGAATAGTATGGGAAATGTAGAAGCTAAAGAACTTATAAGTATGACACATGGACCTGAACTAAAGGGGAGGAATGTGGGTGGGAGAGGGTGTGCAGGGTAGAGGAGAGTGAAGGAGAAAAATGGGACAACTCTAATAGCATAATCAATAAAATATATTTAAAAAAACAGTGGAAGGGGTTCAGAGTGGGCTATAGTGTTGAGTTTAAGATTGGAAAAATTTTTTTAGTGTTATTAATTGATTTTTAGAGAGAAGAAGGGAGGGAGACAAACATTGATGTGCAAGGGATACATCGTTAGGTTGCCTCTCGCACACTCCTAACTGGGGACCTGGCCCATAACCCAGGCATGTGCCCTGACTGGGAATCGAACCAGTGACCCTTCACTTCACAGGCTGGCTGGCAGTTAATCCACTGAGCCACACCAGCCAGGGCTAAGATAGGAAATGTTAAGAGCTGGATTGCAGAGGTAGATGGAAGTCATGGGAGAGGGTTTTCAGGGCTTTATAAACTCTTCTCGTGATTATTGCTGTGAAACAAATCATGGAAAATTTAGTAGCTTCGAACAGCAGCCATTTTATTCTTATCTTTCATGGTTTCTGTGGCTCAGGAATTTGGGAAGGCATAAGTGGGGCAGTTCTGGCTCAGGGTCTCACGTGGTTGTTTGACATGGTGTAGTGGCAGGAGCTGGAACTGGGGTGCTGAAGGTGGGGACTAGCTGGGTATCTTTTTCTCTTCAGGCTGTGTCAGGGCCTCTCCATGTGGTCTCTCCATTGGGACCGCATTGAGCTTCTTCACAGAATGGTAGCCTCAGAGCAGTCAGACTGTTTACTTGGCAGCTGAAGGCCTCAAGAATGGGTATCCCAGCAAGCCATGTGGAAGCTGCATTGCTTTTATGAAAGTCACATGGCGCCACTCCTGCTGTACTCGAGAGGTTGAAACAGTCACAGAAGATCATCCAGTGATGATCTGTGCTTCAAGAAGCACAGGCCTTACCTTTTGATGGAGTATCGAAGTCTCACTGTATGAAAAGTATGTGGGATGGGAGATACTGTTGAGACAGCCTGAGAAAATGTAATCTATCACAAGAACCATATTAAGGAGTTTGGTGGGCTTGCGATTTTCCACTGGCGCGCTGTGGCATGCTGGTGTGCTATAGGGCCTTTTAAAACATGTAATACCTGACTATTTAGTCAGGAGCACTGGCCTCTTTTACCATAGATTATTAAATAGCAGCAATGACAACAAAAAGTGACAGCAGCCAACACAACAGTAGCCATCTAGTGTGAATGAATCAAAATTATACCTATTTTTTGTCAGATCAGCAAAAAATACATTTTTTGGTGTGCCACATAGTTTTAGTACTTAGTTTATGTGTGCCATGGGATAAAAAGAGGTGGAAAATCACTGTCCTAAGGCAATGAGAAACCTCTTTAGGTATTTGAAGCAGGAGAGTGACGTTGTGACTTAGATTCTAGAATTTGTGGATTTTTAAAAAGATTACTCTGGTAGCAGTTTGCAGCACTGAAAGCAGGAGACCAGTTATGAAGCAGTTGCTGTGATCCCAGTTAAGTGATGACGGTGGCTTGGACAAGAGGCATGTCTGGGGGGATGAGGTTAAGACTTGGAACCTGATTGGATGAGGTTAAGACTTGGAACCTGATTGGATGAGGGCAGAGGTTGTTGATGATAAGGTGCCCAGGTTTCTGGGGTGGGCAACTGGGAGGATGGTTATGCCAGTTACTGAAAAGGGAAATATTAGAGGAGCAGTAGGTTGGAGAGAAATTGATGGGATCAATTGTGGATCAATTGAGTTTGTACCTGGTGATGTCCAGTCAGTAGGTGGTTGGATATTCATATGTATCTGGAATCATGACACTTGGGCTGGTGATGTACTTTTGGGAATCTTCAGTGTGTGATTTCAGTGAAATCACAGTAGCAGATGAGACGATCTTGGGACTGGATATAGAAAGAGAGAAGAGAAGGGCGTAGGACAGTGTTCTGAAGCTACCAACATGAAGGGATATTCTGCAAAAAGGTGGAGAAGAAGGATCTAGAGAGATAGGTGGGAAATGGGAGATGGTGAGTGGAAGAGGGCAATTTGAGAAGGAGTCAGTGGTCAAGTGTCCAATCTGATAAAAGGTCAAGCTAGATAAGGGGCGGAGTTGCTTGGATTTATCAACATGGAGGTCACTGCTGATTTCGGAGAGGGAAATTTCAGGGCGTTGTGGGTGGAGTCGGATTTCAGAGTTTATTCATCCAGTGAAACTTGAATGTCTGCTGTGTGCCTAGTTTTGGGGTAGGCCCTGGGGTTACAAGGATGACTCTTACTCTGTAGTTCACAGTCAGTGAGAGAGACAGGTATGTAAATCATTCTAATGCCCTGTAGGTTAAATGAGGGGCAGGGTGGAGCCCAGAGGAGAGGCTACACAGCCAGCATTTGGAGTTGGCAAATAGGAGGTAAAGGGAAACTGCCAGTCTTTTTGATGGAGTGGTGGAGTGGATGTCAGAGCAGGGAGTGTAGCTTAGATATACTTTCTGGAAGACTGACAGTGAAGGCAGGAAGGGTGGTTGTTAGAGGGAGGGGCCGAGGTCGGGGGAGGAGTTTATGGGAGGGACTTAAGCCTGCTTTAGCTAGGTTTGGGGGTCTATTTCTGGAAAAGCTGGATGGATGGAATATCCTTATCCTACAATAAGGTCTTCTCCTTGGTTGGAATGCTGGGGGTGCCCCGAGCCAGCATTTCTCTCCCCTGAACAGGGCAGAGGACACCCTCATCCCTTTGGGAGGCAGCAATCATGGGGGTTAAGAGCGTGGAATCAGGCAGAGTGAATTAGCCTTAGTTTCTTCATCTCTAGAATGCAGTCTTTGTCTCATAGAGGTATGGCTTGTATTTCTGCCATACTTTCATCCTTTTCTATTCAAACGGTGACCATTTCAAGAGAGCAGATAAAGGTTTCAGCTTCTGTCGGAGTGGCTCACTGTCCCTCTATAGGCGTAACCTTCCTTTAGAACTGCTGTGACTTACAGCCCTAGATAGGCCTTGAAATCATTTACCAATGATTGGTTAGGGCAGCAATTTCCAATCTTTTTCATCTCATGGCGCACATAAACTAATTACTAAAATTCTGCAGCACACCAGAAGATACGTTTTTGCCAATCTGACAAAAAGGTGATATGATTTTGATTCATTCACACCTGGTGGCTGTTGTTGTAATGGCTGTTGTCATGTTTTATTTATTTATTTATTTATTTATTTATCTTTCGCATCAGTAATTCTTTTTAAAAAATTTGATTAATTTTACTTGTTGTTCAAGTATGGTTTTCTGTCTTTCACTCCCATCCCAGCCCACCCCCTCCAATGCTCCCCACCTCCCTCCCACTTCCACCCCCTTTAGTTTTTGTCCATGTGTCCTTTATACTTGTTCCTGTAAACCCTTCCCCTTTTCCCCTGAAATTCCCTCATCTCTCCCCTCTGGTCGCTGTCCCCCTGTTCTCTATTTCAGTGTCTTTGGTTATATTTTGCTTGCTTGTTTCTTTTGTTGTTTAGGTTCCTGTTAAAGGTGAGATCATATGGTATTTGTCTCTCACTGCCTGGCTTATTTCACTCAGTATAATGCTTTCCAGTTCCCTCCATGCTGTTGCAAAGGGTAGGAGCTCCTTCTTTCTTTCTGCTGCATAGAATTCCACTGTGTAAATGTACCAAAATTTTTGGATCCATTCATTTACTGATGGGCACCTAGGTTGCTTCCAACTCTTGGCTATTGTAAATTGTGCTGCTATGAACATTGGGGTGCATAAGTTCTTTTGGATTGGAGTTTCAGGGTTCTTAGGATATAATCCTAGCAGTGGAATTGCTGGGTCAAAAGGCAGATCCATTTTTAGTTTTCTGAGAAAATTCCATACTGTTTTCCATAGTGGTTGTACCAGTCTTCCAACAGTGGACTAGGGTCCTCTTTTCCCCACACCCTCTCCAACATTTGTTGTTTGTTGCTTTGTTTATGATGGCCATTCTTACCAGAGTGAAGTGGTATCTCATTGTGGTTTTAATTTGTATCTCTCTGACAGCTAGCAATATTGAGCATCTTTTCATGTGTTTCTGGATCCTCTGTATGTCCTCCTTGGAGAAGTGTCTGCTCAAGTCCTTTGCCTAATTTTTAATTGGGTTGCTTGTCTTCTTAGAGTGGAATTGTGTAGGTTCTTTGTATATTTTGGAGATTAAACTCTTGTCTGAGGTATCATTGGCAAATATGTTTTCCCATATGGTTGGTTCTCTTTTTATTTTAATACTGTTTTCTTTTTTTTTAAATTTTTTAAATTTATTTATCTTTAGAGAGGAAGGGAAGGAGAGAAGGAGAGAAATATCAATGTATGGTTGCCTCTTGTGAGTCCCCTGCTGGGAATTGGCCTGCAGCCCAGGCATGTGCCCTGACTGGGAATCGAACCTCGATCCTTTGCTTCACAGGCCCACGCTCAGTCCACTGAGCTACACCAGCCAGGGCTTAATACTGTTTTCTTTAGCCATGCAGAAGCTTTTTTTTTTTTTTGACGAGATCCGATTTGTTTGTTCTTTCCTTTATGTCTCTTGCTCTAGGGGACATATCAGTAAAAATGTTGTTGTGTGGAATATCTGAGATTTTCCTGCCTATGTTCTCCTCTAGGACTTTAATGGTGTCACAGCTTATATTTAAGTCTTTTATCTACCTTGAATTTATTTTGGTGTATGATGTAAGTTGGTGCTCGAATTTTATTTTTTTGCACATAGCTGTCCAGTTCTCCCAACACCATTTGTTGAAGAGGCTATTTTTACTCCATTTTATGTTGCTGCCCCTTTGTCGAATGTTAATTGACTGTAGAGACTTGGGTATATTTCTGGGCTCTCTGTTCTATTCCATTGGTCCATGTGTTTGTTTTTATGCCAGTACCAGGCTGTTTTGATTACAGTGGCCTTGTAATACAGTTTGGTATCAGGTATTGTGATCCCTCCTACTTTGCTCTTTTTTCTCAAAATTGCAGCTGCTATTCGGGGTTGTTTATGGTTCCATATAAATTTTTGAAGTGTTTGTTCTATGTCTGTGAAATATGCCATTGGTACTTTAATAGGTATTACATTAAATCTGTAAATTGCTTTGGGTAGTATGGACATTTTGATGACGTTAATTCTTCCAATCCATGAACACAGTATGTGTTTCCATTTGTTTGTGTCTTCCTTGATTTCTTTCTTCAGTGTTGTGTAATTTTCTGCGTACAGGACTTTTACCTTCTTGGTTAGGTTTATTCCTAGGTATTTTATTTTTCTTTTTGCTGTATGAAATGGGATTTTCCCCCTTGATTTCTGCTTCTGCTGTTTCATTGTGTTGTCATGTTTTAATTTGACAACATAAGGGAAAAGAGGTCAGTGACCCTGACTAAATAGTCAGATACTGTATGTTTTAAAATTTCTTGGTCACACTGGTTGAAAATTGCTGGTTGAGGTAAATTTTTTTGTATGCGTGGGTGACTTCACTCACTGCTGATTTCATTGTCAGGGTAATCACATGTTGCCCTCTCTGCCTGAAATTCTTCTTCCCCTCCCCCAACCCCAGCACCAGCCTCCATATACTCAGACCAGATAACAGGGGTCCTGGTACCCATTGGCACCCCCTTCACTGCCCCTGAGTGGGTGCGTTACCTCGCAGTGACTTTCATACTGTCCTTCCTGGAATTGTCCATGTTCACTTTTCTGTGAAGGCTGGGGCCTGGGTCTTAATCACAGAGCCTGTGCAGGGCGTGGAACACAGTCGGTGCTCAATATATGCTTGTTGTGTGGATGATGATTGGATGGATGGATAATTGATTAATTCTGAGCTCAGACAAAACTTGCTGTCCTGTCCAGGCTACTATAAATGGTCACTCTTCCCAACCAGAGAGGTGTGCAGATGGCCCTTCCTGAGGCTGAATATTCCGGTTTTCTGGAGTTCTTCGAGATTGTTCCAGTTCTCTGCAGCCAGAGCTCCATGACCCTAGTGGAGACAATGCCACTCCCAGTCTCACATCCCTGAATCCAAATAGGAAGGCACATGGAGTGGTGGAATGTATACCAGCTTTGTAGCTGGCATGGATGACTTTGGTTTTCTCAATTGTAAGATAAAGATAACATACCTACTTCCAAAAATTGTTAGAGAGAGAGAGGAAGGAGAGAGAAAGAGAGAGAGATTAGATAGATATGGATTTGTTGTTCCATTTTGATGCATTGAGAGGTTGCTTCTTGTATGTTTGTGCCTTGACCAAAGATTGAACCCACATCTTTGGCGTATCGGGATGACTCTTTGATGCTTTAGCCCACTGTGCTACCCAGCCAGGGTTATACCTACTTTTAATTTTACGGTAGCTTCAAGGGCTGAGACTCTTTTTCCTCTTTGTAGGAGGTGGAAATTTTCTCTTGGCAGAGTCAGGTCTGGGTATCCAGAAGTCCAGCTTCAGCCAACAGCCCTTAGTTTGGAGCTGACGGGCTTTGGCCCATTGTTAGCTGTGTTGGGTGATTCTGTTCCTGCGTTCACTTGCCCACCGTGTGATCTAGTTTTTTTCACCTTTTGCTAACAGGACATTTTACCTCTGTGTCTTCAGTCCGCCTACTATACTAGTCAGCTGGCAGCACATATTCAGGGACCCCTGTGAACAGACAGACGAACTACTGTAGTCTTTGTGTCCCTGACACTTGACCTTAGTGACTTGCATGTAGTAGGTGCTTCAGTGAATGTTGACTGGGTGGATGAACCGAAGATGTGGTTCCAGACTCAGCTTGGCTGAGAAGGGCGCTGTGTGCTTTTGGCCTTCAGGGTGGTGGGGCTGCTGTAGGAATCTGGCAGTGGGGTGGGCAGACAGTTCCTACTGAGTCTGCTAAAGCTGCTTGTGGACCGTGAAGGACTTCAGACCTCTGTATATTTGTCTGAAAACTTTGGCCACATGCAGTTTTTTCTGGTATTAGAATGACTGACTTTGTGAACTTGTGGCTGATGAGGTGGAACAGCCAGATACTGAGCCCCCAACTGATTTTTGCTCTTTGAACTTTATGCTGGGAAGCTGGTTATCTCTCCCGAGGGGTTTTCCCAAGAGCCATTTCAAGTTCATGGTGGGGAAACTCTCATTTCATGTCCCACATTCACAGCAACACACAGGCTGCAGTAAGAGCTGTGGGGTCTGTGTGAACTTTGGAACAAACTTCATCAGCAGTGAGGGAGGCAGAATTCTGTGCTGGTTTGATTCTCAAGGCTCTTTGGGGGTTCACCCTTGGTCTGCAGCTTCATTGATCTGTTCTTTTTCTCTGTTTCAGGAGAGTGTAGAGGAAGTGGGGGAAGGAGCCAGGGACAGTGAGTCCAATCCCTGGATGTACACTGAAATTACCTAGGGGGTTTCAAAAATACTCATGGTGCCCTGGTTGGGTAGCTCAGTTGGTTGGGGCCTCATCCTATACACCCACAGGTTGCTGGTTTGATTCCTGGTCAGGGTGTGGTTGGGGCACATGTGGAGTAGACCAAAGGGTGTTTCTTTACCCTGCTCCCCCAATCAATAAATAACGTACCCTCTGGTAAGGATTTGAAAAAGCTACTCATGGCCTCTTCTTCTCCTTCCTTATTCCGCCAACCAAATAAATCTGTACCACTGGGCAGAAGAATGGGAACTGGCTTGGAGAATGTGCATTGAAGAAGCGGGAACTTGCTGCTGAGGAGAGCTGATGGGGACTCTGGGAAGAGAGCCTCTGAGCTGTCACTGTGCTTTAGGATTACCTGGGGAGCTTTGAAAACCTATGATGCCTGGGTTCCACCCCGGTTTCTGACTTCACTGCCTGGGTGGGGGCTGAGCCCTGGACTTGATTAAAGCTTGTCAGGTGAAGCCAATGTGCAGGCAGGGAGACGTGCTGAGGTAAGTGGAGGGTTTAGGGTTCTGTGATTACCAAAGGCAGCACACCCAAAGCCAGCAGGTCATCAGACTTCCCTGGGAAACCCTGCCATAGACCGCCTGCATCGGGACTTCTGAGGTGGAACCCCAAAGCTGTAGGTGGTGGTTCTGATGCTCACTTAGGCTTGGGGTTCTGTTTCTGAGGATCTGAACTCAACTAGCTGAGCAAACCAGAAAGGATCCAGTGAGCAAGGACCAGCCAGCTTTGAGAAGGAAGGGAGCAGATGGAGTGGCTGAATACGAGACCCTCCTGGTACAGACTCTATGCTTGCTCCCTGATGGTGCAGAGCCATGGTGACTAAAGTGCTGACTGAGTGCCGGGAGGCAGAGTACAAGGATCTGATTCAGTGACCCCTAGGGATCTGCTTGGTGTGTCTTCTTGCCACATGCTCTCACCCGTGATGCCCGAGTAAGCGAAATGCTTCTCTCACCTGAAGAGGTGAAAGAGTCTGAGCACCGTCTGCTCTCTGAGAGTTATAACAGCACCTCGGAAGGATGGAAGAAGTAACACCTGAAGGAAGCCAGGAGGAGAACCTGTATTTTACCATTTTAAGGTGTATAGAGTTGGGCATCGCAAACAAAACAGGCAGCAGAAAAAAGGAGAAAAAACTCGAACTGTCTGGCTCGAACAGATCTGAGGCTTGTTCAGAATGCACACCTATCTTTCTGAGGAAACCGCAGTGGTGGAGTGTTCTGGACACAGATGGGTGTGACCAGTTACGGAACTTGGCTGCCCCTGAGCGAGGTGACTCTGAGTATATTGTACGAAGATCGGCCTAATGCAGAGACGTGTGGTTTTTCTTGAGCAACATTCAACAAAAAACTCGTTCGCACCAGTTAAGCCCCACAGACCGCTACCCTTCTGTCACCTGCTGTGGGATGAGTGGCGTCCCTGGTGAGAAGACACCTGAGATGTATTACTGGTGACTTCAAAATTCAGGATGTGAAGTGAGTGGCAGGTGGAATTTCCATCTCACTGTCATTTGAAAGCTGTGTATGTGAAGGAAAAAAACACAGACAGAGTGCCTGGCTGTAAATGCCAGGGCACCGGAAAGACAGACTCTGGCAAGGGATGGGGCAGATTTCCTAGGGCTGGAAGAGATGTGTTTAATAAGGCTTTAAAATAAAATTTTAAAGGAAAGGAAAAAGGCCCTGATAATAGTATAAACCCGGGTATTTTGGAGTCTTTGAGGTATTATATAGGAAGGATAAAGATGGAAAGGTTGCTCAGTAATACACTTGGAGAAAATAGAAGACTGGGAACGATGTTTTTGGATTCCTATCTATAAACACTGAAGACTAAACATATTTATTTGATTTTTTACTCCTTTTACTGCAAGGGGGAAACATTTTCATATTTGATTAGAATATGATATAAAAGAGTATATTTTGTTAAGAAATGATGGATTTGCCAAAAGAGCTGAGATTAATGTAGTATATCAGGAAGAGGTGGGTTTGTATGGGGACCTGCTGTAATCAGGAATGCCTGCTCCCCAGGGCAAGGTCATGTTTTGACCCTTTGACTGTGGTGAGAGGGAAATTTCCGGACGCTGTGATGCAGACCCGTTGAAGGGTTTTACTTCCCAGCGAGTGTAACGAACAGTACCACCCAGTGCCACTTCTAGCTCTGCCTGCAGGTCAGTTTCTTCTCAGAGCTGAACAGAAGTTGCAGGTATGCGCCCATCTCGTAGGAAGTACACAAGCACACAGCCTCTGTTAATCCTGTCTGCTTACCTTGGGAAGAAGAATTATTACATGGTTTTCAGAGGTTCTCAGGATCCACTTAGGGAGTTTCCCTGGAGGTCTCTCCTAGTACTAGTGCATAGAAACGAATTCTCACCCCAAGGCAAGAAGCATGGTGAAGAGAACAAGAGCATAAAAGCAAAAAGAGACAGGAATGGTGTCACTGGGGGCGGAGACGGCACACTACCGGATCAGAGGGGGAATACTTTGCTTGGCTAATAAAGATGATAAAGTTTATACCAAGGGAAAAAGATGGTGGTGAAGGAAGCTTCAAGTCCCTGAGCATCTTTATTTACTTTAGTAAGTAAAGTCAGCTGCATTCCATTAAAAGCAGTACATTTAAAAAAAATGGTTTATTATGGAAAATTTCAAACGTATCTGAGAGTGAATAATACGATGAACTTCCAGGGTTCGTGCGTGACACGCAGCATGTTTTCTCTGTGCTGCAGCTACCCCACCCGCACCCCGCTACATGATGATCGTGGCTTTTGCTTTTTTTTTTTTAAAGATTTTATTTATTTATTTATCTTTAGAGGGGAAGGAGAGAGGGAGAGAAACATCAACGTATGGTTGCCTTTTGTGCATCCCCTGCTGGTAGTTAGCCTGCAAGGAACCAGTCTGCAACCCAGGCATGTGCCCTGACTGGGAATCGAACCGCAATCATCTGGTTCACAGGCCCGCGCTCAATCCAGTGAGCTACGCCAGCCAGGTGGTTTTTGCTTTTTAAAAGCACTCTGTTAACGTCACAATCTGTAATGAGCATCTTTCCATACAACAGGTAAAACTCCCCTGCTGACAGAAATGCACAAATTGGGTCAGAACACAGCATTCAAATAGAAACTGGCAATAAGAGACCCACAGGAAACAAATAACAGCAAAAGGCGTACAGTGAAGGTACATCAAGAACATGTAAGTTGAGGAAGCAGGTGTCTCTCCCCACTAACTGCAGGGAAAACACCAGGATTCAAGGCTTAAGGGAAAACTCATTGCGGCGGTCATGGTGAGGGGTCCGTGCTCACTGCCCACAGACTATGACTTCACAGCTTTCCCTTCAAATTTCCGTCAGCTGTCTCATCTCAGTCCTTTCCACATTCTCCTGTTTCATCCTTGCCTGGGGCTCTCCAGGCCCCCAACCCCAGACACACCTATACTGCAGACGGGCTGCCTAACCCGGCAGCCACCTACGATTTCCTCTAGGCACACAGTATTCGCCAGCTTCCAAAGGGGGCGGCAAGGGCTCTCCTTTATTAGCATCTCGCTCCTTTTTGTTCTTTTATTCTTTTTCCATGTTGAGATTGTTTTATTGCTTGTTCCTCTTCAGATGCCATTGCTCCTGGGCCTGTTCTCCTCCTGATTCTCAATTCTCAGATTGTCTGTTGCATTGAGTGCTCTGTAGCAACACTTGGACCCACAGACCTGCTTCCCCTCTCCTCCAACTCTTACCAGAGAGTCACTGGGAGCAGGAACCAAGAAGGGTGCAAGGGACAGACCACCAAGTCTAATGAGGTCCAGCGAGGTGCTGCCCCAGTGGATTACTTAAAGCCAATCCAAGATGTTAAATTACTTAACCTGTAAAGCTTCAATATACATCTCAAAAGGACAAGGGCTCATTTATTTTTATTATTATTGAACATTACCAGGGGTAATGTGGAATCCTTATGAGGACATGACTATGCTTGCTCCTAGAAAAAGAAATGCTAGGTTCCACTGAAATACACTCTAAATTTTAGGCAAAGAGGTTGCAGAAAAGTTTAGGGCAAAGAATTAGCCTGGGATTAAAAAGTAAAAAGATCAAGAGCTTCTTTAAAATGAAATTATTAAAAATTTTAATTATTTACTTGGTTTTAGAGAGAGGGGTAGGGAGGAGGAAAGACAGGGAGAGAAACATCAATGTGCGAGAAGACACATCGATCTGTTGCCTCTTGCAGGCCCCCAGCTGGGGAACCTGGCCTGCAACCCAGGCATATGCCCTGACCTGGAATCAAATTGGCAACTGTTCAGTTTGAAGGCTGACACTCCATCCACTGAGCCACACCAGCCAGGGCTAAAATGAAATTCTGATAGAATAGTTGAAAATGATCTTACTTAGGAAAAAAAGGAGAATCATCTGAAGAAACCAAAGTGATTGAACACATTGCTTTTTGATGAGCTTAGATTTTTAAAGACAAGATACACAAGAGCTGGTGAAAGGTGACATAACCAAGACAAAATACAAGGGTGACCCAGAACAGCAAGAAGAGTGTCCTGAAGCTTGATGCCCAGAATAAACTAAGAGCTGAAGGACAGACTGAGGGCAATCAAAGACGCTAGCAGGGGTGTCCAACCCACGGCCTGTGGGCCACATCTGGCCCAGGATGGCTATGAACGCAGCTCAACACAGAATCATAAATTTATTTCAAACTTTTTTTTTTGCTGATTAGTTTTTGTTAGTGTTTGTGTATTTAGTGGGTGGCCCAAGACAACTCTTCTTCTTCCAGTGTGGCCCAGAGATGCCAAAAGGTTGGACACCCCTGCTAGAGGAATGTTCAGAGTGAGAACAGCAAGGGCATGGAAGTTAGTTCTATGAAAGTAGATGGTGGTGAGAAAGAAGGCCAGTTCTACTTTTCTTCTAATTTTTCCTAGCAGAGGATTGCTAAGCTAGAAAATGTTTAATAAAAAAACCCAACAGGCTGCCCCGGCTGGGTTGCTCAGTTGGTTAGAGCGCCACCCCGATATGCCAAGGTTTCAGGTTCATTCCCCTCAGGGCACACACAAGGTCAACCAATAAATGCATAAGTAAGTGGAACCGCAAATTAATGTTTCTCTCCTCTCTGTCTTGTTCTCTCAGATCAGTTAAAGTTTAAGAGAAAACCAGTAGGCCAATGGATCTAGGCCAACAAAAAGTCAAGACCAAGAGAGTTAAGGAAATAGTAATACATGTCATTTCTTTAAATGTTTTGAGCTACCCACTTGAAGACAAATGGAAAGAATTCATAATTATCTGAGATGACAGAATCACTACCAAGCATCTCCAGGGTCCTGGAGAACAGGAAGGGTGTGAAAGGAAGCTGTTGAATGACATATTAGTTTCCTATTGCTGCTGTAAAAAATACCACCAATTATTGGCTTGAAACGACACAAATTTACATTTTAGCTGCTGCACAGGTCAGAAGTCTGAAATGAGTCTCGCTGGGTCAAAAATCAATGTGTCAGCTGTGCTGAGGGGCAAAGCCATTTTTTGCCTTTTGTGACTTTTAGAGGCTGCACGCATTCCTTAGCTCATGGCCCCCTTCTGTCTTCGAAGCAGCTGTAGCTAATCAAGTCTTTCTTACATGACGTCACTCGGACACTGACTCTTCTGCCTCCCAGGGCCCTTGTTCTGCCCACCACAACTGGTAACCTGTGATAGCTTTCTTCCCCACAAAGAAAGAGAGGTGGATTCTGAGCATTCTGTGCTAATAATTTGGAGTTGATTTCTGCCCAAATTCTAGACTTACCTGGTTAGCAAAGTATAAGAAGGAAGGAGAATCTCTAGGAACCTGTATGGATTCTCTAAAAAGAAGCCATGCTCAGCTAACTTTACTGTTTGTTCAACTCTAATTTTTCTTTAAATGTAACATACACCGAGGAACAGTACACATTGTAAGTGTACAGCTTGATGACTTTTCACAAATTGAAGACACATGTGTAACCAGCATCTGCATCAAGAAGAGCAGCTCTCAGACCCTTCTCTGTGACTCCCGCCCCCTCCCGCCCCCAAACACGCCCGGAGGGAAGTCACTGTTCTGACTTCCAGCAGCGTCGATTAGTTTTACCTGTTTTTATGCAAATGGATATAAAGCGTGTGCACTTGTCTGTGTCCAGCTTGTTCACTAAATATGTTTGTGAAGTTCCTCTGCATTTTTGTCTAGTTGTAGGTGGCTCATTCTCACTGGTGTTGATTGAGCTACTGTACTGCTGATGGGCATTTGGTTTGTTTTTAATTTTTGACTATTACAATGGTCATGAACACTCTAGGGTAGATAGGTACTAGTTTTATTTGAGTTATTTGGTAGCATCATTAGATTGTTAGAACAGAGACATATGTGCAGATTTTGGAGAGGTTCTTGGCAAACTTTCATGGTATTCTTTTCTTTTTCATTTAAATTTTTAAATTTATTTTTTGAGGGAAAGAAACATCAATTTACTGTTTCATTTTTTAATGCACTCATTAGTTGGCTCTTGTATGCGCCTGACCAGAGATCGAATCTGCAACGTTGGTGTATCGGGATAACACTCCGAGCAGCTAAGCTACCCGGCCAGGGCTCTCATGATATTTTTGCTGACCAGGTAGAGAAAGGTGGACTAGATGAAAGAATAGTTTG
Source organism: Sturnira hondurensis (assembly GCF_014824575.4). Lineage (NCBI taxonomy): Eukaryota > Metazoa > Chordata > Mammalia > Chiroptera > Phyllostomidae > Sturnira > Sturnira hondurensis. Next base: position 11,076,299 of record NW_028095988.1, read on the forward strand.
GTGGATTCTTGATTCATGTTCTAGAATAATTCCAGCACAGAGGAAGGCCGTTGGTGATAGATTATAGGGCTCTGCCTACCCTGGGCAACATTTTTGTCAGTGACTTCGGTGAAGTTCGTCCAAATGCCTTCAATTTTGTATTTGGATTTGAAGGCATTAGAACTGACAACATTAAGGTGGAAAAAATCCATTTCTAGCAGATGGGAATGATTCCTAAAAATTGACAAAGGAATGGAAAATGCCATGTTTGTTTTTTTTTTTAAAAATCATTTTTCTAGTCGCGAAAAGGGTGAGAGGGAAAAGCTCATCAGTCTGAAGTGGGGGAAAAAGGAGCTGCTTTGGCAGTGAGTTCAAACCGCAACCCCACAGTCTGTAAAATGTCTGCGTGTCCAGGGGGACACGGCATCGAGGCGTGCCGTGAGTGTGGAGGAGACGACTGTGAGAGTAGAGGAGAGGACTTCGAGCGCAAGTTGTCTGGGAGCCGTGCCTGTCACACCAGAGGCTGAAGAAACTGGGCTTTTAGCCTGAAAGAGGGAAGGCTCAAGGGGACAGGATGTCCATGTATAATGATGAGAAGGGTCTTATGTGGAAGCGACTTTCTTGATTCTGTGTAGCTCCAGAGGAGAGAGGCCTGGAATTACTGGGTAGGAGTTACGAGGAAGATGTTTTCGGCTCACTGGAAAGATCTATTGATTTCTTTAAAAACGGAATTACTTGTCTACAAAAGTGTTGAGGTTTTATAGTCCCTGGGCATTTGAAACAGAAAATGGATTCAGTAGCATCCCAAGTTTTGTGTATTGCATTGTATGTATTTAAAACTAATGGTGCTGCGAGAATTGTAGGTTTACCATTCTTTTTCAGGGACTTCTTAGTTTGGGCATCTAAACTGTAATAAATCTGGGCATCTGATCCTGAGTGGATCTGCATGCTTCGTTCAGTTCTGGATCAACCTAGGCGGTGCTCTCCTGGCTTTTAGTTCCAGAGTCAATGCTGGGCCTTAGTGCTAGAACCAGCCTCCTACTCCAGGAGCCTAGGGAGGCTGGGTTGGGTGACCTATTCAGGAGCATCTCTTTAGATGATTATAGGAGTGACTTCTTCGTAGCTTCTCTTTCTTCCAAAGCAGGTATCAAAGCAGGAATGAAATTGCCCCTTGGTCAAGGGTCCAATGTGATTTCAGGCTATTTCCTGTGAACTTGGGCCAGTGTTGGGTGGAGACTGTATTGCACCTGAGGTAGGAGGGTAGGGCATCTCTGTCCTTGAAGTTAACTTGCAGCTGCTTTTATGTTCTAACTCCATGTTCCCCTCCTTTCCTTGCCTCTGAAGCGGGAGGTTGGGCTCCACCTCAAGAGCAGTGTACTTGGCTGGGCTCTGGTCAGCTGTATCTGCTGGGGTGGGGACGAAGAGCCCAGTCAGCACTGTCACTTCCCATACCCATTTCCTGTTTCATGGCCAAGAGGCCCTCAAGGAAGCAGGGTGTGGGAGAAAGTGAGGGCCAGATCTCTTCAGGCAGTTCCTCTGCTTTTTTGTTTCTTTCTTCTTCATTCAAACCAGCCACACCGTCCCCCACCCCCCCTGCCCAATACAGAGAGCAGATCACGGCAAGATGGGGGGTGCTGGTAGGTAAAAGGAGGAATACAAGTGGATGGATATGGGAGTAGAAAAGCAGTAGGGATCCATGTGTTTTCATTTCAGAATTTGTTGTAATAAAGGATGATGAGCTGGCTTTTGCCTGCCCACTTGCCTGGCACAGGGCTGCAGGCTGGCTCGGAACCAGAATGAGTCCCTTAGCCTCTCCCAGTTTGGTATTGTGACCCACGGTTACTCTGAGGGCAAACTGTGAATTTTAATTAGGGGATCCCATTCCTTTGTGGCTGTGGCAGCCTCAGCTGTCCTTGCTGTTTGGAGTTCCACTTGTACGACAGAAGCAAAGCTCCAGGGTTAGAGGTAAGGGTTGCAGGAGGAAGAGAAGGGGCACGAGGGCTGCTGGAGGCAGAAGCCCCGTGGGGAGTAAAGGATGGGCCACTGGCTGAGGAGCATCGACAGATCTGAAAGATTTGGGGAGAATGAGATACAGGAACGTCAGCCATTTTGTAGCGTGCTTGTGGAGAGTGTATGCTTGCGTCTTTAATTATTAACTAAGCACTGGGATGGCCTGGAGTTATGGGTGCATTTTTGCCCAGCTATGTGATAAGATTTGATTATTTATTGTCTTGTTTATTAGGCAGAAAAGCAAGTGCTTGTATGAGACAGGAATGTCCCTTTTTTGGGAAGAGCAGAAAAGAATTTGGGCAGTGAGTAGAAAAGGAAGGGTATAGGGGGCAGGGCTGGGAATACAGGAAAGAAAACTGTACTTGAACAAGAGTTAAATAAATTTAAAAAAAAAAACAGAAACAAAAAGAAAAGAAAAGAAAAGAAAAGGAAGGGTATAAGAACACAGAGAGACAGACAGAAGAAAGGACTGCCATTCTGTGAGGCTGGTCTTTCCAGCTTCTCAGGATGAAGTAGCCTCAGGTGAGTATAATTCGGCCAGGACACAGCAAAATGGGAGAACTAGAGACAGTGAAGGACACACCACTGCCGGAACTGAGACAGCGAGTACTTTCTGACTATGTTGATGACCTGAAGCAAGCAAATCCAGCACTGGCCTCACTTTCTCCACTGATAAGGCGGGCTGACTCTGACCTTGCCCTTGGAACCGTTGGGAGGAGGACTGTTGAGCCATCCTTCCTGTGCTCCAGGTGCTGAGCTGGGAGGGAGGGAGCAGTGAAGCCATTCACTCTGCCACAGTGGGGAAGCTGTGGTGTGTGTGTTTCCTGCTCGTTTAAGAGGTTGGTGGGGGACTGAGGAACATTCTGCTGAATTTCAGAATTGTATCTTTAGACTTTATCCCCTGCCACATCCTGGGGCTCTTATTGGTCAACCTCACAGTATGTGTGGGATTCCCATCTTGAATTTCTTCTTCTGAAGTGGATTGTAACTTTTTGTGGGAGGTAATAGATTTTTCTGAGGTTGTGACAAAGGTTGTGGACATTAAAAAAATATTTTATTTATTTTTTAGAGAGAGGGGAAGGGAGGGAGAAAGAGGGAGAGAAACATCAATGTATGGGAGAAACACTGATCGGTTGCCTCTTGCATGCCCCAAACTGGGGACCTGGCTTGCAATCCAGGCATGTGCCTTAAAGGGGACTTGAACTGGTGACCTTTAGTTTGCAGTCCAACCCACCAAGCCATGCCAGTCAGGGCTGGACTCTTTCCTTAGAAAAATGCATATACTTTGGATATATCTACATAACACTTTATAAAGAACATCAGGCCTAGTGGAAGCCCTAGGTTAAGAACTCTGGCTCTGAAGGATTGACCCTATGTTAGGGGAAAGACTTGAGGAACATCTGCGGACCTTGGTTTTTTATTGTCTGGTCAGGAAAAATGCCCTGTCCCCATTTTGTAGGAATCTTGGTTCCAAGGATCTTTCCAAACACAAAAACAAGCAGCTGAGCTGGCAGGCAGAAGCAAGAAGTCTGGCCTCCATCCTAATCCTTGGCCACATGTCCTGACCCGCTAGCCCCGACATTGGATAAGTCATAACAGCACTCATCAAGATTAATAGTAATACCACAGCACCAGACTACTGGGTCCTGGAGCCCAGATCGGGGGTAGGAGGGTGGGAAGGGAAGAGAGACCGTGACTTTTCAGAGACAGCATCCTTAACACATCCTAATTCCCTGGAGCTAAGTTGCCTCCCCCTGCTTTGTATGTAAGCAAATCCAGTCACTTTGTCGCCTGTTTGTCATCCCGATGAGGGTGTGTTTGTGCCACTATGTACACAGGTGCTCGGTAAGTTCCTTTACATGCTGCTGGTGAGGACATCCTGGGCAGAGGTTTCCAGTGCAGCACAGGTCTGAGCCCAACACTTGTCTTTGGCCAAAGGTCTATTTGGTCACTGGTACTGGAAAAATAGCTTGGAAGTCTAAGGCCTTCTGGATAGTACAGCCAGTTATCAATCAGTTTTATTTTTCTTTCAGGTCTCTTAACCTTCATTAACTGTGCCTATGTCAAGTGGGGAACAATGGTACAAGATATTTTCACCTATGCTAAAGTATTGGCTCTGATTGCTGTCATCATCGCAGGCATCGTGAGACTTGGCCAGGGTGAGAAAATGTAGTATCATCATATATTTGTTAAGCACTTTCTACGAGTCACCTTCCTCTAAGTGCCATTTGTGCATTATCTAATTTGGTAGGTCTTATTATTCTTGTTTTATAGATGAGAAAACTAAATCTGCAGAAATAAGTATCTTGCCTAAGACCTGATCTGTTAAGTAGTGGAGCCAAAATCTGTTCCTAGTTACTGACCCTAAAGCCTGTCCTTCACCTTCTGTGTGAGCTGCTTCCCTGAGGGGGATGGGCTTGGGGAAAGGGCTGCCAGCCATTCACTGCGGGATGGCTTTTGCTGGCTGTGAAGCCCAATGCTGTGGCTACGGTAGAAATGAACTCCTTGTACCCAGTCCTCTCGTTTCCAGGTCTGAACACCTACTCTACACCTACTCTGTTGACCTGGGCATATTGAGTCCTGCCCTTCCTCCACTCTGTATCAGCTCAGTTTGGTGTTAGACGGTGAGAACAGAACTGCATCACTCCTGTTCTCTAGCCCTTCTACTCCTAGGAAGCTACATTAGGCCTTCCTGTCAAGCCCCCCATGCTGTACCCTGCAATCGGCTCATCACTGCAGATGGGTGTTTTCTGTTCCCTGCTCCTTCACTGACCCCTTGCTGCCAAAGGTGTTCTAAGCCACATTCCTCCACTCCTTTTCTGGGTCACTTTGAAGTTGGGGAATAGGTCACTAGTCCTGTTTTCCCATGTTCTCTGGGTTCCAGGAGCCTCGAATCACTTTGAGAATTCCTTTGAGGGTTCATCATATGCAATGGGTGACATTGCCCTGGCACTGTACTCGGCTCTGTTCTCCTACTCCGGCTGGGACACCCTCAACTACGTCACTGAAGAGATCAAGGATCCTGAGAGGTAGGTACCTCACCAGCGTTTCATGGCAATAATGACAGCCAACATTTACTGTGCTTCCACTGAGTGCCAGACAGCATACCACAGCCACTGAGCGAGGTTTTCATCAGCCCCATTTTACAGACGGGAGGCCTAAGGTCCAGAAACGTAACTTGTCCGTGACCACAGTAACAGCTGAGATGTGAACTTTCTTGTGTATGTTTAAAAAAATTTTCTAAAGGCTTTTCCCCAAATTAAAAAGGGCCTTTTTACATTTGCTTATTCATCCCTGTATTAAGGCAGGTTGTACCATGTGGTCGTGTATGCTTCTAATACAAAAATTTTCCTTGGTAGGTCTTTCACCCATCTTTATCCCCACATAGAGAACTTAAGTTCATAGATTCCCGGAAACCTTCCCTTTGTTTCTCAAATTCATGGCATAGTTTTTTTTTTTCATTCAAAGGTATCACCTCACCATTGTCACTCTAAATTACCTTCTAGTCCTGCAGAGTGAAGAGCACTGGACATGTATTCAAAGGGTCTGGAGCCTCTTTCCACTGTTTTGTTGGATGACCTTGAGGAAGTCCATCTGTCTTTCTTATCTCTAGTACACGAGTTGAATTACATGATCTCCAAAGCCTTTCTTGGCTCCGAAATTCAATGGTTCTGGGAATTAAGATTTACCAGGGAGTGGGATTTCTATAAATTTTTAGCCAAAATAATAGTTTTTTTTGGCTTTGAGAAACAAATATTCCTGGTACATTTCCAGTGTTGCAACCCTGGGTGGGTGGGGGGTGGGGATAATAGAAGCAAGATGGGGCCTGGGTGCTGCTTCCACCTATTGGACAGAAACTGAATGACTTTCAAGTGTTTCTTCCACCTCCTCCCCACAGTCTCATTGTGAAGTGTTACAAAGATCATGGCTTCATTTGGGGCAGGGGTGTCCAAACTTACTGCGTCTCTCTGTGCCACACTGGAAGAGTTGTCTTGGGCCACACATTAAATACATTGTGACATGTAGTCACAAAACATCTCATGTTTTAGGTAAATTTACAATTTTGTGAACTGTAAAATTCTCAGCCATCCTGGCCTGTATGCGGCCTACAGGCCCCACGTTGGACACCCCTGGCTAGAGAGACCTTGAGAGGTCTTTGCATCTTTCTCCTGGTACTCAGGCTTCTCAAACTGAGTAGGAGGTGGGGTGGGCATATTTCTCAGGTTGCTTGTTCAGATACACCACACTGTTCTTCCTACTAGGGGACTACCTTATTCTATGGTGATGTGAGATTTTACAATTTGCCTCCATAATTTCTTCTTATCCAATATTTCTCAACCTTAAGACAAATTTGTCAATATTTACTTTTTTTTCAATGTTCACAATTTCAGAGAAAGAATCCTTGGATGTAAAAAAAACCCAACCAACCAATGCCTCCCCACCCCCCAACCTCCTATCTTCCTTTTGCTATGCTATGACGTACTTTTTTTTTTTTTTTGCATAGTAGCCCTTTCTCCAAATGTGACATTCCTCTCCCTTGATGTCCTTTAGTTTTTAAGAATTCAAAGCTTAAGTCACTGTCCTAGGCAGCAAAGGCAAAGGCACTGGGGAAATGATGTAAATATGACAGGGTCTAAGGATTAAAGGAGATGGGAATCCAACTGTAGGACTAATGTATCCATTATTCTATTCTATTTGGCTGTAGGAATCTGCCCCTCTCCATTGCCATTTCCATGCCCATTGTCACCACCATCTACATCTTAACCAATGTGGCCTATTACACCGTGCTAGACATGATGGACATCCTGGCCAGTGACGCTGTTGCTGTGGTAAATGATTTGCACTAGCCAAGGCTGGGGGTGTTTGTGGCTACGGTATAGCACTGGTCTTGAAAGTCCCAGAAAAGGGAGAGTCCTTGGAAGGATACTGGGGTACAGGACTTGCAAGGAGGTCCTGTTACCACTGTTGTGGAAGGGTTGGATTCCAAGTAATGGGAATCTGGGGGCATGCCTGTTATGGCTTTCATCCCTAATGACTCTTTTCCTTAGACTTTTGCAGATCAGATTTTTGGAATATTCAACTGGACAATTCCACTGGCAGTTGCATTATCCTGCTTTGGTGGGCTCAATGCCTCCATTGTGGCTGCTTCTAGGTATGAGTGGTATCTTTTACTGGTGGGTATTTTGAAAGCTATGGCAGGGGAAGGTAAGGCTTATTATAGGACCCAGACTTTAGTCACTGTGCCCCCCAAATGTCATTTACAGCCTCTGTGCTCGTTTCCATCGCGACATCTAGTTCTTACTAATCTCAATACTGAACTCCATCCCATATTATCCAAACTCTTTGGGGGCGGGGGCATGGCAGGCAGGGAGGGCTGTGTCACATAAACTAGGCCGCACCCATTGTCCCACAAGTTTCTCAGCTTCTCCTATCTTACTCAAAATAGGCTTTTCTTTGTGGGCTCAAGAGAAGGCCATCTCCCCGATGCCATCAGCATGGTTCATGTTGAGCGGTTCACCCCAGTGCCTGCTCTGCTCTTCAATGTAAGTGATGAGGATCTCCAGGATGAGGCTGAAGGCCAGATAGTGGGGGAAACAAGTAACAGCAGATGCTGTCCTGGCTTCCTCAAAGCTCTCAGACATTCTAATGGAAAAACTACTGACGAAACTCCACTGTAGGCAAGATACTGTGCTAGCTGCTGCAGCAGTTCTTAGGAGAGAATTTACCTTCTCTAAGGAATGGTAACCTCCTTTGGTTCAGAATAAGGCATAAAACACATCAGTTAACATTGGAATAACTGCCATGATATTGACTGATGTAGCATTTAATCAAAGAAAACAATCACTTACTTCCGTGGAAGTAAAGGGTGAATGAGAAAAGACTTCTTTGATTAAGTGCATTCAAAGTAGGTTTTTAAGGTTAGAGTTGCAAACAGGAGAGACAGGCTTCAGGTTAAGGGAAACAGCATCAGAAACTTGAGGTAAAGCAGTGTGGAGTTAAATGTAGGTTGGAGCCATTACGGGGAGGCTTAGGCAAAAGATTTTGAGGAATTGTTTTGAGCTCTGCTTTATAGGGGGTTAATTTGGCAAAGGCTTTAAGAATGCACTGAAAAAAATCCCTGAGGCTAATGACTTAATACTGGGTTGGCCAAAAAGTTCATTTAGTTTTTTCTGTATGATGGCTCTAGTAGCGTTTAGTTATATTTTTCATTCGAAACAATTTTGTTAGACTGTACTGACAGCTGTCACATCAGTGTGCATTTAAAGTATCAAAATTGTTGAATTTTTGTGCAGCTACTTTAATACTGAAGAGGGATGATGATGTACAACATTTTTGGGCACATTATGCTTTATTATTTCGAGTAGTAAAAACTCAACTGAAACACACAAAAAGATTCGTGCAGTACATGAAGTTGCTGTGACTGACTGAACGTGTCAAAAGTGATTTGCAACATTTCTTGGTAGTACTGACATTTTAGCCAAATAATTCTTTGCTGTGGGGATGTTTTATGTATTGGAAGATGTTTAATAGCACCCCTGGCCTCTACCCACCACAGAAACCAATAGCGGGAGACAGCGGCCATACTCAAAATATCCAAATTAATAAAGTGATTGGTGAAAATGAAAAATGTGTTTTATTTTATGGAAAAAACGAAAGATTTTTTTGACCAACCCAAGAAAAAAGGAATGAGGTATTGAAACTCAGGTGCTAAAGAGAGTGGGAACAAGCCCTGGCTGGTGTAGCTCAGTGGATTGAGCACGGGCCTGCAAACCAGAGGATCGCGCTTCGATTCCCAGTCAGGGCACATGCCTGGGTTATAAGCCGGTTCCCTGCAGGCCAACTCCCAGCAGGGGATGCACAAAAGGCAACCATACATTGATGTTTCTCTCCCTCTCTCCTTCTCCTCTAAGATTAAAAAAAAAAAGTGGGAACAAAAAAATACAGATGGGGAGACTGAGGACTTAAGAGAAGGGATTTGGTAAAGGGGAGTGAAAATCCTTGAGTAACAAAGGGCCTGAGGAGCTGACTTGTGCTTACAGGGTATCATGGCATTGGTCTACTTGTGCGTAGAGGACATTTTCCAGCTCATCAACTACTACAGCTTCAGCTACTGGTTCTTTGTGGGGCTCTCAATTGTGGGTCAGCTTTATCTGCGCTGGAAGGAGCCTGATCGACCTCGTCCCCTCAAGGTAACTCACCTCCAACCTACCTGCTCCATCTGTTCTGGGGATGCTTATGAGATGGTTTATTCAGACCTTTGGTGGCAGTGTGCTGAGATGAAAGGGATGGAAAGGCAGCTCAGTGCTCCGATTGTCACTGAAGTGGGGTTATTTTGGCTTTCAATCCTGACCTTTCTTAACTTCTAGTTGTTTCTTCCATGCCCTTAGCTCAGCCTTTTATTCCCCATTGTCTTCTGTTGCTGCACCATGTTCCTGGTGGCTGTTCCACTTTACAGTGATACCATCAACTCCCTCATCGGCATTGGCATTGCTCTCTCAGGCTTGCCCTTTTACTACTTCATCATCAGAGTGCCAGAACAAAAACAACCTCACTGTCTCCGAAGGATTGTGGGTAAGATTTGGATCCTCACTTGGCTAATGCCACACTGCCCCACCCCCCACCCTTATTTTTGCCTTTTCTGTAAATCCTGTCCCAAGTCACCTTTACCCTAGCCCCTTCCTGTTTTTAACCTTAAGGTTTAACTGAATTGTCTCCTTGGGCCCAACCTCATTCACTGACACTCAGTCCAGTTGACCTCTTCTAAATTTTGATTCAAACTTCTCTTTGTAGCATCTGCCACATGGCACCTCCAGGTCCTATGTATGTCAGTTGCTACAGAGATGGATTTGGAAGATGAAGGACAGATACCCAAGCAACAAGATCCCAAGTCTAACTAAGTAACACCCAGAATCCTGAGTAGTGAAAAGCAGGGGCCTCTTCTCTTCTGGCTGGAGCCAAGGAAGTTGAAAAGGAAAGCTTACTTCTTTGGAGGGACCTGTCCAGAAGCCTGGTCTAGGCAGCTTCAACATTTGAACTTGTTTTTTGAAGGATGGACTATAATTTATTTGTTTTGCTACATATTGTTCCAGATTTTTAAAAAGGGATGATAAAGCAGACTGTGGTGGGAACGTGTCAGGTGTGGGCCTTTTTGTTCCAGTAGCACATTCCCATGTGTTCAGATATTCATTCACCCCTGGGTGTGCCTACCCACTCGTTTCCTTTAAAAGAGCCAATAATGCTCTGAACTTCCTGTCTCCTTTAGAGACATGAAACTGTATAGGTGCTGGACAATAAAAGGGTTATGTTCCTAAGGTTTGCGTGACTTCATTTTATATAGTCTCTGGGGCAGTTCCCATTAGCCTTGCAGGAAGACTAAAAACAATCTAATACTTGAAAGTATCAAAGTATTTCTTCCTTCTCAAGCTAGTTACTGAAGGCTGAAGCAACCAATCTCTACACTTAAGCGGCTGCAGCGAAATGTGAAGGTTGTTAGAAACTACCGCTGTGAATTTGAGCACATCTTTGAAGGACATTTTAGAAGTAATGTTGGGGTCAATAAACATGGTTACTCTACTTAGATATAATCTCAACTCAGCAGGCATCCCTCTATGACTGGCAAGGTAAATGTGGGTGAACACACATCTACAGGTTGGGGTTCTAGGCTTTGGGGTTTTAGTGACACCAGGCCACTAAACTGAGACACTTCCAAAGAGCATGGGCCATCAAGAGCAATCACCACTGACCTGTTATCTTACTGGAGTACACAATCCAGTTCTCCATTTAATAAGTACCAGTACCAGGAAGCAACATATAATACAGAGGTTGACTAATTCTGTGAATGGGAAGATCACATGACTTCCCAGTACTCTTTAACTTGGATGTAAGAGTTTATAGTGGAATCCACTTTTAAAATAAACACCTCCATGCCCCAAAGTTTCTAAGTCCAGGGCAAGGACCTGACATCAAATCTTGCTCTAAGACCAAGTCTTTGAAGAGGCAGAGTTAACATCAGTACAAGCAGGTAACAGAATTCAGCCAAGTGTGTCGCGCCAGGGCTGTTTTGACTTTGGTTTGTCGCAGCTGCTGTTAGAGGTGTTGGGAGCGGGATTTTTCCCATGTTGTAGCAAAGGGTTGTGGGTGAAGGTCTGTCGTAAGGGACCTGGGGGAAAAAGGGAAGCTCAATGAACAAAGGAAAGGGAGAAACAATGGCAGAATTTAGCCTGAAAGGATTATTTACCCCTGGCTGCTAGCTCCAAGTGATTCTGCATGCGCCGTTCACGCTCTTGTAGCTGATAGGTGATTTCAGCATTCTTCCAGCCTACATAAGGAAGAGTAAGACAGCTGACTTCATGCCCATTTTTAGACCACTTTCCCTTGTTCCCAATTCACAGAGGATAGGCCCTTACCTCTTCTGAAGCTCTTTAAGAAGTTTTCTCGTGGAGGTAATTTGCTGGAGTCATGCACAACACGCTGGGGGATTTTAAGTGCAGTGCGTACAGCTGGAATCCGGAGGCAAGCCACCTGGACCAGGGAAAACATATTCGAGGAGAACCAATACACGAACACCGCCTGGAAGAGAAGGCGGTACTCAGCAGCTGCATCCCTGGTCAGCTTGCTGGGCAGTGGCTAGGCTAGCTGGAAGGACTTTGAGCCAGCCTGGATGTCATTACCCACCGAGGGAAAATGCACTGTTATGGGCAAGACTGCCAGGGGCATCACTCTCATAACATTTCTCATCCACTGAAGGTCAGCACTTTGCACACCAGTCTCAGCACCTAGCTAGAGAGAGAGGAAAAAAAAAGGCAAAGGAAGAGTAGCAATTTTAGCGATCATGGTTCATATTTATTACCCATCGACTCTTCTCTAGGGAGAAATCACTTTAGCCCTAATCCCAGTTCACTTTGCAGACTTGTCACTCGGCCAACCTGGGCTTACCTCAAGGACACCCCACATTGTAGCAGTGACTACCAGTGGTAATACGTAGGTGGGGTCAGATAGTGTGAGATCCTGGAACCACCAGAGGCCACCTGTCTGTAGGCTTGGCACAGGAAGGTTGGCCATTTCTCTCAAGGCAATGAAGAAGGAGATGAAGACTGGCGCCTATTACACAGGATAAACAATGTCAGGACCTTATCAGAGGGGACATTTTTGTTACTCCATTATTGAAAACCATGTATAATAAATATTACCACCACCTGCTTTTTGGGGGTCTAGGGCATGGGAAACAAGGTAATCTGAAACAGAAGGTTCAGGGTAAAATAAGAATGTAAATGTTTTTGCTTACCTGAGTCAGAGGTAGAATGAGAGGTTTGAAGAGTTTAATATCATGCTTCTTCTGATACAACGCCATCTCTGAGGAGGCCCTGTAAACTGTGAAGTGAGGGAAGTTAGTGGTTGGGCAGTTACATCGGTGGAGGTGACCATCCTCCTCATCTGGCCCATGACATTTCTAACTGACCTTGGCCAGTCACTGGAGGCACACCAGGGTCAGTTACCTAATGGCCCAAGAAGCAGGCAAATCTTTAGGATGTGCCCCACAATAGCAACTTGTGACTTAGACTGTTCCTTTCCTTCAGCAGAATGTTAGAAAAAGTGTAAATGTGCCCCTCTCCCACACTCGTTCTGTAATTGACTCACACTCAGCATGGTCTCCTGCCAACTTGGCCTCTCTGACTCGAGTGGAAAACTTCTGGATCTCTGGCATGTGGTTGTGGATTTTGGCTGCCTCTCGTTGGCCCTTCACAATGAGAGGAAACACCATGCAGCGGGCAAAGACTGTACCTGGAAAATACATACTAGGATTGGAGTAAAATTAAAGCAGTTGAGCAGCTAGAAGGTTGAAGATTTTTAGGTGTCTCTTATTCTAGTTTTTCCCACACTGTGACTCACACCCAAGGGGCCCAAAACAAAGGGTAGGAGTATGAGTTAGTTCCTTCAAGGCTCAGTCCTCTGCTTTACCATCACAACAGTCTAATATTAATTTCTCTAACCAATTAACCAGGAATCTCATTTGTTTTCTTAAACAAAAGGTGACAGAAGCTACTTTTCTATATCAATGGTTTGCAAATTTTTCTATCAACGGAACATTCCTCATCCCCCAAACTCTTAAGTGTAGTCCTAATATACATAATGGATAAAAATAATCTGGCTATAAGATTAAGTTCTGGCCTTTGCTCTGCTCAGAGGTACCCTTGTAGAACTCTGGTTTCGCAGGTACAGAGTTTGAAAGCTCCTGACTTAGAAACCTCTAAAATAGGAAGTAATATGATGTCCTATTGCTTAAGCTTCTTATTTCTTTCCCGCCCCCTAAGATTTCATTTATTTTTAGAGAGAGGGAAAGAGAGGGAGAGAAACATCAATGTGTAGTCACCTCTTGCACGCCCCCTACTGGGGACCTGGCCCATAACCTAGGTATGTGCCCCAACTGGGAATTGAACCCTTTGGTTCACAGGCTGGCACTCAATCCACTGTGCACACCAGCCAGGGCTATTTTCTATTTCTTTTATTACACTTCACATTTCCTGATCATTCCAACAAATATTTATTTAATTTATGGTATCTGTAGACAAGTGGGTGTAGGCTAAAAAAAGATGGGGGCTGAGGGGAGATACAGGTTTAGGCTTTACCAAGTGGAAAGAGGGGAGCAAAGGATGGAACCCAGAATACCATTCTGGGGTAGGTAGGGTATTGGGCAATGGAGATGGGAAAAGTATGGTCAGAAAGATAGGAAGAGAGCCCTGGCTGTGGTTCAGCTGGCTGGAGCAGCATCCTGTAACCAAAAGATTATGGGTTTGATTCCCAGTCATGGCACATACCTAGGATGTGGGTATGATCCCCAGTCTAAGCACATATGAGAGGTAACCAATCAATGCTTCTAAAAAACAAAAACAAACAAAAAAACACCCCAGAAGAAAATCAGAAAAGACTGTCATAAAAGCCAAGAAATATGTTTCAAAATCTAAAGGGTCTAACACAGAAAGATAAAGTACAAAAAGAAAAGTGGATTTAGCAATGATGTGACTGGCAGTTAGAATAAAGTGGTATTAGTAAAAGTTAGATTGCTGAGGTTCAAAGAGTGAAAAGAAAGAAGTCCATTGGATACAGAATATTCCTTTAAATAACAGGTATGAGCCATGGCTGGTGTGGCCTAGTTGGTTGGGGCATCACCCCTTAGCTTAACCAAAATGTTGTAGTTTGATTCCTGGTCAGGGCACACATGCAGGTTGTGGGTTTGAACCCTGGTCTGGGTACATACAGCCCCATGTCTGGGTGTGTGCTGGAAGCAACCATTCGATGTTTCTCTCCCTCCTCCTCTCTCTAAAAGCACTGAAAAAGTATTCTCTGGTGAGAATTAAAAACAAACAAACAAAAAACCAAGTACCCCAAACCAAACCAAAAAACCCCAATAACAATACCATAGCTGTGAAAGGAAGGAGAAAGATAGTAGAATAGTTAAAGATGAACTAAGGATAAAAGGGAAAAGATTTTTCTGCAAGAAGCACATAATATGCTTTAGGCATGTTTATATGTTTGAACTAGGGCAGTAAAAAAGGAGAAGCTGAAGACACAGGGAGATAAGGGATGACTGCTGGAGCAAGGTGTAGGAAAATACAGAATTTGAAGCACAGTTTTAGACTACAAGAGGAGCAATGTGAGTGAGTGTCTTCTCAATTTTGGGTTGAAGTACTTGATCAGACCTCCTCTCCTAACCCAGGGCAGCTTCATCATTGCTAACAAGGTCCCCTGACTCTAATCCCATGCTCACATTCACATATTTACATTTTTTGAACTGCAGATGTTCTAGTGATTTTACAAGTCCTTTACGAAATACAGGTAGAGTGCATGTATGTATAATGACTGTTTATCCCTCATTTGAATCATGTTTTCTCTGTCTCCTTAATCTTCTGCAACTATTTTCTGATATCCTCACAAAACTGCATTCTTTAAAGTTCTGTCCCTAACTCCCATTTCCTCCACCCTTGTCCAGGATGCATTCCTCTTACATGCAGCAATGGCCCCCCACCAGGGCAGGCCTATGTTGACATGCATAAATTCCAGTAGGTTCTGGATCAATCCCACTGGGGTGTATGACCCCAGTCCTAGTTCACTGAAGGTCTGTTCTGCAGCAGCTTGGACTACATCTGCAGTCTCGCCAGAAGCCACTTCAGTTATTGCTGTGGGTGAGGGAGTTGCAGGAATGACCGGAGGGGCCTGAACCTGTGCAGCAAAAGGAAGCAATGTGTAATATTCAGTACGGGACACAGAAATTGAGGGTCCTCTTACGATAACCAGTACTGGGTTGTTCCCTTGACTCCCTAATTCTCATTCTCCCAGGTTAGACTACATATGCACAGAACTCAGCTCTTAAAAAGGACATTTTATCTTGCCCCCAAGGGAGGAAAATAACTCATTTATTTATAGTAAGACTTCATTAAAGTTATTTCTTGTATGAGTGTTTTCCAAACTTCAGTCATTTGAGTGTCACTGGCATGCACATATTCAAACTGTTTTACTCATAATTTTCCTTAAAACAACTCAGTTTTGAAGACAAAATATCTACTTGGCCTCATCCTAAGAAATATCAATAGCCATGAAATCAGGTAAATGATGTGGAAGTTACAATTTTTCTAATACACACACACGCACACACCTGGAATCACATCTCCTATCACCATCAGTGATTTGGTCCTACTCTGGGAAACAATGGTATGTATGTAACAATTTTCTTCTCAATCATTCCAACTGATCTGAAAAATCTATTCCAAGCAGAAATGCTAGCATTCTGGGGAACTGTATGGAGTGTGGACTAGAACTCTCCCCCACATTCCATTCCCTAGTCAAAACACAATAAAAACAAAAAATCAACTAAGAATCACCGCTTCTAACGCTGCAGGGACGAAAGGCGTCTTACCTGGGCTTCTGCAAACGAGATCGCAGAGATACTGAAGCCACGAGGGCAAGGGACCTCGAGGAGGGCATAGCGTGGGCGCCCGCAGCACCGGCCGACTGGGAATAGGACCCCAGGCGTCCGCGGTTTCCGGGGCAACTGTGAGGGCGCTGCGACGCTGTGGAACTGCGCGTGGAGAAGGAGGATGAAGCTCTTTTAGTCGCGTATTAGCTCATTCTTCCCGCCCCCTCCTCCGCAAGAAGCAGGCAGCCCGCTACCACAGGTGAGGACACTGTAACTCTCCACGCGCAGAAGGCTGGCCCGAAGGCATGCCGAGTCCTGCATCTCACCTACCGCAACCCACCCCAGGGCCCAAAAGTGGAGGCGGAGGTTCCCTTGGCAGGCGTGAAGCCTGTTCCAGGATCAGACAGACACGAAGCGAACGGACAGACACGAGGCCGCTGAGCCCGCGGGGTTGAAGAAGGTAACCCTTCTGCGTCCTCACGGATCCGAGGTCAAGGGAAGCCGGTTTCCGTGAGCAAGTAAGCGTCTGCTAACGACTCCAGAATGAGGGTCCCCTGGCTGGGGTCACAGGGACAGGGCAGCATCTCGAAGTTCAGTCCTGGCGCAGCCTTACCTGACGCCGGGGCCGTAGCAGGCGGAGAAGCTCCCTGCGCCCGCACAAGAATACCACCGCCATTTTGACGGGAAGAGGACTTTCGTTTACGTCTGCGCACACAGAACCGCAGTCTCGCGGGAGGAGGCCCTTTTGGAAATGGGCATGAAGCCTGCGCTGTCGCCATGATCTGATCAAGGTGGTAAAGGAGGCTTGGTAGCCATGTTTGAAGTGGGCAAGAAGACGGAGAGGTGCTTATTTATAAGGTCCTGCAGAGTGTTTTTAGAAGCTTTAAGTTAAGAGCCACCTCAGTGGCTACACACTGGAGAGTTTGCTTACGTGTCTAAAGCCTCAGGACAGTCTTGGCTATACTTGGCGTGGGGTTTTTTCCTGCCCAGCGATGTTTGATTGTTATAAAGGCTCCGTTTGAGGTGGATCACAAATACAAAGTAGTCGCAGATCCAGTGAAATTTGAGGGTAGTCCGGAGTCTGACCAAAATCTTCTAGTGAAAAAATTACCTTTCAGGTAAAAGACAATGCTTTAAGAGGAGGCTCCATCTTTCCCGTTTTCCTCCCTTAATGGAGTCGTGTGAGGAGTGACAAATAAGGTGACTATAAGGTGACAAATCTGAAGATGAAAAGCTAATGTGTTGAAGGTGGTTGTATGGGACAATAGAAAACCCCTGCATACTTGATGATGGGATGTCATTGAACTGCTGCATCAAGCTGGAAACCACCTATGTCTAGACTTTGTTGTGTAATTAAAAGCCTTTACTCTTATGTCTGTGTTTGGTGTTTTGTTTCTTGGAGTTGTTAGCATTCCTAAAGATGTATGAGGGGAAGTAATTTTCCTCCAAAGAAGAAAAAGTACAGCTCAGAAAGGTGAAAGTTGATTATATTTGAAGCCCAACAAAGTCTTTCAACTACAAAGTGCTTTTTGAATGACAAAGTACAGTGCAGTTTGGGAAAGATAAAATAGCTTGAAATGATTTCAACCATTGCTATTTTAAAATAGGTATGAACATAGCTGACAAATAGTAAAAATAGGAGGCAAAGAAATTGACTATAGATTTAGTAAGAATTAGGAGTGAGACCTATTACATGTTGGAAACTATTTTAAATGAGCTTTTGTGGTTACTTGGAAATATTGATACTGATAGAGATGATGACAAATACATAGGTATAGGATGCTTGGGAAAAAAATATAACTATTCTGTGGTAGTCACTTTGGTGCCCCCCAATAAACCGTATCTCCTGGTGTTTGCACCCTTGTACAGCCTTGTACAGCTACTACAGAAAATAATATGGAGGGTATTTAAAAAACTAGAAGTAGAACTACCATATGATCCAGCAATTTCACTTCTAGGAATACAGAATTTTCTTCCCAGAAAAAAAGCACTGTATTTATGAGATATCTATATTCCCATGTTCACAGCACCACTATCTACAATAGCTAAGACATGGAAACAACCTAAGTAGCCATCCATGGTAAGTGAATAAGAAATGTGGTATACATATTGCCTTGACTGGTGTGGCTCGGTTGGGTGTCATCCCGTAAAGTGAAAAGTTACTGGTTCGATCCTGGTTAGGGCAAATGGCTGGGTTTCGGGTTCCCTTCTGGTTGGGCTGTGTATGAGAAGGAACCTATCAATGTTTCTTACATCTATGTTTCTCTCCCTCACTTTGTGCCTCCCTTCCCCTCTCTCTAAAATAAATAAATGAAGTATTTAAAAAAGAGAGATATAATTCAAGTATAAAAAGATGGAAGTCCTTCCATTTGCAATAACATGGGTGGACTTGGATGGTGTTATGCTAAGTGAAATAAGTTATAGAAAGAAAATTACTGTATGATTTCACTTATATGTGGTCTCTAAAAAATTACTAAACTTGTAAAAAGATCAGATTTGTGGTTATCACAGGCAGGGGTTGGGAGTAGGGGAAATTTGTTGAAGGGGGTTGAAAGGTACAAATTGCCAATAAACTCAAAATGGATAAATTAGTAAAATATAAGTTGTGATACCATAAAATTCCTAGTGGAAAACATGGGCAATAAAATTTCAGACATTCCACATAGCAGTATTTTTGCTGATATACTTCCTAGGGCAGGGAACTAAAGGAAAAAAAATAAACAAATGGGACTATATTAAGTTTAAAAGTTTTGGCATGGCTAAAGAAACAATCTTCAAAGTGAAAAGGGAACTAACTCTATGGGGGGACATATTTGCCAATGATACATTGGATAAGGATTTAACCTCCAAAATATAAGAACTCATGACTCAACAGGAGGACAAACAATCCAGTTAAAAAATGGGCAAAGGATCTGAATTGATACTTTTTCAAGGAGGATATAGAGATGACACACAGACATGAAAAAATGCTCAACATCACTAGCCATTAGAGATACACAAATTGAAACCATGGTGAAATATCCCCTCACACCTATCAAAATGGCTGCCATCAATAAGTCAACGAACAAATGCTGGCAATGATGCGGAGAAAAGGGAACTGTAGTGCACTGTTGATGGAAATGCAGACTGATGCAGCCACTGTGGAAAATAGTATAGAATTTCCTTGAAAAAGAAAAAATAGAACTGCCTTATGACCTAGTGATACCCTAAGAACCCTGAAACACCAATTCAAAAGAACTTATGCACCCCTGTGTTCATATTGGCACTATTTACAATAGTCAAGTGTTGGAAACAGCCTAAGTGCCCATCAGTAGATGAATGGATCAAAAAACTGGTATGTTTACACAATGGAATACTATGCAGCAGAAAGAAAGAAGGAACTCCTACCTTTTGTAACAGCATGGATGGAACTGGAGACTATTCTACTAAGTGAAATAAGCCAGTTGGCGAAAGACAAATACTGTATGATCTCACTTATAACTGAAATCTAATAAAATAAACTAAGGAGAAAAGTAGAACCAGAAACATGGGACAGACTGATAGTTGCAGAAGGGGAGGAGGGTGGCAGAGAATGGAGGAAAGAAGGAGGAGGGACAAGTGAGAGAACATGTATGAATGACTCATGGATACGGACAATGGAGAGGGGATTGAAGGTGAGAGAGAGGAGTGGGCTGGGTGGAGGGAGGCAAAAGGGAAAAAAGTTGGGGCAACTGTAATACAATACATTAAAAAAAGAAAGGTACAGATTTCAGTTGTAGATAAGTACTGGGGATGTGATGTACACTATGATGACTATAGTTAACATTGCTGTATGGTATATTTGAAAGTTGTTAAGAGAGTAAACCCTAAGAGTTATTAAAAAGAAAAAAATTTTTTTGGTATCTATATGAGCTGATGGACATTAACTAAAACGTATTGTGATAATGATTTCATGATATATGTAAGTCAAGTCATTGTGCTGTACACCTCAAACTTATGCAGTACCATATGTCAATTTGTATGGATGTAGATGAGGACTGCATCTATGCATCTTGAATTTCTTTCATACTGTGATCTTTGATCAGCCTCATTGTACTTAGCAAGCATACCAAAGCCTTCTAGTTGATGATTATCTGTGTTCCATAAAATACAGCCATAGTATTTTTGTTAGTAGTGGCTGGAATGGCATGACAATGGTGATAAATATCAAGTGATAGTATTGATTATAAACAGTCATCTGCACAAAACCACCAGGAGGTATGGCACGTGGTGTGTACTGAATACTGCATTTTTATCCCATTGTCTTGTCAATAATTGGTAACTGAGTTACACTATAAAAGTAAAGTACTGCGATGGGGGCTGGATGAAAAAAATGAAGGGATTAAGCAAAGAAAAAAAGCCTTACAGACAACAGTATGGTGATTACTAGAGGGGAAAGGATGTGGGGGGAGATAGAAAAGGGTAAAGGTAGGATACATGGTGATGGAAAGAGACCTGACTTGGGGTGGTGAACACACAATGCCATCTACAGATGAGGTACTATAGAATTGTGCAATTGAAACCTATATAATTTTATTAACAATGTCACCCCAAAAGATTCAGTAAAAAAAAAAATACTGTAACAGGGGTCTGTTAGTAGAGAATAGTTTGTACAGAACTGTTGGGTCCTCTGTCTGCTTTGACTGTACATCCCTGTAAGTAAATTACCCTTTAATACATTCTGATATATTCTGTGGAGTTGCTGGCATTGTTCTTTAGTTTGAAGATACCTTCTTATTATGATGACCATTAAGCCTTTACCCCACCACTGGACACAATGACATTTCAATAAAATTGGAAAAAGTTCTCAATACACACACACACACACACACACACACACACACAGTGTAACAATGTGAGGTAGATGATGGATGTGTTAAGTAACCTTATTGTAGTAATTGTCTTGCAATATTCATGTATGGGATGGGGCAAAAGTAGGTTTACAGTTATCCATATGGAAAATAATACAATAATTAATTGAACATATGCCTTAAACTTACTAATTATATATGTCAACTATATGTCAATAAAGTTGGGGAAAAAGTTTTGAGGAATACACAAAAAAATTCTACTAGAATATGTAAATTTAGCAAGGTTATAGGATACAAGATCAACATACAAAAATCAACTACACTTCTATACACTAACAATGAACAACTGGAAAATTAAAAAAAAACTATTTACAAGAGCATCAAAATCAAGAAATATTTAATAGTAAATTTGACAAAATATATATGAGACTTGTACACTGAAAGCTCTCAAACATTACTGAGAGAAAACATGAAAGGTCTAATTAAATGGAGAGACACACCTTATTCATGGATTGTAAAACTCAATATTGTTCAGCTGTTAGTTCTTCTAAAGATGATTTATAGCAATTTCAATAAAAATCCTGGCATTTTAGTAGAAATTGGCAAGTAATCAATACACTTACTGTATTTTTAGGACCATAAGATGCACCTAGGTTTTAGAGGAAGAAAATAGGGAAAAAAATTTGAAGCAAAAAATGTGGTAAAATATTTAATAACCTGTGACCCTGCTCCACTGCCCCCTGCCCCCCACCCCCAGCCAGCCAGGCAAGCTACATTCGAATTATAAGGTGCATCCCCATTTCCCTCCAAAATTTTGTGGGGGGTGCATCTTATAGTCTGAAAAATATGGTGTATGAAAAATGGAAAAGACCTAGAACAGACAAAGTGTTTTTGAAAGAGAAGAACAAAGCTGGAAGACTTACGGTACCTGATTTCAAGGTTTTGTATAAAGCAGTAACAATCAAGATGGTGTGTTACTGATGAAAGAATAGACATTTAGGTCAAAGGAACAGAATGGTTTCCAGAAATAAATTCATACACAGATAATTTATTTCAATAAAAGTGCCAAAGGAGTTCAAATGGAAAATAAAAGAAAAGCTTTTTTTCAGTAAATGGTGCTGGAATAACTAGATATTGCTCTAAAAAATTCAACCTCCAATTCTTAGCTTATATTACATATAAAAACTAACTTGGGATGGATCATAATCTTCAACTTAAAGCTAAAACTATAATTTTTTTGTAGAAGAAAACACAAAAGAAAACCTTAGGAATAAGCAAAAATTTCCTAGACAAGACAGAAAATAACACTAGTCAGAAAAGAAAAACCTGATAAATAGGACTTCATCAAAATTAAAAACCCTCTGTTCTTTTGAATACACTATTAGAAAAATTAATAAAAGGCAATCGCTGACTGGGATAAAAATAATCACAATATATATCTGACAAATGATTTGTGTCTAGAATACATAAATGAATTTTCTTACAACTCAATAATTAAAAGTGGACCTACCCAATGAAAATGGGCAAGTGTTATAAACAGGCATTTCACAAAAGTAGATACCAGAAGAAATAGCCCAACATCACATAAAGAGATGCTCACTATCATTAGTCATCAATAAAATGCAAAACAAAACCACAGTGATTTACCCCTGCACATCTGCCAGGACTGTGGAAATTACTGGGTAATGGATGGACAATACCAAGTGTTGGTGAGTATGTGCATAATTTAGTTGTAATTTTGATGTGTAACCTCGTAGGAATGAAGACTAGTATAATTCTTTGGCAGATTCTTATAAAATTAAATGTGCATTACATAACCAAACAATTCCCCTCCTAGGCATTTATTCAAGAGAGATGAAAATACATGTTTTCAAAAAGACTCATACATGAGTGTTCACAACAGCTTTATTCTTAAGAAAAAGGAATTGAAAGCAACTCAGATATTCAGCAGTGTGTGAATAGATAAATTCTAGTATATTCATACAATATAATACTACTCAGCAATAAAAGTAATGAATCACTGATACACACAGCAACATGGGTGAATGTCAAAAACACTATGTTTACTGAAAGAAGCCAGACACGAAGAGTACAGGGTCCAATTCCATTTACATGAAGTTCTAGAACTGTAAAGCTAACATATAGTGACAGAAAGCAGATCAGTGACTGGAGCTGCAAGTGGGTGGGTGAGGGTAGAATAGACTGCAGAGGGGCATGAGGGTAAATATCCTATATCTTTTTCTAAAATAGTTTTTTTAAATTTATTGATTTGTATTTAAAGGGAAATGTTGATAAAGGTGCAGCAGAAATAACATGAACAAGTGGGAAAATAGAGTTAACAATACTAAAACACTACTAAAGTAATTCCAGAACATAGTTTATCTGACATAACAATATCTCTAAGATGTTGTCACTGATACTAAAACTGAATGTTTTTTACTCACAAACAAACAGTGGTATAATTCAATCACTTCTTTTCTTTCCTGATTAGGTAAAAATTAAAATACTAATTATAGAAGTAATATATCTTCTCTTTAAATGTTTCTTATAGGTTCAATTTTAATCATTTCATTCATTAGTGGTGTGATTTAAGAGATTTTTCATTCACAAGTCAAATAACAATTCACCCAAAGGGAACTGATAGTCTTTAGGCTCATAGTGAAAACAAAGAGTTCAGGAATGCAGCAATTGACATTTCTAAAATACAAAACAATTAAAATTTTTAGAAGATACATACATTTAGCTGACCATAGAACTAGAACATTTGGCAACTTTACTGGGGATTTTAAAAAGGACTTTATTTATTTATTTTTAGAGAGGGGGAAGGGAAGGAGAAAGAGAGGAGAGAAACATCAATGTGCAAGAGATACATGGATCTGTTGCCTCTCACACACTTCCAACGGGGACCTGGCCCAAAACCCAGGCATGTGCCCTGACTGGGAATCAAACTGGCAACCTTTTGGTTCATAGGTTGGCACTCAATCCACTGAGCCACATTGGCCAGGGCATAATTTACTGGGCCTCTAGGTGTTTTCAAACCCAACTCAAACTCTTGATGTAGGCTTTGTATTCTGCTTTTCCAGTTTCACTAATAACACAAACATCATTCAAACCTCTGAAATATTCATTATAGTCAAGGGCATATCCTACAACGAACTTGTCTGGAATTTCAAATCCAACAAAGTCTGGTCTATATCCAATACTTTGAGGGGTTCTTTTTACCAGCAAGCTTGAGACCTTGACCATCTTCAGATTATGTTGCTTGGTCAAGAAAAGCAAGGTTTGCATTGTTTCACCAGTGTTACTTATATCTTCAACAATCAACACATTCTTTCCAGTTTAATTGCAGACCAAATCTCCACCAATCACTTTTATGTCCCTGTTGACTGTTCATTGCAGTAGTTCTTCAGTCGGGTGAAATCTATAGTCATAAATGAATCTATTACTATTTTTGTTCTGTGCTATGGTGTAATCTAGTAGGTCAGCAAAGAATTTACACCATCCCCTTGAACATGCAGAGGGCTACCAAGTGGTGGCCTAATATCTCTTCCATCACATCTAGAGCAAGCTGTTGGGTCCTGTCCAAAATTAGTCCATGAGGAATAAACATCTTTTCAAAATCTTCAATGTAATGATTAGGTATCCCAAATAAATATAAGTCGTACCCTGGTTCATCATCACTAATCAGGACACTGGGATTGCAGGTAGGCTTGTGGGATGGAGGGTAATCTGAGGAGCAAAAAGCCAGGTGCGGGGGTGGAGGTACAGCAGGAGGAGAACCCCGGTGGGAAAGCGGAGAGGTTTTGCAATATTCTATATCTTGGTTGTAGTGGTGGTTATATAGGTAAATACATTTATCAAAACTCAACCAACTGTTCACTTAAATGATTTATAAGTGGAAAATTTTATAGATCACTTTTGAAATAGTATACTTGCTTCAGTTTTCTGTACATTTCAAATGAAAAAGCTTAAAAAGCTTAGTTTCCTGAATAATCTTTTACTTTTCAACTCAGCATGAATATCCATTCTTTGGTGCCTTATGAGAGATGCAAACAAAGTGCTTTGGGAGCTCTGAGGAGACAGACATTATTTCTCACTAAGAGAACTCCAGAGAACATGGAGGAAAACATTTTTAATCTTGGCCTTTGTTAATAGATACAGAGATAGATAAAGAAAATGGTATGGCATTACAGGCAGAGTGAACAATAAAGTAAAACAATACTTCTTTTTATTTGCAGAGACTCCAGATCTGCATTTCATTGTTTGTTATATCATGTCTCTATATTAAATGCCTATATGTAATTTTGTCACCTTTAATTATACATGGGTAATTTTTCCTTATGCAAAATGCTTAATCATGATTAGTTAGGAAATCTTAAAAATGTAGTCTGCAGGAATTTATTAACTTAAAAATCAGACTGAGCTATATTGTAAATAAATAATTCCTGCCACAGAACCATGCAAAAGACTATATATTCACTCAATATTTATTCACTCAGCAAAACATTTGTTGAGGACCTGTTACATACCTGGCACTGTTCTAGGCAATAAAAACCACTGTGTAATGAATAAAAAGCCATTTTTGGTAGACAGTATGATATCAATAATCTTATTTAGTCTTCCTTTGAAAAAGATACATATTTTAGAGTGGTTCCAGGCAAGATGGCAGAATAGGTAGAGGCTGTGCTTTCTTCCTCCCACAATCACATCAGATTTACCACTAAATTATACAATAACCACCACTGAGAACCACCTGAAGACTAGCTGAACAAAACTCCTATAACTAAGGGTATAAAAAAGAAGCCATGTCAAGACTGGTGAAATAAGCAGAGATGCGAAACAGGCTGGTTAAGAATCAGGAGGGATGCCCTGGCCAGTGTGGCTCAGTTGGCTGGAGCATCGTCCCACAGACCGAAAAGTCATGTGTTCCATTCCTGGTCAGGGCACATATTCAGGAGGCATGTTTGATCCCAATTGGAGCACATATGAGAAAGCAACCAATCAATGTTTCTCTCTCACGTTGATGTTTCTCTCTCTCCTCTTTTCTATCTAGAAGCAATAAAAAATGTCCAGAAAAATGTCCTCGGGTAAGGATAAAGAAAAAAGAATCAGGAGAGATATCCGGGCTGCAGAGGTCTCTCCTGAGGAAAGGGGGTCTCAGCCCCACACTAGGCTGTCCAGCCCACACCAAGAGTGCCAGGAAGAGGAGCTGCTCCTACAGCATCTGGCTGTGAAAATCAGCTGAGATTTTGTCTGGGCGAGTTAAAGGGCTGCTATAGACCAAGACATCTTCTTAAAGGGCCCCAGCACAGAATCACTCTCACACTTGTCCTAAGCTCTAGTAAAGGGACAGCAGCTTGAAAAGCACATATGGGGAGGGACTGAATTGTCTGGCTTCAGAGCAAGGACTTGAGTGGCAGCTCTCCCTGTGGACACAAGTGCTGGTGGGCACTACTACTCCTTTGTTGAGCCCTCCCCCCATCCAAACAAGAGTCTCCATCAGCCTGGCTAGCACTGCTTGCCCCCACCCTGGTGATTCCCTGAGACCTTGTCACACTGATTTGAACTACTTTCAGCTGTTATTTCTTACCAACAGCCAGCCTTAGTCCAGCTGCAGACCTTTCTAAGATCTCTTAAAGGTCCTCCAACCCCAAACAAACGGTGTCTGGTCTTGGCACATCTTGTATCTCTTGCTAAGTGGTCCCAAGCCTGGCACTAGTGGTAGTTGGCCTCAGTTTGCAGCATAGTGTCTTCCAAGCAGCTCTAAGCCCAGCACAGGTAGCTACCAACCGCAGATCACTTTGTAATTCTTACAGCGGCTGACTTTGACCTGCAATGGAGCCCCTCCCAAGAGGTCCCAGAACCAACATGTCAGGATCAAGTAGTGGGTCCCATAGGACTCCTAACATATAAGGCCATTCCACAAGACAGAGAGTTAAAGCATATCGACCTCTTACTTCTGGTCAAGATGGCAGCATTGGCAGACATAGCTTACCTCTTTGCACAACCACATCAAAATTACAACTAAAATATTGAACAACCATCACTCAGAATGGTCAGAAATTGAGTTGAATGGAAGTCTGACAACTACAGAATTAAAGAAACCACAACTATCAAGAATGATAGGAGGGGTGCAGATGCAGAATGGACTGGTCCTATAACCACATGTGGTGGATAAAAATTCTGGAGGGATATTTCAGGAGCCAGGAGTCCCAGCCCCACACCAGGCCCCACACCAGCCCAGGGTTCCAGTGGTATGAAGTTAAGTCCCCACAACTTCTGGCTGCAAAAACCAGTGGTATTTGGTGGAAGAAAGTGCTAGAGCCCTAGCAGTTCCTCTTAAAGAACCCACACATGGATTCACCTACTCAGACTTATTCTCTTCAAGCTCCAGCACCAGGGTAGTAGATTGAAAGTCACCAGTGGTAAATGGGGAAGAATTGAAGTGTCTGGCATCAAGGTGAGCAGAGGCCTCCTCCCACAGACTTGGCAAGTTGGTACCATATCTGAGACTTCCTCAACCTGGCTAACACTGTTTGACCCGACTTGGTGATCCCCAGAGACTCCCCACCCAACTTATGAGCTCACTGAAGTGCCCTTTCCATATAAATGGCTGGTCTTGGCTCATGCTTCACAACTTCCTAAATCCTCTGAAACAAGCAAGAGCTGGCATTGGTGAGCCCCAGGCCTGGCATTAACAGTAGCCATCCAAGATTCATAGCTTGGTTTCGCTGGGAATCTCCAAGCACAGCACAAGTAGCAGTCATCTCAGATTGCTTAATAGCTTAGGCAGAATACCTCGGGAAAAACATAGGTGGGGCCTGACCTTGGCCAGCACCACTTGAGAAACCACAGTGGACAGCTACCGACCATGTCGCGGCACTGCCACCCTGCCCCTGAACAGCTGATCCTCTGTGGAAGGTGGAGCTTGGTGGTCAGTGGTCTTAGCCACTGCTCACAGCTGATTGGCCTGGATAAATCCTCCCCATCAATCTGCCAACAGTAACCAAGGTTCAATTACAAGAGGAGGGTGTACTCAGCCTACATCGGGGCTGAATCTTGAGTACTCAGCTTGGATGACAGGGGAGGCTGTGCCACTGAACCCTACAGGAAACCTACTATATTAGGCCACACTACCATGACACGGACTCAGAGTAGTTCTACAAAGTACATAGAAACAAACACAGGGAGGCTGCCAAAATGAGGAGACAGAGAAATATGGCCCAAATGAAAGAACAGAACAAAACTCCAGAAAAAAGAACTAAACAAAATGGAGATAAGCATTCTATCAGATGCAGAGTTCAAAACACTGGTTATAAGGATGCTCAAGGAACTGAGTGAGGACCTCAGCAGCATAAGAAAGATCCAGTGAGAAACAGGATACACTAGTTGAAATAAGAACATTTTACAGGGAAACAATATAACGGATGAAGCAAGAATCAAATCAATGATTTGGAACATAAGGAAGCAAAAAACAACCAATCAGAACAACAACAACAAAAAGAATCCCGCCCTCCCCCCCCAAATGAGGATAGTATAAGCAGCTTCTGGGACAACTTCAAGAGGTCCAACATTTGTATCATGGAGGTGACAGAAGGAGAAGAGAAGAGGAAGAAATTGGAAATCTATTTGAAAAATAGTGAAAGAAAACTTCCCTAATTTGGTTAAGGAAATAGACATGCAAGTCCAGGAAGCACAGAGAGTCCCAAACAAGATGGATATAAAGAGTTCCACTCTGAGACACATCATAATTAAAATGCCAAAGTTTAAAGATAAAGAGAGAATCTTAAAAGCAGAAAGAGGAAAAGTTAGTTACCTGTAGGGGAGTTCTCAGAAGACTGTCAGCTATTTCTCAAAAGAAACTTTGCAGGCTAGAAGGGATTGGCAAGAAATAATCAAAGTCATGAAGAGCTGGGACCTACAGCCAAAATTGCACTACCCAGCAAAGATGTCATTGAGAATCGAAGGGCAGATAAATAGCTTCCCAGAGAAGAAAAAACTAAAGGATTTCATCATTGCCAAACCATTATTATATGAAATGTTAAAGGGACTTATTTAAAAAAAAAAGAAAATCAAAACTGTGAACAATAAAATGGCAATAAATACATATCTAGCAACAACTGAATTTAAAAAACAAACTAAGTAACTAGAAGAAAGAGACAAATCATGGAGACAGAGAATGTTTTGTTTGTTGCCAGATGTGATGGGGTTGGAGGAGAACATTGAAGAGGTGAGGGGATTAAGAACTACAAATAGGCCCTGGCTAGTGTAGCTCAGTGGATTGAGTGCAGGCCTGAGAACCAAAGGATTGAGGTTTGATTCCCAGTCAGGGCACATGCCTGGGTTGCAGGCCAGGTTCTAGCGGGAGACACATGAGAGGCAACCGTATATTGATATTTCTCTCCCTCTCTCCTTCTCTTCTCTTCTAAAGATAAAGAAATAAAATCTAAAAAAAAAAAGAACCACAAATAAGTAGTTACAGAATAGCCATGGGGATGTAAAGTATGGTGTAGAAATGGAGTAGCCAAAGAACTCATACACATGACTCATGAACATGAACATTATGGGGTAATTGCCTGAGGGAGTGGGGGGTTATGAGTGGAGTGGGGCATAGGGGGAAAATGAAGACAGCTGTAATAGCATAATCAGTAAAATATAATTTTAGAAAAGCAAATCAATCTAATATATAGGAAAAAACACAAGGGACAACTAAAATAGGATGACAAAGAAACAACTACAAAATGAGACAAGAAAATTTTTATTACTTAAATGAACTGGGGATCTCCCTGTAATGCAGCAATAATTTTTTTTTGCATCTTACCAATTTATTCAAACATCCTCTGGGGGCCTACTTTGTATCAGGGCCCATTACACGTGTAGTTTACTACCCACAGTCCTTCTAAGCCTTTTCTCTCCTTCACTCCCAGCTGGATGCCCCTCGGCACTTGTGCCTCCCTCTGCTTTCTTTCTACTTTCCGGACAAAAGGAAGAAAAGACTATGTTGATGAGCCTTTAATCCATTCCAAAATGATTCTGTATCTGTTTCTTTCTCTCTCCCTATCCGAGATGATAAACTGAATTCTCTTGAAGTGTAGACTATGGTATCCGTGTGCTCTCAGTCCTCTTTGTTTTCTCCCTTCTGGTTGCTATAAACGGCTAGAATTAAGGATTTTCTCCCTTAATTATCTGTGTTTAGCTTAAACATTTTTAATGTTCTCTTCTCCCCTATGCCTGCGGATGTAATCATCCCTGTGCTGAAAACAACACAAAACAAAAAACACCAAAACTCCCCAAACCTTCATTTGACCTTGGTGCAACTCAGCCTATTTTTTCATCCTTTTATTGTTACCTGTTTAAGAACAAAACTCCATTTTCTCAATGCCCAGTCACTCCTAGCTCTGCTCTCTTGACTCCTGCTGTTCCCTCAGCTCCAGTCCCTGTCATTCAAACTGTTCACTGACAGGCAGTCCTGGCTTCCTAATAGCAAGGTGTTCCAACATCACAAGAAACACTATGTTAGCAAGAAAGAAGGGAAGTCCTTGAAATTCTATGTAGCATTTCCACTATCTGGGAAAGAAAGCCTTGAAACTGTGCTTTCATCCCAAGGCCTGAATGGGAAAGTGTCCCTGGTGCTCAAAGGAAGAGCCCATAAGGCTCAGTGGATTTTTCTCAGCCCTCATTCTCTTAGACTTCTGGATGGCATTTGACACTGTTGACTACCCCTATCTCTAAAACTCTCCTCTCATCGTTTTAATAGTAAAATGTATGATTTTCTCATCTTTTTGCTCAAACCTTTTCAAAACAGGTTAGATAGATACATATACTGAGCTTAGTTTCCAACATGTGTAATGCAGTTTGAAGTGGGCAGGAGGAAATAGTGGGTGTCACCAAAAGTTGATTGCTGCTCAGACAGGCTTTGTAGGATATTGTCCAGAGACGTTAAAATCTTCTTCCACTTGGAAGATCTCGATGTTTGTCTGTGTCTGAAGCTGGTTAAAGTAACCAGTCTTATGAGAGAACACATGCTCCCTATGTAGTTTCTTTCCTTGCCTAGTTAAACCCTGACAAATCTTGCTTTTTCAATTCTCTTTATTTTTTCTAAGTTTCAACTTTTTGTTTCTAATCCCTTGGATATATTAATTCTGTCATTTAGGCATGGTCAAGTTCTCTCTTCTGCCATTTTACTTTTTCTTTCCTGATGGTATGTGTTGATTTGTTCTATTTTTAAAATTCTGGACATGTTTATCGTCAACCTTAAGTGTAACTTGCAGTGCTCTGTATAGGAATAAGCCCTACTTTATTGGACAGACATTTCTCTCTTCTTAAATGTAGAAGTTATTTAATGTGATTTATTTATTTGTTTACTATTTTAAAAAATATTTTAAAAAAAGATTTTGTTTATTTATCTTTAGAGGGGAAGGGAAGGAGAGAAGGAGAGAAGTATCAATGTATGGTTGCCTCTCATGAGTACCCTGCTGGGAACTGGCCAGCAACCCAGGCATGTGCCCTGACTGGGAATCGAACCGCGAATCGTGTGGTTCACAGGCCCATGCTCAATCCACTGAGCTACACCAGCCAGGGCTAAAAATATTTTTAAAGATTTTATTTAGTTACTTTTAGACAGAGGGAAAGGGAGGGGGAAAGAAAAGGAGAGAAGCATCAATGTGTGGTTGCCCCTACTGTGGACCTGGCCCAAAACTCAGGTATGTGTCCTGATTGGGGATTGAACCAGCAACCCTTTGGTTCACAGGCTGGTGCTCAATCCACTGAGCAACACTAGCCAGGGCTTAACATGATTTAGATTACGAAAAGTAAAATGTTTCTGGGAGATTTTATGTTTGTTACTCAAGGTGCAGAAAATAGAGTTTATTGTTATATGAGAAGAATTGTCTCTTTGCAAATAAGTGTGTAGTTGAAAAACATCATCATCTTACTGAGACTGGATGAGAATAAGTTTTAGGTAAATTTCTAGTTCTTATTGTTGTTAGTTGGTGATTCTCACAGAACCTTAGGCAAAGTATAAAATAAAATAAAATAAATAAGGAAAGTATTGTGAGTTGATGGAAAAAGGAAACTCTATAACAAAAAAAAAGACTGAAGTTATTTCTCTGTGAACTTTAACTATGATTTATGCCTGATTTCAAACATGGCAGATTTTAGTAGAGCCTTAAAATTAGGTCCTGCTGCTGTTAACCATTTACTTCGAGTTAACCATTTATTGCTGACACTAAAAATACAAATTAGGGAGATTTCTCTATTTAAAGTTTATGGCCTTTCTCTCTAATTTCTCTTCTTTCTTCTTTTAGTGTGAACTGCATTTGTGCTCTATGTTTGTTGAACGTGGGTACATTGTGAAGTGCAAAGGCACAGTCTGTTTTTGCTTTGGTGTGAAGGAATTTCCGAGTATGAGGTCACTTGGACAGCGAGAAGTGACTCGGAGCAAGAATTCATCCTGGATCTACCGGTAGCCAAACAGAGACAATTTGAACCTCAAAATTAATAGTGATAGAAACATAATAATCCACTAACTAAAATGGGAATCCAGGAATCCATATTGATGTACACAAATGAATGACTGAATAAATAAGTAAAAGGTAGAGAAGGAAAAGTCTCCTTCAAGCACAATGTCAACCAATAAATGTGATGAAGAAGGAATGACAGAAGATAGACAATCACTGTTTGGCAACTACCATTTCATAATTGCTTCTGACAAGAATCATTAATGGAAGATAAAGTTAGTGGGGAACTTTTCTCAGAACACAACACTTGCATACAAATTATTTTCCCCAGGATTATCTAGTGATTACAAAGGAAAAATAGAAACTTTATAGTGGTGCAATCTGGTAGACACTGCTTTAATCAAATAATCAAAGTTAATACAGCCAGTAATGGGACCATGTAGCATCATTTAACTCCGATGTGCTGCTTTGACAAGGACAAAACATTGTTTTTATGCTGTTCTGCCAAAAATGCATAAACTGAATCCAAACTGAGAGATTGTCTACAAATAACTGGACTGTAGTCTTTAAAAGAGTCAGGGTAATGAAAAACTGGACTTCCAGCTAAGATGGAGGCATAGGTAGACACACTGTGCCTCCTTGCACAACCAAAAGAAGGACACCAACAAATTTAAAAACAAAAACCGATCAGAACTGACAGAAAATAGAACTGTATGGAAGTCCAACAACTGAGGAGTTAAAGAAGAAACATTCATCCATACTGGTAGAAGGGGCGAAGATGGGCAGCCAGGCAGAGAGGACTTGTGGCAAGGTGGTGGCTGGCGGACTGGGTGGTCCCACATTTGTGTGCAGATAAAACTGGGAGGAACAACTGGGGAGCAAGACAGACCATGCAACCCGGGGTTCCAGTGCAGGGAAATAAAGCCTCAAACCTCTGATTGAAAACACCAGTGGGGGTTGAGGCAGCAGCGAGAGAAACTCCCAGCCTCACAGGAGAGTTCATTGGAGAGACCCACAGGGTCTTAGAATGTACACAAGCCCACCCACCCAGGAATTAGCACCACAAGGACCCAATTTGCTTGTGGGTAGTGGAAGAAATGACTGAAAACCAGCAGAGATTGGAGCAAACAGCATTGTTCCCTCTTGAAACCCTCCCTCACATACAGCATCACAACGCAGCAATGTGGGTTGCTCTGCCCTGGTGAACACCTAAGGCTCTGCCTCTTATATGTAACAGGTGTGCCAAGACAAAAAAAATGTCCCAAATGAAAGAACAGATCAAAGCTCCAGAAAAAGTACAACTAAGCAATGAAGAGAGAGCCAACCTATCAGATGCACAGTTCAAAAGACTGGAAATCAGGATGCTCACAGAATTGGTTGAATATGGTTGCAAATTAAATGAAAAAAATGAAGGTTATGCTAAGTGAAATAAAAGAAAATGCACAGGGAACAAACAGTGACAGGAAGGAAACCAAGACTTAAATCAACTGTGTGGACCAGAAGGAAAAAAGAAACATTCAACCAGAATAGAATGAAGAAACAAGAATTCAAAAAAAAAATGAGGAGAGGATTAGGAACCCCCAGGACATCTGTAAATGTTCCAACATCTGAATCAGAGGGGTACCAGAAGGAGAAGAGGAAAAGCAAGAAATTGAAAAGTTATTTTAAAACATAATGAAGTAGAGCTTCCCCAATCTGGCAAAGGAAATAGACTCTCAGGAAATCCAGGAAGCTCAGAGAGTCCCAAAGAAGTTGGACCCAAGGAGGAACACACCAAGGCATATCATAATTACCCAAGTTTAAAGATAAGAAAAGAATCTCAAAAGCAGCAAGAGAAAAAGGAGACAGTTACCTACAAAGGAGTGCCCATAAGACTCTCGGCTGATTTCTCAAAAGAAACCTCGCAGTCAAGAAGGGGCCGGAAAGAAGTATTCCAAGTCATGAAAGGCAAGGACCTGTGCCCAAGATTGCTGTATCCAGCAAAGCTATCATTTAGAATGGAAGGGCAGATAAAATGCTTCCCAGATAAGGTCAAGTTCATCATCACCAAGCCTTTATTATACGAAATGTTAAAGGGACTTATCTAAGAAAAGGAGGATAAAAATATGAACAGTAAAATAACAACAAGCTTACAGTTATTAACAATGGCACCTAAAACAAAAACAAAAACAAACTAAGCAAACAACTAAAATAGGAAAACCACAGAAATGGAGATCACATGGAGGGTTATCAACAGGGGAGTGGAAGGGGGAGAGAAGGGGAAAAGGTACAGAGAATATGTAGCATAAATGGTAGGTAGAAGATAGACAGGGGGAGGTTAAGAATAATATAGGAAATGGAGAAGCCAAAGAACTTATATGTATGACCCATGGACATGAAATAAAGGGGAGGAATGTGGGTGGGCATGGGTACGCAGGACGGAGGGGAATAAAGAGGGGGGAATGGGACAACTATAATAGCATAATCAATAAAACATATTTAAAAAAGATAATGAAAAACTGATTAACTGCCCCAGATTAAAGGAGACGAGAGATATGACAATTAAATGTAACATGTAATGCTGGATTTGAGACTGGATTTCAGAAAAAAAGAGGCCATTGTTAAAACAATTGATGGGCCCTGTCTGGTGTGACTCAATGGATTGAGGGTAAGCTTAAGAACCAAAGGGTAGCCAGTTGGATTCCCAGTCAGGGCACGAGGTTGGGTTGCCAGCTAGGTCCCCAGCAGGGGGTGCAGGAGAGGCAACCACACTGATGTTTCTCATTCTCTCTTTCTTCCTCCCTTTCCCTCTCTCTAAAAATAAATAAATAAAATATTTAAAAAAATTGATGGTATTTTCCTACGGACTGTGGATTCGACAATGGTATATTGCATTGATGTTAAATTACCTGATTTTAATTATTGTGCTGTAATTATGTAAGGGAATGTCTTTGCTCATAAGAAATACACATTGGGGGCGGGGCCGCGGGGCATTGTGGGCCACAGGGCTGCGGCAGCCTCATCAGGTTGGACTCCCCGGTGAAGCCGCAGAGGATGGAGAACCCGCTGGACCAGCTCAAGCAGTTCACTATCGTGGTGGCCAACACAGGCAACTTCCACGCCGTCAACGAGCACAAGCCCCAGGATGCCACCACCAACCTGTCCCTGACCCTGTAGGCCCTGCAGATGCCCACCTGCCAGGAGCTGGTGGAGGAGGCCCTGGTCCACGGCAGGAGGCTGGGTGGTCCAGGAGAGGAACAGATCCAAAATGCCATCAATAAGCTTTATGTGCTGTCTGGGGCAGAAATACTGAAGAAAATTCTGGGCCACGTGTCCACGGAGGTAGATGAGAGGCTCTCCTTCCACAAGGATGCCATGGAGGCCCGGGCCAGGTGTCTCATCAAGCTCTACAAGGACGCTGGGGTTGCAAGGACCAGGTTCTGATCAAGCTCCCGTCCACCTGGGAGGGAATCCAGGCTGGAAAGGAGCTGGAGGAGCAGCACAGCATCCACTGCAACATGACACTGCTCTTCCCCTTTGCCCAGGCTGTGGACGCTCATCTCCCTCTTCGTGGGGGTGAATCCTTGACTGGCATGTGGCCAACACAGACAAGAAAGTGTACCAGCCCCTGGAGGACCCTGGGGTGAGAAGTGTCACCAAGATCTACATACAAGAAGTTTGGCTACAAGACCATCGTCATGGGCTCTTCCTTCTGCAACACGGGTGCAGTCAAGGCACTGGCAGGCTGCGACTTCCTCACCATGTCCCCCAAGCTCCTGGGGGAGCTGCTCAAGGACGGCAGCAACCTGGTGCCCATGTTCTTGGTTGAGGTGGCCCAGGCCAGTGACCTGGAGAAGACCCACCTGGATGAGAAGGCCTTCTGCTGGCCGCACAACTGTTGACCGGAGAGACCTGGTTCTTCTTGCTGACGCATGTAAAGAATTACATATCAGGAAACCTAGTAGTGTGTAATCAGTTTGTTAGTGGCCCATTCCCATGGGAGAGAACAGGGCTGGATAGAATAGGGGGGTGAAAGGCAAAGTTTCAGGGCAAAGTAGGGTGACATATGCAAGAATGACTGAAGACCAGGGTGGCAAGCCCCTGGGCAGCCTGAGGCCAGGTGGCCAGAGGCCCAATGGCCTGAGATCGGGGAGCCAAGAGCACCCTGATCCCGAGAGAGAGAGAGAGAGAGAGAGAGAGAGAGAGACTGACCTTTGTTCTCAGGACTTACATAGTTGGTGGGATAGAAGAAAAAAGTTACATATTGATTAATGGGTAAATGTGGTGCCAGCTCTCCCTGGGAGATGTAACTACCCAAATTTAGGTATGTGTGGGGGTCTGTTAGCCTGAATCCTTATCTTGCTCCAGACCCCATTTGATCATCGTGTTGTAAAACAAATATGTGACAGGAGGCAGTTAATTTAAACTGGGGCACTTTCCAAAGTTATTTATGGGCTCTTTCTGTAAGCATCAGGGACACTTTCCCACATTCAGGCCTTGGGATGAAAGCACAGTCTCAAGGCTTTATTTCCCAGATAGTGGAAATGCTACATAGAATTTCAAGAACTTCCCTTCTTTTTTGCTAACGTAGTGTTTCTTGTGATGTTGGAACACCTGGCAATATTATCAGACCAGGCACAGGACTACTGAGTTAGCTTGTGAGACTTGTCTCCTTCCTCTTCCCTGCCTCAGTTTACTATTTATTCTACCTAATTGGTAAAAGGTGTTTCCTGGCAACCAGGGTGCTAAATTCTGGCCAATAACAGTATTGCAGTCTCAGAGTTCTTTCTATGCTGTCTCCTGCCTCACAACGAGGACCAAATGGCCATGGAAAAGCTCTCAGATGGGATACTGGAGTTTGCTGCCAATGCCATGAAGCTGGAGTGGGTGCTGGCAAATCGGATATTCAGCCCAGAGAACAGGAAATAGCCTGAGGTCGGGTCACAGATGAGTGTGGGCTTTGAGTCTGGGTCTGATTTACACATGCTTGGAGATGAATCTTGTATTTTAAAAAAGATTTTATTTATTTATCTTTAGAGGGGAAGGAAAGGAGAGAGGGAGAGAAATACCAATGTATGATTGCCTCTCAGGTGTTCCCTGCTGGGAACTGGCCTACAACCCAGGCATGTGTCCTGACTGGGAATGGAACCGCGGTTGTTTGGTTCATAGGCCCACACTCAATCCACCAGCCAGGGCAAATCTTGCATTTTTTTTTTAACCAATTGGAGCAGGGACAGATCATAGATTTCTGATTTTATGCAAAACTTTTGCCTAATGTATTAAACAGTCACTTTTTAAAATATATTTTATTGATTATGCCATTACAGTTGTTCTAATTCCCCCCTTCATTCCCCTCCACCCTTCACACCCCCTCCACCACCATTCCCCCCCTTTAGTTTATGACCACGTGTCTCAGGTTCTTTGAATTCTATATTTCCCCTACTATTCTTGCCCTCCCCCCTGTCTATTTTCTACCTACCGTCTATGCTACTTATTTTCTGTACCTTCTCCTACTCCCACTCCCCTGTTGCTAACCCTCCATGTGTTCTTCATTTCTATGGTTCCACTCCTAATCTAGCTGTCCTCTTGGTTTACTTTTGTTTTAGGTGTGGTTGTTAATAACTGCGAGTCTGCTGTCCTTTCACTGTTCATATTTTTCATCTTCTTTTTCTTAGATAAGTCCCTTTAACATTTCATATAATAAGGGCTTGGTGATGATGAACTCCTTGAATTTGATCTTATCTGAGAAGCACTTTACCTGTCCTTCCATTCTAAATGAAAGCTTTGCTGGATAGAGTAATCTTGGTTGTAGGTCTTTAGATTTCATGACTTGGAATACTTTTTTCCAGCCCCTTCTTGCCTGTAAGGTCTCTTTTGAGAAATCAGCTGACAGTCTGATGGGCACTCCTTTGTAGGTGACTGTCCCCTTATCTCTTGCAGCTTCTAGGATTCTCTCCTTCATTTTAATCTTGGCTAATGTAATTATGTGCCTTGGTGTGTTCCTTCTTGGATCCAACTTCTTTGGGACTCTCTGAGCTTCCTGGACTTCCTGGAAGTCTATTTCCTTTGCCAGATTGGGGAAATTCTGCTTTATTATTTGTTCAAATAAGTTTTCCACTAGTGGCTGTTTCTTTCCCCCTTCTGGTAGCCCTATAATCCGGATGTTGGAATGTTTAAAGATGTCCTGGAGGTTCCTAAGCCTCTCCTCATTTTTTAAAATTCTTGTTTCTTCATATTTTTCTGTTTGATCATTTTTTTCTTCCTTCTGGTCCACTCCCTTGATTTGAGTCCCAGTTTCCTTTCTATCACTATTGGTTTCCTGTGCGTTTCCCTTTATTTCATTTAGTTTAACCTTTATTTGTTCCTTTAATTTGTGACTAAAATCGACCAGTTCTGTGAACATCCTGATCACCAGTCTTTTGAACTGTGCATCTGATAGGTTGGCTATTTCTTGGTTGCTTAGAGTTATTGGCTCCGGGGCTTTGAGTTCTTCTTGAGCCATGTTTTGGTCTGTTCACACCTGTTATGTATGACGAGCGGAGCCCTAGGTGTTCACCAGGGCGGGGCAACTCAGTTGCTGGGTTGTGACACTGTATGTGGGGGCAGGATCAGAGAGGGGCAATGGTGGTTCCCTATGCTGCTTCTGGCTTCTGGGGCCTGCACGGTCTGTGTCACCGCTCACTCCTTTGCTGGTTTGTCTGCGTGCAAATGTGTGACCGAGGTCAGCCTGCCGCCTTGCGCCCTCACTGGGTCTGCCTGTTGTTACCCCACACCTGGGACCTGCCCACAGCTGCCTGTGGGCCTGGGTCGGGAGATCTTTCCTGCTTGACTCCGCTCTGCTGCTGGCTCCGCCCCTCTTACCCGTCCAGCTGAACGGTTCGTTGTTGTTGGACTTCCATATAGTTCAATTTTCTGTGTTTTGGCTGAGTTTTTGTTACTGAAACTTTGTTGACTTTAAACTTGTTTGTGAGAGGAGGCATAGTGTTTCCACCTACACCTCCATCTTGGTGGAAGTCAGTCACTTTTTTTTTTTTAAAGAAATGCACATGAAATATTTCAGGGCAGATAAAGATGGTTGCAACTTAATTTCAAGTGGTTCAGAAAAAAACCACTTGAAAACCAATGTCAAGGATATGGAAGATACACGTACACATACAAAGAGAATGATAACAAATGGCGTAAAATGTAAACACTTAGTGAATCTGGGGAAAGAGTAGATAGGAATGCTTTACATGATTCTTGCAACTTTTCTGTAAATTTGAAATTATATGAAAATAACAAGTTATGAATTAAACATAATCCTGACTTTGGGGCGTGAAGTTTTCAAGTAAAAACTTTGATTGAACTATAGTATGTATACAGAAGAGTGCACCCATCAAAGGCATCTAACTTGACACATTTTTATGAAATGATCCCCCATGTAATCATGATCCGGGTCAGGATCTAGAGCATTACCAACGTTCTGGGAGCACCCTCTCCAGTCACTGCCCATCCTTTCTCTGCAAAGGTAATCTTTATCTGACTTCTGTTATCATAGTTTAGTTTTGCCTGTTTTTAAAAGCTGTATACATAGAACCATACCATACAATTCTTTTTTGTGTGTGTTTTTCCCAATATCATATTTGTGAGAGTCATTTCTTGTTGTAAATAGCTGTAGTTCATTTGTTTTCTTGTTCTTTAATATTGCATTATATTAAAAAAATCATGATTTTGCCCTTTCTATCATTGTTGGACATTTGGGTTGCATGGCAGGCTGTCTCTTACGTGGCCCCCAATGATCCTTGCCTCCTGCTTTCCATGCGCTTGTTTAATATTTTCTCCTTGGGTGTGAACTGGACCTTGTGACTAGCTTCTAATGAGTAGACTATGGAAAAAGTGATAGAATTTCACTTCTGAGATTAGGTTACAAAAAGACTGTGGCTTCCATTGTGAGTGTTCTTTTTTGATTGATTCTCCTGGGAAACCAGTGCTACATCATGAGGTGGCCCTCTGGAGAGGTCCAGGTGGTGAGAGGCTGAGGCCCCAGTCAGACCTTGAGAGGACTGAAGCCTTGGCCGACGGCTTGACTGCAACATCATGACAGACCATGAGGGAGAGTCTTGAAGCTAAGCCACACTGCATTGCTGACTCAAGAATCAGTGCGATATACATGTTTGTGTTATTAGCTGTTAATTTGTGGGGTAGTTTTTTTTTTTTGCAGATGATGACTAATACAGATTGTTTTCCTAGTTTTGACTATCACAAGCAGTGTTGCTCAAATCTTCTTATATGTATAGTACACTTATCTGGTTATTTCTTTTGAGGTGTATATCTAGGAATAGAATGGCTGGCTCACAGGGTATATTTATGTCAGTTTACAAATACTGCCTTACAGTTTTCCAAAATAGTCGTATCATTTTATACATGTACCAACAGTATGAGTTTCTGTTCTTCCATATCCTTGACAATACTAGGCATTATCAGTTTTTTAAATTTTAGGTATTCTAATATCTCATCTTTAAAACATTTTACTTTGAAAAAATTCCAATCTTAGAGAAAAGTTGCAAGAATACTACATAAAACTTTCATATTCTCTTTACTTAGGTTCCTTAATGTTATCCTTTTACCACATATCTCTCTTCCACTAATGTATGATGATTCTTTATCTGAGAATAAGTTAAGAACAAGTTGCAAAAATGATGACCTATTCCTTAAGTATGGTGGTGTATTTTCCTCCTGCAAGAGCACTTTCCTGAGTAATTATAATGATCCCAATCAGAAAATCAACATTGCTATAACACTATTATTCAATCCACAGATCCTGTTAAAATTTTGCCAACTGTCCCATTCTCTTTCTCTCCTTTCTGGTCTAGAATCTAATTCAGTATCACTTTGCATTTTAGTTGTTATGTCTCTTTAGTCTTCTGCAATCTAGAAAACAGTTCTTACATAGTTCCTTAGTATTTCCCTATCTTCTATGACCTTGGCATTTCTAAAGAGTGTACACTTTTCTTTCTCAATTGGGGTTTGTCTAGACTCAGGTCATGAATTCTTGGTAGAAGTACCCCCCAAAAGACACTGTGCTCTCCTCAGTGCATCACTTCCGGAGACATCCAAGGTCAACCAGTCTCATTGCTAGTAAGGTTAACCAAGATCCCCCAGTTAGTTGATATGTGCCAAGTTTCTCCACTGTGAAGTCATCGTTTTTCCATTTGTGATTGAATAGAGTTTTGTGAGGAGATAGTCCAAGATTAGCCCTGCATCCCGTTCCTCAGCAAACCTTTCTCGCTGATCTTGGTAACCATTGACGACTCCTGCCACTGTGATGGTTGCCACACGGTGGTTTTCAAAGTCCATTGTTTCTTCTACGTTATTAAATGACATACTGCTATAAGGAGAAGCTTTCCTTTCTTCCTTATTCAGTCATTCTTTCACTCATTTTTCATATCAATATGGATTTATGTTTACAGTCATTATTATGATAATCAGATTGTCCCAGTTTGGGCCAATAAGAACCCTCTTAAGCTCGGTCCCACGTCCTTTGGCCACATGCCCATTGTTCTTGGAGCACTTCCTTATTTTCTGCTACAGTTGAGTGTTCTAAGCTCATCTTATGCCTCAGTACTGGAATCAGTCATTTCTCTGAGGAGCCCTGGTTCCTTTTTTCAAAAGATGGTATTTTGAAACCAAGATATGTTTAGTATGCTTATTATATCTATATGTTAACCGTATACATTGATATCTATATATCTTATCTATCATCTATCTCTTTATTATATGCCTATATTGTTACCATCTATCTATCTTCATTCTTCAAGTAATCCATCATATCAATACCTCCAATTCTAATCCAATACCTCAGGTTTTTTCCCTGTTCCTTCCCCATTCCACCTCTGTGTAAATCCCTCCTTAGGCCCTGATAAACCTCAATGTATTTACTTACTTCTCAATCCTCATGTATGTAGTCAATTTTCCTCTATGTAACCAATCTCCAGACCCCAAAGACTTCCTCCTTGGCTAACCTTCTTCTTGGCCCAGCCAACTTCTCAGTCCCACTCATTTCCTTGGCCGGTTTCCACTCTGGTTTGCTGCCTCCTTGTGGCTGCCTCTTTGGTGGCCACACTGCCACCTTCAAGGGATAAGCAAGGAAGGGTGTGGAATAAGGAAGAGGAACAGTCACCCTGATGTTTTGATTCTTAGGCCAGTGTTTCATTTATTGGGTTTCTTAGGGAGAATCCAACACTCTTCAGGAATTTATGCACACTGAGAATTTGGCCTCTTAAGATATCCCAGTATGCTGGGTATTTTATGACTTCAAATGACTAATATTAGCAAGATTCAGCACTGTTTAATGAGAGGGGGATGAGAAACAATGGGAACAGATGTGAAAGAAAATGTGGGGAAGATAAACAGTCACTTCAGTTGGGCGTAGACAGCTCAATTCCAGTCTTAGTTTCACAGTAAGAGTGGTTCTCTCAGTGCTCCTGCCCCAGACCATAGAAAGTCTGGTTTGAGTTAAAGTGGGGATGGAAGGTGTGTTTTCAGATTCATCCTAGAGAGGAATGCACATTTTAGAATGGATTTGAAATCAACTTGACCTTCCCAGATGTCCTGTGGTCAGGCTAGACCAATCAGGCAGCTTCAGACTAACCAGGTGCCCGACCTCAGGCTGGGGCCAAAATGGCCTCTAGTGGGCGAAGAAATACCCTGTGAACCTCCTCAGCTTTAATCTGATGTAACCTGACTGGACCTAATCTGATCTGATCAATCTAATCCAGTCTAACCTAATCTCTTCCATTGCTCTGTTATTTGCTAATAAACTTTTAGATTCACTTGACAGACCAACTCTTCTCCATATTTTGTTGAATAAACTAGACAGAATAAGAGTTTGATGGTCTGGAATCAAACTCTGAAAAGTTAAGTGGCATTTCTCTAATGTTATAAAGTTATATATTGTTACTGGTTCAAAGTCTGCGTGCCAGATGCTCTGAAATGTCAGAGCACGAAATGTCAGTTTGGAGTAAGAAGGAAAGGTTTATTTGCTGAGAAGGCCCACTCGAGAAGGTGGGGGTGCCTTATTATAGCTCCCGCAAATCCATTTTAAGAGGGTCTAGAATTCAGGCATCTTTTATGTCAAAGCAAGGGAGGAGTGACAAGGCAAGAGGTGGATGAAAGCTGCAGACAGCTAGGTACCAAAACAGGGATTCACGGAAGAGCACAAAATTTCTAAATCCCTTTGCTCCTGGCGGGTCCATAGACCCCCTCTGATATGAGTCGGGTCTAGAGACTCTTGCTACATAATTTTTTATCTCTTGGGAAACGTGTCTTTTGACAAGGGGCTTTCTTTGCAAAACCTCAAGTCTCCCGATAATTAGCATTTGTATAGCAGGAACTATTAGCCTGAAGTTCTAGGGAGAAATGCAGGCTACAGTTAGGATAGTTACGGAGAGCAAACTTTTCACTCTGCTACAGCGTGACACATATTGGTTAATCTCTGTCAACAGGTTACTGGATAGGGGCCTGGCAATAAGAGGGTCTGCCTAGGACCACTTGTAGTGTGTGGGTTCTTGACTTTGTATAGGAAAGATTTCACAACACGAGTCCAACTGACTCTGAGGGCACATTGATCAAAGCTGGGGACGGTAAAACAAGGGGGGGCCTAGCATAGAGGAAGCAACAGGAGAGCCTGGGCTGGGCTGCCTGAGCTCACTGGGAAGCCAGAGAAAAGGGGGGTTGGGGGACATGTTCAGGGGGTTAGCCTGGGATGAGCTGCTGCTGCCCATTGCCTTAGAGTTTAGGAGACACATGTCTGTGGTGTTAAGAAGTGAGGGAAGAAGAAGGGAAAGGAATGGCTCGGGCTTCTCCCCAGAAAGAGAGTGCATGTGCTGGGTCCTTTGTTTTGAGGCTTTTATCTCTCTCTTGCAGGTCGGAATCTAAGGGGAGGGTTTCAGCAGATATTCATCAGTTTTCCAGGTGTGCTCTTTTAGGTGGTCTCCACTGATTGGTCAGTGCCAGGACAGGGTCATTAGTCGTTGAAGTTGATCCTGGTGTCACCCACCTGGTTTTGCTGCTTTTCTAGGCCTGGAGCTGAAACACAACTGAGGCCTAGATGTCATCTCTGGTGGGTAGAGTTGGGGGAAGGCCAGGGAAAAAAGGTTACCCTAGGAAAGGGTCTTTGTTTTGCCAGTTTGTCCCCTGCCAGGGCTTTCTGCCCTAGTGACTACCTGCACCTGGCTGTAAATTGCTCGGCCATTGTGTTCAGCTATATCTCAGTTTCCCTATTCCACTTGCCAAAGAATTTTCCTAGCTTCTTTCTATCCTGCCTCAAACAGGCAATACCAATTAGCAAATTCATGAATTCAGGTAATGTGATAGACAATAATTTGTTTGATATAGTCATAACTGGCAGTCTGCAAGACTAGTTGTTTGGGTAATAACTGCCCAGGTCCCATTTATCTGGCTGTCTAGAACTGTGGCTAAGGGTTTGTATCATGACGGCACTGTTACAGAACAGAGGTCCAAGCGGGGGCAATAATTGGCCCACCCAGA
The DNA here is from genome assembly GCF_014824575.4 of Sturnira hondurensis. Classification (NCBI taxonomy): domain Eukaryota; kingdom Metazoa; phylum Chordata; class Mammalia; order Chiroptera; family Phyllostomidae; genus Sturnira; species Sturnira hondurensis. Next base: position 11,120,995 of record NW_028095988.1, read on the forward strand.
GATGCCAACAACTCTTACTGAACCCATACATACACATACAGGGCCAGGGGGGAGTCACAATATACTATTACCTACTGGGCTCAATTGTCTGCTGCCAGGTAGGAAAGACATCTCTCAAGGCCAGAGATTTGTGAAAAGGAAAGGAAATGTTGATTTAAAGCTATATAGACTTAAAGTAGTGACCTAATGTTTTCATTAAGATATCAAAGTCCTGCCCTGGCTGGTGTGGCTCAGTGGATTGAGCGTGGGCCTGCGAACCAGAGGATCGAGGTTCTATTCCCAGTCAGGACACATGCCTGGGTTGTGGGCCAGTTCCCAGCAGGGGACACACCAGAGGCAATCACACATTGATGTTTCTCTCCCTCTCTCCTTCCCTTCCCCTTTGAAGATAAATAAATAAAAAAAATTTAAAAAGATATCAAATTCCTTTTGGATACCCACAGATGCCCACAGTGCTTCCTTTCCCCCTGCCCTAATTTGGCGGTACCGTAACTCAGGAAAAGAGTACACGTCTGTGTTTCAGGGTGCTGGTACTATCAGCTGTGTCTCCATCCAGGAAGGATCTCTAATTAATCCAAAGCCATGTGGCACCATCTGCTGGCCTACTGGCAAGAGTTCTTTCGCCCTTCTTCCAGGCAAAGTCTCTCCTGCTTCCCAGGCCACTTGGCCAAAGGGAGTACCCCAAAGCCACGTGGTCCTCTTCTACCAAAGCTGCAGGGGTCCCCACTCTGGCCAAAACCACATGGTTCTTTCCTCCACCAGAGCTGCGGGGGTCTGCACTCTGGCCAAACCATGTGGTTCCCTCTTCACCTAAGCTGAAGAGAGTTGTTGTTGGTGGTGGTGGTGGTGGTGGTGGTGGGGGGGCGTGTTCCACTCTGGCCAAAAGCTGAGTGGCTGTTCTCTGCTAAAGCCTCATGGTGATTCTCTCTACCCCAGCTGCAGGGGTCCCCATTCTGCCAGAAGCTGAGTGGCTCTTCTCAATGGTTGCTGAGTCTGGGTTTAAATCCTCAAGCCAATCCTCCTCTGCAGCCCCATTTCCAACTCCTCCTACAATCGGCTACACTTGCCAGCACTCCCATATCCTTCCAGCTTTACTGGGCTGCCATAGTGGGTCTGGGCAGGTGTGGCCCCATGGCATGGAGCCAATCATCCCCAAGCTCTCATGCAGGCCAGGCGCAGTAACCTGGGGACCTGCCCCCAATTACATCTTGGGTAGAAGTGACTTCCATCCCCCTGGCTCAGAGCAAGGCCACAGCTATTTAACATATCTATGAAACCAATGAAAAGTTATAGATATGTTAAATGGTCATTCCAGAAGTAAGCTGCAAAGCCAAGGCTGTATAAAACAGCTCTCAATGGCCCTGTCTCATTTGTCCCTTCCCCCACACCTGTGGGGGGAAGGGGTGAGCACATCCTGATATTTCCTGGACACCTTGAGTTCTGGACCCCATTCCAAATCCCTATTTGGGGCCCCCTCTCTTGGCTGCAACCTGTTACAACTCTGCTTAGGAGGTGTGTGTCTTTAGGCTTGTCAGTTACCTCTCCTGTGCTTCTGGTCCCTCATCTGTGGAAGTGCACGTGGGGATACTGTGTGGTCTCACTGAGGTAACACACACAATTTTCAGAGGGGGGCTTGGCACATGAGAAGTACCCAATAAGTATCAGTTACTGATGGTGGTTGTTATTAACATTTTAAGCTGCAAATTCATTCTTAGTAAAAAAAAAATCTGCAACAAATCTAATCATCTGTCTTGTCTTGGTGCTCCTATAGACATCATGAGTTTATTATTTTTTACTAATAAAAATGTATACAGAGCACCCCCATTTCCTCTCCATTCATTTAAAATAGATAAGATTGAGTTGGTTCATTCCAGGAAAATAGCTACAGTCCTCTTCAGTCCCATCGATGTTTTCACTGTGACCTCACTGGGAAGTTGAAACTGCCCTTTACTGATAGGAGCATTCCACTAATGAGACCCAGTGTCTCCTGAAAACTTTTCATTCATTGTGGTCTGTTTAGTTGTTTCAACTCCAGAAGAGTTTCCCTGGGAAGCAAAACAGAACTGAGCAATTTCAAACTTATACTTACTTAACTCCCATTTTTAAAAAGCTGTCTGTCGATGAATAAAGACTATGTGATGTTGAGTGGAACTCTGAACTGGGAGTCAGAGGGGCTCCCAGTTTCAACACTGCATGTATTTGCAAATATCTATCGTATACCTTCTAAGTACATAGCAACATGCCTGCTGGACATTGAGGGGATTCAAAGAAAGGGTCCAAACAAGTGGACCTTCCTCTCAGAGAACTTGCAGCCTGGCCAGAGGGAAAAGCAGCTGTAATGTGAGGCTGAATGAAGTAAATGTGGAAACCAGCATCCCATGGTATGCTGAGGGGAAGAAATTATACTAAGGGGCAGAGAAAGGGCATCCTGGGCAAACAGCACCCCCTCCATCATTGTGTGCTTGCCTTTGTTACAGGTATGCCTTGTTCAGGTATGTTTTGTTCTATTGCACTTTATTCTGCTTCACAGATACTGTATTTTTTACAAATTTAAGGTAAGACCCTCTACCAGGAAGAATATGACTCGCTGAAGGGTTAGCATTTTTTTTAGCAGTAAAGTATTTTTAAATCAAGAGACGAACATTTTAAGACATAATGCTATTATTGCACATTTAAAAAATTATTTTTGGGGGGAAAGGACTTGAACAGACACTTCTGCAAGGAGGACATACAGAGGATCCAGAGACACATGAAGAGATGCTCAATATCGCTAGCTATCAGAGAGATGCAATTAAAACTACAACGAGATACCGCTTTACGCCAGTGAGAATGGCTATCATAAACAAAGCAATAAACAACAAATGTTGGAGAGGGTGTGGGGAAAAGGGGACTCTGGTCCACTGTTGGTGGGATTGCAGACTGGTACAACCATTATGGAAAACAGTATGGAATTTTCTCAGAAAACTAAAATTGGACTTGCCTTTTGACCCAGCAATTCCACTGCTAGGATTGTATCTTAAGAACCCTAAAACACCAATCCCAAAGAAACTATGCACCCCAATGTTCATAGCAGCACAATTTACAATAGCCAGGAGTTGGAAGCAACCTAGGTGCCCGTCAGTAAATGAATGGATCAAAAAACTGTGGTACATATACACAATGGAATTTTATGCTGCAGAAAGAAAGAAGGAGCTCCTACCTTTTGCAACATCATGGATGGAACTGGAAAGCATTATGCTGAGTGAAATAAGCCAGGTGTTGAAGGACAAATACCATATGATCTCACCTTTAACAGGAAGCTAAACAACAAAACAAACAAGCAAGCAAAATATAACCAAAGACACTGAAATAGAGAACAGGCTGACAGTGACCAGAGGGGAGAGGGGAGGGAATTTCAGGGGAAATAAGGGAGGGATTTAGAGGAACCTATATAAAGGATACATGGACAACAACTGAGAAGGGTGGAAATGGGAGGGAGTGGGGAGCATGGGGGGTGGGATGGGATGGGAGTAATAGACAGAAAGCTGTACTTGAAAAATAATTAAATAAAAAAATAAAAAAATAAAAAATTATTTTTTAAACTTTTTGTTTTATTGTTGTTCAAGTACAGTTGTCTCCACTCTCCTCCCACCACTCCCCTGCACCCCAGCCATCCTCACCTCCCACCCTCGATCTTACCCCCCTTTGGCTTTGTCCATGGATCCTTTATACACGTTCCTTGACGACCCTTCCCTCTTTTCCCCCCCATTACCCACTCCCAATTCCCCTCTGGTTACTGTCAGTTTGTTCTTAATTTCAGTGTCTCTTATTATTGCATACTTAATAGACTACAGTATAGTGTAAACATAATTTTAAAAGTTTTTAAATTCTCACTTGAGGAAACATTTATTGATTTTAGAGAGAGAGAAACATCCATCAGTTGCCTCCCATATGTGTGCCCACCAGGGATCAGACCGCAACCTAGATATGGGCCCTGACAGGGAATTCAACCCACAGCCTTTTGGTATACGGCGAACTGAGCCATCTGGGTAGGGCTAAACATAACTGTTATATGCACTGGGAAACCAAAACATTTGTGTGACTCGCTTTAGTATGCTGATCTGGAACCAAACCTGCAATATTTCAAAGGTTTGTCTGTATTATAAGGTCTGAAAACATGGGAATGGTATTCCTCAGACTCTTTTGCTTCCAGGGTTCTCGTTGTAGTCTGTGTTCTGCCAGTTTGGCTTGATTTGGAAAGTAGAAGAGAAGAAGTCGTTTTTCCCTCTCTTCTGACAGTGTTGGTAGGTGGATGTGTGCTGCCCTTCTTGGACATCAGCTTTTGCAGTGGCCCTGGGGCCATTTCATCGGACTTGGGCTGTCTGCATAGCTTCCAGGAGCTTCCCGACTGCGTGGAAGCGGCTCCTCTCTCTCAGCGTGTACTGGCTAATGAAACTAGGTCTTCTGCAATGCCATGTCTACCTCTGAGCCTTTGCTTATGTGTTTCCTCCTCTCTGGCACCTAATTTGTTTTCCCTCCCACCTCCTTTGTATTTTGCTCATCTTTATGTTCCAGAAATTAGTCAGCAACTCTTGCATATCAATTAATCAATCAAATTTTGGAGGCAGATTAGATGGAGAAATGAATGAAGGAAAAGGAGAGATTACAGGCTTAGGCAGATCTATAAAATGGCACGGGGGTGGTGAACGTGGTGGAGAGGGTGAGTTACGAATAGTGACAAAGCAGAATAACAATTAGAGGGGTTGGGACAAGACACAGATAAGTAGAAATGTAGTACTTCATTGCAGTGATATCACTGGGTTTCTAATAATCTAAAATATATGAAAAAGACAATTACCATGGGTTTCCAACTGTATGAATATTTGTTAAAGGATGAAGGCCAAATATGGAATGAGTGGGGAAATGGGTCTGCCAAGTCTTGAGGGTACGGAGAATAAACTGTCTGGTGGCCAACCACAGTGGAGATGACCTGTAGATGAACTCATCAACAGGGAAGACACACAGGAGAGTGGGTTCTATAGGGGAATACTGGGAAGGACACCTTAGGCTGAATTAGAGAGATCATAATATTCGTACAAGCGTTTTTCAGGTACATTATCCTATTTCACCCTCACAGCAACCCTGTGAAAAAAATATATACTGTTAGTAATAAAAATACGTTTTTTGCTTGGAAAAGCAATGTGTTTACTGTGGAAAACCAGCATATCAAGGTATACAAAGGAAAAGAATAAAAAACACTTTTAAGGCTATCATTGTCAACATCTTGATGCTGGCTTCTCAGAGCTTTTGTGTGCATATTTACTTATTTCTAAATTAATAAATTTGGATCACATTGCATATTTTAGCTTGTGATTTTATTTAAGACATTGTGACCATATTTTCATGTCATTAAATGTTCTTCTATGCAGGAGATTAATGGCTCCATAATATCCCACTGTCTGACCAGTTTGTACCAAAGCTTATTTAACCAATCATTCATTGCAGCATTTAATTAGTTTTTATCTTTATAAACCACGTTGAGATGAATGTCCTTATTAAGTCTGTGAACATATCTTCAATTGCATTCTTAGGATGCCTGGCTAAAAGTGGAATTACTGAATCAGTATGTCTGCACATTTTAAGGCTTCTTCTTTTTTTTTGTTCACATTCCCAGTCTGTGCTCCCAAGTGTTCACACTAGCTTTTGGAGAGCATATATTTCTTTGAATCTTCTAAACAGAGATTATTCTAATTTTTTGTCATTTTAAAATGTTGAAATAAACATTATTTTTATTTTTAAAAAATAAACTGAGAGTGAAGGAGGCTATAGAGGGTACAGAGTGGGTGGTGGAGCCTCACTACAGCCAGGCCTACACTTGCTTCAGTCTCAAGCGCCCTGTGTCTCCTCTCCCAGGAGGGCACTGCCCCTGGAGGGTCTTATTTCCACCCCAAGAAAAACTAGGTATCAGGTCACCAGTATTACGTTGTTAAAAACTCCAACATGATCATGGATTCCATTGACGGAATGTGACTAGTAGCAATTACAGAGTAATTCTATTTACTAAGGTTTGGTCACAGCCCTCTTCGTGCATTGGGTTCGAGGCTATATAACTAAAGCAGACATTTGAAATAGTCCATTGATAGGTCTTAAAATGACCAAAGAATTAGACAAGAGGATCTAGGAATGCAGGACACTGAGTATTAAATTATTTAGACAGGTGAAGAAAGGGTAGAAGGAGCTCCAATCTTTGAAGATCTGTGGTCTGAGCTCTCAGTGGGTAGTGATTAGTTGACAGAGGGAAGTATATTTTGTAAGTGAGACACTGGGCGAGGGTGTGTTATATTTCTTGGAAGTTTCAAAGGAAAGATCTTTGCATCGTTTACCACCCCAATACTTCTCTACCACGGGGATTGCTTCAGAGGCAGTGGGAGAAGAGGTGGCTTGTTGGACTTTGCGTATGTAAGAGAGTCATGGTACACCTCGGTGTGGGTGTGGTGAGGCCACTCTCACGCTCCTGGTGCCATCTGGATCTTTTTACCAGCGGCCCTCGTTCTTTCATGTTTTTAATTACTCGAGGGGGACGCAAAGGGTGTGTGAATGGGAAGATAGGTGGGTTGAGGGGAATAGAAGAAAAGGAAGGGTCTGGAGAGAGCTGTTAACCAGGTTGCTTCTCAACTCCCCGACTACCCTTTGGTTTCATATCTCTTTGGCCAAAGGCACTTCTTTTGTCTTTATGGGATGAAGGTAAAAATCTAAAAAGTTTGAAATAAAATTCTGAAAGGCCTTTTTTTAAGGTAGCGGGTTAGAGAGAATACTGGCTTCAAAGTCATGGGTTTGTTCCCAACTCAGTCGCTGACTATCCGTGTGGCCTCGGGCCTTCCACTTTACCTTCTTTAGAAGTTCCAGGCACCTCCCACCCCCAACTATTATAATGAATTTACTGAACCAAGAGCTATAAAATGAAGGGACCAGAACAGGTCAGGACCTTAATTTGAGGTTCTTGAATACGCTTCATGGTGTTTGTAAACTTGTTAAGCATTTTTCTGGGAAAAGAGTTAAAATGTTCACCACATTTTACTGGAGAAGAACCAGAAAATGTTAAAAAACAGTGGGCTAAACGAGCTCTAAGTTCCTCCCAGGCTCGATCCCCAGGTCTTCTCTTCTAGAACGAGTGGGGTTGCACCTGGTGCCTCCCTTCGCCTGTCTGCTGTTGGGAAAGGCTGGGAATATACTGGTAGTAGGCACAGAATTATGAGGACAAATGTGGCAGAACATGGTCTTTAAACTACACTAACTGGGTTTGAACTCTACTTTGTCACTTAATAAATAGGTAACTTTAAGCAAATTAACTCTTCCTGAGCTTTAGTTTCCTCATTTTCAATATAGTGGATAATATTATATATACCTTCTCCTGATGTTAGTCCATGCAAAGTGTTTAGAGGAGTACCTGGCAAATAGTAAGCGTTATTTAACTACTATTACTATTGAAGATGAATACATGTATGAGAGTAAGTGAAAATGTTTGGAAGAGACTGTGTGTGTGAGAGGGAGTATGAGGGGGCAGTCCTAGGATTGGCATGAGTAGGACTGACAGCCTGGGACCTGGTCCTGGTGTCTGACAGTGACTTGCTCATCCTGAAGGTCCTGAGAAAGGCCCACTGAGGACAATCTTCCTGTGGGCATCATGATTTCAGGACCCCATGGCTGGACTGGGCCAGAGACCTCATCAGCTGATCCTTGGGCCCTGGCCTGAGTGGGAGGCTGGCATCACCTGTGGTCACATTCCTGCAGCCATCCAGCCAGCACCATGTGCAGACACGATGTCTGCCCTGTCTCCGATGTATGCTATAAGGACACTATTTGACTTTTGTGGGATAAAGGGCACCCCCTAGAAGCTTGGTGGAGTGGGGGAAGCCATGCCTGTGACTGTCCCTTGGGGTAATCCTGAATGGCTGGAACACTCAGGAACACACAGCTGGGACCAGTGGGCAGACTCTTGGGGGCCATTGTCTAAACCACATGGACAGTCTTTCCTTTGTTCCTTTTAGAAATGGAGAGGAAGTATCTTTGTCTTTGATCTTATTCTTTATTCCTCCAAATCCTGTAATTGGGCAAGGGCATTTCTTTGTGCAGGATACATTTTCCCAGTGATTTCCTGGAAATTATTGAGGGACTCTGTCCCAGTTCAAAATACCACAGGCTGGTTGCTTAAAAACAGCAGAAATTTATAGGTCTGGAGATTGGAAGTCTGAGATCAGGGTGCCAGCATGGTTGGGTGAGGGCCCTCTCCAGAGCCACAAAGTTCTCATTGCCTCCTCACATGGTGGAAGGGGCTAGAAAGCTCTGTGGGATATATAAAAGCACTAATTCCATTTATGAGGGTTCCACTCTTATGGCCTAATAGCCTCCAAAAGACCCAACCTAGTAATACCATCACCTTCTGAGCTTAGGATTTCAACACATGAATTTGGCCAGGGCAGGGTGGGGGGCTGGGGAACACAAACATTCAGACCATAGTGGACCATTTTTTTCCTTTGGTGAGAAATTCTTTTAAGCACGTTGGAGCCATTGTGTCCTCATTCCAGTGCGTAATGGGTCTGGAATGAGAAGTTTTTCCCTCTCAAGGACCCCACAATGAAGAAGAGAGCTAAAGGAGAAACCATGAGAGAAGAATTAGGATTCATACTGAGATACATCAGTACCTTAGACAATAAAATGCACTCCTTTAAAACATATAGTTGAATGAATTTTGAGAAATATGTGTGTTATGAGAAATTTTGAGAAATGTGGTGCTATGATAACAACAATTAAGACGAAGAAGAATCTCCCTTAATTTTTCCTCCTTTAGTTGGTTCTCGTTTCCTGTCCTCAGCTGCTGGTAACTGTGTTGGGGACTTCTCTGCCTGGTTTCAGGAGTTGTAACTGCCCCCCATGGCTAAGGCTGAGTGAGCAACCTCCGGAATGTGAGCCACTAAGGAGACAAATCTTGTCTCCGGCAGCAACACTGCTTCTGCTTCATCCCCTGCCCCCCAACACTTGGTTGGTTAGTCAGAGATGGGTAAGACCCCTCAGAGGGAGAGCAACCTAAGCCAGACACAATCACTTGGGAGGCCATCATGGAAGGACTTGGGGGGCCATCATGTAAGGACTCGGGGGGCTGCCACAAAGAGGGAGTGATGGACCCTCGCCCCTTGGCTGTTCTGACATAGCTTGGGTCCCATTTCTGTCTGGGAGAAGCACTTCCTGGCTCTAATCCACTTAAACCTAAAACCTATGATGGGGGAGGCAGTGGGTGAAGCCCCTTGCCGGCTAGAGCGGGATCCAGGGTGACTGGGCATGAGAAAGAGTTTCTAAAGTCCTGTGAAGTTTGCTTTGCTAAGAGTGTTTTCATTCATATGATAAGGGCCCGAGCAGGAAATGAGTATGTCTCCCAAAGTTTTTGCAACCCCCTTACCTGATAGATACTGACTCAGACTAAGTCCTCAGATTTCTTTGAAATGTTATCTACTGTTTGATCCTTGCCACCTGACATTGATTGATGAGTTTTACCTATATTCCTGTGTATTACAACCCAATAAAAGCCGTTGAGGAAGGGGCTCCTGGTCTTTCTCCTCTGAGAGATTGACCACCTCTCCTCCCCAAGCAGATCATGTTTTGGTAGTTTCACTTTCATCTGTGGCGGATGGGGGGACTTTGCTGGCAAAGTTGCCCCCACATAAGTGCTGATCTGATTTCTGACCCTTTTGCCTTTTCCAGGCTTGTCACAACAGCGTAATCACACAGCCTTTAGTGTCTGGCTTATTTCGCCTAGTACATGCTTCTGAGATTTATTCATGTTGTTGCTTGTACCATTAGTTCATTCCTTTTTGTTGCTAAGTAGAATTTTGTAATATGGATATTCCACAATTTGTTTATCTATTTATCAGTTGATGGACATTTGTGTTCTTTCCAATTTGGGGCTATTTTGAATAAAGCTGCTACGAACATTTGCATATAAGTCTTTGAGTAGCTATGTGTTTTCATTTCCTTTGGGTAAATATCTAAGAGTGAGATTGCAGGGTTTTATGGGGAATATATGTTCCACTTCATAAGGGAATGTCAAACTGGTTTTCAAAGTGGTGGTATCATTTGGCATGAAGTCCAGTTGTCCATAGACTCCTCTCAGGGTCTTTCACATACACACAGTCTACTTACCTCATGAAAATGGGTCATTTTGGGAGGGTCCTTTTTAGTGTGACAGCTCCAGAAAAGGTGTCATAGTCTGTTTCACGTACTCATTCTAACGGTTAGCACAACAGACTCTGCTGTTAGGAAACTGTCCTGTTTAGAAATGGAACCCCTTCCAACAGTTCTTCATCAGTCTTCTTATTTCATCCCCTTCATTAGGATGGTCAAAACAGACAACATCAGCTAGTTAACCAACTTTATCCAAATGATTTAAAACAAAGAGTAAAATACATTTCTGGGTTTTTTGTACTCACTCTTAAGTTTTTCTTTATCTATTCTGATTTTAGTTTGTAGACAAAAGCATTTCCTGGTGATTTGTCTTGCCCTGCAGTCTGACTCTTGTTGGAAGCCCTTCCTCTTCTTCCGTCCTCAGCAGTGTCTCTCTCAGGCATCCCCTACATTCTCTGTCTTTGGGACCAGTGGTGGTATCTGCCTGCATTGGTTCATTGTTTGGGGACAGCAAGGCCTTGGCTTGTTCTCAGACCTCCCTGCGTGCTGAGCGCTTGCTTCCCCTGTCCATGCTGTAGAAGGCAAAGAGAGAGTTATGTGATGCTCTCTGACTCTACATGTCCAGGAAAGGCCCTGTGATCATGAAAGCCCTGGGTTTTTATTATCCAGCCAGAGGGAGGTATTCATTTCCACTTGAATAGAGGCACAAGCTGTGTTTTAGACTGGGGCTGGCTATTTGCATAAAACAAAGGAGTTATACATTAGCGTGGGGTAACTGGCTCTTCTCAGTAGCTGTCTAGCAATGACTAGAGACAATGGCTTAATTATAAGCTACCGCAGCTAAAAGAGTCATAACCCACACTCGATATCTTAACAAAATTTCACCATTCCTTTCGTGAGAGATTTAAATTCGTTTGCAGATCTAAAGAACAGCTTACTTTGTCCTTTTCATTTCCTCACAGCTTCCAAAGCACTTCAAGTTTGTTTCAGCCTCCGACCCTTGCCAAAGCTGTTCCCACACCCTGGGTGCCTTCCCTACTTTCTTTTGCTTAGCTCTTATTTACTTCTTTTTCAAAGCTCATTTCAGGAACTTCATCTTTTAAGTAGGGTTTCTTTCTTTCTTCTTTTTTTCCTTTTTTTACAACTTCAGTCCAGCTTGAGCTCTACTATCTGTGAGCATTCATTTCTAGTACACATAATTTAACTCATTATTCTTCATTTGTATGTATTGGTGATATTGTCTTCAATAGATAAAAAATGAGCTATTTGAGAGTAGAGACCACATCTTACTTACTCAGTTTTGGATTCCAGCAACTAACACAGATCCTGGCAACATACATTTTTGTTGAACCAATGAATGAATGAATATTAGGCATATGGCAGTTACTCAGTAAATAATTGTTGATTGCTTGATTGTGGGACCACTGTAGGAAATGCTGCACAACCTTGTTCACTGTATCACCATTTTAATGCTGGTCAGGACTGCTTGCAGAAATTCACTTAGAAACCACGTTTTCTTCCAGCACCGATTCCTTGTCTCTCTCCTATCCTTTCTGGTGATTTGGACAGCAAAGGGGTAAATGACTGAAAAGGGGAGGGGACCGACAGGATTAGGAGGGGAAAACAGACAACTGGAAAGTATTTAAAAATATTGTATGATCTTACTTATGAATCACATTCAGCTCCATGGGTTGGGAATTATATTCTATATTGGTTACATAAAAAGTATGGGACAAATGCTGCCTGTGCAGACAGGGTTTTGTCACATTCAGTTGGTAGAACACACTGAACACAGTCTGTCTATTTCTAAGGATGGCAGGGCATTTGGAAGTGAAGTTCCCACACAGCCCTCTGGAGGCAGGGACACTTCACCCAAAGGGAAGTTTCCACCTAGATGGCATCCACAGGGTCCAGAGTCAAGGATGCACTCAGGGAGAGAACCCAATTAGCATCTTCATGTGCCTTCAAAACGACCAGTTCTCTCTTTCCCCTCAGTGACATCAGAGGGAGGAAGCAGCTAATCTGCACCCCTTGGGCTTCTCCCTCCAGCAGGGAAAGAGCCTTTCAGACTGAGGAGCTAGCAGGACCTTCACTTGAGATTTCTTCTCCAAGCTGTTCAGGTGATTAAGGCAGAAGTACAATCGTAAGTCAACTTTGTTCTCTAGGAACAAGTGAAGAATGATTCCACTTGCTTAAAACTTTGCGATGTGATTCAATAGAATAGAACCCTAACAGATGGGGTAGATAGTGGCAGATAAATACAGATGAAAGCAACCTTGTTGCCTTGTCTGTAGGCAGCAAGAGCATGGTGAAATAACAATAACTTATTGAATGCATATAAGTGTAGCGTGATTACTACTCATTAAACATTTACTGAGCACCAACAATACATGCTAGAATCAAAACATGTTCTTATCTTCCAGAAGATGACAGCAAAGTAGGGGAGAAAGAATTAATTTTAAACAGATGTTGAGGTAGAAAATGATGTGATGAGAGGGCCTATATAAATAGGGTGGTCATGGATGACTCCCCTGGAGAGTGATATTTGAGCTGACACTTGAAGAATGAATTGAGCTCATCACAGGCAGAGCTGGGGAAAAAGCAATGGCACAGAAAAGAGCATGTGCCATGGTCTTAGCAGGGGGGGAGCTGGCATGTCCCGGAACCAGAAAGAAGGCCAGGGTTTTCCAGGGTGGTGCGTGGAGGGTGAGGGCAGCTAGACATGAGCCAGACAAGGCACCATGGAATTAACTGAGAAATCTCTCTTAGAAAATCATTTAGATTTTATTTGGAGATTAAAGGGAAGCTGCTAATGAGTTTTAGGCAGGGAAGTGACCTGACCTGATTTACATTTATAAAGATCACTCTGTCTGTTGTGTGGAAGAGGGGTTGGAGATGGATGACTGTGATGGCATGGCTGGAGGTGGGTGAGAAGACTAACATGTTACCTGTGACAGATGCTGAGTGAGACTTGAAGAAGGTGAAACAGTTGAGATGGGGAATAAGAGGTAGATAGTGAGATTTATTTTAAAGAGAAACTGATAGGGGTTAAATGTTTATGTTCCTTTCAACAGTGACAGAGATGCTGTGAAGTGAAAAGTCTCCCTCACTGAAAGAATCACGGAAGGCAGGTTCCTTTTCTATTACTTTCCCCACAGGAGGACCCATGGGCACTTCAGATTCAGCCTGGGAATCTCCTTTAGAAAGGCAAATGGCCATGGACTCACTAAAGGAGATTTCCTTCAGAAGGCTCCTTTTGAAGGCCTCCTATCTAAAGGAGTGTTGGTAACAGCTCCTGGTGCTGTGAACAGTCTGAGTAGCTCTCTGTGGCCAGAGAAAACCCTCAGATCTCTTCGAGATGCAATGTTGGAAGTTGCTGGTGTGCACTGAAACATTGAAAGGCCAAGTGGACTCTGTGTGTGTGTGTGTGTGTGTGTGTGTGTGTGTGTGTGTGTGACCAATCGGTCTTCTTTACCCCCTTTCTATATAAGGATCGAAATTCTGAGAACCTCGGGGTTGGGGAAAGAAAGATCCAATAAGGAGACACTAGAATTGCTGTTATTAGAGAATGTGGGGACTTGCATACTTAATTAAATAAAAAGAGAGATGACTGCATGTAGCCATATATCACCATGTGTTTGTGGAGCATTTGATATTGATTACAAATAGAGGAATGGTGAATGAACATATAAATAAATGAATTGATTTCATAGCTTGGTTTGTGGTTTAAACAAAGCTGAATACTAAATACCTATATCTTTAATTTACCTTCTAGTACAGAAGGTCTTAGACCACAGACATGTCCAATGTGAAGTTTTTGTGATTCCTAAAATGGCATAATATTGGTGTTGGGAACTGCCCTGCCTGGTTTCAGAAGCTGTAACCCCCCATGGCTAAGGCTGAGTGAGAGACCTTGGGATCCTAAGCCACTAAAGAGACAAAGCTTATCCCCCTGGCAGGAGTACTGCCTCTGCCCACTTTACTTCACCCAGCCTGGCCCCCAGTGCATGACTGGTGAGACAATGATGGGCAACATTCCTCAAGGGAGGGGCAACTTAAGACAGGCATGGTCACAGGGGTGCCCTCAGAGAAGGACTTGGAGGGCTATGGAGAAAGAGGATGATGGACCCTCCACCCTTGGCTTTGACATAGCCCAAGTCCTCGTTCTATCTGTAAGAAGTCTCCTAATCTCTTGGCTGCCTTACTTCCCCTGCTCCACCTAAAGCCTGAAAGGATGCTGGAGGTGGGTGTGGACCTGTGCTAAAAAGGGCAGGTTTCCTAGAGCCATCAGGCCTATGAAAAAATGCAGCCAAGAGATAAAATTTTGTGAAATCTGCTTTGCAGATACCCTCAATTTAAATGATAAGGGCCCAAGCATGAAATGAGTTTGTTTCCCCAAAGGTTTATGGCCCTTTAGCTATCTGACCCTGACTCAGAATAGGCCCTCATAGTTTTTTTAATGTTATCTATTGTTTGATCATTACTGCCTTACAATGATTGATGGACTTTACTTCAATTCATGTGCAAATTGAACCCAATAAAAGCTCATTGAGGAACAGGCTCAAGGTCCCTCTCTTTGAGAGATTGGCCATCTTTCCTCCCCAAGCAGATCATGTCTTGGTAGACTTACTGTCATCCGTGGCAGCCATGGGGGCTCTGTGGGTAGAGCCCCCCCACATCTGGGGATCTTCAAGGTGGGTAAAACTGTTAGCCAGGTGGATGGAGTCTCAGGTATGGCACCAGCTTGCTGGCTGTCTGGTCAGTCTGGATGGCTATGGTTTTCTTAATTCTGTAATTGTCAGACTTCCATTCAACTTTATTTCTGATGGTTCTGAGTGATGATTGTCCTATATTTTAGTTGTAATTTTAATGTGGTTGTGCAAAAAAGGTGAGCCATGTCTGCCTACACCTCCATCTTAACCGAAGTGCTATTTTTTAAAATTATTTATTTATTTATTTATTTATCTTTAGATGGGAAGGAGAGAGGGAGAGAAACATCAATGTATGGTTGCCTTTTGTGCATCCCCTGCTGGGAGTTGGCCTGCAGGGAACCGGCCTGCAACCCAGGCATGTGCCCTGACTGGAAATCAAACCACGATCCTCTGGTTTGCAGGCCCGCGCTCAATCCACTGAGCTACACCAGCCAGGGCTGAAGTCCTATTTTTAATTTTTTGAGGAATTTCCATACTTTTTTACCACAGTGGCTGCAGCAATTTGCAATTCCACCAGCAGTGCACCAATTTCCCTTTTCTCTGCATCCTTGCCAACACTTGTTTGTTAATTTATAGATCATAGCCATTCAGGTGTGAGGTAATATCTCACTGTGGTTTTAATTTGCATTTGTCTTATGATTAGTATTTGATGATTAGCAAATATGTTGAACATACTTTCATATATCTATTGATCATGTCTATGTCCTCCTTGGAAAAGTGTCTATTCAAGTCCTCTACCCATTTTTTAATTTGATTGTTTGGTTTTCTGGTGTTGACTTATACAAGTTTTTAAAAATAAATTTTGGGTGCTAACCCTTTATTGGCTGTTCATTGTCAAATATGTAGTCCTATTTGGTAGGTTGTCTTTTCATTTTGTTTTATGATTTCCTTTGCTGTACAAAAACTTTTTAGTTTGATGTAGTCCTATTTGTTTAATTTTTTTTGTTTCTCCTTCCCAAGGAGATATACTAGAAAAAAATATTGCTAAGAGAAATGTACTGAAATTTTATTGCATACATTTTATTCTGAGAGTTTTAGTTTTAGTATTATATTTAAGTCTTTAATTCATTTTGAGTTTATTCTTGTGTATGGTTTAAGAAGGTGGTCTAGTTTCATTTTTCTTGCACATATCTGTCTGATTTTCCCAATAGCATTTATTGAATAGACTGTCTTGCCTCCTTTGTCAAATATTCATTGACCATAAAGGTGTGGGTTTATTTCTGGTTTCTCTATTCTGTTCCACTGATCTAGACATCTGTTTTATGTCAGTACCTGCTGTTTTGATTACCATGGCCTTGTAATCAGGTAGTGTGGTTCCTGATTTGTTCTTTTTTTCTCAGGGTTACTGTGGCTATTTGCTACTTTGGTTCTTTTGTGATTCTATATAAATTTTTGGTACATTTATTCTAGTTCTATGAAGTATGTCATTGGTATTTTAATAGAGATTGCATAAAATCTATAAATTTCTTTGGGTAGTATGGGCATTTTAACCATGTTAATTCCTCCTATCTGTGAGCATGGTATATGCTCCCATTTATTCATATATTCCATTTCTTTCCTCAACGTCTTATAATTTTTCAAATACAGGCCTTTTACCTCCTTGATTCAATGTCTTTTTAGGTGTTTTTAAAATGTAATTGTAAATGGGATTGTTTTCTTTTTAAAAAATTTATTTATTTATTTATTTTTAGAAAGAGGGAAAGAGAAGGAGAAAGAGAGGGTGAGAAACATCAATGTGTGGTCGCCTCTTGCACATCCCCTACTGAGGACTTGGCCAGCAACCCAGGCATGTGCCATGACTGGGAATCGAACTGGCAACCCTTTGGTTTGCAGTCTAGTGCTCAACCCACTGAGCCACACCAGCCAGAACAGGATTGTTTTCTTAATTTCCCTTTTTGGTAGTTTTTAATCAGTGTATAAAGTAAAATCAGTTTTTATATATTAATTTTGTATCCTATTACTTTACTGAGTATATTTTTTCAGTACCAGTAGTTTTTTGTGTGTGGAATCTTTAGGGTTCTCTATACATAATATCATGCCATCTGCAAATAATAACAGTTTTATTTCTTCCTTTCCAATTCAGATGCCTTTTATTTCTCTTTCTTATCTAATTGCTGTGATAGGTCTTCCAATACTTTTTTGAATAAAAATGGTGAAAGTGGACATTTTTGTCTTGTTCCTGATTCTAAGGAAAACTATTAGAGCTCTTCCCATCGAGTATGATATGGAGGTGGGTTTGTCTTCTATGGCCTTTATTATATTGAGGTATATGCCCTCTAATCCTACTGAGATTAGTAAATTTTTTATCATAAATGGAGGCTGGATTTTGTCAAATGTTTCTTTCTGCATCTATAGATATGATCATATGATTCTTATCCTTCATTTTGTTTATGTGGAGTGGCATGTTCATTGATTTGAGGATATTGAATCAACCTTTTATCCCAGGAATAAATCCCAATTGATCATGGTGTATACTCTTTTTAAAGTATTATTGAATTCAGTTTGATAATATTTTGTTGAGGATTTTTGCATTATGTTCATCAGAGATATTGACCTATAATCATATTTTTTGTAATGTCTTTGGTTTTGGAATTAAGATAATGGTGGCCTTGTAAAATGTGCTTGAGAGCCTTCCCTCATCTTGAGTTTTATGGAATAGTTCGAGAAGGATAGGTGTTAATTCTTCTTTAATATTCAGTAAAATTCACTTGTGAAGACATTTGTTTGCTCAGGTTTTTTTGATTACTGATTTTATTTCATTGGTATTAATCTTTCTGTTTAGATTTCCTATCTCTTCCTGATTCAGTTTGGAAAAATTGTATGTCTTTAGGAGTTTATCCACTTTTTGCAGATTGTCCTATTTGTTGGCATATAATTATTTGTGGTATTTTCTTGTAATCCTTTGTATTTCTGTGGTGCGATTTGTCACTTCTGTTTTATTCCTGATTTTATTTATTTGAGTTCTTTCTCTTTTTTTTGGTGAGTCTGGTGAAATGTTAATTAATCTTTTTTAAAAAATATTTTCAAAGAAACAGCCCCTGGTTTCATTGATGTTTCAGACTGTATTTCATTTATTCCTGCTCTGATCTTTATTTCCTTCCTTGTACTCAGTTTGAGCATTGTTAGTTGTTCTTTTTCTAGTTCCTTTAGGTGTGGGTTAGATTGTTTATTTGATACTTTTCTTGTTTCCTGATGGTAGGCCTTTCTTGCTGTGAATTTCCCTCTTAAAACTTCACTGGCTGTGTCCTACAGATTTTGAGTTTTTGTGTTTTCATTTTTATTTATCTCAAGGTATCTTTGATTTACTTGATTTTGTTGCTAACCCATTCATTGTTTAGTAGTATGTTATTTAGCCTCTATATTTTTGTGTGCTTTTCAGTTTTCTTTTTGTAATTGATTTCTAGTTTCATACCATTGTGATCAGAGAAGATTCTTGATACCATTCTTAAGATTTCAGAATATTTATAATATTATTAAGCAAGTATGTTGGCTTTTATTTGTTCCTTGAAGAAGCCACAGTTACTTTTGTGTCACCTCATTAACACATGCTATACTCCCTGCTTGGAGTGTCTACTGCCACAATTTTCTTGTGTCTGGCTTGTTGCCACTCTCTGGTCCCTGCTTTAATGTCGCCTCCTCAGAGAGGTCTTCTCTTACCAGACAGTTTTGGTGTTTGCTGTTTTACGCTTGATATGATTTTCAGCCTTCTTAAAGTTTTTTATATTTGTTTTGTGGTCTATCATGTGGTTTATCCTGGACAATGTTTTATATGTACTCGAAAAAAACATATATTTGCTGCTTTGAAGTGAAGTGTTCTAAAAATATCAATCGAATCCATCTGGTCCAATGTGTCATCTAAGGCCACTGTCTCCTTGTTGATTTTCTGTATGGAACATCCATTGATATCAATGGGATATTAAAGTCTCCTACTACGATTGTACTACTGTCAATCTCTCCCTTTATATCCATCAGTATCTGATCTATATACATAGGTGCTCTATGTTGGGTGCATGAATGTCTATAAGGGTTATATCCTCTTGTTGGATTGAACCCTTTTCATGATGTAATGTCCTTCTTTGTGTCTTGTAGCCTTTGTTTTAGAATCTATTTTGTCTGATATAAATATTACTCCCCCAGCTTTTTATTCATTTCCATTTGCACGAAATGTCTAATTTTTGTAGTTTTTAAATAAAGACTTTGCATATTTTTTATAAGATTTATTTAGGTACCTAATATTTTGATGTTATTGAATGTTATATCATTAAAATATTACTTTTTTCTTTTAAAAAATTCTTACCTGAGGATGTTCTAATTGATTTTAGGGAGGAAATGAGAAAGAGAGAGAGAGAGAGACATTGACGTGGGAGAAAAACATTGATCAGTTACCTACCATATGTGCACCAACAGGGGACCAAACCCTTAACCTAGGTATTTGCCCTGACCAGGGATCAAACCCACAGTATTTTGTTCTACGGGATGATGCTCCAAACAACTGAGCCACCTGGGTAGGCCCCAAAAGTTAATTTTTTTTAAAGATTTTATTTATTTATCTTAAGAAGGGAAGGGAAGAAGAGGGAGAGAAACATCAATGTATGGTTGCCTCTCCTGAGTCCCCTACTGGGAGCTGGCCTGCAACCCAGGCATGTGCCCTGACTGGGAATCAAACTGCGATTGTGTGGTTCGCAGACTCACGCTCAGTCCACTGAGCTAAGCCAGCCAGGGCCCAAAAAGTTAATTTTCTAACCATTTATTGCTGGTGCTTACTCTGTACCAGGACTTGTGCTGAGCATTCTAACAAGTATTAACACACTGATGTTTATAAGGATTCTCTGAGATAATACTACTAATATTATCTCCATATATTTATAATTGAGACACAATGGAGTCTTCCTTGCTCAAGATTAAATGGTTAATATGCAGCTTGGATCTGAACCCAGGTAGTAGGCTTTTAGAAGCTGTACTCAATCCCTGTGCTATATTTCCTCTCAAAAGAGTCTCTGTGCTATGCTGACCCTCAAAAGAATGCCTCCACAGCATGCTTTGCATTACTAGCTTTGCGGTTAGTAGCCTTCTGTTGTACCCATGAGTATTTTTGTTTCCACTGGTTGGCTTGTACCAAGAGTCAGTTGTTTTTTTCCAAATCTCCCTTTGATAATTGAATTTGTTATTGTCATTACATATTTTAACTAAATAAACCAATGTGTGAAAACAAAGTTGTTTCTATGGAAACTAAATTGATTCTCTGCAATAGATTCTATAAAGTCATATAAAATTTATTTTTTTGGTGAATTAGGTGTAGGTGAGAACAGTGAAGACTGGCAAACAGACAAGCAAAAAGTAAAAAATCTAGAATTCTGCTCACAGATAGTTTCTCAAGCATCTTTAAGTTTTCTGTACTACTGAACAAATCCTGAAAATTATTATATAAGATGCACTATAAAGGTTGTTTAAATAAGAGAGACTACAACAATAATCAGATTCATTCCAAAGAAAAGGATATTTATAGATTAGTGAATAAATTTTTGTTTATAGGTTTTAACTTCAAATAAAGCCTACATATTCAAATATTAAAGACATACTGAAATTTTTGGACTGTAAGACCATAAGATGCACCTAGGTTTTAGAGGAGGAAAATAGAAAAAAATTTTTTGAAGCAAAAAATGTGGTAAAATATTTAATAACATAAATAACATAGGCCGCCACCCCCTCTTCCCTCCCCCCTGCAGTGAGCAGCTAAGCTACATTTGGACTATAAAATGCACCCCTATTTTCCTCCCAAATTTGGGGGGGAAAGTGCATCTTACAGTCCAAAAAATACAGTATATCACTTATAAATTGTTCTTCTGCTTTAATCCCTCTCACCCTCCAAATAACCAACCAAGTAATAGACCCCATTCGCTTTGTAAGGAAGGCTTCTATTGTTATCAGTCAATAGTTGTGGCATCATTTATTGAATCGACCTTCTTTTCTTTACTGATTATAAAGTCTACTTTTAGAACCTTATATATATTGCATCATCTTTTCAGGTAATCTATCTAGTTCCATTGTTCTATTTGTTAGTTCTTGACTTAGTGTTTTAATATCTGATAGATTTTTTTGTTCAACATTTCTTGGGTATCAACGTCACTAATTTCTCCATACATAATAATATTTTTGAAATCTGTCATAAATACATCCTTTTTTTAAAAAGTATTTTATTTATTTATAGACAGATGGGAAAGAAGGGAGAAAGCAAGGGAGAGAAACATTATGTGTGGTTGGCTCTCATTTGACCCACACTGGGGAACCTGGCCCACATGCCAGGCATGTGCCCTGACTGGGAGCTGAACCAGTGCTCAATACACTGAGCCACACCAGCCAGGTCTATCATAAATATATTCTTATTGGGGATTTTTTTTACCAATTTTGAAAGGTTCTGAAAAAGGGATGCTTAACTTATAATTACAACTTAAAAACGAGGGAAGATTAGGTCCTTTGCCCATTTTTAAATTGGATTGTTTGTCTTCCTGGTGTGGAGTGATGTGAGTTCTTTATATATTTTGGAAATCAAACCATTGTCTGAGGTATCACTGGAAAATATGTCTTCCCATGTGGTTAGTTCTCTTTCTATTTTGTTGATGTTTTCTTTAGCTATGCAGAAGCTTTTTAGTTTGATGTAGTCCCATTTGTTTATTCTTTCCTTTTTATCCCTTGTCCTAGGGGACAGACATATCAGTGAAAATATTGCTGCATGGAATATCTGAAATTTGACTGCCTATGTTTTCTCTAGGACTTTAATGGTGTCATAACTCATATTTAAGTCTTTTATCCATCTTGAGTTTATTTTGGTGTATGGTGTAAGTTGGTGGTCTAGTTGCATTTTTTTTTTCATATGCTTTTCCAGATGCAATGGACCTGAACAGACACTTCTCCAAGGAGAACATACAGAGGGCCCATAGACATATGAAAAATGCTCAAAATCACTAGTCATTAGAGAGATGCAAATTAAAACCACAATGAGATACCACTTCACACCAGTCAGAATGGCCATCATTAATAAATCAACAAAAAACTAGTGCTGGCGAGGAGCAAAGGGAGCCCTAGTACACATTTGGTGAGAATGCAGACTGGTGCAGCCACTGTAGAAAAGATTATGGAATTTTATCAAAAAACTAAAGATGGAACTGCCTTTTGATCCAGCAATCCCACTTCTGGGACTGTACCCTAAGAACCCTAAATCACCAATTCAAAAGAACCTATACACCCCAATGTGCATAGGAGCATTATTTATAATAATGAAGTACTGGAAATAGCCTAAGTGCCCATCAGTAAATGAGTGCATCAAAAAACTGGTACAAGCCCTGGCTGGTGTAGCTCAGTGGATTGAGCGCAGGCCTGTGAATCGCACGATCGCGGTTCGATTCCCTGTCAGGGCACATGCTTGGGTTGCAGGCCAGTTCCCAGCAGGGGACTCATAAGAGGCAACCATACATTGATATTTCTATCCCTCTCTTCTTCCCTTCCCCTCTAAAGATAAATAAATTAAATCTTTAAAAAAACAAACAAACTGTGGTACATTTACACAATGAAATACTATGCAGCAGAGATGAAGAAAGAACTCCTACCCTTCATGACAGCATGGATGGAACTGGAGAGCATTATGCTAAGTGAAATAAGCCAGTTAGTGAAAGACAGATACTATATGATCTCACCTGTAAGTGGAACCTAATCAACAAAACAAATATATGAGCAAAATAGAACCAGAGACTTGGAAATAAAGAACAAACTGACAGTGACCAGAGGGGAGGGACAGGGGGATAATGGGAGAAAAAAGGGCATGGGGCAAGTAAAGGAATATGAATAGAGGACTCATGGGCATGGAAAATGGGGAGGACTGACTGTGGGAGTGGGGGCAACAGGATAGGGAAGAGCAATGGGGAAAAAGGTGAGACAACTGTAACTGTACAGCAATAAATAAACCATAACAAAAAATGAGGGAAGATTAAGAAACTCAGTCGTTAGCCTCAGAAACATTAAGACGTAGGAGACATAGTTGTGGTAAACTGACTTTTTTGTACTCTCTGACAAGATCACATGATTCACCAATGAAACATGTGAGAAAGCACTGTAGATTAGAGCACAAGGTAAGAAACTGTCTAGGAAGGGATAGTTCATGGAGATCAGATAGGAACTGCATTTGCAGAGGCAGATAGTTTTCCCCCTTCCACAGGTCCAGCTCATCTTTTTAAGAGGAGCTTGCTCATTTTGTCACTAAACACCTGCTTCACCTGTTGGCTCCTCAGGATGTAAATGAGGGGGTTAAGCACTGGGGTCACCACAGTACTGAGCAAGGCCACCACCTCATTTCTGTCCCCCCCCTGGCCACCCTTGCCCGACCAAATACACATGAAGATGCAACTGCCATAGAAGAGAGACACAACAATGATGTGAGAAGAATAGGTTGAGAAGGCTTTCTGCCTCTCCTTGGCTGAGGGGGATGTGCAGGATGGTGTAGAGGATGTGGCCATAGCAGGTGGCTGTCACAGACAGAGTGCCCAGCAAGCTGAAGTTGGCCACAATAAAACCCAGAAACTCTATCAGACTTGTGTCTGCACATATGAGTTCCAGGAATGGAAAGTTGTCACAGAAGAAGTGGTTAATGACATTGGGGCCACAGAATGGCTGCTGAAATGTGATGAAAGTTGGAATGATGACGAGAAGGAATCCTGTCATCCATGAAGAAAGCACTAGTTGGACACAGACTCTTTTGCTCATGATGGTGGTATAACGCAAGGGATTGCATATGGCCACATACCTGTCGAAGGACATCACTGCCAGTAGGAAGAACTCTGTGGTGCCCAATGAGAAATAGAGAAAAAGATGAAGAAAGCAACCTGAGAGGGAGATGGTCTTGTATCCAGTGATGATGTTGGTCAGCATCTTGGAGAAGATTACAGAGGTGAACCAGACTTCAAAGACAGCAAAGTTGCGAAGGAAGTAGTACATGGGGGTGTGGAGGCACCTGTCCATGAGGGTGATAACCATGATGAGGAGATTCCCCAGTAGAGTGAGGAGGTAGGTCAGGAGGAGCCCCAGGAAGATGAGCATCTGCAGCTCACAGGCATCAGAGAGTCCAGCAGGACAAACTTAGTGACAGTGGTGTGGTTCCCCATGGCTCTTCTGACCTCTGCTGGGATGATCGATCAGAGGTGTGCAGTATCATGAGTCATGATGTTCAGGGATATGAAGACTCTTGGAACTGAAAGGAAAGATGGATGAGTGTTGTACTTTGAGCTGAAGGAATTTTTATTTCTGTGAAGGACATGTCTTCCCACCACTCAGGTTTGTTTTGCAGAGCCCCTGTCTTACGTGTGGTCCCTGGTGTGTCTGTGTGTTAGAGGAGAGAGTGGTGATCTTCAGGGTGACTTAAGTAGGACCCCAATAAAAAATTATCCTTGCTTACTTCTCTTACTTAAACTTTTACTATGGATTCTTCAAGAAATTCCTTTGCGCCTAACATTATAACCTGTTTTCAAAATTTATCTCTTTAATTTTTAATTTAATATTATTATTTTTAAATGTTTTAAATATATATTTTATTGATTATGTCATTACAGTTGTCCCATTTCTCCTGCTTCACCTCCGCCCACCTACATTCCCCCTTCAGTTCACGTCCATGAGTCATACCTATAACTTCTTTAGCTCCTACATTTCCCATATTATTCTTACCCTTCCCCTGTCTATTTTCTACCTACCATCTATGCTACTTATTTTCTGTACCTTTACCCTCTCTCCTCCTCCAACTTCCCTGTTGATAACCCTCCATGTGATCTCCATTTTTGTGGTTCTGTTTCTGTTCTAGTTGTTTGCTGAGTTTGTTTCTGTTTTTGTTTTAGGTGTGGTTGCTAATAACTGTGAGTTTGCTGTCCTTTCACTGTTCATATTTTTCATCTTCTTTTTCTTAGATAAGTCCCTTTAACATTTCATATAATAAGGGCTTGGTGATGATGAACTCCTTGAATTTGATCTTATCTGAGAAGCACTTTATCTGTCCTTCCATTCTAAATGAAAGCTTTGCTGGATAGAGTAATCTTGGATGTAGGTCTTTGGATTTCATGACTTGGAATACTTTTTTCCAGCCCCTTCTTGCCTGTAAAGTCCCTTTTGAGAAATCCGCTGACAGTCTGATGGGCACTCCTTTGTAGGTGACTGTCCCCTTATCTCTTGCTGCTTCTAGGATTCTCTCCTTCATTTTGGTCTTGGCTAATGTAATTATGATGTGCCTTGGTGTGTTCCTTCTTGGGTCCAACTTCTTTGGGACTCTCTGAGCTTCCTGGATTTCCTGGAAGTCTATTTCCTTTGCCAGACTGGAGAAGTTCTCCTTTATTATTTGTTCAAATAAGTTTTCCACTAGTGGCTGTTTCTTTTCTCCTTCTGGTACCCCTATAATTCGGATGTTGGAACGTTTAAAGATATCCTGGAGGGTCCTAGGCCTCTCCTCATTTTTTAAAATTCTTGTTTCTTCATATTTTTCTGTTTGATCATTTTTTTCTTCCTTCTGGTCCACCCCCTTGATTTGAGTCCCAGTTTCCTTTCCATCACTATTGGTTTCCTGTGCATTTCCATTCATTTCAATTAGTTTAGCCTTCATATGTTCCTCTAATTTGTGGCTTCAACCAGTTCTATGAGCATCCTGATCACCAGTGTCTTGAATTGTGCATCTGAGAGGTTTGCTATTTCCTGGTCACTTAGAGTTATTGGCTCTGGGGCTTTGAGTTCTTGAGCCATATTTTGGACTTGTTTGTGCCTGTTATGTATGAGGAGCAGAGCCCTAGGTGTTCACCAGGGCGGGGCAACTCAGTTGCTGGGTTGTGACACTGTATGTGGGGGCGGGGCCAAAGGAAAGCAATGGCGGGCCCCCTCTGCTGCTTCCCTCTGCTGCCGCCGGGGCCTGCACTGTCTGTCCCACTGTGCTGGAATGTGTGATCACAGTCAGCCCACTGCCACTGGGTTCACTGCTGGGGCCCATGCGGTCCGTCTCACTGCTCACTTCTCTCTGGTTTATCTTCACGCGAATGTGTGACCACAGCCAGCCTGCTGCCCTGAGCCCTCACTGGGTCAGCCCGATGCGGGGATACCTGGGTGCCTGGGGTCGGGGGGTCTTTCTTGCCTGTCCCTGCTCCACTGCTAGCTCTGGCCCTCTTACTCATCCGGTTGAACGGTTGGTTGTTGTTGGACTTCCATATAGTTCAATTTTCTGCTCTTTGACTGCATCTTTGTTCATCAAACCTTTGTTGTATTCAAACTTGGTTGTTGGAGAAGGCACAGTGTTTCCACCTATGCCTCCATCTTGGTGGAAGTCCTAAAAATAAAATCTTAAAAAAAAAGACTAAATTACAAGAGGAGGGCCCACACAACCCCCACAAGGAGTATTCCAGGAGTACCCAGCACAGGTGATCAAGGAGGCTGCACCACTGGACCATACAGGACATCCTCAACATAAGGCCATACTACCAAGATTGGGAGTCATAGCAGATCTACCTAATACATAGAAATAAATATAAAGAGGCAGCCAGAATGGGGAAATGAATAAACAGTCCCCAAATGAAAGAACAGGAGAAAATTCTCAGAAAATGAAATGGAGGCAAGCAATTTACAAGATATAGAGTTCAAAGGAATGTTTATAAGAATGCTTAAGGAACCTAGTGAGAACTATAGTAGTATGAAAAAGGACACAGAAACCATAAAAAAAAGAACCTGTCAGAAGTGAAGAATACACTACTAGGAATAAACAGTAGGTTGGCTAAAGCAAAGGATCAGATCATGATTTGGAAGACAAGGTAGCAGAACACAACATATCAGAGCATAAAAATTGAATTAATGAAAATTTAAAAATGAGGATAGTTTAAGAACCTTTGGAACAACATGATGCATACCAACATCTGCAACATAGGGATACCAGAAGGAGGAGATAGTGAGCAAGGAATTGAGAAAATTTCTATTTGAGAAAAAAATTACCAAAAACTTCTCTAACCTGGTGAAGGAAAATGACACACAAGTCCAGGAAATGCAGAAAGTCCCTAATAAGATGGATGCAAAGAGACATACATCTCCAACATACATCATAATTAAAATGTCAAAGGTTAAAGATAAAGAGAGAATCTTAAAAGTAGCAGGAGAAAAACAGTTAGTTACCTACAGGGGAGTTCCTATAAGACTCTCACCTGATTTCTCAAAAGAAACTTTGCAGACTGGAAGGAATTGGCAAAAAATATTCAAAGTCAGGAAAAGCAGGGCTTTATAGCCAAGATTGCTCTACCCAGAAAAGATATTACTTAGAATTGAAGGGCAGGTAAAGAGCTTCCCAGCCAAGAAAAAAACTAAAGGATTTCATCATCACCAAATTGTTATTATATGAAATGTTAAAGGGAGTTATTTAAGAAAAAAGATAAAAACTGTGAACAATAAAATGGCAATAAATACATATCCATCAACAATTGAATCTAAAGAACCAAGTAACTAGAAGAAAGAGACAAATCATGAATATGAAGAGCATTTTGATGGTTGCCAGATGGGAGGGGAGTGTGGGTGAATGGGTGAAGAGGTGAGGGAGTTAAGAAATACAAATAGGTAGTTACAGAATAGCCATGGGACTGTAAAGTACAGTATAGAAAGTGGAGTAGCCAAAGAATGTATTCATATGACCTATGGACATGAACAATGCTGTGGGGATTGCCTGAGGAAGTAGAGGGTAATGGGTAGAGGGAAATGAAGGCAGAAAAAAAAAGGAGAGCTGGGGTAGCAAAATTAATAAGATATAATCTAAAAAAAAGATAAAAAAGATTGACAAAACTTTAACCAGACTCATCAAGAAATTAAGAAAGAACCTAAATAAATAAAATCAGAAATAGGAGAAATATCAACTGACTCCATAGAAATACAAGGGATTGTAAGAAAATATTATAACTACATGCCAAGAAACTGGACAATCGGGAAGATATGGTTAAATTCCTAGAAACATACAACATTCCAAAACTGGATTAGGAAGAATTAGAGAATCTGAGTAGACAGATTACAATTAGTGAAATTGAAGCAGTAATTTGAAAACTCCCAACAAATAAAAGTCTTGGACCAGATGGCTTCATGGGTAAACTTTATCAAACATCAAAGAAGAACTAAAAGCCTATCCTTCTCAAACTATTATAAAATATTCAAGCTTGGGAAGACTCCCAAGATCACTTTACAAGGTCAGCATTACCCTTATTCCAAAACCAGATAAAAAAATATATATAGGCTAATACCCTTGATGAACATAGATACTAAAATCCTCAACAAAATATTAGCAAACCAAAATCCAGCAATACATTAAAAACATCATACAACATGATCTAGTGAAATTTATTCCTTGGATGCAAGGTTGATATAATATCTACAAATCAATATATGTGATATACCACATAAAAAAAATGAAGGATAAAAGTCCCATGATCATATCAACAGGTACAGAAAAGCATTTGGTAAAATCCAGCACCAATTTTTGATAAAAAACCTCGCAAAGTGGGAAGAGAGGGGGCATACCTAACATAGTAAAGGCCACCTATGACAAGCACACAGTCAACATCATGCTCAATGGGCAAAAATAAAAGTGTTTCTATTAAGGTAGGGAACAACACAGGGATGTTTACTTTCACCACTCTTATTCAACATAGTATTGGAAGTCCTAGCCCTAGCAATCAGACAAAGAGAAGAAATAAAAGGCATCCATATTAGAAAGGAAGAAGTAAAACTGTCATTATTGCAGATGGTATGATACTGTATATAGAAAAACCTAAAGATTCCACCAAAAAACTACTAGAACTGATCATTGAATTTGGTAAATTAGCAGGATACAAAATAAATATTCAGAAACCAGTTTCATTTCTATATGCCAATAATGAACTATCTGAAAGGGAAACTAAGAAAACAATCCCATTTACAATTGAGTAAAAAATAAAATACCTAGAAATAAATTTAACCAAGGGTATAAAAGGCCTGTACTTAGAAAATTGTAAAACACTGAAGAAAAAAATTCAAGATACAAATAAGTGGAAGCACATACTATGTTCTTGGATAGGAAGAATTAAAATAATTAAAATGTCCATACTACCCAAAGCAATGTACAAATTCAACAAAATTTCTTTCAAAATACCAATGGTGTATTTCACAGAACGAGAACAATAATTCAAAAATTTATATGGAATCGCAAAGGACTCTGAATAGCCAAAACAATCTTGAGAAAGAAGAACAAAGTTGGAGGAATCATAATACCTGATATCAAACTATACTATGAGTCAACAGTAATCAAAACAGTATGCATAAAAACAGACATATAGATCAGTGAAACAGAATACAGAGCCCAGAAACAAACCCATGCCTTCATAATCAATTAATATCTGATAAAGGGGCAAGAACATACAATATTAGGGTATGTTCTTGCCCCTTTATAGGGTGAAGATAGCCTATTCAATAAATGGTGTTGGGAAGATTGGATAGACATGTGAAAAGAAAGAAAAAGAAAGAAAAAGAAAGAAAATGAAAGAAAAAGAAAGAAAGAAAGAAAGAAACTAGACCACCTTATTACCCCATATACAACAATAAACTCAAAATGGATTAAAGACTTAAATGTTAGATTCAAAACCATAGACACATGAAAAAATGCTCAATATCATTAGCCATTAGAGAGATGCAAATTAAAACCACAGTGAGATACCACTTCATACCAGTCAGAATGGCCATCATTAATAAATCAACAAAAAATAAGTGCTGGTGAGGTTGTGAAGAAAAGGGAATCCTAGTACACTCTTGGTGGGAATGCAAACTGGTGCAGCCACTGTGGAAAACTATGGAATTTCTTCAAAAACCTAAAGGTGGAGCTGCCTTTTCATCCAGCAATCCCACTGCTGGGACTATACCCTAAGAACCCTAAGTCACCAATTCAAAAGAACCTATACACCCCAATGTTCATAACAGCATTATTTATAATAACGAAGTACTGGAAACAGCCCAAGTGCCCATCAGTAAATGAGTGCATCAAAAATCTGTGGTACATTTACACAATGGAATACTATGTAGCAAAGAGAGAGAAGGAACTCTTACCTTTCACAACAGCATGGGTGGACCTGGAGAGCATTATGCTAAGTGACGTAATCCAGTCAGTGAAAGACAGATACTATAGGATCTCATCTATAAAGTGTAACGTAATCAAGACAACAGTGAGCAGAATAGAAGCAGAGGCTTGGAAATAAAGAACAAACTCACAGTGACCAGAGAAGAGGGAGAGGGGGATAACAGGGGAAAGAAGGGGAAGGAGCAAGCAAAGGAACACAAATACAGGACTTATGGGCATGGACATTGTGGGAGGATTGACTGTGGAAGTTGGGCGGGGGATGGGCTAGGGGAGAACAATGGGAAAAAAGATGGGACAACTATAACTGAACAACAATAAAAAAAATTCTAGAAGAAAACACAGGCAGTAAAATCTTGGACTTTTCTTGTAGCCATATTTTTTCTGATATGTCTCCTCAGGCAAGGGAAACAAAAAGTGAAATAAACAGTGGAACTGCATCAAACTAAAAAGTTTTGCACATGGTACAGAAAACCACTAATAAAGTGAAAAGACAACCCACTGAATGGGAGAATGTATTCGCCAAGGATATATTTGATTTTGGTTACTATACAAAATTTGTGAAGAACTTACACAACTCAACACCAAAAACCAAACAATTCAGTTAAAAAAATGGACAAAGGACCTTAATAGACACTTCTTCAAAGAGGAGAAACAGATGGCCAGTAGACATGTGAAAAGGTTCTCAGCATCACTACTTATCAGAAAAATACAAATTAAAATGACAATGAGATATCACCACACACCTGTCAGAATGGCTATCATCAATAAATCAGCAAATAGTTGGAGAGAATGAGGAGAAAAGGGAACCCTCATGCACTGTTGTGGGATGAAGGTTGGTGCAGCAATTGTGGAAAGCAGTATAGATTTACCTCAAAAAATTAAAAATGGAATGGTTTATGACCCAGTGATTTCATTTCTGAGAATATAAACAAGAACCTCAAAATAATGATTTGAAAGAATATATGCACCCTATGTTCATTGTAGTATTATATACAATAGTCAAGATTTGGAAGCAGCCCAAGTGCCCATCAGTAGGTGAATGGATTAAAACAGCAGTGATACATTTACACAATGAAGTACTACTCAGTAATAAAGAAGGAAGTCTTACCTTTTGCTATAGCTTGGATGGACCTGGAGAATATTATGTTGAGTGAAATAAGCCAGTGAGGGAAAGAGTAAGTACCATATGATTTAATTTATATGTGGAATCTAATGAACAAAATAAACTTAACAAACAAAATAGAAGCAGACTCACAGAGACAGAGAACAGGCTGACAACTGTCAGAGGGGAGTGGGTACAGATGCTGGTGAAAAACGTGAAGGCATCAAACAAACAAACAAACCAACCTCATAGACACAGACAACAGTATGGTGATTACCAGAGAGAAAAGGGACATGGAAGAGGTAGAAGAGAGTAAAGGGGGAATAAATGGTGATAGAAGGAGACTTGACCTACGGTGGTGAACACAAAATACAATATACAGATGATGTATTGTAGATGTACATTGGAAACCTATGTAATGTTATTAACCAATGTCACCCCAATAAATTCAATGTAAAAAGGCAGCATCCTTGGAAGTTCCCTTTCTTAATTAATAACAACTAATATAATTAGCAGGCAGAGCTATAGGAATTATTTGCCAGCCACTAGAGAATAAGATTGGGACCCAGTTTAGGGACTTCAGATCAAGGAAATGCTAGGGGATATGAAAAAGGAAGATGAAATAGTAAACTGTATAAACTTTATCTTTTTGTGATTTTGTCTTCTTTTTAGCACAGCCTACACTATTCAAAGTTATTCTACAAACTATCATTATAACTAACAGCTATTGGCAGTTATGAAAGAACACAAAATAATTAATCAGCTTCTGAGGATATAGCTAAGGCTATTGCCCATGGTTATTTCAGGCTCAACGTTGTCTAGATTTGTTAGCAGCTTGAAAAGGAAGCCTCTGCAGCTTAATAATTTGGTTCAAAGGTGACCCCAGGTGGCCAAGAAACTGATCCAGCTCTTTTCAGAACAGAATCAAGATCCAACACAAATGTCATACTCAGAAACATCATCAGGAGTTAATAGAATGGGCATTATTTAGGCAAAGTCCTGGATAGGACACATGGAGAGGAAGATGGGAATAGAGACTGAGATGAGGAAGAATTAGATGTGAATGGGGAAGGAGGAGAAAGCTCTAGGTTCACAATGAATCATGAGTTTAGCACAGATAAACTATGAAAAGACAGTGTGACCAGCCCAAGTAGATAGCACATAGACAGGACTGCTGATTAACTTCAGAGATGGGTTTATTTATTTACTTTTTTACCTATTTTAAACCAGAGATCAGCAGCTGGGGGGCCTTCCAGGTACAAAGGGGAGGAGGCCATTTCATGATTTCCAGGCATTTTCCCCTTTATCCTACCTGCTTGATGAATAAAAGGAGAGACTTGCTTGGCAGCCTGAGAGCCAGACATGGCTGCACCATCCACTGCCCACTCATTGTTTTAAGGGTCTGTCACACAGTGCCAGGACCCAGTGGGAAAGACTCTACAGATGCCCTAGAGGTTTGTCCTGCCACAGCTGGAACTGCATGGTCTTCTGGACAGTTCTAGCACACCTAGAAAGAGGGTGGGGTCTTCTCCTTCTGAGGAAGAGCATTAACAGTCTCACCCAGGCTCAACGTCGTCCAGAGCTTTGGGTTTTTCAAGCGGACGGTTTCACAGGGCACATGGTGAAACAGGCAAAGTTCCCCAGCATGAGTAACTTAATGGCTCCGACGGATGAACTCTGACTCGCCTAGCATTGACCTGGATGGTGGGGCTGAAGTTACAAACGAGACCAGTGCATATGCTCAGTGAGCCACATGGTAGAAAGGAAAGTGAAGAATGAGTGCCAGGGAGAGCAGGGTTTGAGGAAGCCAGTGCTGCTCTTCAGCAGCACCAAGGTGGAAATTACTCCACAGATCCAAGGTCAGATGTCTAGCAGGCCTCTGGGGACGTCCCAGTTAGGCCATCCCAAATACACTACTTAGAGGATTGAAGAAAACACCTGGTCCCCAGGGGTAATTCCTGAGGTTACAATGTTGTCTGCGGGCTCTAAATGCAGATCTCATGCTGCTGGTGTGAGATCTCCATTTTTTATGAATTTGATGGTATTCTCTAAGGACATCTGTCCTTTTCCAAAGTGTCCTCAGTGGTTGGTTGTCTTCCATAGGTAGGACAATGTCATGGATTGACAAAGGACTTTGTCTTGATTCAGCTCACAGGGTCTGATGAGTTCAAAAATGTTTCAAAATCTTTGATTTTCAGCAAGTTCGCCCTAGGAACCACCTTGGAAAAGCACAGTCATTTGGTGCAATCTTCCTTCATTCTCCTCTTAGAGTAATGGGGGTGATTTTGATGATAAAGGCTTTTATTCCATCCTCACATTGGCCCACTATTTGAGAGAGAATATTTCTTCTGTGGGCAATCAGGCTCCAGGAGACAGTGGGTGAACTACTTCTGGAATAAACACATCTCTTTGTAGAGGTGACATGAGGATTGAAAGATTTTGGTTGCTGCTTTGTTTTCTTAAGGGATCTACTCTTCTCCCAACCTTGATGGGGTTTATGATTCCCCAGAGAATTATTATAATAAGCCTCATTCAACCTCTTCCCAACTCTCTTGGTTGCTACTACAACTTTGCAAACAAAAGTTTCTGTTGTTTGTTCAGATCAACAGTTACTTTTAGTTAAAGTTATAAATCTAATTATGCCTCTAAAATAAGGGGCTCCTGTCTGATATTAGGCAGTCCTGTTATTACAGGGATGTAAGGAACCATCACAAGTAATACAGAACCTTGGCTAATCCTATGCTGACCCCTGCCTCACTGGGGCTGAAAGATGGCAGAAGGTGGGGTCCTGGGGGAAGGATAAAAGGAAAGATAACAAAACAGCTAGGATTAAATATTTTCCCAGCTTTATCAAGGTATAATATTGGGGTATAATGGATTAATAAATTAGTATATGTTTAAAATGTACAATGAAATGATATTTATATAAGTGATTGCTACAGTGAAGTTAATTTAACACATCTATCACCTCACAGAGTTGCCATTTGTGTGTGTGTGTCTGTGTGTTGAAGTGTTGTGATGTTCAGGGCAGCCTTTATTTAGAAGAAATATGTCCCAAATCAGGGCAAAGTGTTTTGTGGTCCTCTTGCTTGCTTCAAGATTATGAAAATGTTTTGGATTGGAACTTGCACTAAAGTGTTGGTGCCTATGGTTTTTCTCTTTGTTTTCTCATTGTAACATCTGTTTTCATGATGAGGTCAATGTCAACTTTCTTATCAACGTGTGCAGGACTACCCTTTGTGACTGGAAAAGTTACTGATTCTCAGATGTTATGGAATTTAGCAGCAGTAACTTTGCCTTCCCAAAGTGATTTAAATGAGCATCCCAGACAATGAACCTTGCTCTGACAAACTCAGCTGTGATGATTTAGATTCTTCCTTCCTTGGTCCAGAAATCGATGTCACAGCTGTGTGTATGGGGCAAATGATGTTCTTTTTATCTGCCTTCAGCTATGAAACTGTGTTCTTTTTATCACTGTGGTTGAGGGACATCTTTGTACCTGAATGCTTTTTTTTTCCTGTTCAGTTGGTCTTTTATTTATATTCATTCATGTATCCATTGATTCTGTCATCATTTATTTACATCCTTATTGCATTTTTAATTCATTCCATTTTTTAAAGAATTTATTTATTTATTTTTAGAGAGAAGGGAAAGGAGGGAGAAAGAGGAGGGAGAGAACATCAACGTGTGGTTGCCTCTCACGCACCCCCAACTGGGGACCTGGCCCACAACCCAGACACGTGCCCTGACTGGGAGTTGAACCAGTGACTCTTTGGTTTGCAGTCCAGCACTCACTCCACTGAGCCACACCAGCCAGGGCCTTTTTGTTGTTGTTGTGTGTGAGGAATAGCATTTTGTATATTCCTTTTTGTACCTGTTCAAAAGTTTTCTGGGTCTCTTGTATCCAGGAGTAGAAGTTCATTACTGTAGGACCTGAGCAATCTCAATGTCACTAAAATCACTCTTCAAAATGGCTGCATCAGTTTACATTCCCATCAGCAGCGCTCACCCACATTCTCACCAGCATGAAACATTGCCCATGTTTTTCAGGTTTGCTAAGCTGAAATTTATGTTGCCTCTGCACATCATTTTCTTCATGTTTCAAAGGAGATGCTTTCATATTGTTTATATTCCAGTTATAAATCCATTAGTGGTTATCTTTGTTGCAGATATCTTCTACTAGTTGTCAAATTGGTCTTGCTTTCTGTCCCAGATGTTAACTTTGCTTATGTTGTATAGAGTTGAACAAAAATTGTTAATATTTAATTAGTTGTTTGTGCCGGGCTTCCAAAAATGAGGAGGCATTATTTATTAACATGAGCAGAACCATGAAGCAGTGGTCCAGACTGCTGCTTTAGGGCGGTCTGAGTAGTTTGCCATGGGTAAGGCAGAGATTAGAAGAAGAAGAGCAATGGTATGTGTAATAGACCATGGTGAGGAGGGCAGTACCTGAACTCTTTGATTTGAGGGTGATGTCAAACACATTTGGACTTACATAAGTATTCAGTTGTGCCAAGAATTACAAATAGAATCTTGTGACCTTGTTTCAATCAGAAGAAATGTATAATTAATTTTTAAAAATATATTAGGATAACATTTTTGTTTTACTTTTACTACAAAATAATTTATGTTGTCTTGGCTGGTGTAGCCCAGTGTAGTAGACACGGACCTGCAAACCAAAGAGTTGCCAGTTCTGTTCCCAGTCAGGGCACATGCCTAGGTTTCTGGGCCAGGTCCCCAGGTCCCCAGGTCCCCAGGTCCCCAGTAGGGGGTGCTCAAGAGGCAACCTCACATTGATGTTTCCCTCTCTCCATCCCTTCCCCTCTCTCTAAAAATAAATAAATACATAAATAAATAAATAAATAAAATCTTTAAAAAATAATTTGTATTCCTCATAGAACATTTTAAAAAATACAAGCAAAGAGAAAAATGAAAATCACCTGCATTCTTATCACCTGGATGTAGTAATTATTCACATTTTAGAATAAGTATTTTGTGCACACATACATTTGTATACACCACAGCTTTTTAAAAAATAGATTTTAATGTACATGTTACTTATAATCTGTTTTTTTAAAATAAAAAATTTAATATAGTGTGGGGTGCTTTCCATGGTCAGTAACTACATAAAATCAAGTTAAGTTATTTTAATCAGTCTATTTGTCTGTCTAGATGTTTAGATTGTTTCCAGTTTCCACAATTATAGATAACATTATAAAGAATGTTTCTGTGCACATATTTAAAAATTATAGAAATGTACATAAATAAAAATTCAAACATTATAGAAGGTTATAAAATTTAAAAAAATTTCTCTTTCTCTAGTTCAGTTTACCACAAACATCTTACAATACTTTCTGACTGGGATTTTTCTCATGATTATTATTTTATCTTTAATTAATATTCTTTAGTTAATGATATTCATAATTAATATTTCTGTCTTTAGTAACATTTCTGCCTTTCCTTGCTGTATTATCTTTGACAGTGTTTATAGCTGAAAAATAAGAATTTATTGTTTCTATGGTACCTCCCGCTTCTCTGACTCTTTCATGTAATTAACAATATACAATAGAATTGAAACTGTATTCTTTTTTACGTATATTTTATTGACTATGCTATTATAGTTGTCCCATTTTTTCTCACCTTTATTTCCCTCCCCTCTGCAGCCCCCTCCCACCAGCATTCCCCCACTTTAGTTCATGTCCATGGGTTGTACACATAAATTCTTTGGCTTCTCCATTTCCTATATGATTCTTAATGTCTCCCTGTTTATTTTGTGCCTACCAATTGTGCTTCTCATTTCCTGTACCTTTCCCCCCATTCTCCTCCCTTTCCCTCCCCGCTAATAAACCTCCATGTGATCTCTATTTCTGTGAACCTGTTTCTGTTCCAGTTATTTGCTTAGTTCATTTTTGTTTCTGTTTTATTAATTTTGGTTGTTGATAGTTGTGAGTTTGTTATCATTTTACTGTTCATATTTTTATCTTCTTCTATTTCTTAGATAAGTCCCTTTAACATTTCATAATATGGGCTTGGTGATGATGAACTCCTTTAAATTGACCTTGTCTGGGAAGCACTTTATCTGCCCTTCCATTCTAAATGATAGCTTTGCTGGATAGAGTAATCTTGGATGTAGGTTCTTGCCTTTCATGACTCTGAGTACTTCTTTCCAGCCCCTTCTTTTTTGTAAGGTTTCTTTTGAGGAATCAATCAGCTGCTAGTTTTATGGGAACTCCTTGTAGGCAACTGTCTCCTATACTCTTGCTGCTTTTAAGATTCTTTCCTTCTCTTTGATTTTGAGCAATGTAATTATGATGTGCCTTGGCGGGTGCTTCCTTGGGTCCCACTTCTTTGGGACTCTCTGAGCTTCCTGGACTTCCTGGAAGTCTATTTCCTTCACCAGATTGGGGAAGCTCTACTTCATTATGTTTCAAATAAGTTTTCAATTTCTTGCTCTTCCTCTTCTTCTGGCATCACTATGATTCAGATGTTGGAAAGTTTAAAGTTGTCCCAGAGGTTCCTAAGTCTCTTTTCATTTTTCTGAATTCTTGTTTCTTCATTCTGTTCTGGTTGAATGTTTATTTCTTCCTTCTGCTCCAAATCATTGATCTGAGTCCTGGTTTCCTTCCCATCATTGTTGGTTCCCTGTACATATTCCATTATTTCACTTTTTAAAAAATTTAATTTATTTATCTTTAGAGAGGAAGGGAAGGAGAGAAGGAGAGAAATATCAATGTATGGTTGCCTCTCATGAGTCCCCTGCTGGGAACTGGCCTGCAACCCAGGTATGTGCCCTGACTGGGAATTGAACTGCGATCGTGTGGTTTGAAGGCCCGCGCTCAATCCACTGAGCTACACCAGCCAGGGTATTTCACTTTCCACAGCCTTCACTTTTTCCTCTGTTTTGTGATCACACTCAACCATTTCTGTGAGCATTCTGATTACCAGTGTTTTGAACTCTGTATCTGATAGGTTGGCTATCTCTTCATTGCTAGTTGTATTTTTTCTGGAGTTTGATCTGTTCTTTCATTTGGTCCATACTTTTTTGTCTCAGTGCACCTGTTACATAGTAGGGAGCAGAGCCTTAGGTATTCTCCAGGGCAGGGCAACCCATGTTGCTGTGGCACTGTATGTGGGGGAGGGGTCAGAGAGGGAAAATGCCACTTGTTCAGCTCTCTGCTGACTTTCAGTCACTTCCTCTGCTACCCACAAGCAAATTGGGCCCCAGAAAGAACCTGGTGCTGATTCCTGGGTGGGTGATTTTGTGTATGTTCTAAAACCCTGTGGGTCTCTCCAATGAACTCTCCTATGAGGCTGGGAGTTTCTCCTGCCACTGCAATTCCCACAGCTTTTTACATTAAGAGGTTTTGAGGTTTTATTTCCCTGAACTAGAACCCTGGGTTGCATGGTCTGTCTTGCTCCCCAGTTGTTCCTCTTGGCTTATCTGCACGCAAATGTGGGACCACCTGCTCTGCCAGCTGCAGCCTTGCCCATCCGGGTCCTGTAGCCATCACCTTTCTGAGAGTTCTCTCCGCCCTGGCTGCCTGTCTCTGTCCCCTCCTACTGGTCTGGAGGACTATTTCTTTCTTTAACTCCTTGGTTGTGAAACTTCCATGCAGTTTGATTTTCTGTCAATTCTGGTTATTTTTTGTTTTTAAATTGGTCGTCATCTTCTTTTGGTTGTGTGAAGAGGAAGTGTATCTACCTGTGCCTCCATCTTGGCCAGAAGTCAGAAACTCTATTCTTCTCATCAACTTTAGATAGTGTTCCAAGATATCCAGTTATCAAAGATTAAGACTTTATCCTTCCATCTCTCTTCCCATGCCCCGATAGTTTTAGCTTTATTACAATTTTATATTGCCAAGATTTTTAACACTCCTATTTTGTTCTATAACTCCAATTAAATATTTGTGTCTTGTCTGCAAGTTAATTTTAGAAATAGAGAATCAATAAATATTATTTACCATATCATTAGGTAAATATTATTATATTGTGGACCCAAGAAAAGAAATGTAATTCATATCATCAAAAGCTTGTTGCTTGAAGGAAAAAATTTCAAATATTAATCAAGGACAGCTCCAAGTGTTGTAGACCTTGAATCTTATACAATTTGGGGGTCTATCTTCAAGAGATAAAGTGACTGGGGTCTCTGAAGCCTTTCTTCATTAGCTTCACAAGAAGTCTGCCTAGCAGATCCCCCTCAGCTTCTTTGACTCCTAGTGGATGCACTCAGCTGCTGCCATGTGTCCTGTGTGCTCGTTCACAGAAGCTTCTTTTGTCCTCTGTACCCTGGGTGCCATGTGTCACATATGCATTTACTTTGCCCAAACTTGATTGATTGTTTGATTTGATTTGGCTTGATCATTTAGAAACCTAAGTTCAAAATCATTTTCCCAACTTACAGGATAAACAAGAAACTAATTGAAATGGTTATTACCTTTAGAGGGAGGTGAGTGAAGAATAAGATGAATGGGTGGGAGTGAGACTCTAAACACTTTTTTTTATAAATATTTTCTTTATTTATCTTTTTAGAGGGGAAGGGAAGGAGAGAGGAAAGAAACATCAATGTATGGTTGCTTCTTGTGCATCCCCTGCAGGGAACTGGCCCCTGCAGGAAACTGGCCTGAAACCCAAGCATGTGCCCTGACTGGGAATCGAACCGCGATTGTCTGGTTCGCAGGCCCGCGCTCAATCCACTGTGCTACACCAGCCAGGGCTGAGCATTAAGTGTTGTTGATGAGAAGTTTGGAGCCATCTTGTTTTAAAAAATATTTTATTTATTTACTTCTAGAGAGAGGGTAAAGGAGGGTGAAAGAAAGAGAGAGAGAGAAACATTAGTGTGTTAGAGAAACACCCGTTGGCTGCCTCTCGTACATCTCCAAGTTGGGACCTGGCCTGAAACCTAGACATGTGCACTGATGGCAAATCAAACAGGTGACCCTTCGGCCAGCAGGATGCTGCCCAACCCACTGAGCCACACCAGTCAGGGCAGTTTGATGCCGTCCTATCCTTGTTTCTTTTGGTAACTTGCTTTCCCGGTCCAGCTCTGGGTGTTTTCAGGATTTTCTCTACCTTTAGAGTGCTGCAACTTCATTAGATTGCATTGGAGAGTCAGTCTTTTAAAAATTACTTTTGTTTTTCTCTCCATAAATCACTTTACAGTGAAGACTCATTGAGTTTGGGGAGATTTTCTTCATCTACTTCTTTGAATATTTCTTAATTTTTTTTAATTTGTTGATTTTTAGAGAGAAAAGGGAGAGAGAAACAGAGAGAGATTAATTTGTTTTTCCACTTATTTATGCATTCATTGGTTGATTCTTGTATGTACCCTGACTGGAGATTGAACCCACAACTTTGGCGTATTGGGACAATGTTCTAACCAACTGAGCTACCAGGCTATGACTCTGAATATTTCTTCCCTGTCATTGTCTCATTTTGGAACTTTTTAAAGACAGATCTTTGACTTTTGGATCCATCTTCCATGTGTCTTAAATATTTTCATATTTTTAAAATTATTTACTTTCTAGTCTTCATTATAGGAGATTAAATCTAATTCTAATTTTAATTAGGTCCTCACATTCATTTTATTATTCAGATAGTCCAGTGCAATTTTTTGACACTTGTATTTTTAGTATCCAAGGACATCTTTGTCCTCTGCTCCTTCTTCCTCACAGGCAGTATGCTTTTATGGGTACCGTATCCACTCAATCATTTTGAGTATTACATGAAGTAAAAGTAAATTTTAGTTTCTTAATCATTTTAGATTTATCCAATGTTAGTTGGCTGTTTCTTTATCTTTGTGCCACTGTCTTCATGCTGCGATTTTTTATTCAGGTATCTGTTGATATTTGAGTATTCAGATATATTTATGAATAAAGGCTTTGTTAAATAAAGGTGGCTGATGCGGATTTTTCTCCCAAGTTGGGTAGGTCTATTTCCATAAGAGGACTCTACCATGATTGAGAAGGCCAGCCTTTGGCTCTGTGTGTGGCTGGGTTTGTCCAGAAGCAGACTTACTTCTCTCTAGGATGGGAGGGTATGTAGTGACCTATACATTACGTTCGCCACAGTGCAGATGCCTTTGCTCCGGTGGTGATAGACTGCAGTGTATTTCACTCTCTAAGTGGAGCTGTCTCTCTGTTGTCTTAACATTTTATTCTGTTTGGCACTTACTGCTTTTTTCTCTCAGTTCTCAATATCCTCTCTAGGAGTCCACTCTAGATCATCCATAGATTTCATCCTTACAGAGCAGGTCTCCAGCTTTAGTCTAAGGGCAAAAGCCCCAACTACTGCCTACTCTGTTCATTGAGCAAGTAAAGGGAGAAACCAGCTGTTCCAACTATTCCCAAAGCCCTGTTTGGACTTCAGGGGCTGGTGGGCTGTAGTTCTCTTACAAAAGTGTAATTGAAATGGTTACATTTCTAGTTTGAGTGCCATTGATTGACATTTCTAGTATAGCCAGTGAGAGGAAATATTTTAGATTCTTTTATTGACCACGTGTATTTGTTTGTAAATTACTTATAGTTGATCACTGTTGCCCATATTTATTACAGTTTCCTCTTGTTGAAAATATTTTTTAATTTGTAAGAACTTTCTGTATGACACTAGAAATCAGAATTGAGACATAATTAACAATTCAAGAGAATTTAAAAGAACTATAAGTGCTTACAAGAATGCTGTGGCAGAAACATAAAATCATTTAAAAAATATGTTATTTCTTGCACAATATAAATGATGAGTAATGGACATCAAAATGTGACAATCAGAATGGATTAATTAAATATTGGCAACTGGACAGACAGAAAGGGACAAGGACCATACGTTTTCACTCATACATAGTATATAAAATGGACAGCAATAAATAAACAAACAAAGCAAACAAACACACTCATAGATACAGATAACAGAAAGGTAGATACCAGGGGGGTGTGGGGAAAGATGAAGAGGGTAAAAGCGGTCAGATGTAGAGTGATGGAGAGAGACTAAACTTTGGGTGATGAATGCACAATGCAATATACAGATGATATATTATAGAATTATACACCTAGAACTTATATAATGTTATTAATAAATGTCACCTCAATAAATGTAATAAAAATACTGGAGTCTGGAAAGGTGATTAAAGATTTGATTATGAAAAGGGGCATAACCAGTTAGATTCACAGCTGTATTTTGTCTAATATTTCAGAATCAGGTCATTTCAATGTTATTTAAATTGTTCTAAGTTATAGAAAAAGATGAAAAGCTTCATGATTCATTTTGTGAAGCCAAGATAACTTTAACCTAAAACCTAAAAAGACAAGAAAAAGATATAGAACAATCTTGCTGTAGAATTCAGGAGGAAAATTCCTTTATTAAATACTAGTAAGTAAAATCTAGTATTTGTCAAAAGGATATTAAATCACGGTCTAGAAAATTATATTCTAGGAATACAAGTGTGTTCAGTATCAGGAAATCTAGCAACATAATCTACAACAATAACAAATTAAATTAAAAAGTAATACAATCATATCAGTAAATGCTGGAAAGTTGTTTGATAAAATTTAGCAGCCATTCTTTTTTTAAAGTATTTTTATTGATTATGCTGTTACAATTTCCTCAATTTTTTCTCCCTTTATCCCCCCTCCACCTTGTCCCTGCAACCCTCCGGCATTCCTCCCCCTTAGTTCATACCCATGGGTTGTACATATAATTTCTTTGAGTCCTCTGTTTCCTACACCATTTTTATCTCTCCCCATCTATTTTATGCCTACCAATTATGCTTCTTCTTCCCTGTACCTTTTCCCTCTATTCCTCCCTTCCCACTCCCCACTGAAATCCCTCCATGTGATGTCCATTTCTCTGATTCTGTTCCTGTTCTGGTTGTTTGCTTAGTTTTTGTTTTTGTTGTTTTTCTTTCTTTTAGGTTCATTTGTTGATAGTTGTGAGTTTGTTGTCATTTTAATATTCATCATTTTCATCTTCTTTTTCTTATATAATTCCCTTTAGCATTTCATATAATAATGGCTTGGTGATGATGAACTCCTTTTGTTTTACCTTGTCTGAGAAGCACTTTATCTGCCCTTCAATTCTAAATGATAGCTTTGCTGGATAGAGTAATCTAGGTTGTAGGTCCTTGCTTTTCACCACTTTGAATACTTCTTTCCAGCCCCTTCTTGCCTGTAAAGTTTCTTTTGAGAAATCAATCAGCTGCTAGTCTCATGGGAACTCCTTTGTAGGTAACTGTCTGTTTTTCTCTTTCTGCTTTTAAGATTCTCTCTTTATCTTTCATCTTGGGTAATTTGAACATACCCACACGCATCTTGGATGCGTGTGGGTATGTTCCTCTTTAGGTCCAATTTCTTTGGGATTCTCTGAGCTTCCTGGACTTGTATGTCTATTTCCTTCGTCAGGTTAAGGATATTCTCTGTCATTATTCTTTTAAATAATTTTTCAATATCTTGCTCTTCCTCTTCTCCTTCTGGTACCCCTCTGATTCAGATGTCGGAACATTTAA
The DNA here is from genome assembly GCF_014824575.4 of Sturnira hondurensis. Classification (NCBI taxonomy): domain Eukaryota; kingdom Metazoa; phylum Chordata; class Mammalia; order Chiroptera; family Phyllostomidae; genus Sturnira; species Sturnira hondurensis. The sequence goes on from NW_028095988.1 coordinate 11,164,602, forward strand.
AGATGTCCTGGAAGTTTCTAAGCCTCTCCTCATGTTTTTGAATTCTCGTTTCTTCCTTCCTTCTGGTCCACACCATTGATTTGAGTCCCAGTTTCCTTCCTGTCACTGTTGGTTCCCTGTACATTTTCTTTTATTTCACTTTGCGTAGCCTTCACTTCTTCCTCTATTTTGTGACTATATTCAACCATTTATGTGAGCATCCTGATTACCAGTGTTTTGAACTCTGCATCTGAGAGCTTGGCTATCTTTTCACTACTTAGTTCTTTTTCTGGAGTTTTGATCTGTTCTTTCATTTGGGCCATATTTCTTTGTCTCTGTACATTTGTTACATAGTAGGGAGCAGAGCCTTAGGTGTGCACCAGGGCAAGGCAACCCACATCACTGTGTTGTGGCACTGTATGTGAGGGAGGGGTTCGAGAGGGAATAATGCCACTTGCTTGGCTCTCAGCTGGCTCTCAGTCACTTCCTCCACCACCTACATGCATATTGGACCTTTCTGGTGCTAATTCCCAGGTGGGTGGGTTTGTGTATGTTCTGGGACCCTGTGAGTCACTCCAATGGACTCTCCTGTGAGGCTGGGAGTTTCTCCTGCTGCTACCACCCCACAGGTTTTTACAGCCAGAGGTTTTGAGGCTTTATTTCCCCATGCTGAAACCCTGTGTTGCTTGGTGTGTCCCACTCCCCAGTTGTTCTTCCCCATTTATCTGCACGCAAATGTGGGACCTCCTGGTCCATCAGCTGCCTGGCCATGTGTCTTCTCCACCCTGCCCATCTCTGCCCCTACTCCTGGTCTGGATGAATGTTTCTTCTTTAACTCCTTGGTTGTCAGACTTCCATACAATTCAATTTTCTGGCAAGTCTTGTGTTTTTTGTTTTTAAATTGGTTGTTGTCCTTCTTTTGGTTGTGTGAGGAAGTGAAATGTATCTGCCTGTGTCCCACTCTTGGCCAGACCTCCAGCTGTTTCTATCTATGGATGGTTTATAAAAAGTCCTTTTTTTCTTATTTTTCTACAATGAAAGTGTTTTGTTACACTTTTAATAAAAGCAAAAGTGTTCTCAAAATTGAACCTCCACTTCAATCAGGGCATGGTGGAGAAACCCCAAGTCTCCTGCCAGTTCAGTGAATGAGACCTGATGTTGCATTTGCTTTTCTTGGCAGCTTCATCCTTTTCTGCTTCATGGTAAGCTTTTAGTTCACTAAAGCTTTCATGTAGGTTTGACATTTTCACATGAACTCTTTTTGCTTTACTTGTTTGGTTCAATTTTTCATGTTAGAGACCGGATATTAATTCTGACCACAGTTTGATCTCATCAGAAGATAACTGGTAGTTTTCTGACTGATGTAGCCTCTTTTCTTCCTCAGCAGCATCTTTTGTGACAAAGCTATTGAAACTTTAAGTTTGGGAACTTGCTGCCCTTTTGAATCCCTTAGGTAATTTTCCTTGGAACACTTTGAAGTATGACTTACTGAAATCTATAAAAACTTATGTCTTAATAAGACAGAAGAAAGATTGTTTTCTTTCTTCTGTCTTTTTAAGTAAATAAAGTTGCCAGTAGGGTAAGAATTTACTGGGTTGTCTTCTTTCAGCAGGAGACTTTGAGTCCTCATGTTGGGGCTCTGGCACTACTGTATCCTGCCTTGGATCAGTTCTGCAACCTGAATTTAAAAGTATCACCCCCCACCAAAAAAAAAAGCATCACCCATGGTCTACCTTTATCTTTACATCTTTTCTGTACTCTCACCAGGTTTTATTTTCCTGTTTGGTTCTTCTTTCATTTCCATCCACGTGCTTCCATTTTCAGTTTTGTGATTTCTTTTTATACTTACATATTCCTGCTGAAACTTTAACCAGATCAGCTTCCTCTGAACAATGTTATTTCCCCACTGCTATCCTCTAGTCATGGGTTCCACATTATCTATCTTCTTGTGACAAAAATTCGAGTTCCTTTCCAATGTTGGTCTTCAATCATGTAGCATTTTCTAGGCTTTAGAATTTTATTAAAATTAATTAAAATAACAAGGGGAAGTTCTCTGCAATTGATATAATTAGCAACAAGAAGTAACATTTCCTTTCAACCCCCAAACAGTCTCAGAATATCGGCATCTTTTCAGAAAACAATACTTTAATCATGAAAATGTTAGAAAGCACCTAATTTCAGAATTTTAAACTATTGAACAAATGTGATTTATCTCATCATAGACTAGAAATACTTTTCTATGGACCAGCCCCAGTTTGCTGACCTGTGTAGGCAACCATTGCTGTAAATACATGGTTTTGCAGTTTCATTTGGACACTTTTCTCTTTCCTTGAAAATTTTAGGAAGTATTGTACATGATGCCTGTTTTCTGTGTTAGCTATCTCAAAAATTTATCAGAGGCCTGTACATCTTTCTGTCATAAGCCCCAAGATCTCTCTCAAATCCTGTTCTCAGACATGATGTTAGTTGTCAGGGGTTCAGCTTCACGTTCTTTCTTTCTCAGAGACAAGCTTAGGATATGAAAATATCACCTGTAACCCTAAGGCCTTTGGAGTCATCTTCACTACCTAGCACCACCCAGGTCTCTTCCAGTTGTAGAATTGGTTCTCACATGCATCAACCGAAATACGAGGGTGCTGAATTATAACAAACTCTACACCAGGCCTCAGAACACACTCAAGGAAGCAGCACCTAGCCATTAGCAAGGCCAGGTTTGGAGAGGGCTCCTCCCCGTCCTCTACAGAGTCATTGACCAGAGAATGGGGCCTTGTCCCCCAGGGTGGGGGGAGGGCTCTGTGCATCTTAACAGACACATCAGTAACAACCTTAATATTCTGTCTAGGAATGTGTTCTTCTCCCAAAGTGTTGGGCTGCTACTGTCTTTCCTCCTCAACCCTTGTGAAGAGTCGCATTGCTATTTAGTAGGATAAAGGCAAAGACTTTTCCAGCATAATAATGCTTAGTTTATGCTGCAAAAAACAGTCAGTATCAGCAAGTGAAGAGATAGTTTGTCTTTACCCTAGGGGGGTGGTTTGAGACTGACCCTCAAAAATCTCAATCATCTTGCTTTCTTTCTGCAAAACACCAGGACCCTGGGGGAGGGGAGAAAGGAAAAGTCTAGAGACAGTGCTGAGACCCCATCCCAGAAGGATTCTGTATGAATTGAAAGGTGATAAAAGAGGCGTTTTGCACCATTCGTTGAACACTGTGTGCGCTAGCCGTCAATGGAATTATTTTCTAATTGGTTGTGAACTGTACCTGCAGTTGTGGGTTTACAGGGTGATATGTCAGGGTGGAGAGAGGTATTTTTCTAGATGTCATCACCCCTTGCACTATGATGGCTGACAGCATTTTTTAGCTCACATATTTTTGCGTCTATCTCAAGGAGAAAGTTAAATTTAGCACATTTCTGCTAGCCACTGAGCCATGAATCACCTCCCTGGTCTTGGGTTAGTCACAGTCTTTTTTGTCTATTATGGGACCTCTCCTTGTACATTGCTAATCTTCTGAAGAACATGAGTTTACTCACGTTAATGTGAATTGTTACCATAAATCCTTAGAACATACCAGGAAATGTGCTGATTGGGTGGCATGTTCATAGTGATTTCTTAGTCCCAGCCCTAGGATGTCAGGAACACCCTGTTCAGCTGGTGTGTGTGTGTGTCTCAGCATGCATGCATGTGTGTAGGCCTTGTAGTGTAAACAGGGCACTTGGGGTGACCTTCAGACTCTTGCGCTTGTGTTGGCATTGTGTTGGGGATCAGAATGGTGTGTATCCTCCCACAGTGGTTCTGGGGCAAGGAGATGAACTGTCAGAGCCATAGGCCCTACTTCCCCACACCAGGGCCTCTGGGTCCAGTGTCAGAGACACAGGGTCCCTTAGACCAGTGCCTGTGAACAGAGGCATCAGGATCTCATAGAGGGAGTGTGTTTAAATGCAGATGTCATTGTCAGACTCCATCCAGATTTACTGAATCAGACTCTGGGGGACAGCCCAGGAGTCTCTATTTATGTTTTTTAACCTTGCCTGAGGACATTTTTTCATTGCTTTTAGAGAGAGAGAGAGAGAGAAAGAGGAAGAGAGAGGGAGTAAGGAAGAGAGAGAAACATAGATGAGAGAAAGAAGCATTGATTGGTTGCCTCCCATACATGCCCAGACCAGGGATCTGACCTGCAACCTTTCAGTCTATGGGACGACACTCCAATCAACTGAGCCATACCAGCCGGGGCCAGCAATCTGTATTTAAAAAAAAACACCCAGGTTGCTCTCCAAGAAGGTAGTAGCATCATTTAGTGTTCACAAGTTCTTTGGACTTCACTTCCTAAACATTTCTTGCATCTTTCTCCTCCATGTGTCCACTAGCCACTGGTCAAGTCCGAGCTGCCAGCATCTCTGGCCTGGACCACCACAGTGGTGTCAAAGTTCTCCTGCAGGGACTCACCCCCTCCAGTGTGTACTCTGCAGAGAAGCCAGAGTGGTCACTGCAAGTCTCAGATCGGATTGTCACACTCCCTACCCCACCATGACTCTCAGCTAATTTTGCCCATTGCGTTTAGGATGAACACGTTCTTTTCATGGCCAGAGGGCTTGCATGGGGGGGAGGGGCTCACCCACAGCCTTGTCCCTGCTAATAGGCCTTTGCACTTTGGAGTTCCCTCTAGATACTCCTTCCCCACTCTTTCCACTTCCTTCAGGCTCAGCTGGCATTACTTCTGAGGGAGGCCATCCCAACATTTCAGGGGCAGCCCTTTCCAGTCCTTTATTATATTTATTTACACAATAATTTTATGATATGTGCCTCTCCGTGTAGAATGTAATTTTCCAGGAAGGCAGACACCACTTTTCTTCACTATAGTAGCCGTAGTGCTTGGCATGCAGTAAGCTCTAAATACAGAGTGGGGCAAGAGTAGGCTTATAGTTGTTCGGATGGAAAATAACACAATAATTAACAAATAACAATACAGGAATAAACTGTTCCACGCACTCACTACTGTAAACCCGCTTTTGCCCCACCCTGTACCTGCTCTCTCCTCCAGGTGGCTGCGTTGGCATTCAGGCAACCTGCAGTCCCAGAGAAGAGTCTCGGGGTGGGTCAGAGCTTACAGTTGTATCCAGAGTTTCATTCGCACATTCGATCTTTCAGTCATTGTGATGTCTGTAGGGTTATGTGCTGCTTGGAGCTATGGAGTTCTGGGCCTAGCTGCTGTCAGCCAGCAGACAGCGGGCACCCTTGGCAATAACTTGAACACTTGGCATATCTCACTTATCTTGGCTTAGTGAGAACAAACATTTACTAAACAGGAACTAGGTGCCAAACATGCCCCTATGACTAAGTAGCTTATGGTCTAGGGAAGAAAGGCAGACATGAAACAAGGAACCACATGTGTATGGGAGGGCCAAAGTCCAGCTGGGGGAAGGTGGTCAGAGACCAGCTTACCTGCACAAGGGAAGTTCAGAAAGCAGGATGTATGTAGGGCACAGTCCAGGTGTAGGCTCCTGTGGAGTGAACTTCAGAACATGGCTATTTACTGGGCAGCAGGGAATACCCAGTTCTAATTTTCCTGAGTCGGGCTTTGGTCCATCCACTCTCCACCTATCACCCTCTGAGGAGGCTGGCTGAGAGTACCCCTGCCAAGCTGGTCTAGAGGGTGAATGCTGTGTTGAATAGGAGGGAGAGGTGTGTAAGCGGGTACCCCTCAGGGCCCCCTTCCCCGACTCTGCATCACATGGGCTGTTGTGAATGCTGCGCCACCCCCAGCACTCCTGATGGAGCAATATTAAACATCATCACCACCAGCAGTTTTTATTCATTTCTTTATTAATGTAGAAAAGGAGCCTGAGGCAGCTGGACCAGCAGTACAAAGCACGGTGAGTTAATACTATTTTGGTGAAGGGTTGGCTTTACAAAAATGAAGGAGGAGGCAGGAGCTGCTCTGGTTCTGGGGCCAGGCCCAGCCTACTGCCCAGAACCAGCCCCTGGGAGAGGGTGATAGGTAGGTTGAGTAAAATGAACTGGAGACCATGGGGGACAGATGGCAGGGATGGAGGGCCAGGCAGTGAGAACCATCTGTGGCTGATGAGGATAGGAAACTGCTGGCATGAGGCTCTCCACTGGACCATGGGCAGGGGCTTCAGGTGGCCTCAGCTCTGGGGATGGGAAGGAAAATCTTGCCCGAGTACGAGAATCCAGACAGGGCCCTATGTTGAAAGGCCTTCCTTTCTCTCTCCACCAGTGGCCACCTTTGCTCTGTACTACAGGTGGGGCTTTAGGGCCCAAGGCACAGAGGGAGGCACAGAAGCCTCCCCATTGGAAGAGGCGGCAGGAAAGGAAGCACTTGAGTGTTTCTGGCTTAGGCAGCCGGGGCTGAGACACAGGGCAGGACAGCAGCACCCTCCGTGCAGTGGAACTTGAACATGGGGCAGGGATGGGCACGCCCTTGGCAAGTTACCCCACGGCAGTGGTGCCTGCCCCCAACCTTCGTGAATGGAGTCTGCAATGAGCACAGGGCGTAGCAGACCTGGGTTCCGGCCTGGAGCCCAGCTTTCCTGGAACAGAGTGCCAGCCACGTCCTGCCCCAGCCAGCTCCTCATCTGTTAATGAGGGCTTTGGCTGTGACCTGTCAGGTCACAGGAGGGACTCTGAAGAACAAGGGAGCTCCAGGACCTGTCCTTCGTAGCTGGGTGGGAACTGGTCCCAGTCAGACTCTGGATGCTGGCATGGGATGGGGGCCAAAAGGTGATGGAGGAGGAAGATGCTCTCATGTGGAACCTGCCCCCAGAAACATTCCAGAGCTGGGAAGGGCCATGGGAGCCTCTGCTTTGCCCAGGGGAAGAGAGGCCGCTCTGCCCTCGGTGGGGGCCCTTCATAACCCCTACCTGTGTGACACTTGGCATGGAGAAAACGGGGTGGCACTAAGTGACCCTTCATGTTCTTCCCTGGGGTGGGGAGCTCAAGGCCTCTTTGTGGCTTCTGCCTCCAGCCCTTCACCTGGAGTCAGGAGTGCTCTTCACTGTGTTCCTGCCTTGGGAATGGCCCAAGACTCTACCCGGCTGGCACATGTTAGTTGGTGAGGAAAGGACGGGGATGAGTAAGCGGACAGGGAGGTGAGAGCGACTCTCTGGCTTTCTCCACTTCCTCTGGTGAGAGCAGCTCAATCCACTGAGTCGCAGATCTCTTCCACCACAGCATTGAAGATGTGTGGCTGGTCTGCGTAGACGTGGTGCGAGGCGCCCTCGATCTCCTGTGGGGAAAGGAACCCATGGGGATGGGACAGACCTTCGCCCCAGGCACCGGAAAGCTGTCAGACCTTTTCTTTTCCTTTAGATCTGCTTGCCTATCACCCATGAGCACTTATAAGAAACAATGGTCCACTTTTCTCCCTGGGTCTTGGGGAGAAAGACTTTCTCCTTTCCTGTGGGAGCCAATGACTCTCAATATCCCATTCTCCTCCTGTGGCCATTCACTGTATCTTGCCTTCCATGCTAGCCCCACCACTGATCTGCTCATGTTATCCACAGGCCCATAAACCAGAGACCACTGGGAAGCCAGTCTGATTAAGCACACTCATTAGCAAATAAACACTGAGGTGGGTAGAAAAAAGGGGAAGGCAGGGGTGTGGTGGGAAGGCTTCATGTCAGTCTCTACTATTCTCTCTGCTGTTCACAGTTCTGGTTTTGAGCGGGAATTACAGGGGGCTGGAGTGGCGCCATGATGTCTGTGCCCGGCTACTGGACAAGAACATGCTTTTTGGCTGAACTGGGCTACACGGGTGAGAGGCCCCTGGTTATGAAATGACACAGAGTCCTGGCTGGTGTGGCTCAGTGGACTGAGTGCCAGCTTTCAAACCCAAAGGTGCTGGTTCAATTCCCAGTCAGGGCCCGTGCCTGAGTTTCAAGCTAGGTTCCCAGTTGGCGGTGTGTGGGAGGCAGCTGAGAGACAGTCTCTCTTTGTCGACGGCCATACCACCCTGACTGCGCCCGATCTCGTCTGAAATGACACAGAACCAACCTTTGCAAGTCTGCTGCCCCATCTCAGCCTGTTCATCCCTCTTTTCCCCGCTGACTCTCCCGTCACCCTTCTCTACCCAGAGTGCACATCCGCGCTGAGAGTCAACCAACAGGTGCTGGCATTCAACGCACAGCTTTTCTACCTCAACGCTGCTCCTTGGGTGGCCAACGTACCATGTCTCGGACATAGGAATCTGGACGCTGCAGTTTCACCTTTTTTCCCGTGCTCGTGTCTATCCAGGTGTTGGCCCCATAGATCATGGTGATGGGCACATCTTTTCGAATCAAGTGAATTCGTTCCAACATGGGGCGCCGGGCCCAGCCAAAGGACTCCATCATAGCTTTGAAGGCCGTCTCACCACTAAGAAGAAAATGGGGTAGGGAATTAGTAGAATAAACTGTACAGTATAAAATGTCAACTTGGTCTCTTCAGAGGCTAGGGCAGTATCTTCAACATATTGGTATTCTTCTCAAACTCTGGGTTTGAGACTCATTAAATATTGGTAAGATTAGGAGATGGGACTGAATCTCTAGAGGCCTCCTAACACAACCTGAGTTAGATGGACACACTTGTGAAAACCCCCAAGGCACTGAGTGTTGTCCAAGAAGGTAATGGGTTAATATTTCTTCAACAAATATTTACATGTCACACCCTGAGCTGAGCAAGGGGACATGAACAAGGCGGATCAGTACCTGCCAATCCGGTTCACATTTCAGCTCACAAGTTAGGCATTAAATAATGAATGGAATGATTAATTAACTTTACACTTCCCAAGAAGTATGGAAGGGTGACGGTGTGCTGTAAGGCCACAGACTAGAGGGTTAGCCTGTTGCGGGCGGAGGGAGAGTGAGTTCACTGAAGGTGGAGCCTGAGGAGTGAATACTATGGCAGTACAAAGAGTTTCCTGAGGAGACTCTGGAATAAAACATCCATCTTAGAAGACCTGCGGGAGCAGCAGTTTGTGCTGTGTGAGAAGCAATGACTACTGATGGAATCTACTTTGCTCCCTGGTCACTTCCTTAGGTAGAGCTAATAGAGGGTGTATTGTGAGGGGTCTGCAAGGCTGGTACAGAAGTGGCTTTCTGGGCTGGTCTGTAGCTTTTGGGGGAGCAGAGGAGATTCAGGAGACAGCCTTCTATGGGGATCAGCCAGTCTCCTTTGCACCCCTGGGATTAAGGGGAACCTGAGTTCTGCACAAGCCACCAGAATCAGTTCTTCCTTAAGACATTGCAGCATAGTGGAAAAATCACAGACTCTGAAGTCAGGGAGACATGAGTTCAAGTCCTGGATATACTCTCTTAGCAAGTGGTGTAACCAGAACACACCTTAACTTTCTCACCTACAGATTGGAGAGGAATTACACCTCTTTTATTAGATCATTGTGCGGAAAATAAAAATATGTACAAAGCCCCTAAGTTTAGGTGATATAGAGTAGGTATGCCCCTGCACCCTCCACGCCCCCAGATTTTTCCTTGGCCAAATTTTATGTTTTCCAAGGGAATGATAAGAGTTAGCTTGTCAGGGTTACAACTCAGAAACCCTCAGGGGGTTATAAAACTGAGTGATGGTATTTGCAGGAGGGGACTAGTTATGAATGATGTCATCTCTGCTTCCTTCAGACACAAATGAGTCCCATTATTATATATTCTGTGGCTTAAATTGGGAGGCTATTCACCGCCCAGAACTAGGTCTGAGGCTGGGGAACACTCTGAGGAAAGGGCTAGGGTTGTGCATCAGGGGCCTCAAGCGGGTGTGAGACTGGCACTAGGCCCAGTGGGGACTGAAAGAGGGGCAGAGCGCAGAGAGCGGAGGGCTACCTGATTTGACTGCTGAGCTGAGTTTCTGCACTGCTGCCTACACGGGACCCTTCATTTAGCTGAGCTCATGCGGAATGTTGGATGGGCCGTTCCCACGCTTCCTGAGGGCTGTCTGGGTTTGAAGCTAATGCTCAGACAGTACTGCTGGAATGAAAATCCCCTCTTTCTTCACAGCTTTGGCTCCTAACGGTGCCCCGGGCAGGCATGGAATGAAGTGGGGCAGTGCTGCGGCCCCCGTGACCTTGGCTCCCCAGATGCCTGCCAGCAGCTCAGGGCGAGGCCACCACACAGGAGGTGCCACCAAAGCAGCCTCCAGTTATCAACCTCTCACACAGCACAGCCTGAGGGGAAGATTACCTCCCTGCCTGTGCCCTGCCTGTCAGGCGCCAAGAATGCAGACGAACAGGCTTGTGGGGCCTGCTGTGTGAGCGGTCCCAGATATGAAGCTCTCACGATTCTGGGGACACCTGGAAATCTCCAAAAGATTTGGAAAGAATTCCTGTCCCAACAATACTGCACATGGTTAAAATTTAAAATGCACGCTTTCTCAACCAGCAATTCTATTTGTAGGCATGCACTCTACAGATGTAGTCACGTGTGTGCAGAGGAAGGTAGGCGAGGAGGTCTCTGACGCTGTCACGTGGTATCTCAGACTGGAAACACGAGGAAATCTGGGGATCACAGGTCTTGGGCAGGAAAAGACTTCTTTCTTTCATTTTTGCCCTTATAAAAATACCACATTTGTACCATTTTTTCACTTAAAAAAAGAAAAAAAAGATTTTTTCAAATGTTTTCCAGACTCTTGCCTGTCAGAAAAACGGACTGTCTCCACAGAAGAGTAAGGGTCACCTCTAGAGATGGTGTCAGCCTTAACTAATCTGTTGTGTTCTCCATCCCTTTGTGCCAGCCCGTGGGGATGCTCACGTCTGCTAAGGCCTCTGTTTCCCTAGCTGAAGGAAAGCTTTGTGGGAGAGGAAGTACAGCACAGAATGATCCTGGACAGTTCTGCAGCTGCTCAGCTGTTGGAATTTTATCTCCAAACCCATCTACCAGGAGGTGGGAGCTGCCCTCACCTTGGATTCTGCGCGTTGCAGTGATAGATATACTCTGATATAGTATCATCTTCAAAGAAGTCTGCAAACTTGCGCTTGAAGTCTGGTCGGAATCGCTGCACCAGGCCAGGCCCTGGGTGGGGAGAGAACGTGGAGTGGCCAGTTTGGGTGGTGGGGGAAAGACTCCTGCCTGCACGTGTTTTAACAACTTTCACCAAACATTATTTCTCCTACTCCTAAGACCTTATGGCTTTTTCACCCAGTGAATGAAACTAGAACACCTCCCAAGAGCCTGATCATGTTCAGGCCTGTAACATAATATGAGCGAGAAGCAAACTTAACTCTGGCATCTCAGACTCAGGGCACAGTTTTAGAGCAATCTGTTCTCTTCACCTTCTTTACATAGTTCATGAACAGGCAGCAGGGCACCCAACACAGACTAGAAAAATTGGGCCTCCTGGTCAACTTCTGACTTTTGTCCCTCCTGGTCTCTCTGCACGTGAGAAGGACAAGGTCAGAGGGAGGCGCACCCAGGATGCCCTGGGCCCTGGCCCTCCGCCACAGAGGCCAGCCAGCTGTCACAGCCAGAGCAGCGCTGCTGCCTGTGCAGGAACCTGGCCAGGTGCGAGTCCAAAAGTGGGGAGAGCTGGGCTTCTCCTAAACTCCTACCTTCTTCTCAAGTACTCGTTTTCCTTTTTATTCAGTCATTCTGTTGTTCACGAAGGGCCTAGAGAGACTCCTCTTCTTAGCCATTAGCAATTAACTCACAATAACGGGCTATTGGACATTACTATGTATACATAAGCCATTAGTGGAAGACAGAGGGTCAACCAACCTTTTCTAAAAAGGCCCTCTGCCTTTCACTTCATCAGAATAAGAGGCTTGGCAGAAAGTCAGGGTGCTAGCAGTCTGAGGTCAGAAGCTTGGAACCTGCTGATTTCACTAACTCGGGCTGGCTCCCCCCGAAGTCCTTCCCTCCCTTCAGCCACAGGATGTCTGACAGGCACTAAAGGGTGTCTGACTGGAGCAGGGCACGTTTCAAGGGGCCAACACTGTGGGTTGTGCTGCAGGCTCTGGCTCGGATGTCGCCCTGCTGCAGGTGCTGGGTGAGCTGCAGAGAAGGCAGCCAGTGGTGGTTACCACACAGGTTGCCATAGACGCACACTCGCAGCGTAAGAATTCAGCAGAGGAAGAGCCACCTCACGCCCTGTTCTCTCTCCTTGGGCGAGGTGGGAGGCACAGGGTAGTAGTTCTGCTCCATCGGCCCCTTACATAGACCACCTTTTTCCATGCAGATGAAGGAAAAAAGAAACTTCTGAAACTTCAGACAAAGAGATCTGATCCAGATCAATAGCTTTAAACAACAATGCCAGGCCCACTCCCACTTTCCAAGAATAAGCAGGGGTGATGGGAGCCCAGAAGTAGCGGGGCTTCTAGAATGGGATGGCCTTGGTTTGAGGAGACAGTTTATCTTCAGGCTACTCACCCCAGGGCCCAGCTACTCGAAGAACGGCCAGTGGGTTGGAACGCCCTAGGACAGAGGCCACAGCCTTGACCCAGGCTGGGGGTGCACGGATCTCACTGGGGTCAGTCGGTCGGAGGGGAAAGCCCCATGGGTCCACCAGAATGAGGTGTTTAACTCTATGGGAGGACAAAGGAGAAGTTGTGTTTGCTTGGAGTACCACAGCCCTTAAATCACCCAGGAAGAAGAAAACTACCAGAAACTAATACTGGAAGGTTCCCAGCAGGGCAAGGAGTTAGGTCACGACAGAGAGTGGCTCCTCCTTACCTTTCAGGGTACTTGATAGAGTAAGAAGTGGCCAGGAATCCTCCCAAACTGTGCCCCAGGAGGATCATAGTGGGGATCCCCATGGTCTCCCGCCACGTCTCTATCGAGGTCACAAACTCATTCTCGGCCCCTTCTGGGTCCCTCGGGAATGCTGGCCTGGAGCTTCGCCCGAAGCCAAGCAGATCGAAGGTGTGCACTGTGCGGCGGGCACTCAGGGAATCCATGTTGAGGATCCAGAGGCCCACGCCGCCCCCGAAGCCATGCACCATCACCAAGGGGGTGCGGTCCCTGAGCTCGGGGCTCACGGTCACCGTCCATATCTTGTTCTGGTTTGGGAGAGACACGTACCGGGCCAGGAACTTGTTCTGGAGACCTGGGGAGAGGGGATTCACGGCAGAGCAATGAGTCTGTTTTCTAGAAGCACCATCATTTTGCTGGACTACTCCTCTTCGGCCTTGTCCCTTCATTCCCAAACCCTTCCTGACCTCCCTTCACTCCTTCTTTTCATACTCTCTCACCACATACCCTAAGAGTTCAACTCCAAGTACAAATTGTAGACCATCTAGTCTGTAGGTAATGAGTGGCCGTCTTACTCCTCGAGGCTGTCTGCCTGGCTCCCTTTGGGCCCAGGGTTGTGGTGACCCCACTGACCTCACAGAGTTCCTGCATCCACTGCTCTAGGACCTGTGTGTGCTTGGAGCTTGGCAGATGGACAGAAGTGTCCTCACTGAGGGTAACTGGGAGGGCAGCTTCTAACTGGTGCTGAGCCAGGTGGAGGGGGTGATGGGTGTGATCTGAGCCGTGGGCTTATTCCTCTCAGAGACAGACCAAGGTGGGCAGTGCTTGCTCTGCCGGCACCATTCCTGACAGCTGCCTGGGGGAAGTCACCTGGGTCCTGGGCAAGAGCTTGAAAGCTATGGCTGTTCTTCAGTTGCACTTACTCAGGCCCATAAGGGAAAGGGTAGCCATGGCTGGGGCAGTAGTACAGGGCAGGTAAGATCATATGGGAAGGATGGGGAGATGTGGCCCAAGGACCTTGTTTGAGCCAGTGGCTGGGGAGGAGGGAGTCCTGGGATGCCTGCCCCAATATAACACTGCCCATGACAGCTGGCCTGTGGGAACCCCAAACTCCTGCCTCACAGAAGAGAAGTGGAGGGGCAACAGTAACATTAGAGAATATAGGACTGCTTGCTAGTCCTTGGGTAGGAAGTTTGTAAATCTATGAAGTGCGTGTATGTTTGGAATAGCAGACAAGAGAGAGGAAGGAGAGAGGAAAAGGAGGAAAAGGAAGAAGGGGAGGAGAGAATGTGTGTATTTGTGTGCATCGTGAGCTAATGGTAGGCATAGGGTTGGAGGTGAGGTTGTGAGATGTGGCAGGAGCTAGCGTGACGGACAGGGAGGGAGATGCTGAAGAACGATTATCATAGAATATGGTGTCCTGCAGACTTCCGCCAAGATGGAGGCGTAGGTGGAAACACTGTGCCTTCTCCCACAACCAAGTTTGAATACAACAAAGGTTTAGTAAACAAAGACGCAGCCAAAGAACAGAAAATTGAACTATATGGAAGTCCAACAACAATGAACTGTTCAACCAGGATTGGTAAGAGGGGCAGAGCCAGCAGTGGAGCAGGGTCAGGTAGGAAAGATCCCCTGACCCAGGTGCGCAGGCAGCTGGGGTAGCAGTGCAGACCCAGTGAGGGTGCGGGGCAGGCTGACCTCGGTCACACATTCTCGCACAGTGGGACGGACCACGCAGCCCCGGACGCAGGAGGTGGCAGAGGGGACTGCCATTGCTTTCCTTTGACCCCGCCCCCACATACAGCGTCACAGCCCAGTGACAGAGTTGCCCCATCCTGGTGAACACCTAGGGCTCCACTCCTCATACATAACAGGCACGAACAGTTGAAAACGTGGCTCAAGAAGAACTCAAAGCCCCAGAGCCGATAACTCTAAGCAACCAAGAAATAGCCAACCTATCAGATGCATAGTTCAAAACACTGGTGATCAGGATGCTCACAGAACTGGTTGATTATAGTCACAAATTAGAGGAACATTTCATATGTTCTAAACTGATGGAAATGAAAGGAAATGCACAGGAAACCAATAGTGATGGAAAGGAAACTGGGACTCAAATCAAGGGGGTGGACCAGAAGGAAGAAAAAAATGATCAAACAGAAAAATATGAAGAAACAAGAATTTTAAAAAATGAGGAGAGGCCTAGGACCCTCCAGGATATCTTTAAACGTTCCAACATCTGAATTATAGGGGTACCAGAAGGAGAAAAGAAACAGCCACTAGTGGAAAACTTATTTGAACAAATAATAAAGGAGAACTTCTCCAGTCTGGCAAAGGAAATAGACTTCCAGGAAATCCAGGAAGCTCAGAGAGTCCCAAAGAAGTTGGACCCAAGAAGGAACACACCAAGGCACATCATAATTACATTAGCCAAGACCAAAATGAAGGAGAGAATCCTAGGAGCAGCAAGAGATAAGGGGACAGTCACCTACAAAGGAGTGCCCATCAGACTGTCAGCTGATTTCTCAAAAGAGACCTTACAGGCAAGAAGGGGCTGGAAAAAAGTATTCCAAGTCATGAAATCTAAAGACCTACAACCAAGATTACTCTATCCAGCAAAGCTTTCATTTAGAATGGAAGGACAGGTAAAGTGCTTCTCAGATAAGATCAAATTCAAGGAGTTCATCATCACCAAGCCCTTCTTATATGAAATGTTAAAGGGACTTATCTAAGAAAAAGAAGATGAAAAATATGAACAGTGAAAGGACAGCAGACTCACAGTTATTAACAACCATACCTAAAACAAAAGTAAACCCCAAAACTAGATCAGGAGTGGAACCATAGAAATGAAGAACACATGTAGGGTTAGCAACAGGGGAGTGGGAGGAGGAGAAGGTACAGAAAATAAGTAGCATAGATGGTAGGTAGAAAATAGATAGGGGGGAGGGCGAGAATAGTATGGGAAATATAGAATCTAAAGAACTTGAGACACGTGGTCATAAACTAAAGGAGGGGATGGTGGGGGAGGGCTTGTGCAGGGTGGAGGGGAATGAAGGGGGGGGGAATAGAACAACTGTAATGGTATAATCAATAAAATATATTAAGAAAAAAAAAAAGAATATGGTGTCCTCTGTACCAATTGCTTCCCCTGGATCACTCACAACTCTTCCTCCCACAACCAAGCATTGTTAATCAGGAGTCAGTGGGCTCCGTGTGCCAGGCTCTGAGAAGATCTTGTATCCTCCTTAGGCCCCTAAGGAAGGTGGCACAAGCTATCCCTTCTACTTACACTGGAGGATCCTGGCTTCCACATTCTTCAGCTGAGACATTGAAGTCGGGCGCCAAGCTGGCAGCCAGCTACTCAGCCAGCCTTGAGGCCTGGGACAAGGAGACACAGAGATGTTCATTGGCAACATTGGAAAGGAAACACTGATGCCCTCAGCCTTGCTGACAGTTGCAAAAGAGTTATCAGGGTTCAGGATGTTTCCCAGGCTCAGGAGACCTCCCACTGTGGCAGTTGGCAACTCCCTCACTGCCTGATAGACTGTATCTTCTCTGGTAAATGGCCAGTAACAACATGCACTTTGTTTCAAAGACACTTAGAATACCATGTGCACAACATACTACAGTTTACAAAGAGCTTTCACATTTATCTCATTTGAGTTGTACAATCTTCTTTGTCTCTGGTTTTCATAATGTTCCAGGAGATTATAGGGGCGATGGCCAACTTTTAACTGTTTCAATGATCTTTTGCTATCCCCAGGACTGAATGTTCTTTAGAGTGGGACAAATTCCTATGTCACCTGCCCTCCTGGCAAGGCACTGCAGTTTGTATGTGACTTCTTCCACACCCCTGGAAGTACAGAGCACTGCCAGTGCCCCGTTGGGCTCTCAGGCAATCCTCAAGCAACGAGATGGGATAGGCAGTGAGCAGGAGGTGGGAGACCTGGTTCAAGTCCTGCTGGGCATCCCTGACTGGACACAAGTTGTTTTTGGCCTTGTTTTACAGATTATAAAATGAGTAGGAACCTCACATATTCCTCACGTCCTATGGCAGGCAATACAACAGGGAAGACAAATCTATTTTGCTTTCTCCTTCATATCCATAGGACTTGAAGTCATCGCAGAGTAGAAGTTGAAAGCACCAGTTTTGCAATAATAATAATAATAATAATAATAATAAACAGGCCTGTATCTGGGTTACAGTATTGCCATTTACAAACAGAATGGCTTTGGCTTGATAAACAACCTTTGAGTGTTTAGATGTATAAGGGAACTTGTAAGGTGCCTGGGATAAATTAAGTACTCAATGAATGTGTTTTTATTATTCCTTTTCCACCCCATGTATTTCCCTTTTCTTGAACTGCCCGGGTGAAGAGGATTATAGGGTGGACACCACCAGCTACGGTGAAGGCCCGTGGACATCGGTGCAGTCACATGGGGGTATTCTGTGGAAGAGTGAGAGGAGCCACTGCCCTCTCCCGACCCCTGACCTCCTTAGCACACACTGGGCATCCTGGTAGATCATTTGAAGCACTGAGCTTTAGATTAGGATGGTTCCTTAGAAATCATCTAGCACAGCCTTTTTATTTTATAGGTGACCAAACTGATGCCCAAACAGATCATACACCTAGTTAGAAAAAGCAGAACTAGAAAACCCAGACTGCAAATCCAGGTTTTTCTGTACCACCTCTCTATAAGTTCCAGTTTTGGCTTTTCAAGGCCATACATGAATACTCACAGTAGAGAACATAATTTTCACACTGGTCTCTGTATTCTGAAAGGTGTGATCTAAAGTCAGAAGGCCAGAGTTCTACTGCCACTTACCAGCAATGTGACTTTGGCCTTTCTGTGTCAAAGTTTCCTCACCTTTAAAAGGAAGGTAATAATCATATCGACCTCATGGGGTTGTTATAAGGATGAAATGAGTCAATGCACCTAAAACACACAGAATCATGTCTAGCACAAGATAAATTCCTAATAAATCTTTTGCTTGTAGCAGTTCTTGATGATTGTTTGAAGTTTGAAAGAAATACTGAGGTTGCAGCTGAGAGTGGTACATCAGTGACATTATTAGGTGACAATCTAGATGACAGTTGTCAGTCTCATCAATGAAATCCTATGGAGACTCATACCCTCTTCAATTCTCTACTGAAATTTTTTGTAAGCTTGAAGCATGCACACCAAGACCACAGAATTTTGCCAGTTTTAAGAGATATACTTTCTCTTCACATTGTAAGAGACTGTTACAAGTCAGACCAAGGCATCTGGATCCCACATTATAGCACTCAGGAGAAATACTGTTCCATGGAATAGCACTATGGGTTGCTCAGCAGATATTGAGGGAGCCTAACTTTGCTTCTCTTCTTCACCAAAAATGTTACAGGTACAGCACTGGAAATAGTGCCAGGCACAATGTTAACTGCCCAGTACAATTGGATGGGGATAGGAGGATTCAAGCAAAGAACAGAGAAGCCACTTAGTCATGAACTTAGCCTGGCCAGCATGGTCTCATCCCTCCAAATGAGGGTACTGTGCTGGGTCAGAAGCCTGTTCTAGACCTCTGTAATCTTGGGCAAGTCTCCTAAATTCTATGGGCTCTGGATTTGTAAAAAAGATGCAGATAGTTTACCTGCATCTCAACCAGTATTGTTTCTCTAAGTCACTGTAGCTATTGTACATTTTGTCTTGGAAAAGTCATCGTAGAAAGTAACATTCTCCTGCTGAGTCTTTTCAGGCACGGGAAGCTATTATTGTCATAAAGTTAATTCGTTTTGCAAACTGCCAGTTCTGCTGCTCTGAAAAGGGGGAACATGGGACCCACGAAATTCCCCATTCTGGTGAAACCAAGGCTAGGCTGGGAGCTGAGTCATTCTTCTGGAAGCAACTTTTCCTGGCTCCTACCAGACTGCAAAGGGCTACTCACACCATCTACAGGTGGCACCCTAAACATGATTCCCTTGAGACAGTGGTAACAAGTTCCCCAAAGCTCTAATTTTGAGGCCATATGATAAAATATATTGTCATGAAGATTAAAAAATATTATCAACTAGGTTCGAACGCTGCAAAGTGTCTCGGTGGGTGAGAGCTAAAGAAAGCTTACAAGCCCCTTCATTATTCCAATCAGACGAATTCCAGTGCTTTGGAGGCCTCTTTCCTCTTTCCGTGTCCTCTCCATACCCAGGGAAAAGAGGCTCTTCCCACCCCCGACTTGGACTCCGGGCGAATCCGGTCGAGCAGACCTGGCCGCTACCCCTGCAACCCCGTCCCGCGAGTGTCCTTCGGGGCTCTTAGACATTCCCACTGAATCTCATGCTGGAGCAAGGCGGGTAGAGCGGAACCAGAAGCGATCGCGAAGACTAACGTGGAAAGTTCAAATTACTAAGCCGCAGGCAAACTTATCTTCCACTGTTGCCCCTGCTCTGCCACCGCCCCTCCTGGGCAAAAGCAAAGCAAGCACACAGCCCCCAGCCCTCCCCTGAGGCCGACCTGAAACAGGAAAGGCAGGAAGGTGTCTAAAAGTGTTCCTCGGCCACAGACAGTCCCAGGATCACGGCCCAGAGAAAGACAGAGAGAGAGAAAGAGACAGGATTCACTCACTGCTGCTCCAGATCATCAGCCATAGTAAACAAGCCCTGCCGGGGTCGAACCGAGCCAGCCCATCCCTCCGCCTGACGCCAGCACCAGCTGACCCAGAAAAGGGTTGGATAACAAGGTGGGGCGTGGCCAGCGCGCTGGGCCGCGGAGGCGGGGCAGTCGAAGGCGCACTCGGCCAATAGCCTCGAGGGTGGGCGGGGTGGGGACCCGTGTGTGTGGCCGGAGTGGTCCTGCGGTCTGGCAGACAGGACAGTGATTCTGGTCACACGTTCGGGAGACGGTGAGGGGGACGAGGAGCCCTGAGACAACTGAGTCCTTCACGGAAGCTACGCAATCCCCACCCCCGTTCTCCCATAATTATAAAAGTGACAGAACCACCCCCTGCAGGCTCTTACACACTTTTGGGGCTTCCCTATTATTGTATAGCGGCATCCCCTTCTGTTCTTTCTAAACAGATGCTTATGATGTCTGTGGAGACCACATCGCTGGTTAAATGCCTACAAAGAGCTCGAGGTCCTGTACCCTAAGTAGATTGCCAGATTTCGTAAATAAGAAACAGGACGCCTAGTCAAAGCTGAATTTCAGAAAGACAACAAATACTTTTATAGAATGAGTATGTCCCGTGTAATATTTGGGACATAGCTGGGCATCCCGTATCGTATCTGGCAGCCCTAAACCTAAGCGACATATGTCAAGATGTAATTCCTTTGCTCTGGAGATTTCCCAACCTAGATCTCAGGAAGATGTGGCTCCATCCCATGTCTCCCACAGTTTGGAAGATACCTGCCTCCCCTCTCCGCCCCTCAGGAGTGGGACTTGAAGAATTAACCTATAACCTATAAACCTGGGTCTGCTTTAGGTAGCTGGAATGGGGCGTGGGGGTTTGGGGTGGTTGGCTTAACTCAGAGATTCCGAGTGCACTTCTGGCTGGCTGCGCAGAACAGCCAGGGTCAAGTCTCCAGGCTGGCTCCAGACCTTACCTGAACTGGTCAACAGGGCCTGATGTCCCTGGAGCTGCCTGATTTCAGGTCATCCCTCGGTTAGGGTGGAACTAGACTTGGGGGTAGTGGAGGGCGAGTGGGACGATGCTAGTCCAGAGGGGTTTGTCAAGGTATTTTTCTTTAGCCGTCCCACAGGGGATCAGGAGGTTGAGATTTCTTCTTTCTTGTAACACAGGGTTAAAATGATCTGATTATCATGATCAAGCCTTAAAGTTTAAGAGAATGGGCATTTATAGAGTTTAGGGGCCTAGGAATTTGCAATCTGTGGGGCAAAGTAGTACAAACAGCAGAGGACCTGTCACAGTCATTCATCCCTTCAACAAAGTGCAGTGGCCCCAGACTTCAGTGTGTGTAAGGATTATCTGTCAGGCTTGTTAAACACACAGGTTTCCTACCCTCTAAGATTCTAATTCAGTTGGTTTGGCTTGACACTTAAAAGCTACATTTTTAGGAAGCATTTCAGATGCTGGAGTTCAATGAGACACACTGGTTGATTACTAGAAGAATAGTTTCTGGGGTCAGAAGCCTGGGTTAAGGTCAGTCTTGGTTTTGCCAGTTATCCACTGCATGCCCTTGGGTAAGTTATTTACTGTCTCTTAATTTTCTTTTTCGGTCTTGTGTCTTGTAAGGATTAACCAAGATAATTCACATAAACATTTAGTACATTTATCTATGCTAAAATGTTACTTATTATTGTTATTATTATGTACATACTTATTCAAAGCCAAGAATTATGTTAGGCACCAAGAACACCATTATCAAGAGGAAGAAAATAACCTGCTCTAGTGGTAAACATAGGCTTTCTATCTGCTGCCGCCCCAGGCTGTTTGCCCCTTCACAGCGCTGGCCTCTGTGCATTCAGAGCTCAGGTCAAACCTTCCCTTTTCTGAGGCCTTTCCCGACCACAGGGTCTACAAGACACCCCTAGTCTGCCCTATCACATTGTTTTCTTCACAACCCTTATCACTCTCTGAAATTATTGCATGTATTTGTTTACTCATTTATCATCAGTTTTTCTCCACTTAAGAGTGTAAGGTTCACGGGGCACTGTGTTCTGTTCTCTGCTGTGCTGCCAGCACCTAGAACAGGATGTGGTACGGAGTAGACAATTAGTACTTATTGGATAAATAAATGGATGAAAACTCTAGCCAGGAGGCAGACATATAAATCACTACCTATAAAGCACTGTATTAATTGTCAAGGGCTATAAGAGCTATGTTCTTAAATTGTAGCACATAGGAAATTTCAGGTTACATCACTTTGAGACAGGGCAAATAAATGTACTTTTCTGAAAATCTGTAGAATGTGGAACTTTTTGAGGCAAGGATGACCTGGCTGGAACTTTCTAGACCTCATCTCAGGAGGCAGTGCAGAGAAGCCTTTGCATTCTGTTTCCATGTGCCAAACCAGCTTTATAGTAGAGGTTGCTTGGAAGCAGGAAACTTGAACGTGTGGAAAATGCCTTTTATAATCAAAGGTAATAGATCTCTGAAGATGTCCTCAGAGCTGAGCCATCTCGGGACTGGGCTGTAATACCCAGAAACATAGAGTAGGGGAGACTCTGAGAGCCTGCTCTTGGCAGACCTCTGGGGAGAAAGGTAAGGTACTTTTTCCTCCTTATCTTTAAGACGAGATAAACTATGTGTATGAAAGAATACACCTTCCTTCTACCTCCAACATGTGTGGTTTTATGTGTGATTAATATGGATAAAAACTATGATTTTGATTATCAAACTTATGATTATTAATATAATAAAAACTAATTTTGACAAACCCTCTTTCCTGTGCCTTTAAGTCACATTAAATTCTCCAGAAGTAGGTGGAGCTGATAACTTAATAGTTTGGGTTTCACAGGAATGGATCATTCTTTGGTGTCATTGCCTTTTGAATGAACTATGAACAAGGTTTAACCCTTGGATTACACAGAGCTCTAAAATTGCCCTGTCCAGTATGATAGCCACTAGCTACATGCAGCTACTTAAATGTAAATCAATACAAATTAAAGAAAAGTTCCTTAGTCACACTAGCTACATTTCAAATGCTCAATAGCCCCAAGTATCTAGTAGCCACCATGTCAGACAGCACAGTGACATTTTCATCATCACAGAAAATTCTATTGGACAATGTTGTCAAGCACCAATGACTTCAGCCGGATGTGTAGAGGGTTCTGCCTGTGGAAAGGACAATATGGTAGACTCTGTCTCAGGTGCCAGGGAGAGAGCAAGACTAAGGGCTTCTCTTTATGGAACTATCAAGAGCGAGAAGGGAAGGAAATTTTATAACGGAGCCTGCAAAGTTGTTCCACTTCATCAGAAGCTGCAACAACAGCTTTATTAGGATAAAAGAATATGGGATTATTGAAGATATTTGTTGCTTTACTAGGACTTAGATCAGAGACTTGATACTTTAGAAATTTAACTTTGTACTGTTTGTAATTTGGCTTTTCTAAAAACTTTCCTTCTGGAAATAATAATGTATTTAACCTTTTCTATTGGAAAGCAAGGAAAAAAATTTTTTTCTGTACTCAAACCAACACGTCTGACACCAAATGTGTGGGTGTTTTTATACCAAGCATTTTTTCAATTCTTGAATACCAATTGAGTGTCTTACAGCTTAACTCAGTTCTGACACTAACTGCCCTGAGTTAATGCAGACTCCACAGGTTAAAGGCTCAGTCCCATAAGACTCTCCCCTACCCTTTCTTCAGACACAACCAAAAGTCCAGGTTCTCACCTGGGTTTCTGACAATCAACTCTAATTGGAGGCCCCTACCACCCTCTCCTCAGTTTCATAATTTCCTAAAATGGTTCACAGAACCCAAGAAAAGATTACTGGTTTATTACAAAAGAATACAACTCAGGAACAGCCCTATGGAAGCAATGCCTAGGGCTAGGTATGGAGGAAGAGGCACAGAGCTTCCATGCCTTCTCAGGGTGGGTAACCCTTTCAGCACAATAAACCCTTTGGTTAGTTTTTCTTTGCTTTTTTATTTTTTTGATGGAGGCTACATTATATTGGCAAGATTGATTAAATCATTGACTGGTGGTGATTGAACTCAATCTCCAGCTCCTTTCCCCTATCTGGAGATAGTAGGGAGACGGGTATTAGACTTAAAGTTCCAACCCTCTAATCAGATGGCTGGTTCCCCTGGCAACCAGCCCCCACTGTTAGGGGCTTTCCAAAAGTCAACTTTATTAACATAAAACCAAGTGTGGGTGTGTGGGGGAAGAAGAAATATTTCTCTACTCTCCTAGCCTCTTCTGGCAGGTCTAATAATCAAATAGATATGAGACAGATTAACAAGAGGAAAAATAACCCAATTTAATTATATATGTACATAGGGGAACCTCATATACATGAGAGAGCCAGAGATTCCTCATACATGAGAAGTTCAGAGACAGAAAAAAATGAGGTATATATGTATGACATTTTGAGTTAAGGAAGAGACAAAGTGCCTTGGGGCTTTAGAGATGAGGAAGGTCATTCATTCTCAGGGGGATAAGAAGAATAGATGTGCCATAATTAGCACTTTGCCCTGCCTTATAGATAAGTCATAAAAGGTTATTTCTGGTTGTGACCCTTATGATGGGCAAGGCCCTTAATGTAACTTCTTTAAGGGAGAGGTAAAAGTTTCTTGTGAGCCCTCAGGGTCTTGCTTGCCTTCATCTCAAAATAATTCGCATGTCTAAATGGTACATCTTGACAATGGTACAAATGGTACAGGCCTGTCCTGAACTCCTTGTGAAAGGGGTGTATTATAAATATGAAAGATGCTCCTTTCACCTTTGATGCTCTGCAGCTGAAGAAAACTGAAGAAAAAACCCAAATACTGTAACAAATGATTGCTCTTAGGAAAATTACAAGAGATTTAGGAACTCTGTGCCAGGAACCAGGAATCAAGACCAAATATATATATTTCTTACAATATTACAATATCATATAAGGAAAGGGGATTTTGGCTACAGTGAAGCCAAAAAAAGTTTAAAAGGTGGAGCTGTTATGTGCAATAGTAGACACAAGCAAAAGGAGGGGTCTGAAGAAGAAAGTGAAAATACAAGGGGAAAAAAATTGGAAAAGAGATGAGACTCTTCTTTCCCATGAAGAGATATTGTTTAGAAGAGTCATTTTCTTTGGAGGATTTCAGTTTCTTTTGATAAAGAATGTCATTTTTTATTATAGAGAGGCACACTGTAAAATCATGGCCTTTGCTTATAAAGGGACTCTCTTATTTCTTCATTTTCCCATTGTTTTATAATATTAGGTATTGAAGGGTAGCAGAACATGCCACCCCAAAACACGCCACTTTAGCATAAGAATTATTTTTAGTTGAAGGCAATTGAGAAGAAGCAGGTTACAAGAAAAGCTCTCTGCTCTCCTCCATTTGCCTAAAATCTGGCTCTAAATTTGCAAAGGTGTTCAGAAGGCACCAGAGGAATCCACCTAACAAACTCTACTAACCCTTACTTTTCATTAGTTTCCCTTATATATCTGTTCCCAATTTGCTGTCCTAGAAACTTAAAGTTCTTTTCCTTTGTTTTGTCACTTCTCTAAAAACTTATTGCTTTTTTTTGTTTCGGTGTTATATGATCTCAAGTTCTAAACATCCTTTCGATTTGACCTCATGTATATGTGCAATGCACGTTAATAAACTTCTTTTTGTTTTCTGTTGTTAAATTGTCTTTTGTCAGTTTAATTTACAGGGCCAATCAACCTAAGATAGGTAGAGATCCCACCAGGGATGGAACCCACAACCTGGGCATGTGCCCTGACCAGGAATCAAACCCATGACCATTTGGTCTAGGGACATCAACCGACTGAACCACAATGGCCAGGGCTCTAGTGTCATCCATTGCATGCCCCAAATATTGGGGCTGTGTGGTTTGGCCAACTTTTAATTATTCAGAGAAATAAGAGAAGCAGAAATAGTTACCAAGATTAATAATAATTAATAACAGCAAATCCTTACTGAACATTCACTATTTTAAGTACTATGCTACAAGCTTAATGCTTAACATCTCATTTACTCATTATATTATTCCAATGACCTAGGTATTGTCATTTCCTGTTTATAGAAAAGGAAAATGAGGCTGTCATACAAACCTGTCCTAGATTAGATCACTACTAAACAGCAGAATCAAGGCTCAAATCCAGGACTGTCTGATTTAGAGGATGTACTCTTATCCACTACTCTGGACATGAATTTTTACATATACTGCTATTCTGATTTAAACTATTGAAACTGTTTAAACTACTGAAACATGAGTATTAGCAATTTCCTATTGATCTATCAAAATGTTTCAATGATTATAGAACACATGATAAAACATGTTTTTGCTGTTTTAAGTAGTCTAGAGAAGTTTTAGTTCATTCTATTGCTGTTTGACTTTGCAAGTCTCAGAAAAGAATGTATTCTGAAGGTGAATTTGATGTTTTTCATATCTTCAACTTTCCCATTTTGGGATTTCCTGTGGGGATGCTAATGATGATAGTTGCTGAGGATCAAAGGCCCACAACATAAGGGAGAAACTGCTGGAAGGAGCCTGGTTGACAGAATGGAACCCCCTCTTAGGAATCTGCTCCTTGAATGATTAAAAAGCATCAGCCTAGCCTTTAAAGTGTGAGGCTAATACTGATGAGGAAGCTATCCTCCTACTTGCTGATGACGCAGGGAGAAAGCTTCAGCTTAACAGACAAACTTCCACTTCTTGCAATATTATACTGAAATAGAAAGCCTGGTTGTCCACTTGTTCCCCACTCCCTCGCTCCCACGACATCAGAGAGTTTAAAGTGAACTTAAATTCATACAGCAGTGCAAACCTCTATGGGTGTAAATATAAGTATATCTTTTCAAGCAGACTGTATAACTTTCTGAGAACATGGGTTATTTTTCTTCTTTCCAGAACTTAAGCAAGGCTTTGCCTACAACTGAAATCAGTACGTTAGTTGATGCTGATAGATTTTTCCAGGCTAAACACAAATAAAAAATGGAAATGAAGGAACGCCATCATTCACTTGTTTTGGGCATTTTTCTTGAGTACCTAAGATAGCTCTAAGTCATTAAAAAGCGGAAAAACTACCTGGTTATGTGTGACTTGCAGCTGAAAGGTGAGATGAACTAGGTCTGGATGATCAAATTCACGTGAAACCAAACGGGCAGCAAAAGCCAAAAATTAAAGCAGACCTTATTTTGTAAAAAAGTTAAAACGCTAAATATAATTACTTCTACTTGTTGTAATAAAAAACCTCAAAACTTCAGTTTCCTCTACGAGTTGTAGTGGATAGAGGATGAACCAGGCAGTGCTCTTGGGAGACTTTCAGCACTGACACACTGGGATATTACCTACACGGCGTTCAAGAGGCCCCTGCTTAGGAGTAGACCGCTGCTAAACTGCGTTTACTCTACCCAAGCTAATCTGTTGTCCCCGCCACCTACCCCCCACTCCCCGACCGCCTGGGTTCATTCTCTCCCCTATCACCTGCTCTTTTACGACTGTAATGATTTCGCCGGGAAGTACCTACAACTTAGACAACGTGAGGTCAGAGAAAGTGCCCAATAAATGAATGAATGAATGAATAAATGCCTTTGGGCCTAGGTTCTACCACGCTGACTCGTAAGCACCCCCAGGACCGATCTCGAGCCCAGCTCAGAGCCCTGTAGAAGTCAAGCTCGGTCCCTCCCTACGCACCTCACCTTCCTACCCCAATAACCACTTCTAAACTAGTGCCTGCACATTGATTCGTCGCAGCGGTTTTCACTGAGGGTGAACTAACCTAACTTGCTCTAATGATCCGGGACAAGCATTTACAATCACAGCCCTTAACAGAGTTAAGGGCCGAGCTGGTACTGAACCTGTGGGAGCGCCAGTCTTTGACTCAAAACAGAACCAATTAATCTTCGAGGACGCGGGTGTACCAGAGACAGCCGCGACCCTTAAGTAGCTACGCGGCCCGCGGTAAAACCTCTCCCCTTCTTCCTTCCACGGTTCCTTGTTGCCAGAGCAACTGTGAGCGTCACAAACGTGACTGCAGTAATAGGACAGAGGAAGTACACGTCTCAAGCCCGGCATAGACCTACTGCGCAGGCGCATTAGCGTTTTCTGGTTGTAGTTTTCCTGCGGATGTATTCTGCGTCTGCGCATTAGTTGTTTCGCGCTTTGGCCCTCCTCCACGCCTGTGCAAATTGGCCAATCAGGGAGGGCGGAGCTGGGTTACAGTGGTGCGCACGCGCAAATGTTACATCCGTTGTGGTGGTCAAGTCCTGTGGGAGTTATCGGAGCGCAGGTTGGCGTATCTTTTTTGTAGTCATGTCGGCTTCAGTCATGTCGGTGGTCTCGCGGTTCTTAGAAGAATACTTGAGCACCACTCCTCAGCGTCTGAAGTTGCTGGACGCGTACCTTCTGTATATACTGCTGACCGGGGCGCTGCAGTTCGGTTATTGTCTCCTCGTGGGGACCTTCCCCTTCAACTCTTTCCTCTCGGGCTTCATCTCTTGTGTGGGGAGCTTCATCCTAGCGGGTAATGATTCCATAAATAATCGCAGTAATAATATGTTACTTTGGTGCTCTGCTTTTATCCTCACAATACTCTTTATATCAGATGACCCCCTGTGAAGTTATATGAGAGGATCCTGCATTGACCTCTTGTTGTGAATAGGGACATTGAGGCTCCGAAAGGTTGTCACATGCCAAATACCAAACAGCAGCCTAGAAGCTGGAATTAAATCTGTAAAGAAACTACCTTAATGTTGCTGCTCAACCTGGAGATCCGCTTCACTTCACATTGGTCCAGGGAAAACGCCAATTCCGACTTTCACTTTAACACCCTTTGGAAGTTGGTAGACTTTTAAAATGGAAACCCAACTCCGAAGCATCTCTTTCACCTAACCTTCTGTGAAACGTTTCGATGAACAGTGTAAGAAATATAAATAGAGCTTTGCTTGTTGAATCATCCTTTGCTTGACTGGCTTTTAGCTGTTCTTACATCTTGTGGATGAAAATGTTATGTCATTATCCTGAACAGAGTTTTTATTCACATAGTTTTGTTTTAGCTTTATGATTCTTTCTTATTCCCAGCATTTGATACCCTGGGAACTGTCATATTTAATGAGAGCTGACTGTCACCATAAATTTTTGCCAAAAAAATCGGACCTTTCTTGCCCAACAGGGATTTGATGAATACTGAGTCAGTTGAGTCAGGGAGTGTTCATTCTATATTTTATAGTGGATGTTTTATATCCACTTTGTGGATCTTGCTAGTCACTGGTATAGCCTGTTCTAAGAATTTAAAAACATGCCACGATTCATGTTTTTTTTTTTTCACCGTGATCATTGTCATTCAGGCTATCAATTCTATTTTGAATCTAATCACATTGGTCCACCAAAAGCTGTGGGGATATGTAACAGGATGCAGCCAAAAGGGGGGCCCCAAATAGGGATTTGGAATGGGGTCCCGAACTCAAGGTGTCCAGGAAATAGTAGAAAGATATATAGGATGTCCTTACCCCTTCCCTCCACAGGTGTGAGTTGGGGGAAGGGACACACGGAGCAGGAACCTGCAGAGCTGATTTTGTACAGCAACAGCTTTGCAGTTAACTTCAGGCATGGTCATTTAACATATCTATAACCTTTAACTGGTTTGAGATACGATAAATAGCTGTGGCCCTGCTCTGAGCCAGGGGGGATGAAAGTCACTTCTACCCAAGATGTAATTGGGGGCAGGTCCCCAGGTTACTGCACTTCTGTGAGAGCTTGGAGAAGATTGGCTCCATGACATGGGATCATACCTGCCCAGACTAATGATGGCAGCCCAGTAAACTTGGAATAATACAGGAACACTGGCAGGTGTAACTGATTGTAGGAGGAGACAGAAATGGGGCTGCAGAGGAATGTTGGTGGGAGAATTTAAGCGTAGATTCCGCGGCTATGCTGGGAGAGAACCACGTGGTTTTGACAGTGGGGACCCCTGCAGCTTTGGTGGGGAGAGATCACCACGTGGCTTTGGGGTGATCCCTTTTGCCAGATGGCTTAGGAAGCAGGAGAGACTTTGCCTGGAAGAAAAGGGGTGAAAGGACTCTTGCTGGTGGGCCCTGAGAAGGTGCCACATGGCTTTGGATTAACTGGAGATCCTGGTGGTGACACAGCTGATGGTGCTGGGAGCCTGAATCATGGACTTCTACTTTTTTTCTTGAGATATTGTACTCCAGATTAGGGCAGGCGGAGAAGGAAGGACTGTGTGCGTCTGTGTGCATCCTTAAGGACTTTAATAGTTTAATGAAGACATTAGGTCACTACTTTAAGTCTGTATAGGTTTAAACAAACATTTCCTTTTCACAAATCTCTGGCATTGAGAGAAGTTGTTCCTTTGGTGGCTGGCATAGTGAACCTAGTGGGGGGTCCTTTCAGAAATAGTATATCGTACCCTCCTTGGCCCTGGTCTGTAACAGACACATCAAGTATATGTTTCCTGTCCAACACTAGTGTACAGTCTGGTTGGGACACAGACAAAATATAGCTGTAAAATGGCCTGGAAATTTCACTTACAGTGGAGACTTCATTACAGCTTTAAATTATGGATCTATTGAATACTTTATATGCATCCAAATTGCTAGTTCAGACTCAGATACACTACCTTCTCTCTTTCTCAGAACTTAAAATAAACCTAAGGACTTGATGACTTGTGAACTAGCCTGTTGGTCGGTTGGGTATTTCATTATCTTTGAATTTTGACTTAGGTGACCAAGAGCCTTTTCTCTGAGGCAGCATTTTGGCCTTCAGGAGTTGATACGGTGCCATCATCCGATGCACCAGACACCCTCCCCTCTTTGCTAAAGGCTCTCCCTCCCCTCCCCCAATACTGTTCACACAGAAAATTTCTATTAGCCAGACAGGAAAAGGAATCTTGAGAAGCAGGGCTCAAATCTGACTTTAAGAAAAGAAGACATCTCCATACTGAAATCACCCTGACTTCATCAGCTTCTAGGGTTAAAATGACACCTCAGGGCTGTGTGGAAGCCTGCAGTTCACTGAAGAGTGGGTGCGGACTAGAGTTGTAGGTTATTAGTGTGCTAAAACCAGAAGATTTTTTGAGCAGAAAACTTTTTCTTTTGCCAAGTCCTATTTTTGAGGCTGTTGTGGCTAAAGGAGAGTTGACAGATTCCCTTCCCTCCTCTGTAAGGAGAGAGGTCGATGGATCTAGGACAATGCCAACCGTGGAGTCTGCATGGGGGACGGGGATTTCTGAAACTGTTAGATAACAGGTAATTGGGTCAGAGAATGAAAGTACCTTTAGGAAAAGAAAGGATTCGTGACAATGACAATTCATAGTTACCACAGAAAGGTATCATTTACATTTCTCTTTTGACAGTATTGACCTTACTCCCTCTGTCATTTGTTAGCCCAGGAGACGAGTTTTAAGGGGAAATTTGTATTTGAAGTTTATCCTTTGTTCCGATTGTTGCGAAGGGAAGCCTTGTACCTATTTATGGTGCTGGAGATTCTAATATCCCTGTGGTGCGTTTCCTGTTAGAAGAGAAGGGAGGAGGCCAGTTTGGCTGAGAAAGGAAATTGTGGATGTTGATTGGTTGTACTACATGCTAGAGCTTTGAGTGCCAGGCCAAGGAATTTGAATTTTATCCTGTAGGTATAGGAAAGCATCTGAGTTTTATTTTTATTTTTTAATTTGAGTAAGGGAGAGACTTTTGTTTCTTTTTTTAAAATTGTTGTTCTGTTACAGTTGTCCCCATTCCCCCTGCCCCTGCCCTGTTACTCTCCCACTGCCCTACCCGCCCACCTCAAACATTCAGTCCTCCTTCCCCGTTGTCTTTTTCCATGTGTCCTTTATACCTGGAGGACTTGACTCTTCCCCTTCTTTCCCCTGTTATCCTCTTCCCCCCTCCCCTCTGGTTACTGACAGTTTGTTCTTTATTTCCATATCTCTGGTTCCATTTTGCTCATTTGTTTGTTTTTTTTGATTAGGTTCCACTTATAGGTAAGATCATATGGTATTTGTCTTTCACCGCCTGGCTTACTTCACTTAGCATAATGCTCTCCAGTTCCACTCATGCTGTCACGAAGTGTAGGAATTCTTCTTTCTTTCTGCTGCATAGTATTCCATTGTGCAAATGTACCATGGTTTTTTGATCCATTCATTTACCGATGAGCACTTAGGCTTTTTCTAGCACTTGGCAATTGTAAATCACGCTGCTGTGAACATTGGGGTGCATAGGTTCTTTTGGTTCACAGCCCGTACTCAATCCACTGAGCTACCCCAGCCAGGGCTATGCATAGGTTCTTTTGAATTGATATTTTAGGATTCCTAGGGTATAGTCCCAGCAGTGGAATTGCAGAGTCAAAAGGCAGTTTCAGTTGTAGTATTTTGAGGAGATTCCATACTGTTTTCCACAGTGGTTGTGCCAGTCTCCATTCCTACCACCAGTGCACTAGGGTTCCCTTTTCTCCACAACCTCACCAGCAGTTGTTTGTTGATTTGTTTAGGATGGCCATTCTCACCGGTGTAAAGTGGTATCTCATTGTGGTTTTAATTGGCATCTCTCTGATGCAGAGCATCAGAGCATAGTGAGCATCAGAGCATCCTTTCCTGTCTCTGAGCCCTCGGTATACACTACTTGAAGAAGTGTCTGTTTGGGTCCTTTGTCCATTTTTTATTTGGATTATTTGTCTGTCTGGGATGGGGCCATGTGAGTTCTTTATATATTTTGGCGTTCAAACTTTTGAAGGTATCATTGGCAAATATATTTTCCCATACAGTTGGTTCTGGGAAAGGGAGAGACTAAAAGTTGGTGTTAGCATATAGGATCAGTTGGAGGGAAAAGTTCTTTAGTGTGGTTCCCTAATTTCTTTTCGGCAGTCTGTTCTGTTCCATTCCTTCTGGATGTGTGTGTTTAGCATTTGCAAATATTCTTTGAAAATTGGTCAATACATTTTAAATCAGCATAGAATGCTACCACACTTTTTAAAAGACTGGTATTATTTGGGCCTGATGAAAATGGTCCGTTTTCTTCTATTCCCTTATGCCTTGGAGACTTACCCATTGTTTCAAGAAGGAATCAGAAATTTTCAAGAAAATTGCCATTGAAAAATTTTTTTTGATCAGTGTACAGTGTAGTAGGCATTGAGAGGAACTCAAGAGTAGAATGTGTTTTTCTTCATTACACGTTTCAAACATCCTCAGCAGTTGACTGTTTATCTTACGGTTAGATACCTCTAGAGGAGGACATCTGTCCCTTTTTCAGACTAACATGCCAGGTTTGGCAGGCCTTCTGCTTTCCTTTTTTACCAAACTGAAAACCCTCTTTCTGCTCATTTCAAGTGCTGTGTAGGTGGGATAAATGGAAAAGATTAAGACTGTCCTTAAAATAACTCTGATCTTGAAATAATCTTTAAAGTTATTTTACAACTTTGGTCTATTCTGTTCTCTAATCTATATGAAACAATTTTGGATTAAAAAATAGTTTTGTTTCCCCTAGTTTATGAATACAAAAGCAGTTTGATTTGAAAGGCAAGGAGGCCTAATCCAGAATGTTTTCTGGGAGTGGTCTGGCTGTGTGGACTGGAGGCCAGCATTTCTTTTGGAATTACCCATCAGCTTTATGGGCCTTTATATTATCTCTCATAACTGCTATACAAAAGATTGAAGTTTGCCAACCTTGTGCCTGAGAGTACTCTAAATGAGTTTTGGATCTGTCACTACCTCCTTATGCTCCGTTGACATGGGCACGAGTTCAGACACCTGTAAGCTCTCGCACTGATCTCCCAGCCTCCAGTCTATCTCCCATGGTGTTTACAGGCTTGTTTTGACTTGCAGATCTGATTGTGTGGTTCCCAAAGAAAAATCTCAATTTTTTTTGCACGATATATGGGTTCTGTCATGAAGTAGTCCTGTTCATACCTTCGCTTTATCTCTTGCCTTTGCCTACTGTACTTTATCCTCCAGCATTACTGAGTTAACTTGTCATTTCCTGAACAGCTCAAGCTATTTTACCTTTGCTTTGACTGTCTGGAAAATTCCTTCACTTCTTAGACATCTCAGTTCAAGTGCTTCTTCCCTTTGGAATCCTTCTCTGACTCACCCAGCATAGAGGTCTGTTCTTCTATATTCGTATTTTGCTCTATAGTCAGTATTTTTGCTCTTCAGTCAGTGTGTGTGTGTGTGAGAGAGAGAGAGAGAGAGAGAGAGAATATTACATAGATGGCACTTTGATACTGTTTTGTGTACTGCATGTACACAATACTGCATGTCCATCTTCCCTCTGAAAGTGAGCTCGTCTTGAGGGTAGGGGCTGTCTTTTCATTTCTGCATCTTCAGTGCTTATCACTATATATGTTAAGTTGTGATCATTCCTGTAGTAATTTAAGAAACACTGAGTAATTACGTTGCCAGGTTCTCTGCCAAGAAACTGAGGATTCAACTGAGAAACATAACTGAGATATCTATATCTATCTATCTCTATATCTATATCTATCTATAGATATAGATATAGATATAGATAGATAGTCTTTTTTTTTAGACCGGGGAAGGGAAGGAGAAAGAGAAGGAGGGAAACATCATTGTGTGGCTGCCTCTCACGTGCCCCCTACTGGGGACCTGGCCTGAAACCCAGGCATGTGCCCTGACTAGGAATCCAACTGGTGACCCTTTGGTTCATAGGCCAGTGCTCAGCCCACTGAGCTACACCACCCAGGGCATGGTCTCNATATGTTAAGTTGTGAGCATTCCTGTAGTAATTTAAGAAACACTGAGTAATTACGTTGCTAGGTTCTCTGCCAAGAAACTGAGGATTCAACTGAGAAACATAACTGAGATATATATATAGATAGATATATATGTGTAGATATATATATATATATGTGTGTGTGTGTAGATATATATATGTGTATATATAGATATAGATCTATCTATCTATCTATCTATATCTATATATACACATATATAGATAGATAGATAGATAGATAGATAGTCTTTTTTTTTTTAGACCGGGGAAGGGAAGGAGAAAGAGAAGGAGGGAAACATCATTGTGTGGCTGCCTCTCACGTGCCCCCTACTGGGGACCTGGCCTGAAACCCAGGCATGTGCCCTGACTAGGAATCCAACTGGTGACCCTTTGGTTCATAGGCCAGTGCTCAGCCCACTGAGCTACACCACCCAGGGCATGGTCTCTATTCTTATGATGTTTATAATGTAGTGGGAGATACAGACAAGTAAATATGGCTATAGTGCTGTGATGGATAAGTATTGGTGCGCATAGGAACACAAAGGGGCACTCAGCCCTACCCAGTAGTCCTGTGTACTTCCTGGTATGTTTGCTTTTCTAAAATATGCTTTATAACTTTTCTCTTCACCCTCTTCTGTATTTGCTCTTCTCCTTGATTTTCAGTTGATGATCTTGCTTTATTTTTTCACTACAAAAGGAGACGGGAGTCCTGTCATCTTGCCACCAAGTATCAGGAGCCCACCTGCACTTGTATCCCAACTCTGACCGACTTCCCGTGGTGGTGGATGATGTGTCCCGTTCTGATCAAAGGCCAGCTCCTCCCCTTGTACAGAGGATCCGGTCTTCTTGCTCACTCAGGACTCTGCTTCTGCAGTTGTCCTTAATTCTGTGTCATTAATTTCTCTGTATTTTTATCATACAAACCTGCTCTAATATTGTTTAATTAAAAAATTTTTCATTTGACTCTAGGAGCCCCTCCTGCTCTCATTCCATTTCTGTTTTCCTCCATCATTACAGAATCCTAGAAATAATAGTGTAGTTGCTGTTTCGTATTTTCCATTCATTCCTTAACCACCTCTTGGTGGTGGTCTTTTTCCATCAAGTAAACCTACTCTTGCCAGATCTAATGGCCATCCACTTCACGTGAATGCTTGGCAACGTTTAGCATTTAACATAGTTGGCTGCTTCCCTCTGTGTGGAGTAGTTTCTTCTCGAAGCTGTTACTGAGCTACACTCATCTTGTTCCTTCTCACCACATTGGTCTTCCCTTCCTGCTGTTTGTGCTGAGTGCTTCTCTGTCGGGGGCATGGTTCTTGACACCTTCTCTTCTCTGTATTTTGTTTTATAGGTGAATTTAAATAATGTCTGTATAACTGCAACTACCACATTTATATTTTTAGTTCTGACCTGTTCCTTGAATTTTAAATCAGTAAATTCAGTTGCCCACTTGACATCTCCACTGGATGTCTGATACAAAACTCCAGCCTAAACCTTCCCACCCAGCCGCTCCGCTCTTGCCTTTGATCACTGTAGTCTGGTCGGTCTTACCTGTTATGCCGAGAACATGTGAAGATTGTTCTTGCTCCCTGGAATGCTCTGTCCCTAGATCTTTGCATGGTTGGCTCCTGTCTTTCAAATTTTGGTCTTAAATACACCTTGGAGAGGTTTGTGACCATCAGATAAAAAAATAAATATTTAGTAGCTTCCCAGTCACTGTGTTATTACCTTGTTTTATTTTCTTTATAGTACATATTACTATGTGATATTTCCTTGTTTATTTGTTTCTCCGCATTGGAAT
Organism: Sturnira hondurensis; assembly: GCF_014824575.4. NCBI lineage: Eukaryota > Metazoa > Chordata > Mammalia > Chiroptera > Phyllostomidae > Sturnira > Sturnira hondurensis. The sequence goes on from NW_028095988.1 coordinate 11,200,388, forward strand.
GTAAGTTCCTTGAGCCATACATCTGTCTGGTTCTGTGTCATATTATTAGCAACTGGGACAATGTGTGACGTAATAGATGCTCACTTAATATTTTGCTGAATGAATAAACATTTAAGGAGCTAGGTCAAATTAGAACAGCTAAAGTGGAGAGGCTGCCTCAGGAAGTGGAAGTTTCCGACTTTGGAAGTGGTCAGGGAATGACTGAAGGATCGTTGGTGGAGGAGCTTTTCGAACAGGCGTGCTTTGCCTTTCGTGTACCCCAGTGCATCTGAGGGATATGACATACATCTCTGTAGACTCTAGAAGGTTTGTGATTCTCCACTGGGCATGTCTTACCAGATTCTGGAATGGGGAGCATACTCCCAGGTGATTTATGCAGCCTCCCCCCAGCACGCCCACCCCTACCACTTGTTGAGTGTTGGTCTTTATGACCTCCAGGGTCCTCCTGTTGTCCTGTATCTCAGCAGGACAACAACCCGTGTTGTCATCACGGTGACTGGGGTTACTGTGATCATGATAATGATAACACATCAGTTTATTGTTTTACCACCTCCGCAGGGAGCTTCTCTTTTTGTTTTCTCACATTTCCTGAAACACGGCCCTGTCCTCCACCCCGATAACCACTATTAATAGTTTGCTGTCTATTTCTCCAGATTTTCCCTGAGTCCAACTAAAATAAATGAAAAAATAATTCTATCTCCACACAAACATACACATTTTTAAATGGAGGGATATAGAATGGAATAATTTTATTGCTTTGTTCCATGTAACATGCCTTGAATATCTTTACTTTCAACCTAGGGACATTTAAATCATTCTTTTGAATGAGTGCATGGGTTTCATGCATGTACTTAGTGTAATTTATTTAAATAATCCCCTTGATGACATTTGGGCTTTTTCATTTTTTTTTCAACTTTACAAACATGCTGTTAGAATGTCATTGTTCTGTAAGATAAATTCCTTAGTCAAAAGGTACAAACATTTTAAATGTTAATAGATATTGCTAGCTGCTCTCCAAAATGCATGAACCAGTCTGTCCTCCATCCACAGCAGGATTTCAGTCAGTGTCCTTCATAGTTCAAAGCGTCCAGGTGCTTGAAAAGATCAATTGTGCTCTGCAGTGTTTACATGTTTACGCATAATGAAAACTGTTGCCATGGTGATGGACTGTGGAGAATTCTGATAGTTTTCCGACTTTTGGGTTAGATCTCAATTCATTTCCTTTTCTTGGTTAGTGATGGGATGGATGCTAGCCTGGAGCAAATTTGGGTTTTCTTACCCAGTGCCATTGTGTATCATGGGCATAAAGATGTGGGAAAGTTTATTCTGGGAGCACACTTTTCACGTCAGATGGTTGGTGACTGTAGCTAATGTATCAGGTTGGAATCTTTGAGGGTGTATAATGTGGCAGTGGAGAGCTCTCTGTCAAAGTTAATGTAGCTGAGGTCTTTTGCCTTCTTTTTTGAGATGAGCAGCTGCTAGAACTTTGAGATCAAAGATTTTCTACAACCGTGAGGTCTTTACAGATAAGCATCTTACTTCTATAATCTCTGCTATCCAATATACAGTCTGTTGAAAATTAGTTTATAACTTTGTGTCATTCAATTCAGCCCCTTTGTTACTGCCTCAGCTACTTTCTAATCTAGGTGTAATTATAAACTTAGGTGATAAGAGAGTTCCAAAGAATTTTTGGTTATATATACAACTTTTCTGAGTAAGCCTTTGGTTTTTAACCTAACTCTGAGAAGTTGTACTTTTTCCTTTAACAAAGAAGAGCATAAAACTCAAGTGCACACCTTGATGAGTTTTAAACTCACCTAGCTAGCCACCACCCACATCACGATCCAGAGTGTGACTAGAGCCCCAGAGGCCTCTACCGCGTGCCTTCCTAGTCACCCATCCTGTGAAAAATGGCAGCCACTCTCCTGGCTTGGCGTTTGTTACTGTGGGTTGGTTTTGCCTCATTTTGCGTTTAGGTCAGTGTAATTCCACAGCATGTATTTTTTGTGCCTGGACTATGTTGTTCAACATTATATTTGTGGAATTCATCCATGTTGTGAAGTTCCTTTTTTTTTGGTTTGCTGATTCCCCCCATCCCCAGTTTTGTGACATACATCTTTATATAAGTTTAAGGCATACAACAGGATGGTTTTATTTACATATATTGTGAAAGGGTTATAAGAGGTTCAGTTAACATTTATCTGCTCATATAGCTACAGTAAAAAGATAAAAAAGGAAAAAAATTCTTCTTGTGATTAGAACTCATGGGATTTACTCACTGAACAACTTTCCTGTATATCATGTAACAGTGTTAGAATAATCACCGTGCTGTGCGTTACATCCCTACCATTTCTTTATTTTATAAGTGGAAGTCTGTACCCTTTTACCACCTCCCTCCATTTCCCCTGCCCCCTTCACTGCTATATAGTGTTCCGTTGTGCACATGCCATAACTTGTCCATGTTACTGTCCATAGATGTTCACACTCTTTCCAGTTTGGGGCTGTCATGGGTTTCATTCCTGTGAATGCCTTTGTTGCGTTTATGTATCACTTCTGTTAGAGTGGAATTGCTGTGTCATAGGGTGTGTGTATGTGTGTTGATTAACAGTCATATTTGTTTTATATTTGTTCTAGATAATAACTTTTGTGTTTTGCTTCTTCTACAGTTTGTCTGAGAATACAGATCAACCCACAGAACAAAGCAGATTTCCAAGGCATCTCCCCGGAACGAGCCTTTGCTGATTTTCTCTTTGCCAGCACCATCCTGCACCTTGTTGTCATGAACTTTGTTGGCTGACTCCTTCCTGTTTGCTTAATTGAGGAGTGGGAGACCATCAGAATGTAAGTAGGGATCATAGCCTTTGTCCCACCATGTTGGCTTTAGAAATGGAGATTGTATGGGCCTGGTTTTGATTGTGGTTGGCAAGGTTCCCATATTGCTGATAAGATGTTTGCAGAATTTTTCATCAGCCTGCAAAGTATGCCTTAATATCATCATGATTCATCAGTTCTGCTGCTCTTGGTCATTGACTTCTCTTCTCACTGTTCTGCAAATCATTAAGATAACAGAAAATGGGAGTTTGCCTGTAGCTAATACATAAATTTCTGCATCAGTAGCTCCATGAAAATAACTCTGAGATCTTGGAAGAGACAAAAATTGTAGGTTTTGCTATTAGATTTGCTTTGTAATTTTTTCTGATTTTGATCTTTGATGGCTTTAAATATTGGGCCATTGTCTCCATAGTACCTTACAGTGTTTATACCTGACAGATGTCCGGTATGTGCTGAATGAATGACTGGCCATTTGCTAATATGTATGCTAAAGGAGAAATAAAAGGTGAAATTGGATTAGCTTGGGAGAACACTTTAGAATATAGTGTGAGATGCCAGTTGTTTATTATTTTTCTTTTTTAGTAGTTATCTTTTTTTAACCTTTTTCCTTTTTTTTAGAAAAAAATTTTTAAAATTTTCCTCTGAGGATATGTTTATTGATTTTTGGAGAGAGAGGAAGGGGATGGGGAAGGGAGAGAGAGAAAGAGAAGGAGAGAGAGAGAGAGAAACACTGATGTGAAAAACATCGATTGGTTGCCTACTGTATGCACCCTGACTAGGGTTTGAACCTGAAACCTAGGTTTGTGCCCTCATCAGGAATTGAACCCACAGCCTTTTGGTGTACAGGATGATGTTCCCACCAACTAAGCCACTTGGCCAGGGCAGAGCTTTTTTTCCTAAACAAACTCTGATACAGATTCTCTATATAAAACAGTGTTGGAGCTGGAGTTGTTTTCATTGACAAGTTGAAGAGTCCTCTTTGCTTGGACTCTCCTTTATGTGTGTTATGCCTTCCTCTCTATCCCGCCCTTCCAAGCAGAACCCGAAAGCTCTAAGAAGTGCATGAATGCTTTCCAAACTCTATAGCAACACTTATTTTACATATGAGGAAACAGAGCTCCAGCCCTGGCTGGTGTGGCTCAGTGGATTGAGCACTGGCCTGTGAACCAAAGGGTCACTGGTTCAATTCCCAGTCAGGGCACATGCCTGGGTTGCGGGCCAGGTCCCCAATTGGGGATGTGGGAGAGGCAACCACACATGGATGTTTCTCTCCCTGTCTTTCTCCCTCCCTACCTACCCCTGGGAGGGAGAAATGGGTTGGCCAAATGGGTTGGCCAAAAAGTCCGTGGTTTTGTTTTTTTTTTTTTTTTTTGGTAAAATGAAAGACACATGTTTTTACTTTCACCAGTACTTTTATTGATTTGGATATTTTGAGTATGTTGGCTATCTCCCATGTGGTATAACATTGATCTCAATTAATGTTTTGATTTGATCTCTTTCAACCTCAGCTGGTCTGCCTGACTGTGAGCATTGTCCAGCAAGAAATTCCAGTACAAAACTTTGCAAACCACTTTTGCCACGTCTGGTCAGTCACAGTGCCTTCTCCATACATTGCATAAATCTTTTTTTTGCATTGCAGTTGCATTTTTACCTTTCTTGAAATAATAAAGCATAACATGCTGAAAATGTTGCATATTTCCTTCCACCTTCCTTCAATATTAAAATGGCTACACAAAAATTCACCAGTTTTGATAAGTCTCTTTTAAATGCACGCTGATATGACGGCTGTGACAATACAGTCTAACACAATTGTTTTGAATGAAGTTAAAGACAATTAAGCACTACTAGAGCCACCTTATGGAAAGAACCATACAAACTTTTTGGCCAACCCATTACTAAATGCAGTAATTGACAATGACTGTACTTCAATTTCTGGCATGAATTAATTAGTTACTTATATTACATAGATTCTTTTCATTATCGATATTGCCTCAAAACCATTTCTGTTTCATTTTTGATAGTGGTAAGGTGACAGGTTGTTCATTGCATTGAAAAAGTTTGGGAATTACTTTTTATGCTATTTTTTTCCCTACTGTTCTAATACAGTTTAATTTAACTCTTTGGAGAACTGATTAGGACTTGAGTTGTCCCTCCCCATTCTTCCATTTCTATGTGCCAGTTGATGCCTTATTACTGGAAATACAAAGAAGAGTAAAATGTGGCTCCTGCCCTATAGTAGGGGAGAAGGCGTGCAGACACAGCAGTCAAATACAGCATCGTTCAGGCCACACTAAAGATGGGAACAAAGTGCTGTGGGAGTGGAGAGGGAGCTTCCCACTGTGTGGAAGCAGCAGATGGGGTGTCTGACCAATGATAACTCTTCGAGTGCAGCTGGAAAGCATACCCACTGTCGCTGACCTTGCACCTACAAACATGAGTAGCTCCTGGGCTTCCTGGTAGTAATTTTGCTGGAAAGGTCTTAAGTCTTCTGATTGCCTTACTCTAGATTTGTCAAGTTATTTTTTTCTAGATGAGTCATGTGTATGCTTAAGAAAGCGACAGCATAAACATTTCAGGGATGTTTTCTGGGCTCAGGGAGATACCAAGTCATGGAGAATCATTTCCTAGGGTTGTTGTGATTGGAGGAGGACTCTGCTGCAGAGAGCTTAGCGTTTCACAATTGTGACAAAAACAGACCAAAAAAAGCAGGTTTAGCAGAAACTGTGACTGCAGACTACTCTAACGACCTAGAGCCACCTGTTCAGTTGGGAATTATGGGCCCAAGGGCCAGCAGAGTCTTCTAATCCCAGACCAGAGCGTCAGATCATTTTATAGAGAGTACGTTCTCCCTGGGGACTGCCCACAGAGGGCCTTTATTTAACTTCTACTTTACTGTCCTGTTTTAATGTTTAACATACATCTATTTGCCCTTTTTTATGTGCCTCTAACTCAGTTCTGTGTGCAGTGTAACACAACATTTAAAGCAGTTTCCAAGCGAATTCTCAATATTTACACTGACTCAGAGGTGAAACGAAACATACTGAACACTCCCCGTACTTGCCAGGCACATGGCGAGTTGGATATAAAAGAACAAACACCTGGAACGTCTGCTGTTGCATGAGTTTGGGGGAAATATTTAAAACCAGCAGATTTGAATGTTTAAAAATTTACACACTTTCTATAGTTATTTTCTGTTTTGTTTTCCATATGTCTTTGTGCAATTCTCAAAAAAAAAAAAAGAAATATGACAGACTATCTCAGGTGTTCCAAAGGGAATAGAACAAGAGAGGGACAGTCACAGTCATAGTTTGGGTCACAGTCTGGGGAGGAAATTTCCTGAACTCGGGCCCTGGATCAGAGGGTGAAGGGAAGTGGGCGCACAGGTCAGACCTGAGCTTGGAAGTGCGCTCAGCCAGTGGAGATAGTTTGGCCAACACTGGTATTAAAACCTTATTCGTGTTGCTTTGATTTTTACGATGGAGGCTATCCTCTCACAGGTCTTTAAAAATTCATAATGTTTAATTCTGGATGGAGCAAGGGGGCCACAGTGCTGGGAGAACATAACTCTGACAAGCAGTACTATTTATAAATATGTAATTACCACTGGCTTTTCAAATTAATCAAAGTATAATAATCTAGAGAATTATTTTAGAAAGAGTCTAAATATTATTCTTTAGGTAATACTGCCACCTACCGGATTGTACATATCATGTGCTGAGAGACTGTACTTCCAAAGCGTAAGAGAAGTTGAGTTTGGGGAGGAAGCCCCTGAAGTCTTCGTGATAAAACCTACTTTCTTCCAGTCACAGGAGGGCAGCAGAGGTCCAAGTGGGTTTAGGTGCTGGGTGGGGATTTCTTTACATTCTGGCCAGAAGTGGGCAGGGTTGAGTTGGGTTCAAAGGGTGTGGAGCCTTGCAGTGGCCCAAGGCTCTTGTCACATAGGAAAGACCTTGTGCAGGGCTTATTTTCTTTCCTTATCTTGTCTGTTCCCGAGCTCTATTTTGGTTTGTTCTAGGACTGTTTTTGCTTTCAATATGACCTCCTTTAATTTTTTGTTGGGGGGATGGCTTTTAAAACAATTTCACTTTCTTTTTGACATTTCATCATATAGTGAATTAAGTTCAGCCACCAAATAACTTCTCAAAAGGGAACTTTCTACTGGAACATAATCAACAAAAGAAAAAAGCAAACAAAATATAACCAGTGTCATTGAAATTAAGAACAATCTAACAATAGCCAGAGGAGTGGGGGGAGGGGGCAATGGGGAGGGGGAGGAGGCAGTGGGGGAGAAGGGTTTTCAGGAACTACTACTATAAAGGACACATGGACAAAACCAAGGGGGAGGGTGGAAGCAAGGGAGGGAGGTGGGTTTGGAGTGGGTTGGGGGGAGGGGTGGGGAGAAAATACAGTTGTAATTGAAAAACAATAAAATATCTTAAATTAAGAAAATAAAAAGAAAATACATTTTTTAAAAAGGGAATTATTCTAAATTTGTAGAACATATTTTGAGCTATACACAGTGTGATCTTTCTTCCACCCCATTTTTTCCTGAGAGGGCAAGATTAATCCTTTACCTATTATTCTTAAAACCTTGAATGTGCTTATTGTATTTACTAAAAAACCACACTACTTGATGGCTCTCTAATTGGCGAATGTTTTGTATTTGATCCATTTAAAGCTACCTGAGAGAGAGAGAGAGGGAGAGAGAGAGAGAGAGAGAGAGAATATTGAGTAGATTTGTGTTTATGAAGATCATTGCTGCTCTGGCTCCCTGCCTTACTTTCTCCATTTTTACAGCTTGGTGATTCCTATTCCAAGTCAACTTCGGCCAAGTGTTTCGCAGGCACCTCTTCTGGGGCCCTCGGGGGTGCCGGTGCATGTCTCTGATGCTGCACTTACCACGTTGTTATGAAACTATTGATTCACTTCCCTTTCTCGCCCACTGAGGGTTGGGGCCTCAGAGCTTAGTACCGGCTAGCAGTCACAATGCATGTTTGTTGAATGAGTGTATGCAGAACAAATCGTTTTTAACTGCAAGAAAATGCTGTATTAAATACCTGTATCATTAGTTATGTGGATGCTAAGACATGTGGAAAGTGCTGTGGAAGAAAGAAGTCAAGAAAAAATAAACAGGAGGCTAGGTCGAAGACGCACATTGTGGAGTGGACAAATAAGCTTGTCCCTCACCCCGGTTTCCCTTTCTGCACAGTTAGGGGATTGGCCTGGATGTTCATCAGTTTCTTGCAGCTGTTCAGGTCTCTGATTACTAGAATTCATGATCGTTCCCATTGTGTTTGAGGAGGATCGGGCTATTTGTGTAGATCCTTAGTTGGGCTTTGCTCTTTTTTTCCCCTTCCTTCAGTTGTTGGCTTCTATCCATATTACCAGATTCCCACCAGCTATTCGGAGGAACGTGAAAGTGTGACTGTCTATAATAAAATGCGCAGTGTTTATGCAAGGCCACTTTTACAACATTAGACAGTATTTGTGAACTATGTTGTAGTTATCACCAGGCTGGCAGGACTAGCCTCCATTCCACGTACACTTCACACACAGCCCATGCGACCCCCACGGCCCAGCCTCTGACACAGGCAGACAGGCAGCCTCCCTGTTTACACGTGAGGTTGTTAAACCCAGGTGAAATTTAACTTGACTTGTCTAGGCCCTGGGACCAGTAAGTGACTGACTGGGGACTTAACAGACATTTTGACTCAAAAGTTTTATTTCCTTGTCTGTTATGTTTAGAGACTTTTGGGTAATGTATATATATATGTATATTATTACAAGGTTTTTGTTTAAAATACTAAACTTTTTTACAAATGGAAAAAACAGGAGAGGGTGATAGGAAAGAGTGAAGTTGGGCTATGTCAGGTGTTTCTGCAGAGTCGGCTGTCTCTGCTGCTGCGATCCAGGAGAAAGCCACGAGACCCGACTTTATCCAGAGAGGGCCACCGTGGACTCTGCCATGTTCAAAGTCCGCTCATGTGCTTATGAACATTTGAGATGAAGCTAGTGATGGAGGAATTGAATTTTGAATTTTACTTACTTTTAACTAAGTTAAATAGTCAGCCTGTGGCTGGTGGCCGTGAGGTTGGACAGATCTGTCTGCCTGGTTGGTTTCCCCGTCTGTAAATGAGAGGGCGAGATGAGCTGGTCTCTAAAGCTCCTTTCATTTTTAGATGTGTACGATCTGTGCCTTCTGAAATTGTAGTGATTGAAATTGAGCTCTGAACCCAGAATTTCCACAGAACGATCTTTGATTCACATTTTATCTAATTTCAGTTTTAATTGGGTGACCAGATGGGTTTGAAGGAAAATCAGTATTTGAATATGTACTGATAGCTCGGTGCTGGTGTCTGAGCGGAGATGGTGCTGGGGTGGGTTAGGGTTCCAAATAGCAGTGACCCTGTCTGGCACTGTCTTTTGTGTCTGTGCAGGGAGTAATCATTTTTAACAGTTCTTTGTGTAGTGCCTTGCTTTCTTTTAAGATGATTAGAATAGACTGATCAGTGGTGCTGTCTTTTCTGCGTGAGTGAAATAGGCGAAGTTGTGCTAACTTTTCTCAGTAGGCTTCTTCCATTTTGAATGTCTTCCTATCAGAGGAGGAAACTGTCTTGGTTGGCAGTGGAAACAATTCTTTTGAGTTGTTGAGCAGTCCAATTTTACTGAGCTAACATTTCAAGGACTCCTAGAATCTGTACTTTTAGTATATACTGCCTGGTAAATATATTTTTGCCTTAAAAGAAGGGAGCAGGACTTTGGAAATAGAATCTTCTGAAAACCACTATCAAAGAGACGAGTCATTTTTGCCTTCTACGTGGACCAGCTCTAGTGTCTTAGATTTAAGTGTTTTAATATCATAGAATCTCAAACTTGACATTTGTACTAAACAGGATTTCTTTGTAATTGTGTGTCAGAGCGCTTCTGTGAAATGGCCCTGTTCTCCAGGCCTGTCACCCCTTGGCCATTCGAAGTGGTGTCATAGTCATTCATAGGCTGTTGCTTTAAGAATTTGATGGAGTGAAAGGTGAGTTTTAATAGGTCTGTTTGTTCTTGATTGGCATCGTGGGTATGTTTTGTTCCCTGTTTTTGTTCTCTACACATTTCTCACAATGCCACTGATATAGGAATGTTCTGCAATTATGTAACATTTCTCTAAATATCATTGTTAGTGAAATGAAAGCACTCTGGCTAGAAGTCTAAGGTCTTTCTTTTTAAGCTCTGATACTGAAATTCCAGATCAGAACCAAAGCACAAAATAAGGTGGTGCCCTTTTACCTACTGGGGTAGCCGTGCTCTTCTGAGAGGAGGTGTTTCCCAGCCTTTTCAAGTCATGACACGCAGTAGATTACAGTGTTTGTATGGCTCGCTGCAGGAAGATCGGCTCTGTGGCTGGAGACTCTGGAGCCCCTGGTGCTGGGGGGTGGGGGGCTCCTTTCTGACCGCACCTGCATCAGAGCCCCGCTCTCCTGGAGGCACTAGAAAGGAAGCCCCGGTTTGTTGGGCAGGGCCCACCTCATGGCTTCCAGATCCCAGTCTCACCCGAGTCTGGCAGCCATGTGGACACTTCTGGGTGTTACTCTCCACATTCTTCCCCAGGATAAACTTATCTTTAAATGAAAACAAAATTTCTTCTCTATTTCCTTTGTTAAATCTGAGATTGGGAATTTTTCTCTATTTTTCTCTCTTGAATTCTCTTCTTCCATCCCCTACCCGCCAAACTGGAATTGAGTGCTTTATTAGCTTCCTGGACCCAGAGAAGTTCTTTAGGCTAAAGCGCTGCCTCCTCACCTCAAAGCGTCGGGGCTGAGAGGACAGAGGGGCTTAGGTAAAGGCTCGGGCTGATTGATTCTGGAGTGGAGTTAGAATCGTGTCTGCTGATTCCTAGTTAGCTTCACCTTGGTGTGCTGGGAATTCGGATTTGAGTATTAATTTTTATGGATTAGTGTATAAAATGTTTAGTGAAAAATATTTGCTTTATTCTGGTGCTAGCCTGGCTTAAATACTGCTCAGACTTTGGGGGCACTGTCTGTATCATATGACATTTTTAAAAACCTTGGATGTCTCCTCTTACCTTCCTACTTCTTTCTTTTAGGTTCACTTTTGATTTCCCCCGGAGAAGAGCTCTGACATGGCAGCCTGTTGGACGCGTGGATTTTCTTCAGATTTGCGCTCACTGTGGCTCTGACTCGGCGTGCCGCGGGGAGCCAGCGAAGTTCCCTCCCTTCCGTGTCAGGACGACTTTGTAACGAGCGTCTATTTACTGACCTCCCTTCCACTGTGTGACCTTTCTGCCTTCCAAATTAAACTCCATCCCACTCCTTTCTAGGCCTCTGGCTCTGTTTGTTGTTGTTGTTTGTTTTTATTCTTTATCAGTACCAGAATATTTCATTCCTTCAATCCTCTGTGCAGAGTTCTTTAGGCGTTGATGACTTGGCAGCTGTGAATCTCATGCCATGTGTTCATTAAAGCCTATTAGAAGTTAATGACAAAAGGCAGTGCTCACTCCTTTGTCCTTTTCCTGGACCTGGTAATCCTATACTGATCTTTCAGTTGTTACAGTTGTTCCCTTCTAGGACACTGCTTTCCTGGAACTGTGTCATTAAGCACTTCGTTAGAAATTGAACTGTTTGCTTCCACATTTATAATTTATAGCTGTTTTGATATACTTTGTGGTGAAAGGTAATACATGAAGTTTGTCTAGAAAGTATCCAGCCACACAAATGTGAAAAATAGAGACATTTGTTGAAGAAGATACGAGAAACACTGTGCATAGGACAATGACACCTCAGTCCCCTTAAAAGTCGGCACCTTGGGACCTCACTCAGTTCTCCCAGTCGCCATCAGCTGCCCTGTAATATTCTCCTGAATCTCATTGACAGTCTGAAATCTCATCTTTTTCAAAGGTGATTTTAGTTTTGGGAAAAGCCAGAAGTCACAGTGCTAAATCTGGCTTGTAGGAGGGCTGAGTCACCTGGGTGACTTGATGTTTTGCAAAAAACTCTGTAAAGATGTGATGCATGAGCAGGCACGTTGTTGTGATGAAGCTGCCAGTCACCACTTGCCCATAGCTGCGGCCTTCTGAATCATCCAAATAGTTTCTGCAGAGGAATGTTCAAGGTTAACACAAAATCTGATGGAGATTCATTGCTCTACTTGCTCAGTCATTTTGAATGTGATGGCCGCACAGTATACATGCTCACTCAATGGCATTTACCCACTGACTAGTACAGTGAAATTGTCGTTCACACATGCACATGCCAGTCTGCTCCCCTTAGCTGCCAGGTTACATCCATGTCTCGCAAACTGTTCTCATTATGTTAACAATGGCGGAACTCTTTCTGGACATCCTCTGTGCATCTCTCAGGCAATGTGAGCAGAGTGCAAAGCGGGGTGGTTTGTTTATATGCGTGTTTATAGGATATGGTATTCTCCACACTACCTTCACAAATATTCTCTCATTTTATTCTCTGATTGATTATCTCAGGGGTTCCAGTCCTCATTAGATGGAGAAATAGAAGCTCAGATTTGTAATGTGCTCAAGATCAGAGCTGACACAGTGCGGGTGGAACAGGTCTGCTGGTGAAAGCCTGGGCCTATTTCCAGGTAATCCCCACTACATCCCATTTCCATCTCAGGTGCTGCATAGAAGGAATAAGCAAGCTGTGTCGAGAATGCTGCTCTTTAATCTGAGCTGACCACTGAGATGAGGAGCGGTGCCACACAGATTTTCCAACTCGGCTGCACAGTAGAATCCCTCGGGGAGTGTAAAAATGAATCTCATTGTCCAGGGCACACCCCAGAGCAAGTGAGTGAAAATCACTGAGGGTGGCAGTTGTACTTTGCACAGCTGCCCAGGTGATTCTCACGGGCAGCCAGGTTGGGGAAGCACCGATCTGCATTCTTGCTCCCCAAAATGTAGTCCACTGACCGGTGGTACCGATAACACCTAGAACTTGGTGGAAAAGGAGACTCAAGCCCTACCCCAGACCCCACTAAAGCAGAATCTGTTTTAACAGGGTCCCCAGGGGATCCATGTGTGTGTGAAGGTTTGGGAAGCACTGGTTTAGAGCAGTGGTTCTCAGATTTTGGTGCACCTCCTAATTCCCTGGGAACTTGGTGAAAAGCTTGGGCTTCCGTGTTGATGATGAGCTCTCCAGGTAACTGACACACAGCTACGTTTCAGAATAGATCTAGATCAGGAGTGTGCAAGCTTTTTCTCCAGTACACGGGCATGCTTACACTCCAAAAGCAGGCTGTTAGTCACTGGGCCCTGGTTCGCCCTTCTCAGGGGTGCTAGTTCCCTAAAATTGTGATTGGTCCAGGTAGTTCTCTTTAAAACTTTTATATACAGATGTAGCTTTATTAGGAGGCTTCTGGATTATTTCTAGTCTACACTGATAACCAGGTATTTTGGATAAAAGAGATAGTGGGGCAGAGGCTAAATTCCCATTTACTGGGTTTGCTCTTGTGCCTGAGGTGAGCTGCCCAAGCCAGGGGCCGTCAGCAGGAAGCACTCACCTGTGCTGTGTCCTTTGCCACTTGCAACAGGGCAGAAGCTCCAGACTGCTTTTGGCGTCTTGAGTTTAACTTAGTTAAAAGCTCATTAGGAGGGACTTTTTTAAAGGTTTCTGTTGACTTCCTCAGTGGTTCTCAAGTCTATATACAGAAGAACTAGCCTGTGGAACTACTCCTTCGAGCTTAAAAAACGTGTATTACCCCCCACCCCTTGCCCTCTGATTCTTAGGTGTTTTCTTTTAGCTGAGGTAGCTAAAGATGTGGCAGATGAGAGGCACTGAACCAGGAGAGGCAAAATGGTCACTAGAGGCCTCTTCCTTTTTGGGGGCCCTTTCTTAATGCCACCTGCTGCGTTGTAATGATGCTGCTCCTTGGGGCTTCCACTCGGGCAGGCACACCACGTGGCATGTTGAGCAGGGGATTTGAGTACAATGGGAGAGAGAGCGAGGTATACTGTAGCGTTTCCTGTTGCCTCTAGCTCAACACGTTTATGGTGGGTTTATTTTTATTTTCTGTGCTCTTTTGTGGGGCCGGAAGCCATTTGTCACAAGCACTGTGCGTTCGTAGTCTGCTCTCTGCCATTCTTGGTGGTGGTGGCAGGCCCAGCCCTAAGCGCCTCCTGCCCACACATTTCCTGTCTCCATCACATGGAAATTATCTCCCGTGTTTTCTTTTCTTAGCAGCCTATACCTTTGGCCTCTTTGATCACATCTTTTCATGTTTGTGCTTCAAAACACTTGTAATGATGGTTGGGAAATACTTGGTGAGCTCCCAGAGACCTGCTCCCCAAGACCTGGTTTTGGAGGCTCAGCAAGCTGGCACTGGCGACTACTGGAGGCCGGGGAGCTTGTATGAACCCGGTGTGACGCTGCTGCCCTCCCAGCTTAGTGGCTTGCAGCTCTGGGCGTCTAGGCTGAAGTTTCAGTGTGATATAACTTTATACGTACCTTTCATTTTTTAAAATTTAACAGATACCCCAAAATGGGTTTCTCCTGTGGGGGAAAACAGCACTTCCCTGAACAGAGATTTTAGATGTGGAAAGAATAAAGGAGGAGGAAGCTTGTGAAGAACTAAATAAAATGATATTTTATTTACTTACACTGATTTAATAGGTGGGTCCAAGCTCATGCAAAACTTACGTCAACAGGATAAAAAAAGAGGTATTTTTAAGCCACCAGAGAGGCAGCCTGGTGATGCAGAAAGTACTTGCTTGATCTGAAGATGTTGATTTAAGGGCCTGTTCTGCCACTGACTTTGTTGACCCTTTGTTCTGTCTCTAAAATTTTGCAGATAATTAGACACCTAGGCACTGTGCCCTATAGCGCAGGGAAAATAAATGATAAGACGGCCCTCGCTGAACAGGGCAGTGTGCCAACAATGCGCTCCCCACGAGGCGTTAAGCGTCCTCCCATTCCTCGTGTTCCCGCTAACCCCGTGAGGTCCGGTGGTGGCATTTCTTCTCAGATGAGGAAATAGAAACTCAGTTTGCAAGTGTTAGGGTTTCAGTTTTATTTCCCTCTGATTCCAAAGCATTTGGATGAAGCGTTGAATGAAATAAAATAATAAACATGGGGATAATAATTCCTCACACAGTTGCCCCAGGGAAATGGAAGTGGACGTGCCCTGTTAACCTAAGTGCCCTGGCATGCCAGCACTCTCATGGCGGCCGTCAGCGTCGCGCCGGGTTCCGGGTTCGGGCTCCCTCGGAGCACATCCGGTTCTGCCCGCTTTCAGTGAAGGGCTCCGGTGGCCAGTGGCCGGCCTCGCCCTTTCCTGGAGGGGCGAGACCTCCCTAGGAGCCCCACGAGGGTCTGCTGTTCAGGTCTGCTCGGCCTTCCTAAATCCCTGGGGTGAACAATTTTGTTTTTAACTTTTTATTAATGGAATGTTCACACATGTGCGCGCACACACACGATGAGTAAAATAAACGTCCCGATATCCAACACTCAGCTTTACCAGTTACCAGTATTTTACCCCAATCTAGTTGTAGTGTATTAGGAAAAGAAATCTCTAGTGAGAGAGCTCCTTCTTTCTACCACACTATTTAGTTGAGAAGTGTTGGAGTGCCTCTTCTGTACGAGGTACTGAGAGATACAGAAGCGATCAGAACGGATACAGTGCCTCCCTTTTCTGAGCCTTAAATTCGAGTTGGGATGAGAGTCAAATTAGCGTGGGTAGAATCCTGTTGGAAAGAAACAGTGTGACAAGTGATCTTAAATGGGGATGGGGAGGGAGCTGCTTAGACACAGTCGTCAGGAAAGCCCTCTGAGAGGTGACTTTTAGGCTGCAGTCTGACAGCTGAGAAAGAGCCATGGGACCAGCAGCGGGAGTGTGTCTAGTGTTACTTAACTGCCCCTCATGCCAGACGATTGACTAGTGGAGTTCGTATGTATAAATAGTATTGCCCATGAGACTAGTCACATCACCAGCTTTTATGGAGGGAGTGCCACCTAATGTTCAGTGCTGCTTTGTCGTTTTCATCTGACCCTAAAGAGGGGTCAAGTAGGTGTAGCCACAGAAGAGGCCAGGGAGAATACCAGACATAGGTCTTGGGAGTATCCTGAGACCCCAGTCTGTTCATGCTTCCCCCTCTATGATGGTTGCTGGAACCATCTGGGACCTGGGTGTCCACAGTGCTTGGTGGAAAGCCAAGGGATCTGAGTCCAGTGCTAATGTGAGCCTAGTTCACTGTGAGCCGAGCAAACCTGTTCCTTCACTTGTGAAAGAGGGAGATAATCTCTGCCTACAGCTTAGGTTTACCAAGAAGGTCAAGAGAGGTTGCTCTGGTGGTGTGCGGGTGCAGGATGTTCATGCAGACTCTAGATTAGGATGTTACCCCATCCATGTCCTTGGTAAGTCACTGGAATAACTTGGGGTAGCAAGGGGAAGCAAGGGCACCCTATAGAGGCTGCTGAAAATAGTGTCTCAAAGTCTCCGCTGGAAGAAGTCCTTTTTCAGGTTCACCTGGTTTCTTCCCATCAAGGCTGGGAGCATGAAGTGGAGGCCAGTTGCTCACCGTCTTGTTCCTTCATCTGCTTAAATCCTCTTAACTCCTGTCAACCTTGTATCACACTTATATGCCCTCCTCTTAATATTTTACCTTTTTTTCTCCTCGGCTGAATGTTATGTGGGCGGTTCAGGGAAAGCACAGACAGGCCATCTCCTCTGCCTCTCGGCAGGTTTTGAAATGCTTTGAAAGGGAGGGATCGCTCCCCCAGATCCTACTGCCTCTTGAAGGGGAGCATGGCCACATTTCCAGAGCAAACGGACTAGGCTCCCCTCTTTCCAAAGGTGGTGAACCCCCACCCCAACCATGTATTGGCCTGAGAGAGGATGGCCGCCTAGAGAAGTTCCCCACTGGCCGGTGCTGCAGAGGTCTGGCTTCACGCTTTCTGACTGTATCCTGCCAGGGGTCGCGGGGGCCCTTTGGAAAGCAGAGGGGCCGACAGAGGGTGAGAAGGGAGATAAGAAGCCAGAGAGTTCAGGGATGAGGTAGTAAGGGCCCAGGGAGGCCTGGGGTGCTCTGGGGCCAGGAGTGCTGGCTTTTGTCAGAAACTTGGCCACAAGCTTGCCAGTGCCTCCCGGTTCTGTAACTGCCCTCCACCAACCTCTCCTGGAAACTCCTGGGGCCAAAGTGAAGGGAGCATGGCCCTTCACAATGGGAAACAATGCCAAGGAAACAGTGGCACATTGGTGGGCCTTGGAGCCCTAAGGCCACCTGGTGGGGCTGGTTTAGTTAAGGGGCAGCCACACTTTTTAATTCGTTGTGGTGGTCCAGCCCGACCCAGGCCAGCTGATGTGCACGCAGGACTGAAGTTCATCTTCCGGGCATTCCCTCACGATCTGCGTTTCAGTTTACTAGGCGCTTCAGACCCATTATTTCTCACAATCCCTTCCACAGTGCTGAGGTGGGCTACTTTTTCAATCTGTGTGATTGATGGAAAATTGGGACTCAGAAAAGTTGAAAGCCCTAAGAGAGAAGGCTAGTGAGGGGCAGTGAAGCTTACAGATAACAAATGGTTCTCTGGATTTCTGCCCCAGGACTCTCCCCCAAAATATAACAAAAATCTCCATCATGCAATTGCAGTCACTGATACTGCTCACTCCCAGGCCCTCACTGGAATGTTAGCTCCTTAAGGTGAGAAACTGTGTGTATTTAGAGGACATGGTCTCTACTGAGATATAATTTAAAATGCACGAATCTTAAGTGTCTAGTTTGACGCATTTTGACGTGTATATACTCAAGTAACCACCACCCAGATCACCGACACAGAACGTTCCACCACCTAGAAGGACCCATTGTGCCCCATTGAAGTTAATCCTTCTCCCCCAGAGGCAACAGGTTACTTTTGCCTGTTCTTGAACTTCATCTGTGTGAAGTTCATACAGAGTTCATACAGAGACTGCATCCCCGTCCGGAGCCTAGCCTGGCACGTGGCTGGTATGCATTGTGACAGGGAGCGTTTTCTTACTGCCCTGTGAGAGAGCATTGGCCCCACTGGGAGACTGAGGCTGTGGGTCTAGTGACCTGCCCAGGGCACAAGTCATAGAACGGGGTGAATCCTGGAGCCCAGCCCAGACTCTTTGATTCCGACTCTGCTTCCCCCAGGGAACATGGCTCCCAGTCCGTTCCTCAGCGCTCAGCGTGAGCGAACCTGGCAATCCTGGGCAGGTAGTGCCCCCTGCTGCCTACGGGGCTTGACGCAGACCCCTCCCTGCTCCGTGGGATATGACAGGATTAAACGGGCGGAAGTCCAGGGCAGTGACTGGCAAAAGACAGGGCCTGGCAGAATAAAGGCCACATGCCCTTGTCTTTTCCTAGGAAGAGAAAAGAGATTTCCTAATCTTTGGGGGTTTTCCACCCCCAGAATGAACAGACTAAGGGAAAAAGAGGCCTCTTTGGTGGAGCGCTGCTGCCCCCAGGTGGATGGCTAAGGACACTACCACAGTGCAGGAAGTCCCGCTCAGGCGTTTTGCGGGCGTTAGATTCTGGCCTCAGTTTTTAGGCCCCTTGCCTCCCGGTGTCCTGCGTTCCGGTATTCTGGTCTCTGAAAAGCAGACGTCAGTCCGGGCCGTTACTCATCACTCCAGCCTCGCCTGGAGCGGAGGCTTTCTCCGGAGAACCAGCCCCAGCTGTGTTTGTGGGAAAGCCGTGCCCCCCCCCCCCCCCCCACCTCCTGGGCGAAGGTGGGCTGGACGTAAGCGTTGAGGGCCTGTCCTGTATTAAGCAAGAGTTTAGATGAGGTCAAGGTTTGATCTCAGGGCTTGGTTCAGAGAGGGGTGCAGAAGTGGGGCAGGGCAGGTCTCCCGGCAGTGGGGTGCGCAGCTCCTCTCCGCCCGCTGGGGGCGGGGCTGCCACTCGGCGGAGGGGCTGGAGGGGGGAGGGGGCTTCCTGTCGCACCTGCGGTTGGCGGTGTAACGGCGCAGCCCGCCTGGCCTCGGCACGTGGCCTAGGGCGATGGTATCTCTAACTCAGTATTTTTAACTCCACTTTCCAGAGGATGTGGCTTTTGCGGGAGAGCTTCAAAGGGTGCCCTATTTGCCCCTCTTGGCAACGGTGACGTCATGGAAATGGAAGGGGCCGTCCCAAGCCCCCAAACACCTGGAGGGAAGTGGGAGACTTTTTTCCACTTCCTGTCCTACTTCTGGCTACTGACTCAATGTCTGACCCGTTTATTAATTTCAAAATGTAGCTCTACATGTGGCAGAGGAAACCACAGTCGTGTGTGTGTCTGGGCCAAGTGAAGCCTGCAAGTCAGGTGGCCTCACACGGAGGCCGAGCCCTGGGGTCCTGCAGTGTGGCCTCATCACCCAGGGTGCTTACTGACAGAACGACAGCCCTGGGTCTCCAGGCGGCTGGCTTTCCCCAGGCCCACGCAGTGCTCCTGGAGGCAGATTGAAGAGGGGTGTTCCGATAGGACAGGGAGAAAGAGAGGTGGGATGGTGAGAGGACCTTCAGCCCTGGACCTCGGCTGGTCCCACCCGGACGGAGCTCTGACTCCCTGAGGCCCTGCGTGCTTCCCCAGAATACCCACCCTCCCGGCTGCTCTGGATGAGCCTGCCTGGGCGCTGCACTGGCCCAGCGGCCATCACTGAGGTTTTACTTTTCCCAGTAGCTCTCGATAGCTTACTCTCAGCTCTTGGCAAAACTGTGAAAGAGAGGCTCCCCGGGCCACCCCCTCTTTTGATCCCACTTTCTGTTCTCTCTCTTTGACTTATTGATTCTAGAGAGAAGAATGGGGTGGGGAGAGAGATGCTGATTTGTTGTTCCACTTATTTATCATGCTGTCGCTGGCTGCTTCTTGTATGTGCCCTGACTTGGGGTCAAATTTGGGCCCATCAGGGCGACACTCTAATAATCTGAGCCATCTGGCAGGACGACTGTCCCTTCTCTTGTGCTCCCCGGGCCCCGGCTTTGCTCCCTCCCCAGTGCCCAACCACACTAATCATTGTTCATTCTTTCCCTGGTTAAGTGTATATTTAGCATGTGTTGCGTGCTGGGCATTGTGCTAGGTGTTGCAGACGCATGGACGACTAAAGCACACCTCCCATCCCAAGTGCGTGCGCACAGTCTGGTGGAATTTCTTGCTGAGATGTTACCTGACAACGAAGGCAATATCTGTAAAGGGCTTTATGTGTACCGCTAGGGGAGTTAAATTCTATTGGCAAACCAATACAATAAACGATCCTTTGAGACCCAGATGGCTGCCTCTCCAAGGCTGGGCGGAGGGTCTGAGGCCTCACTGAGGTCCTCCTGAAGCACGGCTTGCTTAGCCTGCCCTTCTCTTGACTGGCCTGTACTTCCAGCTGTGTGCGGAGGGCAGGTGTCTGGGTGAAGTGTCAGAGTGCCTTAGGCCTGTGTTCCTGAGAAGTCATTTGGTCCATTCTTCTGCCTCCAGGCTAGCCTGAGGATGAGCCTTTGGGGGCAGTAGCGTTTCTGACCAGAGAAACCCATTCTGTAACTGGCCTTGGTGACTCGTGTTCGGCTGGGGCAGCAGCCTCCCCTCCTCGGAGTGGGTCCCTGCTCACGGGGCCTGAGGCTGTTCATGGTGGGGCCTCTGTGGGGCCTCTGTGTGGCCTTGGTGGCCGTGTCTTCAGGTTTCCTCAGCAACCTCTCCCCTCCAGGCTGAACAATGCCTGGTCCCTACTGCACTGTGGGGGCTCTGCAGACCCTCCAAGTGGCAACAGGACCTCTTCCCCTGGGCCTCCTCACAAGGTTGTTTTAATTCTCCCGGACATCCTCGGTGAGGCCTGGGGCCAGATGTAAGAACAGAGTGGACTGATCTGAGTGGCATCTCTGAACCACCCCTCCACCCCCACCCCCCAGCACAGCCAGTCACTCCTGGCTTGCTTTTTGACTTGGCTTCAGACTAGAGGGAAAGTTCTTTCTGGGACGGAGGACCCCCTGGTTTGAGTTGGAAACTTCTCAGGGGTGCTGTGCTGAGCCTGATGTCCAGAGGGCCTCCTGCCTGCCTGAGGCCTTGTTGACCTCCACTTGGGCGGGACCTGGGTGGTCCTGGGTGGTTCTGGGTGGGTCACTGCCCTATCACTTCCTAGGTCCTCAGGTGGCCTTGGAGTTCGGGGACTGTGGGGCTGGCCGTCTGAGGGCCCTGGGCAGGCCCCGCTCTGTAGGCCCCCTTGGCCCCTGCAGTTTGGGCCCCTCCAGGGTTCTTGGAGGGGTCCATCTTTGTCCCTTTGACTGCCTTTCAGGGTCCCTGCCCCAAGCCCCTGGGTCCCCTTCAGACTCAGTATCTTTGCAACCAGCTCTCACCTCCCTGGCTACCAACTTGTCCCTCGCCTCCTGGTCTTCGTATACAGACCAAAGTGAAGTTTCACATTAGGAGGAGAACAAGACAAACTAGTCTGTCCTAAGTTTTTAAGGGTTGGTAAACACTTTGCTCTGTGAGCCCCCCCCCCCAGGGGCATTTTCAGTTAACGTGGGGAAGAGGACTAATTAAAGAAATCCCCCATGGTGGAGTCTCTGGCATCGTGTCAGACGGAGGAGGAGGCAGTTTTGTGTTCCTCACAGGCAGCTGATCCTGCGTTTGGGAGGGAGCTTCCTGTCCTCTGTGTGAGGGAGCCTCTGCGATGGGATTTCCACCGAGACCTTTCCTAGCAGTGATCTTTAAAGGGACTGGTATTTTGGCTGCTCAAGAAGCAGCTCGGAGAGAACTGGGGATTGTGACTCTGCTTGGCAGGGCTGGCCAGGACATGGACGGCGCCTCTGAGCTCCACAGCCGCCACCGGATCAGAGATGCATGGAGCTGGGGGCAGCCTCCAGGCCCAAGTGACCTTTATAGGTGGTGAAGCAGGAGCTTACGGAGGGGAGGGGTGTGCTAGGTCACCTACTGAGCAGGTGGCTCTGTCCCTGTGAAAAGAAGCAGGCCCGAGTGGTAGCTGGAAGGATTTGCACGTTTCTGACTGATGCAGTCTGAGACACGTGGGCGACCACAGAGGCGTTTGAGGACAGGCTGCCCTCTGACCCTTGGGAACTGGCAGTCACTAGGTTTCAGTGCTGATGGCAGTGATTGTGAGGGGGATGGCTGAGTGATCGCTGAGGGGTGTTCCTGTCAGCACCTGGGAGACGGGGAAAGGTACTTGGGCAGCGGGCAGCTCGGGAGGTTACCGGGGCCCCAGAGAACCCACCTCCCGTCCGCCAGGGTGGGCTTGAGTTGTCGCCTCTCCTTGGCCTGGTCCCTGGGCTGGAGGGCAGAGAGCTAATCCCCCTTTTCTTATCTTCTTGTCCAGGATGGTGGGAGTATAAAGTCTAGCTAGGGTCACTACCTCCTTCCCCAGCCCACCCCAGCCACTCCTGGACGGGACACCCTGTGGGGCTGGGCACTGGGTTGGGACCCAGTTGGTTAGTGGGCCCCAGCCGTGAGTGTGTGGGGTTATGTGCAATGCTTATTGGAATCCTGTCTGAAAGAAAAGACAAGGGAAATCCCTGGGGGGCAGGAGGCCGTGGGTGGCCTTTGAGGGATGTTGCTGTGTGGTCCCTGTCTGCCAGATTTCAGCTACAGGTCACTACCACCCATGCACACGGGCCTCCTGCTACAGTGGCCCGGCGGTGAGGCGTGAAAACGGAAGAGCAGGGACTCAAGCTTTTAAGTGGGTTTGCCTGGGCCCCGGCACTGCCTCCCAAGTGGCATTTTTTAGAGGTTATTCCAGGAAGAGGTTGACCTAAGCAGCTAGCTGAGTTATGCTCCCTGAATGTCATTGTGGGCTAATGTCTTGGTTCCCTTCTGCCCAGCTCACGACCAGCAGCAAGGCGAACGTGACCCCGACCACACCCAGTGAGACAGGAGCACAGTCTCGGCTCTTCCAGGTGACTTTAATGAAGCAGGGCAGTGGCAGACACGACACGGCTCACACACACAACACAGCAGGGCCTCGGTCAGGGGCAGTTTCCCCCACACCTTGGGGGAAAGGGAGACATGCATTTCTTCATGAATACTATTTTAAAAATATAAAAAAAATAAGCTCCTCACATTGTTCTCCAGGAGCCAAAACCTGAGAGAACCCCCCTGGTGATCCATTGCCCAGTGAGATGTCAGAGGCAGCCTCGGGAGGGGTGGGGGTGGGGGTCCCACAGCCAGTGGGGGCTGCGGCAACCCCTGCCTCCCCCCGGGGATGTTGGGGAAGTGGCAAGCAGCAATGAGGGGATGGCAGGAGTGGCAGCAGTGTTTGACAGGTCGGTAGCATCTTGATGGCAAATATCTGGTAGGATCCAGTTGGTGGTGTTGCCAGAGGGGCCACAGAGGCGAAGGGAGGCGTCTCCTCCTTGGAGGCCGAGAGTGCACCTCTCTGCTTGATGGAGAGGTGGGCGGCGAGGAGCAAGGGGCGAGGAGCAAGGGCTCTCACATTCTTGGTGACCTGGGATGAGGAAGAACAGAAGTCAGGCTGGATACTGAGGAGACAGACCCAGGACAGTTAGGGACGCGAGGGAGATGCCTCCACCTGTGGAGTCCTAGGGGTAAATGTGCCCTGGAGTTCTTTCTGATGGTGGTGGAATGAGATGCAGTTGCCAGCAGGTTGCCAGCAGGTTGCCCAGGGGCACCGGGGGAACGGGTATGGGGACTCTAGCCAGGACCAGGGTATAATGAGTGTGGTATCTTCTCAGTATGTCGGAGGCGTGGGACATGAGGGAAGGAGCTGGGAGCCCCAGCAGATTTTTCAGGGAAAGGGATTCACCAGAAGGCAGGACAGAGAGTCCAGAAGGAGGCATCAGTGTGAGTTGGGGTCCTGAATTTCTCTATTTTTTCACCCGTTAGTGTGTGTCTCTTGATGTTACTTAGCCTCAGTTTCTTCATGTCCAAAATGAGGATAATAGAAATTGTTCACACTTTGTGGAGGAGACTTGACCCGACTAAGGTGACTATTGTCACCCAGGGAGAGGATTGTGCTGTGCAAACATTGCAGGCCATTGTTATAAAGGGGGCCTCCCAACAGGGAAGAGTGGAGGAGTTTGGTATGCCCAGGCATATATGCAAACAAAGAAGACCCTGGGGGCAGGTTTGCTTCCAGAGCATGGGGACCTCCCAGACCCACACTCCCTGCGTCCTTCGGCCGGGGTGCCCACCCACCTCAGCTGGACCACAGCCGCAGCGTCATGAGCAGGTTGAAGCCGGCCACCTTCAGCAGCAGGATGCGGAATCCGATCACGGACAGGTTTTGGAAGTTCAGGTTTATGTCTGCAAAACCAAGAGGCCAACGCGGTTATAAGCATGCACACCTGAGGTCTGCACAGCACCCTATGACATTCCAAGGCTTTCCCCAAAGCAGGGTGGGGTGGGCTTCAGCATCTGGATCCCCCTCTCCCTTTGTACTTCTGTGCGCGTTTCTTGGGCTCAACAGTGCTTCATTTCAAAAGGAAAATGCCCACTGCACTTAGTCCCTGTTTTATTTCTGAGCTCCTCAGCAGATGGGGATGAGCGGGTGCTCAACACTTACTGCCGTCCCTTGGGTCTGGGCCCCTTAGTGAGAATCTAGTGGCTGAACCACAAGAGGGGAGACTCAAGCACAGCTCAAGTGGACATGAGTCTGGGCCCAGGGTCGGTGGTGAGTGGGGGCACCCTGGAGAGATAAGGGCACCACCGACATGAGTTCTGCTGCTTTTCTTGGAAGAAGGCAAAACCCCATGGCTATGGAGGGCACTGTCCTCAGGGCGACCTGGTTAGTTTAGGGCCATACGTAAGCTCGTAAGCTGGTAAGCTCGTGGAAGCCACCCACCCCCCGCCCCCTCTGCCCCTGGAAGCTCTTGTTGGCTCTCCTGGCAGTGGAATCATTGAAAGGAATAGCCATTGGCCGTGTAAAACTAGAGACTCAGAGATGACGAGAGGACCCTGGGGATTGAGGAATGACTGTGGGCAGCTGTGACCAGGGCTTGAACTGCTGTTCCTGCCTCTCTTGTAACTTCACTCCTAGACCCACCAATTCCCTCCCACCTGCCCTAGCCAGGCAGGGTTGCTGAGGGTTCATTGCTCCCCAAAGCCTGTGCAAAGCCAGGAGAGAGCCTTCTCTTACCTGTTTCAAAGCCTTTCTCTACTGACGTAACATCACAGGAAAATTCTAAAAGGAGAGAAAAAAGAAATTTTCTTAGAGTCTAGATTGTGCCGCCTCTCCCACTCCAGACCTCCTGCGGGCCAGGCCAGTGAGTGTCTGCGGCCTTCCAGCACTTCGTCGTGGAAGCATCTGCAGCGGACTTGTTGCGTAGGGGGCCCAGCTGGGGAGAGCCCCTGGCCCTGGCGCCGTGTCGTTCATTAACACACACTGGGTGTGCAAAGTTTGAGTTACGTGCCACAGGCCAAAAGGAGCCACGAGACACAGACCCTGCCCTTGGGCAGCTTCCTGGCTGTAGCCTGGTAAAGGCTAGAACACACACACAGTGACAAGTGCCATGAGGGGACGGACACTTTATGTGGTCCACAACGTTTCCAACTCTGCATCCTAAATGTGTTCCTTGGTTTTCTCCACCTTGGCACTGGTGAATGGCACTGTTGTTGACTCAGCTGCCCAGGCCTAAAACCCCGGCACCTCCCTTGACACCCTCTTCTCCTTCTCGTCCCTCCACGGTTCTGCCTTTGAGCCTCAACCAGTGTTGGCCACCCACTGCCCTGTGGCTGCCCTGGGCCGGCCCCCCTCCTCTCTCTGCTGTGTTGGCTTCCTTCCAGCTCCCTCTCTTGCCCTGCAGTCCATCCAGTCTCCACGTAGCAGAGTACTCTTTTAAAAAGTAGATTAGATGTCACTTCCCTGCCTAAAGCCAGATGATGGCTTCTCGCTGTAATTAGAAAAGTAGCTGCCCTCTCAGGACCTGGGGGGCCCTGTGATCTGGGCCTTGCCTACTTCTTCCCTCTCATTTCCTACTGCTCTTCCTCTTCTCACCAAGCCCCTGACTCAGGCCTCCATAGGGAGGCAGGGGGGCCAGGAGGAGGGATCTTGAAGGAGGGCATTAGGATGGGGCCTGGAAGAACAGTGAGGGGCAATCAGCTCAAGCAGATTGAGGTGGGGAGGTGGGGCTCAGGGTGGGTGAGGCTGAGAGCCTGTGCCCTCTCCCGCCACCTTCTCCCCGTCTCTCTCTGCCCAGGACATTCTGTGGCCTGCCGGGACGGGACCTGCTGGTGCTCAGTAAGCGAGGGTTAGGGGGCTTTGCTGACAATTGGTGAGGCCGAAGCCACCAGTCACCACAGCATCTCCGTGCCAGGCCTCTGGCAGTGAAGAGACTCAGCTTGCAGAGGCGCCGAGGCTGCACTCACCTGAGCTGGGGTAGAAGGTCTCGTTGAAGTTGTCTTTGCATCCAAAATCAGCGCTGTCGCTCCAGAGCAGGGCCCCATAGCTCTTGGAAAGTGTGTACTTCATGTCCAGCACTGTGCTTTCTGAGCTGAATGCTGAGGAACCCACGGCTTGGGGAACATTGGTGTTAGAATCAAAATCGGTGAATAGGCAGATGGAAGTTCTGCTAGATTTAGGGCTTCTCAGCTGGTACACGGCAGGGTCAGGGTTCTTGACATCTGTGGACCAAACGGAGCTGGGTTAGGAGATGTTCATTTTCCTCCTCGCCCCAACCCAGGCCTGAGTTCAGATGCCAGCGATGGGCAAGAGCAGAGCTCTGTGGGGCTGGCGAGTCGTACTCTTAGGCTCTAGATGGGAAAGAATATTCTAGAAACTGGCTGCTTATAACAGGCTGCAACTCAGGGACAGGCACAAGCTATGTATCCTGGCCAAGAGGCCAGGCTCTTAGTGAATACTGCCTGCCAGGCCCTGCCTGCCAGGCCCTGCCTGCCATTCAAAGAAACCAGAATTGAAGGCCCACCTAACACCACCGCTCGTTCCTCTACTCAGTGGGAACTTCAGCAGCCTGGCAGGCCTAGTGAGCAGCATAGTTCTGGCAAGACAAACCAGGCGTAGAAGAAAGGCCCAGCGAAGCTAACCACACATCTTGGAATCCGGGTTGGGCTCCTACACTTAGGGCATCGATGGGACCTGGAGGTTTCTGATAGGCCGGAATGAACTCGGAAGATGGGTCACACCACCAGGAGATTTCTCACATCTTTAACAGACTTGGGCTGTACGTCAGAACACCTCTGTCTAGGCCCTGGCTCCACCGTCTGCTAGAGACAAGGCCCAGACACAAGGGGCCAGTCACACGGCCCCTTACTTCCCGGGAGTTTCATCTGTGAAATGAAGATGTTGCCTCATCCGCTTTCCCAACCAGGCTTTTCTGAGAAACAAATGGGACTTTCTCCCTATAAAATTATATTTAATAAACTGTGAAGTATTGAACAGATGTAAGTAATTGTAGCTGCTGACACTACCAGAATATTGCCACCATAATGTGCTCCCGAGTAATACACAGTTTCTCCTCTTCACCCCCAGGAAGCTGAAGGCTGAGAATCCTCAGTGCTGAGAATCATTTTTCAGTATTGCTGCAGGGTTTTGTGTTTTTAACACAACTCTGGCTGTTTATTCTTTCAGACCTCCTGCCTCCAGAGGGAGAAGCGGAGGTTTGCAAGGAGGGTAACACGCTGGGGCCGCCCAGAGAGTTGCAGCAGGGCTGGGACTGCAGCTTCCTGCCCCTGTGGTTCTCCTCTCCCACGGCTCCCCACCATGCGTGCCAGGCCTCTCAGACTAGTGACGCACCCGACCTGCTGAGCCAGCCAGGGTGGCCTGGGCGAGGCAGACATCCAGCTGGGCCCCCAAACTTGGGCAGTCAGCCCTTGGCATGGGCTGAGTGGAGGAAGAACTGCCTGCTGGTGGGGCGGCCCCTGGAGCAGCAGAGCAGGGTGGGTCTGTGGTCACTTGTAAGGGACCCCCAAATCATTGGCCCCTGAGGATTCTGCCGGCTCACCTCCAGTCTCCACATACTGTGGGGCCTGGCATCACTGTGGGTTAAGGTCCTATGACATAAATCTTTTAGTGGGAGGGAGGGATGGG
Source organism: Sturnira hondurensis (assembly GCF_014824575.4). Classification (NCBI taxonomy): domain Eukaryota; kingdom Metazoa; phylum Chordata; class Mammalia; order Chiroptera; family Phyllostomidae; genus Sturnira; species Sturnira hondurensis. Next base: position 11,228,168 of record NW_028095988.1, read on the forward strand.
AAACCATCAGCACCAATCACACACCCCAGTGGATTTTCCAGTCATCAGTGAGAGTCATGGGTGGGACTGGGAAGAGGGACATGGAAAGGTGGGGAGATGCTGAGAGAATGTGGCCTCAAAGAGCAGGCAGAGGACAAGGTGCCACCTTGGCACCACTTTGGCCTTTAGGGGGGCTGGGGGATGGCTGTGGGGGCCAGATGTCCAACTTTGAATCCTGGCTAAACACTCATCTACATCCTAGAGTCGGTGGGTATCAGGCTGGAGAAGGTCAAGACCACACTGACCAATAGGATAGTCTTTAGCTACACGTGGCTATTTAAATTTAACCACAATAAACTTAAAAATTCAATGAAAAACTAGAACTTCATTTTAAGAGGTCAGTGACCCCAGGCGGCAGCGGCTGCTGTGTTGGGTAGGGCGGACTGCTGGACGGCACCACTGGCAGGGAAAGTGCTGCTGGGCCACGCTGCTCTGGAGAGAGAGCAAGGCCCCGGAACATGAGGCTTTGAGGAAAGACAACAAGGGCCGAGGGTGAGGCTTACAAGCCCTCTTTAAGTTTGCGAGCGGTGACTACAACCGGGGGGCAGACTGCCAGCTCAGCTTTGCTAATGAGAGATCAGAACAAAATAGCGATAAATGAAGTCAGATGAACTGAGGTGATTTTCAGCCTTTTTCACATCCTGTTTTTACTGGCTCCTAGATGCCCTTTGGGTTGTCCTAGCTGCATTTTTGCTTTTGTTTCTCCTGTCCAGCTTCCCTACCTCCGCTTTCCTCTCTTGCTCGTCCTCTTCCTCTGCCCCACTTCTCAATCTCCTCTTCGAGCTCATCTTCCAAAGTATCAATACTCGCCTAAAACATGGAGCTGATTGGGTCCCTTTCTGTGCTAAATAATTCAGGGACTCCCTCGTGCCTGGAGAGAACGACCAAACTTCTTGGCATGACTTGCAGGGTCTGCCATGCCCTTGAATTTCCTCTCTCACGTCCTTTCCATGCCCTGAAAGAGCACAGCCGCACCAGGCTCTTCAGATGCGCTCCCTGGGATGTCGGCTGTCCGGCCACAGAGACCATCTCTGGTGTACTGCCTGCCCCTCGTACCCGCCACACGCTAGGTGGTCGAGAAACAATTGTTGAATAAACACATGGGCCAGTGACCATCATTTTTGCCAAATTTCTACTTTTTAGTCAGAGAAGCTGGGCATTCATCCCCAAACTTGAATTTTTAGCCCCATTTTACTATTACCCCCACATGCCTCTGGCGCGAGCTTAATAGTTTTGTCTAAAAACAGGAAATGAGTCACTTTTAATTTGCAGCACTTTAGGGGTCTATCTGCCTGGGGGAGAGAAGCCTAGCAAGATAAATGCGTCCCACCACGCATATCTTCCAAGGTAGCTTTAGCAAGACTGGATCAACTTTCCAGTGTGGAAATTCAGCTGTTCTAGATCCTGACCTTTCGTTTTAATTCAGAATGAACCACAAAAGCACATGTCCCAGCGCTTCAGGTCCCCAGGGCCTCAGCTGGGATTGAAAGCTCCCTTCCCACCAAATCTGCGCCTTGTAGCCAGACACTAGGAACCCAGCAGTGTGAGTTAGGGAAACGGAGGCTGAGTCCCACCGAAGTCCCGGTGAGCGCTAGGAAACAGTCACACTCCTCGGGAAGCCTTACCGGGAATAATGGAAACTCTGGTACCCTTGCCAAACTGCAGGCGGGAGGCAGTACCGTCATACCACTCCCAGTGTTTCCATTACAGAAACCTCGGGTTTCTCCTCCTCTGGGGAACGGGGTAACTCCTCTTACAGCCCAGTGAGGAAGCCCAGTGAGAGGGAAGCCCCTAGGTCGGGAGCTGTCCATGCAAAGAGCTTATCCCTCACCTTCACATCCCATCTGCATTTCTAAATTGGATTCCCAGTTTCCCGGTGGTTGGCCATGGCCTTGACTGTGTTCTCTTAAAGGCTATAGGATTCCTTTTCTTCATCATTTAAGAAGACATCTTGCCTTTCTCTCCATCTTACTTGATTATTAGATGTGTTTACTTAAGCTTAAATACATGTACCTCTTTTATTCTCAAGATTATGTTTTCTTTCTCGCTGTTCTTTGTGCCAGGAACCCCCTTTCTCTTCTGTCTTTGTTCATACAGATCTTATCCACCTTTCAGGCTCAATGAGCACTTTCTACTGTGTCAAACCTTTTCCGTCCAGGTCCCCTTTACAGCCAGGACCCTCTTTGAATCTCTAATGTACCTATTGACATCATCAGTCATTTAGCACTAAAATAGTCTCTAGGTAGATGAATTTATAATCCTTCTGTCCCTTTGCTAGTTTTTATACTATTTGGGGACAGATCAGGAATCTATCTTAGATTTCTTCATACACAATCTAACACTTTATAGAGTGATGGCCACATGGAAGGCATTTGAAAATATCCATTGGACAGTTAGAGTTAAATTTTAATGTGTTTGACCTCGAGAAACACAGATTTTAAAGATTGATAGTGACTCCTTCTCCCTTCACAGAGGTCTCTGCAAGACCATAAGTTCCCTGCACCCACAGTTGGCCCCACCGTAGTCATCACCAGTATCTCCCGGGGAAGGATTCAGGACACTGGCCCATGGGGCTGCACACGGCACCTCCTGGGATGACTCACCAGATGTTATGGACACTTGGGTTCCTTTCCCAAATGTGAGTTTACCAGCCATTCCTCCGGTGTGCACACTGCAGGTGACACCATTACAGAAACTCACTGGTCCTACCTCCTACTTCAACAGGCAGAGCACTGACTTCCCACAAGGACCAGGGAATCACACCCTTTCAAGTCAGGCCTTCTGTTCTTTGGTGTTGAGATTTTGTCTCTGGCGGGTTCGATCCTCTCCCTCCTGCCCCATCCTGCTGTAGTGCCCCGGGCTGGAGGTTGTGATTTCAGGAAGCCAAGAATTGAGCGGAGTGGAGCCCCTGCTCAGAGGAGCAGGGCCCAGGACCTTCTTGTGGAGGCTCCGGGACCACTCGCTCATTACCTGACTCACGGTTCTAAAGGCCCCAGCCCAGGGGTGTTTCTGGGGCCCTGAGGGCTACATGGGAGGACATCTGCGTGCTGCGTGGAAAGAACCATTTGGCGTCCTACAGAAGAAAATACCTGGGTACAACCGGCATCTTGGACAAAGAAGAATTAGTTGTCAATGTCCACCCTTGCCCCATTCTACTTACTTGTCTGGACACTCACTCTGGTCCCTGCTCCAAAGATGAGCTTGTTAGCACCGGTATACCCTCACTACAAGTCAGGTCTTTGCGATAACCTTCTGATGCTAACCTGCTGGAACCCCCCCCTCCCCGCCCCGAGTATCTGAGAGCACCATTCTAAAAGTCCCCCTGAGTCTTTGTTTCTTAGACCTCCTATTTCCCAGAGAAGCTGTTCCCTTTTCCTGTTATACTAATATAAGCTTTAGTACAGCAACATCTCAGTAATAATAATAATAATAACAATAATTTAGAAAAGCTACCACTTATTGATTATTTGCTATATACCAGGTGTTGTCTCATATAATTATGATGTGGTTGTAGTCATTTTGCTCTTAAGGAAGTGGAGATTATTAGCTGGACAGGGTAGAGTCAGAATTTGCCTCCGATCTTCCAGCTTCCCAGGTCGTGCTATGAACTCCTACCATCTTGCTTCCATGCCTTACTATTTCACATGGCAAAACTGCTATTGAAATATGGGTTCGAGTCACTTTTATCCTGAGAGAGGTTCAAAACTCCACTGAATTCCAGAGAGGAAGCATCTGTGAGCAGGTATCCCCACACCATGCTCATTAGCCAAACCAAGGAATTTAGCTATCTGCTGCAATAAAAGAGAATTTGTGTTTGCCATTAACTCATCTTTCCCCCCACCAACGACACTTAGCTAATTTCCTGGATGTTCAGATTATCTGGTGCTGATGTTACTGGCTTTGCTTGAAAGCACAAAGTATCTGGAACTCTTTTTATGTTTTCATAAATTATTCTGCTCAGATTTTTATTTACTCTACTGTGTCTTGGCACTTCTGTCTTTAATATGAAAAATGGGACATTTTAAGTCACCAAGAGCTTATAGAAATGGAGAACAAAATCTTCCCTGTATCCCTGCCTTTGCCATAAATCATCGCCTGTTTTCACACAGATGCGTAGCTCCCTTTGCCCCGGTCATTTGCACGGTCTTACTCACATGGGCGCACAGCCAGCCTGGTCCCGGACCCAAAGATCAGCTTACTGTAGCCACCAGATATCACACAATAGGAGGGCTCTTTACAAGAACCCTCTTTACAAGGCTGCCAGGGTCGGCCTCCCTGGGCAGCACTGTCTCCCGTCTGTGTCACAGGCTCCTCCACATTGCCCTTTCTCTACACCACAGGGAAGTCCGGCTCCCTGAGTCCTAATGCCTCAGCTTCCTTTGAAATTACCCCTCAGACCTTTCCCTCAGAGCCAGTTGGAGCTGGCCTGGCCCTCTGGAGGGAGGATGCCCATTCTGGGTGCCACAGCTACAAGTGAAGAAGGAAAATTGGGAGTGTCTGGAGATGAGCCAGGGTTTAAATTTGGAAATGAATCCTGAGGGAAAATTCATAGCAGTGGAAAAGAAGGAAAACCTAGGGGAAGGCTTCATCATGGGATGGAGACCTGTGAAGGGGACCCCTTTTAGCAAGTGGTCCCTGGACAGCAGAGATGGACAGACCGAAGTTGCCATAGGAACATTCACAGAACTGCACAGGAGGACTTCTTAACTACGAGGGCTGGGAGAATCTGGAGAAAGCTCTACACGGGGCTCGAGAATATCTGCCTCGGGGGGTCCTAACATTTAGGTTGATATCCACATCTCCAAAGTTTGAGGGTGGTTTAGACAAATACTTCTCAGTGAGGATTTCACTGAACTCTGGTCCTTCTAAATTTCTGTGCAAAAACTTTCTAAGCCCAAATTAGTTTGGAAAACTCTAGTACTCTGTCAGCCTTGAAGACTGACAATGTGTTATATCATCATTTTAAAGGCTCCGACAAGTCACACTGGTGACTTGAGAAGTCACCAAGCTCTGAGAAACCCAGAGCTTCTCAAACATGTCAGATCCAGTCTTTTTTTTTTAAACGCTCATTAACACCTGTGGAATGTTTAAAAGTATACTCCTTGAAAGTCCTTTCTCTAGTTCCAAGTATTTAAAATTTCACCCTAAATTTTAGCCCAATTTTATACTTCAGTTCTCTGTGCTCTGGCCTGTTTGTTTGACCTAGTCCTGTGGACACAGCGGTCTCATGGATGCAGGTTCTTTCTGAATCATTATGATACAGCGCCATTGGATTCGGGCAATGGCTGCACATGGTGTCTCCTTCCATGGCTCGAGGACTGATACTGATGCAGTCAATGTGCAGGACCCCCTGCACCCCAACACTTAGCACAGTTCACCTACTAGAAACAATAGCAGCTTTAAAGCCTTTCCCACATGTAGATTTATCAGCCTTTCTCCAACACTCCTCCTTACACACCTTGGAGCTGTGTACTTCAAAGAATGTACTGGCCCTAAAGGAGAAAAGTTTCCTGTGTGATATTTCAAGTGGTGTAGACCTCATGTAGTTATTGTCAGGCCTCTTTTCTCCTTGCTGCTAAAGCCCATTGGTACGTTTCCCTATCACAGATGTTGTAGTTATGGCTTTGAACTCTGGTTCTTGGGAAATATGGGTTCCAGGCTTTCTAAATGCAACCTGAACAACCCACGGCAGGGAAGAGGCCTTGATGAGACGCACAAATGGACAGATAAATACGGAGAAAGAGGCCCTGGAGAGATGGGCTTTTTTCCCATCCATGAGCGTTTGGGGTGGATTCTGTACTCTCCTCATTTTGAAATCTAATGACTCCGTTGGAGAATACTTGCTACTGTCTAAACCACTGTGGTCTAAACATTTACTACATCTCCACTCAAGCCTTCCCTGACTTCCCTCACCAGACGGCATTTTTTCAACATGTGTTCAGTGACACCTTTGTGTGAGGTGCCGTGTAGGCTGTGGAGGCGTGAGGGTGAAGGAGAGAGGACGCTGGCCTCACAGGGCTTGTGGGGCACTGCAGGGTGGATAAGTGCACCAGGCAACCAGGATAGGAGGTTGGGCCCCTTCCTTCCTGCTCCCACGGCCACTGGTCTGCGCCTCCACTGCAACGTGGGGACGCTGGGCGTGATCATCTCTTTGTGCAGATGTGAGACCCTGCTCTGCGCTTCCCTTCCTCCCTCACATGGAGCATAGTGCTTAGAGCTTAATAGTTGCTCAGTAACTATGAAAAAAAACCCTAAATATTTAAATTTATTTTAATACAGTCTTGCTCTCTATCTTCTTTTATAAGGACTATTTCATTTCTCTTCTAAATGATTATGGTTTCATTTTCTAAATTTCTTATTGTTCTTGTGTTATTAGGCTTTACGTTCTTTCTCTCTCTCCTGATTAGACGCGGAGTTTTGCAGGACTGTGTCCGACGCCCAGGGTCTTTGGGAAGTTTAACTTATCGCCTTCCCTGAAAACTAGATGGTAACAAAAATAAATTTGGGGGCATAATCAGTCACAGTGTCTTTTCTGATAAAGATCTTCTGTCTCAGTGGGACCTAAAAACAGCAGAAGAGTCTGCCTCTGCACCGATGAAAGGGCCGATTCCCACTGGCAACTGCTCCTGTTAGAATACAAACCACCACCGAGCCAGTGGTGGGAATTCAAATTTCAGAACATTCAAGCCTCCTAAGGAAACATGAGAAATTGGTTCAGGAAGTGCAGATTTATCATAGAAGAAAGTGAAATAGAGACTTTTTGGGTCTTTGGTGAGCTTGAGGCCAGGCACTTACTTGGATGCACGTGGAGTCTCGTCCCACTCCCAAAGGTGAGTGCCCTGCCACCTGCACCCACACCCTGGTGCGGTGCAGTACGAATACCTGCCCTCTGCTCCCCTGGGTGGCTGCCTGGCCCCCTCCCACATTTACGGCCTTCGCTCTTGGGAACAGAGCTTTTTAAACAGCCTGTTCCATGGGTTTGATGATAAGTTTTTCTCTCTGTGTCATTTTATGCCCAGTAGGCAATCAGTTCCCCTAGGTTTCTGCTTTCTTCCCGGCCACACCTGCATCCTGCCAGCCCAGTTCAATGACTCTACTATCTCTTCCAAAATGCTGAGTCCCGTACCAAGGCTGCCAGGTCACCATGGAAAGATGGCTCAGGACGGGTCAACCAAGGACCAAACAGGTGGCCTCTGAGGTGTGAGGTCTTTCTTCCCAGAATGTGGGAGGGATGGTGCTAGCAAAGTCATGGCATGGTTAATAACACAACAGAGTCAAATAGATTAGCTCTATTGTGTGATCTTGGGCGGGTTACTTGCCCCAAACATCTGTTTCCTCACCTGTACAATGGGAATAATAATGGTTACCTAACATTAGGATGGGCATGACCACTATATAAAAAATTATATGAGGGACAGAGTATAGCCACCGTCACAAGTTAGGCATTCAGTAAATAGTAGCTAATGAAAGGATGATTCCAACAAAACTTTACACCGAGGGAAACAGAAGCAGCTTCTTGTGGCCAGAGATGTGTTTCTATCTCACCATCCACTCTGGCACCCCTGGGCGCCTCAGCTCCCTGGTTGGGACACTCTCATGTAGAACCAATATCTCACAGATCCAAGGGAAGGTGCTGAGGGAGAGCCTCAGCCACAGGCTTGAGGGACAGGGTAGACCCTTGGCTGCCAAGAATAAAGTTCTGCTCTAGCAACTTAAACAAGAATGAAATCTCTTCCCTCAAAACTTGGGCATTTGTCTTCTGAGAGCACCATGCAAAACCCTAGCCCAACACAGCCTCAATCATTTCATCTCCCGACACACCGATCAGTTACTCCCAGAGGACGAAGGACTCCTTTCACATCGAGCAGACTACATTGCAGACTCCCATTATTGCAATATCCTCCCAAAATGCGTGTCTGTCTACAAAATTTGCCATGATCACTTCCACACACTCACATGGATGAACGGTAAGGCTGGTCCCTCTTCCGAACGTGAGACTGTAGCTTCCTCCTAACACGCACAGCAGGGAAAGCCTTTGATAAAACCTGTCTCGTGTGACCCTCCTCTGCTGATTGCCCCAGTGTTAGGGTGACAGTTCAGGGCAACTCTGACTGATGCTCCCACAGTTGCAGGGACTCTCCCACCGTTGTCCTCGAGCCCCTCAGCCTTGGCCTCAGAACAGTGATGGGAACCAGGGGTTGGGGTCCTCGGGAGAAGACACGCACTCCTGTCAGCAGAGAAGCGGGGTGGTACCTCCCCAACGCCACCACCCCCATCCTGCCTGCTCAGGGCAACACTAAGAACCTGACTCTGCCACTCTGTTGTCAGACGCAAGGGGCTCCTCAAAGTGCTGGGAGGATGGAGGGCAAAAGAGATTTGATGTTATATTGTGCTGACGGTGTTCTGACCTCCTTTCCTTGAAGCCCTCCCGTTCTTGTCTTTCCCTTTCCTTTGTCCTTTGAAGCTTTTCTTTCCCAGCCTTCCTCCTCTGTGAGGCCCAGGGGGCTGGTCCCTGCACATTCCTTTCCTGGGCCAGACTCCACGCAGGATTTGGGCCCTTTCTGTGATCCGCGTGCTCACCCTTCCTTCTCTACCACCAAGCAACAGGCCAAGGCCCCCAAAGCTCTTTGATTCCTCTATTTCTAATGACCTTCATTTGGACACAGCCCTGCTTTTATGAAAGCCTAGAACAGAATAAAAGTCACAACAATGTTCATAACATTTCAGAAAGATGGAGGAAACTGAGATCATGCTCTTACATCAGAGACACGAGAGTTGAAGGTGACGGACATCATGGCCCGCCTGGTCTGTGATCCTGAGTTGGGGTGGAAACTCAACCCTCCATTCCCCAATTGCACTCAAGGGAATCATACTAGCAAAGAGCCGTGTGGCTCTACCAAGCTCAGGAGAGCAGGTGAGGGGCTGGAGCCCTGACATGGCCCAGCTGTCTGCCCAGCATGGCCTTGGACAGATGCTTAGACCTTGGGCCTCTGGCTCTATCTCCAACAGGAACAAGATGTCCCCCAGGTCCCTTCCAGCTCTCACTCCTGTGGTCCATTGTTCTGTTTCAAACCCAGCCTCAGGGAAGAGCAGCGGCAGCTTTGCACAGAGGACTGGAGTGTGGTCAGTGGAGATGCTGAGATGCGAGGAGAGGGAAGGGAATGAATGAGAGGCAGGCGAGGGTTTGGGACAATGACCATCTAAACAAGCAAGCAAAATGTAACCAAAGACACTGAAATAGAGAACAGGCTGACAGTGACCAGAGGGGAGAGGGGAGGGAATTTCAGGGGAAAAGGGGAAGGATTTACAGGAACTAGTATAAAGGACACATGGACAAAAACTAAGGGGGGTGGAAATGGGAGGGAGGTGGGGAGCACTGTGGGTGGTGGGCTGGGATGGGAGTATAAGACAGAAAACTACACTTGAACAACAATTAAATAATAATAAAAAAAAGAACCTCAGATGTGACAGCAATGAATGACATGTCCTCCCCTCTCCCATGGAAATAAGTTTTCTGGCACCGAGGTTGGAACAGCAGTAGGTGGGGTGGAGGGGGGTCATTTTTAAGGAAGCATCTGGGCTCACTTACTTGGTGTGACCACCACTTGAGTTCCCTTCCCAAAAGTGAGTCTGTTGTTTCCATAGTCACACTCTTGGTAACTGCATTACAAAAAGGTTCTGGCTTCCCCCACCTCTAATGGAGGACACGCACTCCCACCGAAGCTCTAAAAGCTGGCAACCTGGACAGACACCTGAAAAGCACACCCTAATGTTTCCCCGTAATGGGTGGTGTGGGGACTTGAAGGGGCCTCCCTAACAGCTGTACCCGCACCAGCCCCCAGGCTACCCTGAGGGCTCCATTTTCCTCATTACAGCTGTGAACAAACACAGCCTCTGGCTATTTCTCCTCTAAGTAAAACAGACCCTCCACAAAACTGAAGAACCTGCCTCCCACAGAGGCCAGCTAGGTGTGAGTGAATCTAAAGACACTAGGCAGCAGGTGGGCATTTTCCCACCTCAGCAGCCAGGCCTGCCAAGAAGACACCATTCTTGGGGACGTTTGCAGAAACGTACTCTTCCCTTTCCCAGAAAGAGCAGGAGAAAGAGCATTTCCAGCACACCGCCCTGCTGGGGCACATGCTACGGACGGGCCTCAGGGTGACTCAGTCACCGTGTCCTCTGGGCTGAGCGCATCGGGCCAGCCCTGGTGACTCAGCCTGACTCATTCCTGTTTCTATTCCCACCTCACTCAAAGTTGCTTCCTGCAAAAAGGGAGCTTTTTGTCCTCAAGAAGGTCAACCATCTTAGCACATAACAGACAACTCCTTTTCCAGAAATGCACGGGTGGGCTGTGCTTGCCCCCTGCCTGGGAATGTGGACTGCACACTGTGGCCGCTGCCCGGCCCCAGCCCGCAGGGCTCTCTGCCAGGCAGGCTCCAGGGCCTGCGCAGGACCAAACACAGTGCCCATCCTTGCTCATTCACGTATACATTGTTTTGTTTCTCTGATAGAACTGGAAGCTCCTGAGAGTGGGAGCACCATCTAAGCTTCTTCCGTTCTTTGTTTATTTCTTTGTTTTAAAACCAGCTATCATCTCTGGCTTGTTGACGATACTCAGTAATCACTTAATGAGTTGAACTGACTTTTACTGTGCATAATTACTGGGACAAGGAGGCCCATTTCGGGAGAGGTTAACAGCTAAGTATACTTTGGTAAATGTGAGCTGCAAGATCTAAATGCTTAGGCAGAGAAAGACTGAGGAAGCATTTCTAAGAGATAATAAGGAGGCAGAATAAAACCCCAAACATTGTGAGGTTCATATGGAGCCTCAGCAAAGGGGGAGGGGGAACTGAATGATCAAGGAAAGTCTTAGACTCCAAAGCAAACACAACATTTTCCTTCTGATATCTTGACATCAATTCTCCTTAAAGCGTAAAAAGAATAATGATGCAGAAAATGTACATTCCAACTTAGCAGCCTTGACGTTCAATGAAAACAAAATAGTAGTAGCAATGATAGTGATGATGATGTTCTGTTATAGACCATGCTAAATGCTACAAATAAAAGTGTAAATCCGGCATTGGAGACGAAGCTACACATTTCAGGAGATCTGACTTACTGGGGATGATCCAAAGCTGGGTGCCAGTTCCAAATACAAGATTCTGAAATCCTGTAATCACACTCTGAAATACCTCTGTACAGAATGGTGCCCTGTTACTAAGTGTTCAGTCCATGTTTCCTGCGTTAATGATGCCCATGGACACTGTATAACGCAGCGTTATCACAACCAACTGATCTCCTGAATCAAACAGCAGACAAAACCACAGGGGAAAATCAGTGAAGACAGACGACCCTCACTCTAATACAAGCTAGGTTATTCATGGAACTTACTTGCTTTAACAAATAGTCTTGTTCCTGTCCCAAAGAAAACTTTGAAGCTTCCAGTATTTCTCACAGTGGTTTGTGCTGTGACAAAATGGTCCATTTCCTTCTCCTTCCATTTTCATATGACAGCTGGAGGTCAGGCCCAGGGGGCAGATGGCTGGCAGCTAACAATAAGAGCGCTTGTTTATACTCCCCTAATAAAGCCCATTTGGTTTCTCCTCTGTTCTCGAACAGATCTCACACCTCCTATCTCCTGGGAGGTAAGTCCAGCAGATAGTAGTCACTGCCCTGTGTGACCCAGGGACCAGGATCCCCAGGTTTTAGTCCCAGCCCCCCAGCCCTGGTTCTCACTGCTTTTGTGATGTTGGACAATCCAAACAACCTCTCTAGGGGCAGAATTTTCTGATTAGAAAAATAAAGAGGTCTGAATAAGATGATTTCTAAGTTCCCTTTCGGGGCTAAAATTCTAGGATCCAGCAATGTCCAGAGTGCCCTCAATTTTGTATTTTTTTTAACTCACGAATGAGGAAGACATGTGCAGATCAGTCATGTGGGTGACTGGTCCACCTGGGGAAACCCAAGAAGTGGGAGGGACAGGGAAGGTCAGGACAAGGGAGCAGCTGCTGCCAGCTCCTGTCTGTCTTTTCTCTGTGGGGGCAAGTGCTCCCAGTAGCCCCTGAACCTTTTGTTTCTTCATTAAAAGGGGAAGAGAATCCTCTGGACACTGGAGACATTCAAGTCAAGATTTACCAAACTCTGTCTCTGAGTCACGGCAATGTCTGAGAACACAAAAGATAAATTCCATACATTTCCTTCCTCACCGTGACTGGCATCATCTCTCATTTGTAAATGAGCCCTGGCATAGGGTCTGTGACACAATGTGGTAGAAAGAAAGAGGCTGTGAGATCAGGCAAGCCGACTCTGGTTTGAATCTAGACCCAGCCACTTACTAATCCTGGGATCTCGGACCATTATTTCTCCGAGCCTCACTTTTCTTTTCTATAAAACAGGGGTACTGCCCCCTGCCCCAGAGAGTCATTTAAAGACACACAGTACCATATGTTATGCATATGTTTATCATTTCTATTAAGTTAGGTTAGTGACCAACAAGGTTACTTCCTTAGGGTTATAGAATCTGTTTATGAACTAGCCATGAGAAGTCATACCCTCGAATCATAGACTCCAGGGTGGCACATGGGTGTGATCCCAGAGGCATAGCTTTTGCGTGCTTTGACCTTCCCGTCTCATGCTGAAAGAGTGTGAGGCACACGGTGGGGCAATGTCTGGTTCAGTGTCACATTGCCAGTCAGGATGAAATCAAATCCAGGGCTACACGGAGACCAGGAGCCCTGGGCTCCTTCCTCTGCACTCCACTGCCTCTTCTTGAACAGGGTATGGCTTATTTGGGGCATGGACCAAATGACCTTGGACACTCTCCCTACACCGTGTCTCTGAATCAATGGCCGTGGAAGTGGAAAGGGTCTATTAGAGGATGGCCAGGTCATATTCTGCTCCTCTAGATTTTTTCCTTTACCAGGCTCCATTCAGCTCCATTTTAGTGCCAAAACCTCCAGGATTGGACAGAGCTCTGCTGGCCTCATAACATGGGAAAAATCTTAATTGCTTGCTAACTTGCACCCCAAAGAAAATACACTCATATAGTCTTTGAATACTTTCACTAACTTATCTGGGTACTATAATTCTTAATACTTCAAAACTAGATTATAGTGAATTATAAATAACATACAAATGACAAAAACAGAATCTCCTTTTCTCCCATTCATCATCACCAGAATGCATTTTGTAAGCATGGAGTCTCACACTTACTCAGCTCCACTTTCAGCTGGGTGCCTGTCCCCAACATGAACTTGTCTATTCCTCCCCATGAATCCCACAGTGCCTGATGCCTCATAAAAAACTCCCTTCTCTCAATTCACCTTTTTCCCTGATTTACCTAATGAGTTAGAAAACACTCAAGAATCAATATAGTTATTTGACTTATTCATATGAGAAAATAGCTCTCCCCATAACCCTACATGGGATGAATTCCTGGGTTGTTGGTGCTGGGAGACCAGAGAGGCCATCCAGATCTACTCCCCAATTTACAGGTGAGAAAACCGAGGCCCAGCGGCAAGAGACCCACTCTAGGAACACTGCTGGTTGGCAGCAGAGGCCAAAACAGGGGTCGATTTGGTTATCAATCTAATGTTTTTCCCTCTCAACCACACACTGAAGGTACTGTGGCATTTGCTATATCTTCTTCCCTCTTGTGTTTGGAAACTTGATTTCTTTGGGTATTTGATTTCAATTAAACAAGCATTATTTAATCACGCACTTATTAAAAGTATGGTCCTTTGTAAAAGGACGATATTAGACACTTGATGGGATATATGAAGAGACTCTGTCCTCAAGGAATTTTAAGTTTTAATCTTTTATTACTTCCCAGTAATGGGGGGAGTGATGAAAGATTTCTGTAGCTGTATGTGTCACGGACGGTCCACGATCCCACAGGTAAATCTGGGATGCAGAAGGTAGTAGGAATGGAAGGGGTGCCTGGGCAGAGCCTACAGTCCAGGCTTTACACAGGAAGCCAGGCTACTTCTGGAAAAACCAGGTTTGTCTTAATGGTCTAGGATGTTAGTCTCCACTCTGTTCTGAGCCAGCGAGTTAGTGCTACTGTTATTTCCAAATTTTCTGTTAGCTATTTTCATGGAAGAACGCCCTCCATGAAGGCTCAACCTTAGATTTGAAGGTCAACTGATGAAACAAGGGTGATGCATCCATAAGGGGAAAACACAGAAGGTACACGGAGATGCCTTAGCTCACACAGGGGAAACTAGGATGGAATGGGGTCAACATTTACCTGGAGAGACGAGAAGCGTAGTGCCCTTTCCAAAGGTGAGTTTGCTGTATCCTGAGTCACACTGTAGCAGCCCCTCATACAAAAATATCCTGCAGTGTTGGGCTTATCAACCTCTCAACTACTTAGGGCAGAGGGAACCCCCTGCCATTTATGGATAACCTATTATGTATCAAGCTGGTAAACAATCTTCGTGTATTACATTACTTCACTTGGGCCACAACTACAACAACTGTGCCACAAGCTTAGGTATTATTACCCTTGTTTTACAAATGAAGCACAGGTGATGTGAAGCTAGGCCAGTTGAACCAGCACTGCCTCCAAAGACACAAGTAGCCAAGATGTGTGAGACAGATAAATAGGCATAAGATGGATAAATCTTAGGAGGAGCTATGAGAGAAGAATCCTCTTTTTTATTCCTACTAGAGTGATATAGCATGGTATTGCATATATATATAATTATATATAATTATAATATATATAAATATAATTATTTTGCTGGGACCAGATGTCGGAACTCTAGTAATAATGATTCCCCAAAATTCCAGCTCATACTCTGTTGCGCAATCATTGGCTGAGACATGAAGACATTTTATCCTCCATCTTTCTGTTATTCCCCTGATGCCCCACTTACCCGGCCTGACCAGCAGTCTAGTCCCACTGCCGAAGATCAGTTTATAGCCTGCATTGTTCCCACAGTGTTTCTTGGTCAGCCAAAAACACCCACAAGCCCACACATCCTTCTCATACCGGGGACTAAGAATGGCCCTTCACCTACAAAGCAGGCCACATCTTAACTTTCTTTTTACATTTCACATAACACACAGGCCATTTGACTCAAATCTGGGTATTTACTGTGAAACACTTAAAATGAAGTCTTTACCCACATATCTGGGTCTATCACCATCGAACTCATGATTTTCAGCTCTGTTTGTCCAACAGATATATCTAGTCCTTTTGTCTCCATTATAGTTATCAGTTTCTAGATTCTTGCCATAGTGTCTCTCCTAATTTTAACTTCCACTGATCTGAAACTGCATGGAATAGGGCCCAGATCATTATGAGTGATGGCTTCCTGCTCCCCCAGTCAACTTGTTCTGCAGACTTGGTGTAACCTTGCTACTTACTCAAGTCCTGTTCTGTGCCCAAAGCCAATGTCCCCCTGATTAAAGGACATCCAGTCTGCTTCAGGTATGGTAAAAAAAATCTACTATTTCCCACTGCCCTCACAGGTAATGATTTGGTTTTCTTTTCCATTAGGAAAGACCACCACTTGGATGGAAAGTACTATCAGGATGTTACAGATAGATGAGGGATCCTTCTATGATCTCTTTAATCCTCTGACAATAACCATGAAAGACCTTACATTATATTCCATTGTATGTTCCAAATGTTACAATCAGAGAGGAGACAACAAAAGGAAGGAGAAATGTTTAGGAATTTATTAGACTTACTTGGGATGACTTGGAGCTTTGTTCCAGTTCCGAAGGTAATCTTTTCGGTAGCCCCCAAATTCACACTACAGTGCAGACCCTTACAAAATGCCTTCCTATCTCCTGCCATTTTCCTTTGGGTAGCATTCAAGTCACTCTACTTTGGGAGAAGAGAGAATGCTTTTAACTAGTTCCTGTGACGATAGGTCCATATGAAAATAGCTATTTCACTAAGAACCCACATGTATATTCTCTTCATGTCGAATTATACTAGTTGACCTAGTCTTTTCTTTTTGTTTTGAAATCAAATAATATTTTACATGTGTATAGCATTTCATAATTTATGAAATGCTTTCACCCACATTAGCTTATTTTATCTTTAAAATGACTTATGAGGTGATATTAAATATTTTCATTTTACAGATGAAGAAGTTGCCACCCAGATGCACTAGTCAAGCCAGGTTTAGAAGAACTGACAGTGTTCAGGCAAACTGCTTTTTTCCTTTAGGATCACCTCTCTGACTCAGCTGTTACAGTGTGTTATTTTTCGTTCATCTGTTTGATTATTTTTCTCTACAACTAGATTTTCCTATCCTCTGCACCACTGCGTTAACATTTTGTTCTACATCAGAATGCACTTAAGTCTGCATAAACCATTAATTTCTTGACACTCAGGCCCTACAAATACTGCAGTAAGTTCAATGGGCCTCAGTAGCCGCATTAAGCCTCGTACTTTAGTGACATGTCACCTACTAACTGGGTTTTACTGATAATTTTGTCCCACTCCCGGAGATGAATGTGTTATAAATCACAGCGCTGTGCCACCTGATAACAATGCCTGAGCTACCTTGATAATAGATTAATGTGATTAGCATGCATCTTTCCTCCCCCATGGGAGCTCTGGCTAGGATTCCCCCCTTTTTATCACTGGAATAAAGACTAAGCCATGGAGTTAAGTCTGTGAAAGCCTCTTCTTAGGGCACCATAGTAGTGATGTAGGGGAAGCCTGAGAAGAGTCCAAGTGATATTCTCTAGACAATCCTGACACTTACTACCTTTAAAAAGACTTATAAAATTTCACCCAGCAATACTGTTTTACCAGCCAAAGGACACCAGCTTTGATCCCTATTTTTACTTAGGAATCAACTACGCATAATCTCGTTTTACTAGTGTTTAGCAGGTTGCTCCTATTCATAGGTAATCTTTCTTTTTCTCACTTTAATGTATTTAAACATTTTTGTGAGCATGGAGTGGACCAGGGGATATGGTTACAGTGCTAGACAGCAGGGGATAGCATCCATTTTTTTTCATTTTGTTTCAGTGGCTTTCATTGCTAAACTCCAGTACCCCTTGAGTTAAAGAATAAGGAGACATTTAGACATCTGCGCAATATAAGACTGCAGGATAAGTACAAGCGTTGTGATCAATAATAACCAGGTACTTACTGGGATTCACTGATACGGTGGTTCCCTTTCCAAAGATCAATGTACTTCCTCCCTGGTAGGCACAGTGAAATAAAGCCCTGCAAATACCTCGTGCATCCACTTGCTCAGTCCACCTTGTGTTTAGCTATAAACAATGAAAACGCATTATGCCCTTGCCCTGGCAAGGAACTCAGTGGGCTTTCCATGTCTGGGTGTGCAATAACAAAGCTCTATTAACTCAGGAGAAGGGGGGTGGATGGTGGTAGGTCCTTCACTCACTCAACTATTCACTGAACACCTCTGCGTTTAAGGCACGGAGCTAGGCACAGGGGATAGAGCAGGCTGCCGCTCGGACACTGTCCCTGTCCTCATGGTGCCTACAGTCTAGTGGGGTGCACACAGGAACAAATACATAGATCATATAGTGTCAGGCACTGAAACTGCATAAATAAAATCAGGCTGGGTCATAGGATATAGAACCACCAGGCAGTGGCAGTATTTGGTGGCTTGTTAGATTGGCGGGCAGGAAAGGTCTCTCTGAGGAGGTGAGGTCTGAGATGAGGTCCAGGCATGGAGGAATTGAATCATGATTGCCATTCACAGAGAAGCAGACTGAGGCCCTGAAAGATCAAAGCCTGGCTCCAGATCCCACAGTGTCAACCCTGAATGCGGACGCCTAGGCCATGCCTTCTCTCTGATGAAGTGCTAGATCTAGTTCCACCATGTCCATTTCTGGTTAGAAAAGAGAAACGGAAACAGAGTTTCTCCCAAACTGACTCTAGGATATTATCTGAGTAATTGGAAACTGTGGCACTGGCCACTGAGGCATTGTTTGCCAGCTTAGTAGGGAAGCAGAATGGACGAAGTCTCCTCCCTTCATGGCCAGCTTGACCAAGAAAACCCACTCTGAGGTGCCGACACCTTCCCTTCCTGCTGGCATCCTCCTGCAAACAACGCAAACCATTACCTAGCACAACGGTCTCTTACAGTTAGGACTGGGAGGGTACGGAGAGCACCCTGCTCCCAATTAAATGGAATACACTGAGGACATTTGGCAGTGCACTTAGATTTCCAAAAACGTGTGTTACATGTCTCAATAATTATTTGAGTTCAGAATTCATGGTAATACTTACTAAGATCCACTTTTAACATGGTCCCCCTTCCAAAAATCAGCTTCTGGAGGCCTGAGGACCCCACAGTGATCTATCTCACCACAAAAACCAGTGGGTACTTATTTTGAAGCACAGGAATTCTCTCAGGGTCTCTCACTTGGTTGAAACCCAGTCCAACTCTAAGCACCTATTTAAGTAAACTCGAGAAAAGTCTCAAACTCACATACCCTTTGGAGTGGTAGGAAATGTCAGAAACCATTTACTATAAGCTCCTAGCTTCACAAGTTTTCCTCCTAAGAAATCTCAGGTTTTTTGATAATCTCTAAAGACAGTCTTGGTTGCTCACCAATTCTCATGTTTTATTTCTTCATAATTAGAAAGCTTTACCTTATTTCCAAATTCAACCCTTGCTATGCCACAGGTGAAGTTGGTTAAGCTTGCTCAAGCTCAAGTCGACCCCTCCAGTGAAATTTTTCATACAATCTAACTTTTCGAAAATTCTGAATCATCTGATAGCCCAAACTTTTCAAAGAGATTTTATGCATATTTTCTTATTTGAGTCTCACAAAATCCTATAGAGCTGGAATTATAATCTCCATGTTAGAGGTAAACTGAGGCATAGAAAGCTTGTATGGTCTTCTCATTGCCATGTGTGCCGATCCAGGTCCATAGAACCTTTTGGCTCCTAGCCCTAACGATTTACTTTTGTACATGCTTATGTATTGATCATGTCACCTCGCCTTTCAAGTGTCCTTCCCTTCCTTATTTCCTTCCCCAATGAAAAAAAAATCAACAGTTATCATCAAAACAAAAACAATCACTTCACCCCCACTCCCCACCCCCAAACACACAACAAACCCAAACAAACCTCCAGCTCCTGTCTTTCAGAGCAATGCCTTTTTAATGCTCACATGCTTTCTGTGAGCCAGGAGATAAGAGTTACCAATATTTCAGTTGCATTAATTGGGAAAAACAAGGGCCAGAGGAGATAAATCAGAATGACGGTTATAGAGGCTGCTGCCTCTTAGAAAATGTTGACTCTTTTTGGCCCTGCTGTTTGTGACCTGCATGTTCCAATTACCTAACTACTCTGCATAGAGAGAATCGGATAAGAGATGTGAAGAAGTAAGGACATGACCTTAATTCTTTCTCTTCCCTTAAGACGACAGACCCTAAGAAACATCCAGATAGCAATATCCTTTATCCACACTGAATTTGTACAGACATGTTGTGCTTATGCATAAGAGCAACGCTAAACATTTTAAAGGCAAGCATGAGACAGATTAACTTGGGCCAACACAGCATACTCATTTTAAAAGTGATGACCAGGCTCCTGCTTCCATTGGAAGCTCCTGTTGGAAACGGAACTGTAGCTTAAGCCCCAGTACTCACTTGGTTTGACTAATACTCTGGTTCCTCCTCCAAAAGTTAGTTTGGTCCCTGCAGTGTTAACCACAGTGATTTGAGGCTCAGCAAAAAACACAGGGACCAAGGAGATCACACTGTGTAGTTACCTGACAAAGGACATGCCCTATGGCCTTGGTAAAGTGGAGGGGGATGATATTTAGGGTAATCCTGTCTCCTAGCACTGTACGTACTTTATAGAGCTAAAATGCTTGTAAGTGGACATGTATTTAATTTAAACCCTCTCATATATCTGCTTACTTTTCTGCTTTGGCTGTTTGGACCTAAATCTGTGAGTGAGGATAATAGCTCTCAACCATAACTTCATTCAGGGGTCCACTGACCATTTTTAACCCAAAAAGAAAACTGAGAGTTGGAAACTTTGCAAGCTCAAGGAACCTTCAAGGTCAGTCTGTTCATATATCCAGAGTGGAAATGCTGATGAAGACATGCATGCATAGCGTGCACCCTGTTAGGGTCTCTATATTCATGATAGTTCCAGGGAAGGCCCCAAAGAAAGGAAGGATGCTTTAGTCCTGGGTTTGGCCAGCTCTCCCAGCTGCTGTACTTTCCTTGGTACAGTATCAGTCCCAGATTCCCTCCAGCTATTTCAGAGCCCATCCACTGATGGGACTAGTACTAAGAAAGCGGGGTAAGGAGGCTCCTTGGGGGAAGCTTACAGAGTATGAAGCAGCAATCATTCTTGACAAGAAGGGATTGCAGTAGTTAGTAGGGAGATGGTCCAAAGTCACAGGACTCAAGGAAAAGAAGCCTTGTAAATCTGTCCTCCAATTTGTGCACCCATTTTGGGTGGAGAGCCATATCTTTCCTCAAGTGTTGGCTATAGCCCAGAGTGGGTACTTCAGGACGCCTCACAAACTCTAGTAGGGACTGTCCTTTGCTTTTGGTGAGATGTACACAGTCTCCTTTCAGATCATCAGGTTCTTAAAAGGGACCTTAGGTTGTCTTGACCTTCCTTCCATTTTGCCATCCCAGGCTACTTAGGAAAGAAGGCCTTTCAGGAGAGGCTGAGCAATACACATACTCCCTTAATTTTAAGACTAAGGAGTTTATTTATCTCCCTTTCTGATTTCTTTATAACAACATTTCCCTGGAGTAAAAACAGCCCACTCACCAGGCCACACAGTTAGCTGAGTTCCTCTTCCATAGTACAGCTTTCTCAGGCTTGAACTTCTGTCCACAGAGTGAAGGTGGCCTTTATGTAAACCTGGTCCTCCTGTTCTCTGTCACCCCCTTACCTGCCCTGGGGATAAGGCTGAAAATTTACCTCCATCCTCCTTAAGTGGCTTTAAGTCTTTTTTTTTTTTTTTGTGCAGCTGGCAGTCACAGAGGGACAGCCAGTCCTCAGAGACTATCTCTCAGGGGACAATTGCTCTATGGTAACAATAGTTTTTCTACTTTCAGGGGCCCCTCCCATCAGAAAGCAATTACCAGTCCCTTTGAAAGTGTTTAAATTGGAAAGAACTTTGCTTTCCCAGCCCTATTTCTCAGTATAAAAGGCTGCTCACTTACTTGGATTGATGGTATATTTGGCTCCCTTCCCCACGCGGAACTTGTGAAAACTTTGACAGACTAGATCTGTCCTCCGCAAAATCGCCTCATTTTCCTCATTCAACCTCTGGTCCTCCTTCCAGGCATTCCCCGTCTCTCTTCCTTCTTCTTTTTCTTCCTGATATCCTCTTTCATTATTTTTTTCCCCGTTTATTGCACTGGGAAATCATACCCCACCATCTTCTAGGCGTAAAAATCTTAAGTAGGCTTTAGCTCATGAATAATTTGATGACCTATTTCTTGGGCTATCAAACTAGTAAAAATGGAAGAAACAGATTTGAGCTCACCTTTTTATCTTCTAGGCTAGAGTCATGGGATCTTAGCAGTTAGAGTTAAAAGGAAGCCTAGAGATAATTCAGTTCAATATATAAAGTGGCATAGAAATCCCTTCTCTAACATCTAGTCATTAGCCTCAAGGACCCACCGTAAAGATCTCCGAGGAAGGCGAGTTCTGCGCTCCACGGAGCGGCCTTCCCCCTGTAGTCAGTTCTACTTGCTCAGAAAGGTTCCACAGGAGGCTGAGACACGTCTCCTTTCACCCATGGTTTTAACTTTGCCTTCTGTCCTAACCCCTTCCTCGTCTACAAGGCAGTGCTTTAAATATTTGAAAAGAGTTACATCTCATCTTAATACAGTCCAGTGACACTCTCTTTCACTATTTTTAGGGATCTGAGATAGTTAGCTTGGTTCTTATCTGACTGTGAAGCCTGCCCCCCAGCAAATTTATCACCAGGAAGGTGTACCTGAGGAGGAGAGCATACCTGGGGGACAAGGGGAGGTGAGGGAGACACGTGAGGTAGAAAGGTTATGATCCTGATGCAACTTGGGAAAGCTTTTTGGAATTTAGGTACTGACCATTGTGTTTCCCAGGAGAAATTGCTCATAGTTGTACCCACCATTTTGCTTTAAAATACTTCTGACTTTTCCCCTTTTTACTTACTTGCTCTTACAGTCACTGTGGTCCCCGCTCCAAAGATGAGCTGGTAGTTATTAGACCCACAGTGCTAGGCCTTCCTACACAAACCATGTGAGCACTGGGCTGAGTGGGTGAGGACCCAGGCAGGCTGCCCCGAGGCGTGGCTCTCCCTGTCTGCGCTTTGAGCCCTCAGCTAACTAACACAGTTTCTTCATCGGTCTAGGTGGGGATGATAGTATCTACTCCAGAGGATCATTAAGAAGGTTAAATGAATTAAAGTATGTCAGGCATTTACACAGTACTTTGCACATAGCAAGTGTTCAATAAACATTAGTTATTAGATTATCAAGGTTACCTGATTCTTCTCATCTTTTAAAAACATGTATAATTTAAATTTGTTGTATCTCCTCTCTGAAATCCTGAACATCATCACAGGTACTTTAAATTATGTCCAAATACTCTTTTGTCAAGTAGTAAAATAGCAAAAGTTAAAACTTGGGGATTGCCCTTACACAGGATAACATCCCAAGTGAATGGTTGGCAGTTTCAGAATGTTTACTGAATCATAGACTTGTATACAAGGTATATATACTTGTATACAAGGTATATAAGTCTGTATCTGTTTAAGAGACAAATGAACAAGGAACAATAAAACGTTATGGGTGGGGACCCAACATACAAAATAGCCCAAAACAAACACAGACTACTCAGAGGAATTCAGCATAACATGTTGGTGACTTTTTCTTGTAGGCAATTATAACTTACTTGGCTTTACACTGAGTTTGGTCCCAGATCCGAAGTAAAACCTGTTGGTGTTGTACACCATGTTTACTCTCTTGACAAAAAGTCTCCTTGGATTTCCTGAAAGGGAGGGGTCTTACCCAGAGATAACCAACCAAGTTAGGCCAAGACTAACGCAACCCCACCAGCTTTTTTTTGCTATTTTCTTAGAAAACTCAAGAACCAAAGTGAGGAATGAGCCAAGAAGGCACATTCATTACTAGAGACAGGCATGAAAAGGGCAACTGACTTTCTTCAGTGGTTTTATCGATTTCTTTTCTTTAGTTTTCTGCTTGGGTTCATTCTTGTGTCTTCTGTGCTCCGTACACACAATATTTGAGGCAAGGACACTGTGAGTAAATGCTCTTTACCTTTTTCTAATTATAAGTAAAAAGTCCCCTTAGGTGGACTGGTTTGTGAGAAAAGCCCTTATTCTGCTTTTAGCTCCAGGGCTCTCTGGAAGCTTCTCTCCATGCGACTGCACCTGGACTTGTGTTGTACTTAGCAGCTTGACCCGAGTCTCTCTTAATGACATACCAAACCACGCCAAGTAGCTAGCTGTATGCTGTCTGCACCATCTAACAAGACCACGACATCCTACCTGGCAAAGGACCTACGTTGTATAACAAAATGTACTTGAGCATCCACATCGACACCCCCCAGCCCCCACAATGAAACTGTACCTTTTGGTTTCTTTTTCTTTCTGCCTGCATATTTCCTTTAGCAAGGGGGAGAAAAGGCTGCCGTGTTGACTGTCATTTGCAAGTCTAGATGAAACATTATTTATGAGCAAAATATTTTGCTGACAGTTTCAAGAGAAAGGAAACCTCAGTACCAACAGTTAGACACCCACACAGTTTGAATTTAAACAAATCTCAACAAATGAACACAGCTCTGAGAAATAAAATAGAGGTGACTTCAGTCTACGCCAAGTAATTATAATGCTTATGCAGCTTTAGAGGGCGAGGGACTTGTTCTTACTTGTAGAAGTGATAAGCAGTGTGTTACAGGAATGCTTTAGTGGAAGGGCACCAGAGAGCTACAGACACAGAACATCATTTAAATATCTTAAATAGGTACTTTTGTGTTGAGTGACTTAGGTAAAAATAAACTAGAACAGGTTAGACACAAATGGAGCTGGTTAACCAGACTTGGTTGAAGACAGTTCCTTGTAAAACCATCTTGTAGCATTTTGTCTGGTTCCAGTGAAAATATTATGAGAAACAGAGGTTTTCTTTACAGAATCTGTTTCTATTTTTTGGCAATTCTTCTAGATTAAGATATGACCCTTTCCCACCCCTTCTCATCACCCAGCATTCCAAACTTAGCAATAAAGGCTTCTTTTTTGCTTTGGTCTTTGATAAATAATTCTCTTCCTATATTACCCTTGTAAGTATGCATTGTTTACCTATCTCTTCCACCCTCAACCCCAAGACCCATTAAGTTACAGATATGTGTGGTATACATTTATAGACTAAATACATCAGTGCAAAGAGTATCTCGTTGTGGTGGCCTACCAGGTACAACAGTCAGTTGGGTCCCAGATCCGAAGGTCAGTTGCCAGCTTGAACCAGAAGAAACACTGTGATATGCCCAACAACAAAAACCAGATCAAACTGGCCCTATTAGCAGAACACAAAGGAAAGACTTGACAGTCACTTTATGAATTAAACCTGTATTATTGTTACTCTAGATTTGATCTGGGGTAACCAAATTTCGGGTCTCCTCAGTAAATCCTTTTGTCTTTATATTCCCACTTTCCTTTAGGGAATCTTTGTTTCCCATTCTCTGCTACAGAGTTCTCAGCATTAAACATATTCCTTCAATGCATGTGTAGAGTAAATGCTCTCCTATTTTAGAGGTCAAATCAGTGTTCATATCTTTTCGTCTCTCACAGAGCAGGACAGAGAATATTTCTCTTCTACTCTGGACGTCGCTGGGCCACAGCACCAGGAAACTGCACAAGTCCTGGGGTCCTCCTTAGACTCACACCTGGGTCTGAATGAAGTAAAGGGCTGGCGTTATCCAGTTAATCTGACCATTAGTTCGATGTTGCTAAAATAATTTTATAATGATCAAATTATCAGGGAAACTTCTAGTTTCCATTTCACTTTTGGGTCATTTCCTTTCTTATGAATAAAGCAGTTTTTATGTTGATTTAGCTGTGAGAAGACTTTTAAACTACAGCAAAAGTCAATTTTACTATTTTCTAAGGTAGTAAGGGTGGTATGAATGGGTCATGCCGGAGAGGAATCAGGATAGGGACCGTCATATCCAAGGGGTCAGGTGGGACCCCCTTCCTGAATGTGAGTTCCCTGAGGGCTCTAGCACGTTGCGCTTGTTCCCTGACGGGCCCCAGGTCGGGCTCTGAGCCTGGTGTAGAGTAGATGCATGAAATATTTGTCAGATGAGTCCCGCAGACTCCTGCAGGCCAGGACAAGTTCCTATCGGACAGTTTCAGCAACCTGGAGACTAAGTTCCAGTCCAGCTCAGCCTTCGGCTGGCTGTGAGCCTCTCCGTCTCAGTTTTCTCCTAGATGGAGATGGTCCGAAAGGATGACTTAAAGAACTCTCTCCGCTCCATGAGCCTACGCTGTGCAAAGTTGTGGCCTAAAATCTCAGAAACAGAATGTGTCCCACAGTACTTAAGAACTGTTTTTTAAAGTGGTTTTCGGGCTTTGGGAAAGGCTGATCACAGTTATTTTGGTTAACAATCATTATTTACAACGTTCCTTTTATAAATGGATATAATCTTAGCCAAAGAGAGTGGTGCCTTAGGGGCTTGTTATGGAATTAGAAGTCTTGTCCACTGATTACTGTACAAAGCCGGGGCTGCAAATCCTCGCCAGTACCCCCAGGAATCAGCCATGCACTTTTAGCCCCACCCTGTATATTCTGGGAGCGATTCCCAGAGACTCCCCTACATGGCCCATGGTACACCAAGACAGTTCCTAGCCAGGGAGACTTTGGTCCCCCTCCTGTTTGATGCTCCTTCATCCTTTCTGAACAGTCTTTATATAGTGAATAATTGGACCTAAATCAGCCCTTAATCCACAGATGACGCTTAATCCAGGGACATACTTTATACTTACTGGGCCTCACAGATAACCTGGTTCCTTGTCCGAAGATGAGCTTCCCTCCCTGGTTGTAATTCACACTGTGTTACGCATCCTGTCAAGAACACATCCAATCTTCCCGCACACATTTCTAATCCTCCGCCCCGAACTCCACAGCAGATCTCTCCCACACCACAGTGGGAATCACGGCTATGCTTATTATTGTAACCTTTTTTTTTTTCCTTATGAAGGGCCTAAGGTACTTACACAGGGAAAATGTTTCTATTTAACACCAAACCGATCTCTCTTTTTTGCTTAATGGCTCCGGGTATTGCTGCTCAGGGAAATGGCTTCCTTTCAAATGTGTTTCTCATGGTCTCGGCTAGAAATGCCTGGCATACGGGGGTTAAAGTTAAGGGCAGGTGAGGCTCCAGGGAATCAGGCTTACCTGGGGTGACCACAACCCGGGTCCCTGATCCAAAACTCAGCTTCCCCCAGCCGTCAGTTGTCACACTGTGACAAATGCCTCTACAAAATGGCTTCCCCAGAGAAGACAGCTGCTAAATGAAGACAAACTGCTTGTGGGGAAACAATCTTGCTACAAAATGAGGTAACTGCACGATATGAGATATAAGTATTCCCATCTCTTCTCTTCTAATTTCTCTTCTTTCAAAACATCAAGGATGTTGTGTGCCAAGGGCTATACCTCCCAGGTGGCAGGGCCAGAGGGTGGCACCACTGGGGTTAATGAAGCTGCCCCCACCCCGCTGTGACAAAAACCCACCGTTCCAGAAGTTTACCTCGTGCCCAGCCTGGTCCAGAGATCACAGTTGATGAGCACAGCTACCCTCTCATTTACCTAACCTGGTGCTTTGAATTCACCAGTCTGCTGGAGAACTGTTTTGGGATTCCTGAATTCTGTTCCTCTTGCAACTCAGTCAGCCATGGGGCTCTGCCAGCCTCAGTTTATAAGTCTATGAAGTGGGGATACTGAATGAATCTCCTTCTGAGGCAGACTTGCCTTCACATGGTTTTACACACTGGAAGTTTGAGAGTGGATGGACCCCAAGGCTGGGCTATGGGTGGGAACCTGGTGGCTTTCTTTCCCTCCACACCCCTCAGAGCTCCTTCAAGGATGAGGAAGATGAGGCACTGGGCGTTGGTCTGCTCAACCTCCTTAATGTCCCTCTGACCTAAGGAGGCCCCTGTGGAAAAGGCCCCTGCATTTGGGAGATAACCATATCCAGTGCAGTTTCAAATTATATGCCACTTACTTGGCTTGACAAGCAGCCTTGTCCCCTTCCCGAAGATAAAGGAGTAGCTTTGTCCTTCCCACAGTGATTATCTCAGCATCAAAAACCTGCCAACTCAGCCTTCCCCACACAAAGCCCTCCTGAGAAGGGAAACCTCCAATATTTCCTCCAGTGTTATTTGCACAGGCCTGTGATTTTCCTCCTTGAATAAACGGTCCCTCCCACTCCTTATTGTCCTTGGCTTCTGTGGTCACTCCCTTTCTACCTCTTGCTCCCTCTGGGCTCCTAAGGTCACAATGGACCCAGGCCTCAGTGCCCTCTGGCTCACTCCCACACTGAGCACGGGGTTCATTTCCTCTCCCACTTAAATGTACTCACAGGGCAGCACGGACAATCTGGTTCCACCACCGAAGGTCAAACCCTTGCCATAGTCTTTCCCACAGTGCCTCAGGGCTCTGCAAAAATCCCCTAGGGCTCACCCCAGCACCATGTCAACACCACACACCACCCAGGACCCAGACCTGTGTTTTTGGCTGTAAGATGAAAAAGCCAGCCCATTTGCTCTGTCCAGACCTGAGAACAAAGGGAGTTTAGGATACACCAAGCAAAGATTCCAAAACTTAACCCAGAGACAGGCTTTGGGGGCTGGGAAAAGGCTTTAAAAGAGGTTCCTTGTTTCCTCACTTTAATCACCTCTGATAGGATGGGGGTCTATCTCCTCTCAAAGTCCCTCCAGAGAAAAGGCTCTGGCAACTCCTCCTGACAGACAGCTCATTTTTACTGTTCAAGAGGTCATACCACTAACTTCACTCCCTTTGTCTCTCAGTACTAGCCTTGTCCTGTGCTCTGAATCCTGGTGGAGCTGGAGAACACGGCTCCCACAGCCTTTGTTTAATGTTTGCTTCCCAGATTTAGGTGTGAGACTCAATGCCCACTTTAGCCTGTCTCTTTTCTTCAATATCAACTGGCTCAGTTTTCCACTGTGGACCTTCCTGACCCTCCATCACTGGGTCTGAGAGTTTCATTCAGGGTCTATTTTCAGATGCTACATTGCTCATGGGCTTCACTACCCAGAGGAGCAGGAGGACAATTTTGGGATAAGTTGCTCTTCCCTGTGAAGCCTCTGTCCTCTCTCTGTCCCTGTCCTTCCACATGTCTTGGGAAGGAGCTCGGGCACTTTGGGGGATGTCACACTGGGGTCCGCGTGGCAATGGGGTGGTGCAAGGTTTCAGTTTCGGCAGCGCTGTGAGCTGAGTCCCTGCTCCAGGGGTTTGCGTGCAGCCTCAGGAGCTCTCTGCAGAAACCTCTCCCCTGCCCCTGGCACTGGGATGATTCTGTGCTTTAAATTAGCCAGGATCCTTTTTACCTCCACTTAGACGCTTCCAAATCCCAGGTGAAGAACTTCATAGAACAGGCTGACACTCTCCACCCTCCCTCCGTGCCAGCTCTTGTCCTGATGCTCAGCAGAGCCTTGACACACAAGAGCCCGAGGGGTGAGACAGAGCTCTGCTGGGTGTTGGCGATGATGTTTATCATCGCTATCAATAGCTAGGGTTTAACGAGCTCTTTCTGTATTTTGGAAGCTCTGTGAAATACTTTAGCTGTATTATTTTATTTGGTCCTTACAAAAAACTCAACAAGGTAGGTATATTGTTTCCCTTATTTTATGGATGGGGAAACTGAGGCTCAGAGAGGATAAAATATTTGTCCAAGGCCACAGAGTTGGAAAAGCAGCGGAGCCAGGACTTGAACTCAGGTTTCTCTGTCTCCGAAGCTCATGCTCTGTGGCACAACCCACTATCACTGGCTTCAGGATGCCCAG
The DNA here is from genome assembly GCF_014824575.4 of Sturnira hondurensis. Taxonomy (NCBI): domain Eukaryota; kingdom Metazoa; phylum Chordata; class Mammalia; order Chiroptera; family Phyllostomidae; genus Sturnira; species Sturnira hondurensis. The sequence goes on from NW_028095988.1 coordinate 11,257,223, forward strand.
AGGGACTCCCGCCACCTCAGAGAAGCTGCAGGCGACTCAGTGCTGAGTCCCATGTTCTGGAGCAGAAATTATCCTAAATACTCCAAATTCTGGTGGCTCTTTTAAGAGATTTAAATTGCAGTGGGGGTGGGAGTGGTCAAAGTTAGATGTAAAATAGTTCTTTCTGGCAGCAAAGATTGCTAAATTTCGGAATTACAGAGAGAGGCTGAGGAATTTTCTGCCCTGCACCCTCAGATGGAGCCAAGGCATATCCCCTATGGCCCTGGAGAGCACGGGAAAGGCAGGCCCGAGGGTGGGGCACTGGGTCCCCTCTGGAGGTCTTCCTGGCACTTTCATCGGTTCAATCATTGTTTATACCTCTATTTCACTAGAAATGCTGTAGATGCTCCTGAGGGCCCCTCACAGTGAGCCAGTGTGTGCGTGTGAACATCTCATCTTAAAGCAGAGGAGAGAACCAACCCTCTTTGTTCCGAGAAAAGAACATTAATAAAGAGCCCAAGAAGATGCACAGGATTAAAGTATTTTTCAAACTGATGATTTGATTGATTGCCCCTAAAGGCCTAGCCAAAGAAGAACGCGACTTACTTGGTTTCACAGTGAGCGTGGTCCCGTGCCCAAAGGTTAATTTGCCTGTGTTGCTGTTACACAGTGTTCAGGCCTATTGCAATAACCTTGACTGGGGCTTTTAGGAAGACAGGTGGAGGTGGGGGAGGAAAGCAGGAAAACAAAACCTGAAATGACTGCCCATGGCCAAAACAATCTCCTTGTAATTAGGTTGGAACATAGGATGAATACTAATGATGAACAACTTCCAGCCTGATGCTCTTTGCTGTAATTTTCCTGGAAAGAATGGGCCTTGGCAGGGGCAGCTCCTGGGAAATTCACTCGAAGTGGCTACTGCTTGGCCTCCTGGGATCCTGTCTTGTTTGTTATTCCTGCAGGCCCTTTGTCTGTTTCCCTCCAATTCCTGCCATTTCCCCCTGTTCTTTCCCTGGAACTTCCTCCTCATGGAGGCTCACATATTTTCTCAGGGAGAGACTATATGGATATTAAAAGCCAAATACAATGCCCCAGAGAACATGTGCATTAATAACCTTGTTTTCCAACTGGTATCACGAACTACCCAACACAAACCAAGCAAAGAAAACAACACCTGTGTTTTGACAGCTTTTGCATGATGGAAGACCAGCTTCTTGGAAAGAATAATTAGCCAGAAAGAAGAACTTACTTGGTGTGACCAAGAGTTTGGTGCCCTTTCCAAAAGTGAGTTGGTTGCTCCCAACTTCAGAGTACGCACACAATTTCCTTTCTTTGCAAAAACCCTGCAGATGCTGCGGAAAATCAAACCACTCACAGCAAGGAGCAGTGCTGACAAAAGCTTGGACTGTAACAACGACCAGATGACGGACAAATGAGAAGAGCAGGTACAGAGGCTTGCTGTGGAGATCCACAGAGACCCAGCTATGTTCCAGAGGTCATCTAGTCTGTCACACTGTCTTCAGACCGAATACCTATCTAGTCCTTAAGAGCTCCTGAGGGGTGGCTCTCCTTTGCCAGTAGCCTTTGCACTAAAGCAACTGTTCCTTGCATCTAACTGAAATCTGCAAACTGCAGTCTGAGTTCTTTATGTCTCAAGCTTCCCTCCTTGAAGATAGCAGATTTCATGTCAACATACTCCAGAGAGAAACACAACACAGCACACCTAGCCAGTCCCAGTGGTTACCTTTGGGGAGGAAACTGATACTGAAGGAAGAGGGTCAAGGTGCATGTTGGATTTATCTGTCATTTGAATTGTTTTTACAAGGAGGAGTTTTTATGCATAAACTTAGACAAATTAAAATAACAACATTAAATAGAAACACACAACATACTTAAAAATGGCTCTTGGGTCTCAGACAAGCCTTCCTGTACTCCCCAGATTAAGCAATCTCAGGTTCTCCATCCTAGGGTTTTGGTCTCCTGGGATCAGAGGAGGGAACTGGGCCAGAGTGCATGGTCAGAGCAAGCTGGAGTTGCTGAGGCCAGGATGGGGTTCATGTACATGCCCATGAGTCTGGTTGGCTTTTGAATTATGCTAGAGTGATATGTTCACCTTCCTACTCAATACTAACTTCCTAGCTCCTAAAAGATCTTTGTTGAAGGCAGAAGCATTTTTAGGTACAATAAAAAAAATCATTCAAGGGAAGAAGTCATTGCTGATCAAAACTAGAGATGGTCAGAGACACTTACTTGCAGTCACAGAAAGTCTTGTGCCCTTTCCAAAGACGAGCTGCTTTGTTCCTGTATTCCCACAGTGATTGTCTCTGTAACAAATACTCTGAATGCCTGGCCCCAGCATTTTTCCTGCTTCTCTTAATCTTTTTTTCTGGTAGCATCACCCAGAAATCTCTGTATTTAACCGTAGTTTTTGTTTCCCCTTAGCATGTCTTTGCCTCCTTCCTCCTGATTCTCTACAAAGTTTGGTATGATTAAGATGCCTCTGGCTTTGACTGCTGCTTTACTGATAAGAGCTTTCATATATGGACCTGTGGCCCGAGAACGCATTTCTGAATCACCCGCAAACTTCCAACTTATCGTTAGCCCATGAAAAATATTCCAAAGGAACCCTCTGTCTCTGGTCTCATAATGAACTCTTTGCTGTGCTAGAAATATAAAGCCGTGGCTACTTTTCCTAGATGAGGAAAAAGGATTTGGAAAATGGCACAGAGTGAGAAGGCTCAACATGAGATGTTGCTCTTGGCCAACATAGCATCTTTGTTGCCTCTGGCATTAAAGTAGCATTATAACTTTAAAAAGTTATAAGAGTTATCTCCCACCCATCCCTGGAACAAGGGAAATGAGAAGGCCTTGGTATCAGTGCCAGGAATTTCAGAAGAGGCCAAACAGAGAAAAGAGGATCTTTTGTGAAGAGTGGAAGGAGACGGGTCATAGGTAGGCTGGGGCTGTTTCCAAAACCATTTTGGTTGGAGCCAGAAATCACACTGGGTTTAACAATGTGTCCAAACAAATCCACTGGGGACAAACCTAGGGGGAGGCTTGAAGATGAACTCTGGACACAGTTTCACAATTTTTACTTTTTATGATAAATAAACAATAAGAAAGATAATTGTTATTTAAACAGCGGAACACGGGTGGCAACTTTCCCAGCTCTACGGGAAAAGTACTTGGTCCCTGGCCCAGCTGTGGGAGGGCTGAGGACTGGGCTTCTGTGAGAGCAGAAGGGCCCAGGACTAGAGGCTGCCCACATGTCTTAGAGCCCAAGACACTTTTCCTACCTAAACCAAAACCGCTTTTAACTCAGTGGGAGTCCATATCAGAAAATGACATGTAATAGCACTTACTGGGCAGAACATGAAGCTGTGTCCCTTTTCCAAAGATGATTTTGTTTAAGTTTTGTTCACACTGTGATTGGGGCCATAACAAAAACACCTAATGACTCTTTTTAGGAAAGTGACACATCCCTTGACGGATATTTCACCTTCTTAGGACTTAACAAATTCCCCCATTGTTTCCTCTAGTGTAAGAAATGGGCTTCATTATCTCTTCAGCCATCTCTCTCTGTGTCTCCTGGTTGTTTTGCTTGAATTTCATGCTGCTTATTGCCAAAGTGCAGGAAGGAAGTTGGATGACCTCATTTGACACTGCAAGTGAATTATAAAAGCAATAATTCTATAAACTCCGTTGCGAGTTTAACAGGATGTTGCTACTTCAGGCAAAAAATGACTGGGCTGATGACCACACTAGAAATCCACTCTTCAGAAACCCCAGAAAGATGGGGCAGAAAGGGGCCACATTAGACATGCATGTGAATTTCCAGCTGATATAGAACTGCATTATAGAGCCCTCACCTCATGTCAACTCTGTCCTCAAGTGGCCCTATCACCAAACCCTGAAGATATCCCACCACAGGCCAAGTACACATTTGTTATCCTCACTATAGCCCTGCCTAGCTGGGGGTAGTGGGAATCATTCATCTGGCCCAGAGGGATTCCAGGCCTTTGGGAAATGTTCTCCTTTCACAGCCCTAGAAGATGTTCACTTGACCACAAGGGATGAAAAGCTGATGCCATTACCACAGGTCCTGCTGGGCCCCTGTTTGACTCATGAAGAACCAAGCCTGACTGTCTCCTTCTCATCGTCTGCCTCCCTCCACCCCGACCAACGTTCTTTACCACAGTCATTGAAAAAGATCAGTGTGGGTTGGTCATTCTTACTAGATCTAAAACAACTTGACAACACCTGCCTCTTAATATTATTTTTTTGACTGACATTTTGATGGGCTCTGTTGTCCCCAAAATGGCACTATGGAGGAACTGACACCCCAGGCGCACCCTCTGGAATGCCAGGACCCTGAATTTCTTACTTTCCTTCTCCCCTATATGATTAAAAAGTTTCTATTCCCAATGGAGGAACTGATCATTAAGCAAAAATCTTGTCATCATGACCACCATTTAATTGCATTCTGAATTTCTCTTCAGGTGTTTATAAAGCCATTTGGGATCATCAATTGATCTATGAATTGATTTTTTTTAACCCATTGCATTTGAGTAACATACTTGTTTTTAAGGAAATTTGACATGTATGGGCCTAGTTGTGGACATTTGTCAAAACGAGACAATGCTTGGTTTTCCTTTTAGGTCTTTAATACAATACATGTGTAGGCATGTAAGACAAAGACAATACCTTCTACATACCTTCTGTAAGACAAAGAAAATACCTTCTACATATAGGTGTAGAATGTATTTTACAATGAGATAAATTCTCATTTTTAAATGGAATACTAGACAAGATCTATGGGCAAATTAGAGTAAACACAACACCACTGCAGGGCGTAGTTGTAGAGATGCTGTGGCTGCAGATGGCTCACGGCCCCTGCGCCTCTTCAGAAGGAGAGCGGAGCTACCGTATTAAAGGCAACTTGGTATGGTCTCAGTTTGAATTATTTATCATCATTGTTCTATTCTCAGCAATCACAAATGTTTCATGCCTTTGCAAAAGTCATTTTTTCAAAAGGTGCAATTGTCTACACATTCAATTAAATCTCACTAATTTCACAGGATTTATTTGTTGGATGAAATAGAAAAGGAACATGGTCACTTACTGGGTTTTACCACCAGCTCTGTTCCAGCTCCAAAGACGATTCTGGCATTATTATTCCCACAGCATTTCCTGCCTTTACTGAAACCCCTAGCAAAACCCCACCAAATACATAGTGAGGGGGCATTTGAACTCTCCATGGATTTCAAATTTCTGTGTCTCTAGAAAATGGCCTTTTATGATAGAAAGAAAAGAATTGGTTCTGCTACATAGAGCAAATCATTTTTATTTAAAAAGACTGAACTTAGGAGCTATTAAAACCCTTTTGCATTTCTAGGCTTGAATCTGCCAAGGCTGAATCGAATAATTTGTTAACAACTCTCGCTCAGTCTGAAGGGATGATGCATTCCTACGTCTATGGGGAGGTGTTCCAGCTGTGGAGCCGACTGAACTCACATCCAGGCTCTGCCTAAACCCAGACTTTATGGTCCTGTCCCCTACTCACTGGTCAAGCGATGTCAAAGCTTTCTCAGTGTGTAACAGAGTCGATGTACAGCCTAAGAAAAGATTTCACCAGGGAAGAGTAGCAAAAGGCCAACAGTCCTACATTTCCCCAAAGAAGTTCCACTGGGACTATACGATGTTTCAGACACACAAGGGAAGGGAGTTATAACCCATCAACTGCCATAGCCCCAAAGTCCAGTTCGGAAATACATGGAGGAGGTGGACATTGCCTGTTATAAGAAAGGCTGTATCTTAAAGGCAAGGATAGAGGAGTACAAGAGCTCCTCTACCACAAAGCTGAACATTGCCTGGGCTTTAATACACACTGGGTATCAAAGAGGAGAGAGAAGGGTGAGCATCCGAGACTGTGACACCAGGTCTTGGTCAAAAGTAGTAAGTGGTAGGATTTGAAGTGTGGAGAGAGAAGCACACTTGAACTCATCCCTAACATGGCTGTCACTCCTTGATTCTTCAGATTTGAAGAGAAAGGTTTAAAGTAGGTTTTATTTCTTTCCACTTAGCCTTCTGGACATCCAGAAGAAACCATTCTACGGAAAACAAAGTGGGGAGCAAGTGTAGGCAATACAAGGAAGCTGTTATATGGGCCACAGTTTTAATACTGAGCTGACTTTCCCCAAGTCTGATCTTTGCCTTCTTCCCACCCCCTTCCCCCTACACTCGGGTTAGTTTTGCCTGTCTTCTTAGCAATCTCCCCAAGTGTAGCTCTGGAGTCTTTGGGGGAAGAAAAAGAAAATATTGCTTATAGATTAAGGTACTTGGACCGGTTGACATGCAACTGTACAAACACATTAGTAGAGGTTGCATTTCTACAAATAAAGGTAGGACCAGAGCTGAGAAATGGCCTGGAAACAGGGTTCACAGAGCGGAAAACCTAAAGCATTTAGAGGAGAACAACTTTCCCACAGTAGCTTTTCTACCTGGGATTTATCTCTATATTTGCACCATTTCCTCTCGTCTGACTGCGGGGTGACATCCAGGAGAATGGGGGATTTTGAGAGCCTGCTGTATTGTGGTAGAGAAGGGATGACGGGGGGGGGGGCAAGTCAGCCTTCCACCACCCTTTTCCCCAGAGTGGCTGTTACTTCCCACTTGTCACGGACACAGAATCCCTCTACTCACGTACTTGGCTGGACAGAAAGTAGAGTGCCAGTCCCAAAGATGAGCTTGTTTGTAGCACTCCCAAAAGTCACACAGCCCTTCAGAGCCTTACAATAACCCTCGGGAAAAGGCAAGGCAGGACGGGCTGAAGATGGGCCTGATCCTTCCAGGCTAAGAACACCTCAGTCCCACCATGGCAAAGGCTGACTTGCCAGGGATCCCTTTAGGCTCCATATTCCCTGGACAGGCCCTGACACTGCCTTTTAAGTTATTTATGTCCTTATGGGGTCTGTGCTAAGGCCCAGGGCCCTGGGTGTTACACCAGCAAGTGACTAACAGCTTTGCAGGCATCTGCTCTCCATGTGGGAGGGCAGCCAGAGGCGAGGGTGTGGGGTTAGCAGCAGGTACACTGTTTCCCCCGCTGGCCTTTGGCTGTAGACCTTTCCCTTTCTGTGAATTTGCTCTTCCAATGAACAATGAACGAGGCTGGTTCCATCCTTGGAAAAGAGTTCCAACCATGTCAGAGGGGGTGGGATATTGCCTAACAACCCAGCTCTGCTCTCTTATAGGGCTAGTTAAGCATTATTCACTCTGGAAGCAGCTACAGCGAACAAGAGAGTTGGTGGCTGACATTGCCCCTCACTGGGAGTGAAAATTCCATTTGGGTCAAGTACATTGTTTCCAGCAGGCTGAATTGTTCTTAAAAATATAATTTGCATGCTATGCTTCATGTATTATTCAACCTGTGTCTCCTTTCCCTTGCAGTCACGTCTCTGAGACTTACCTGGCTTTATAATTAGCTTGGTCCCAGAGCCCCAGATCAACCGATTGCCGCTATCCACACAGACAGAAAAACCTTAACAAAAACCTTCACTGTGCTTCCAGGGAGCCTATTAGTGATAAATCACAGATAAAAAGTCCAGAGCAAAGCACATGAAACAATGTAGAAATATTGACTACTGAAGATTATTTGTTCATTTAATTACACTTGATTCCCTTGCCCATTAGAGATTCCAGACACAGACGGTGAAATCGAATGACTAAACATCCAGAGTCAATCTAAGGGTCTCTGCATACAAGGCAAGCAAAATTTACAAACAGTTTTCAAACTAGAGAAGTTGCATTTGCTTCACCTTTCCTGATATTTTTAAATAAAAATGCAAAAGAGAGAAACAGATCATTTGTCTGGAGTCATAACACATCTAATTCTCTAGTGTCTTATTTTCATTGCTGATAAGATTCTAGTCAGAACCTTATTCACATACAGATTAAATCGATTTGGTTTACAGACAGTTCTATCTGAAAAATGACATCCTGAGGAACTTGGACCCAGGCAGCCAGAGGCGAGGGAGGCCCCCACCAGGTGACATGTGGGGGGCGGTGGCCCGGGGCGCCGGACACCCCAGGCTGCTCATGGAAAACACCTCTTCAAAATCCCTTTTTGGTTTCTAGCACTTACTTGGAAAGACTTGTAACCTGGTGCCAGCCCCGAAGATGAGTTTGTTGGTGGTGGAAGACACAGTGATACTGTGACCTACAAAAACCCCAAGCCCCGCAGGGCACTCTGCCTCCACGGCAGCCCCTTCTGCTTTACCCGTCGCTGGCATCAAATAACTACCAACATCAAAGACGACTTGGGGATACACTTAAAACACGTGCAATAAAATCATTTTTGTTACATTTCACCCCCTGCAAATGCCCGTGGCCTGTGCTGATTGTTTTCAGTTCACAAAGATGACGGCGCAAGAGAATTCGCTAGAAGAATACAGGGAATCTCAGAGCTCTAATCCCACAGGTTCTGCTCTTTTGTTTGTTTGTTTGATTTAAATGATCGAACTTGCCTGTGCTTTGGCGTTTCTGCCAGCGAAATAAAACATACTGGACGATGTGCGACACTGTGGACCTGTCACAGAGCGCCACCACAGGGGCCGCGGCACAGAAACGCAATTTCAGCGCCGAGGGGGCAGCGTGCCTGTGGCGGCCAGGCTGCCGGGGGAGCGTGGATGGGGGCGGGGGGAAATGTGTGGGCTGACCACGTTTACTGTCAAAGTAACCAACAGAAAGTTTTTTTAGTAAAAACTGAAGGAGAATATATCTGTCTCATACGTTTTTCCACCAGAAAGTTAGTGGATGCAATCACTTAATCTGCCAGAAGAGACAGGCTGGGAAAGGTCAGCTGAATGCTTCGGTCTCACGGGCGGGGGCGCGGGGTGGGGGTAGGAGGAAGTGCCCGCCCTCCCACAGCAGCCAGTGGGCACAGGTTAGGTGCCCGGGACATACTAATTTCTCTTTGCTGTCGGCAGCAGTAAATGAAATCAGTCGAGGTTATTTTTAAACGTGAATTTGACCATCTCAATGGCCAAACTGGCAGGGTGGTCAGATCCAGAAACCGTGTCCCATCAGGGCCTGGCTAGGAAATGGGGGAGCGGCGAGGTGGGGACGAACTTTCAGTACGGTTTACAGACATACCAGTGTGCAGAAATGAGAAAAGACACACTTACTTGGTGTAACAATCACTCGCGTGCCGGACCCGAACTGTGGCGCACCTGCAAAGCCTGTCTGGGCACAGTGGTTGACTCAGCTACAAAAACCCTGCCGCCTCTTTGTAGCCACACGACTTGAGGCCCCAGTCGTGGGGGGGGGGAGCTACAGTTTCCCAGGGGGGCGAGGGTTCGGACATGTGTATCATGAAGCCGTGGTGTTCCATGTTCTGTGGCAAGCCTTTCTCTAAAGCCTCTTCCTCATCCAGGGCCCAGCTCTGGCCTCCCTATAGGCATTTGGGGCCCCATGGCAGCTGCTGCCACTCAGAGGGGGCTGTGCCGGAGACCCCCTCAGACAGGGTTCCCTCAGGTGCCTGAGCCATTTGGGGATCACTCAGAGAGCTAAGAAACTCCTCAGAAATACAACTGACAGGCTAAAGAGGCAGGTTGGTGCTGGGGTGGGCCCAGTCTTCAGGAACCAAAGGAGAGAGAAAGGAGAGAGAAGTTAGAGATAGATGGATGCAGACCTGGAGTGGGAGAGTCTGAGAACAAAAGTAAGGAGCCGATGTCAAAGTTCGTCCAGCTCTGCTTTGTGAGGACACTCGAGTTCAGTAAAAGAAACTTCCTGGCTCTGTCAGTTGCCCTGACCTGCGCAGGGCCGCCTAACCTCCTGGACCGACTTCTCACACGCAGCTGAGAAGGCCACGCTGCACATGGAGACCACCGCCCCTCTTATTTCTGCCTCCCAGAGTCATCCAACCAGTTGTTCCACAAAGGGGCAGGAACAGTAGCCACAAAAAGATACTCAGAATCTGTTTCTCTTTTCCTAATTAGCTGTCAATCTGTTGAGCTAATAAGTCCTATGAAGTGTCTTAATCTCTCCCAAGGAAAGCAGTCATATAAATGCAAAATAGCAGCTATAAGTCAAATGCCTTGCTGGGTATCTTTTCTTTGTGTGAAGAGATGTTGCATAGAAGGAAAACCTTCTGTGTGGGGAGGAGACAGTCTGGGAAAAACACAACAGCATTTGTTTTGATTAGGCTGAGTCTATACAGGACAAAATAAAACAGATTGGGCAATTATTTAGGTAACGTGACAGTCAATTCAGGCAATTTAAAGCACAAAGAAGGTTTCTCAAGGAAGTGCCTAAATATCTGGATCAGCTACAGGCATTAATCAAATTAACTGGGCAACTGGGCTGTGTAGACACAACCTGATAAACGTGCCTGATACAGTCCTTCGGATAGGGTTACATTTTCTAAACTTCACATTAAAACTGGTCCAATATGTATGCCCACTCTTCATTTTGGCACCGTAACGGACATTTCCCATTTGTTTCTTACTACACAGGTCTTATGCTTAGAGCCAGGGAGGTAAGGGCGACCTTCTCCCTGGAGAGGCTTATCAGGTCAACACATGGAAGCTCATTTAGAAATTCTCATTAAATGTCTGGGATGTGAGAGCGGGCTATTACAGATTAAAGACTTTTTTCTCAAGTGGCAAAGGACTTACGGGGAATAACGGAGAGTCTTGTTCCAGTCCCAAAGACAAGTTTTTCTGCCCCAGAGGTTGGCACAGTGTTTCTGCCCAGTATAAAAACACTGCTCCGTTACATTTCCTCCCCCTACAGAGCGCACCAGGGGTACGCTACATGTGTTTTGACTCATACTTGGGGATAGGCTGTTAAAAACTGGCTGGGAGAAAAGGCTGTCTTCTGTGCTTCTTAACAACTAAAAAAAAAAACAACCCCAAACCCAAATCACTAACAGTCTCTGTCTTCTCTTCCTCATTTTCCCCCTCAAACAAAAGCTTCCATTCTTATGCTTGAAAGACAGTTCTTAAAGGATTCTCATGGTCACAGGGGTGGCTTTCACTCTAGTATCCTGTTATCTGAAATCACCTTTATTTTCTGTGAACCTCTCGTTTCTGAAGTTTTTATTTTTCCCAAGTCAACCGAACTGATATTCTCTCCTTGCCTGGAGTCCTAGCCCAGAACTTCCAGACTTGCTGCACTTCACCTCTTGCCCCTCCTCCCTTTGCCACTTGCTGAAACCAAATCGGTTAGAAAAGACACATTCTACTAGCTTTTATAAAAAGAAAACAAAACTTAAAAATTACAGTCTTTGGTTAGAAGTTGAAAAGACAGAGATTTACCAAAGAAGGACATGAATGGCAATTGTGGCTTATTTAGGAACAGCCAAACCTACCAGGTCTCACGTGTAAGGTCGTCCCCTGCCCAAAGGTGAGTTTTCCACCGATGCCAGAGTTACACTCCAACCCTGCACTTTACAAAAACCTCAATAGACCCCCTCCCAACCTGCCCTCCAGCAACCTGATCTACTCATAGTGACTGATATTTATGGATGGCTTACCTTGTGCTGACCACCATGCCAGGCCCTGTGTAGGTAGGTACAGACTCTTTTAACCTTGTGACAATTCAGTGAGTTGGGTACTATTGTTGTCCCCATTTTACAGGTGAGAAAAATGAGATCGGGTCACCTGCTTAATGCCACAGATCCAGTAAGTAGCACAATTAGGATTTCCCCAGGCAGTTAGATGCCAAAATTTATGTTCTTAGCCATTATGCTATCTCTTTTAGTAGGCTTTTTTGTTCTATTTTGGGTTCTCCTTTAAAGTGTATACACCAGTAATGCTGACAAAACAGTTAGCTCAGTGACCCTAATAAATGTACCCTGAGCTGGTTCTCCTGAAAGGCTTACATTCCGTAAACTTAACATTAAAACTGGTTTAATATTTATACCCACTCTCAGCATTTTGGCATTGCAGTTGACATTTCCCTTTTTTTTTCTTGCAACACGTGTCTTACATTTAGAGCTGCAAAGGTAAGGGCGACCTTCTCCCTGGAGAGTCTTATCGGGTTAACACACGGAAGCTCATTTAGAAATTCATTAATGCTCACATCAAGGATGTCTGTCCCGAAGCCCCTTGACTTCCCTGCACAGCTTCACTTCCTCTCCCTGAGCTTTGCCAAGAGCCTGGAGCTCCAGAGCTACCCTGGGAGCTGTCTGCAGCCAAAGCCACAACACACACTGCTGGGGACAGTCTGGTAGCACAGAGCACAATTTGGAAAAGGGTAGGTGGCGTCTAAGATGCTTCTGAAGACTCTTTGAGAGAAGAAATTCTCAGGAGAAGCCAGAATTATGATGAAACCCACCTCTTTCCTATTACTTGTAGCAAATCCACCATAAAGCTGTAAACCGATGAGGACTGAGAGGTACAGGGATTATATGGCAAGTTTGAGTCATTCTGGATAATCCACGCCGGGGAGATGCTCTCTAGGGAGGTCACTGGGGTGCATCTAAGTCCTGGGGTTCCCGGCAGTGCTTGACTTATATTTGGCTGGGAAGAGGGGGAGCAGTGTTTACCAGGGGCCCATGGTGAGGTTGGTGCATATGGACTAAGGAACCCATGATACATGATGCATATTCTCAGCTTCTCAAACTTTCAGTGCTCCCTGGGAATGGGGCTGCCTGTTTGCTCTGTGAGAAAATAGTCTCATACCCCAACTGCCTTGCTACCCTGCACTTGGGGACCCCTCCACCTAGTTATTTTGATGGAAGGATAAGCAAGGGCTCAGCCTAGGTGGACAGGAGAAAACCACTACCCATAACTGCACATTTGAAACATTTGGGCTTAAAAAGGAGACAGTTTCTGAGCAAACAACACAGACAGGTTTAAGAGTTAATTTGGAGACTTACTTGGTTTTACTGCCAGACTTGTCCCCAATCCCCAGATCAGCTTACGGTTGTTGCCAGTATTACACAGTCATAGAAAGCTTTACGGAAACCGACCAGGCCACTGTGCACCAGGAAATCCCTTTCAATCCCCAAATCCAGAGGCGTGCTCCTCCAGCTGGGAGCCTGGCCAAAGAGGCACCATGGTCAATTCACAGCACGGCCAGGATGGAAATGCCCTTCTGAGGTTAAATGATTCATCCTTCCACCTCCAGACAGACCTGCCCCCTGACCAGGTCAGCAAGGAGAGGCTCCACCCTGACAAAGCCCCTAGAGATGGGCTCTCCCACTCCTCATGTCCAACACAACTAGGCTTTCTGACCCAAAGAGTTAAGATAGAAAGGATAAGCATCTGGTTTACTCCAATTCATTTGTTCCTGTGCCAATTATATATGTGCCCATTTTCACATGTACATATGGCATGCATAAACACCATGTAATCATTAGGATTAATGACTAGAATTAACAAAAAATAAAACTGGGTGGAGAAAACAGCCCCCAAATGAAACTCAGTGCTATGGTCACCTTTAGAAATTAGAGCATTCATTATGGATTCAGCAGAGATACTCACGGGGTTTGACCATTAACCTTGTTCCCCCTCCAAATGTGAGCTTGTTGCCTGCATTATTATTCACACAGTGATCTTCAGCTCAGCAAAAACCTTCTAGCAACCGAACTAAGTTTTCCCTAAAGATCTTCTGGAAGGAAGGATACAGTGAGCAGAGAGAATATTAAGTAATTGTCACGGTAATAACCTGGCACAGAATCCTAACACCAGCTTGGATTCAGTAGTGTTCCTAAATTGCATAAATGAGGATATTCTTCCTGAATATTCTAAAGAAGGAGTTTTCCTGCCTAAGCCCAGAATACAGGCTGCCAAAATCCTAGCATATCCTCTGGTGTTTTAGATAATAATTCTGCAGGGGTTCTGGAGATTATATATTTGTCCTACGTATTTGGACGGAGGAGGAATAGCTCCTGCCCAGGCACCAAAGCCCAAGCAGCCAGAGCTCCTGTCATCACAGAGGGAGAGAGTGAGGGCAGCTGCCCCCTCCCACCTGGTGAGAGGTCAGAACATTGGCTCACCCACTGAGGATGCTGGAACCAGACACTGCTGACTGAGGTCCAGCTTCTGGAACATCTAAGAGGGTTCCCGTCTTTTCTCATTCTTGGAACTAGAGGTTGTTGCAGGCACTGGTCTGCCCTAGGGGGGAACTCCTGACTCCAAATCCAGACCTTTCCACCCCCTGCTTAAACAGTCACGGGGGAAAAAGACTTTCACCACTTTCTGCCTTTGTCCTAGTGGAGACTTTTCCATTCTCACTGCCACCTTCCTGAGAGACAGCACAACTCAAGGACTAACCGGAAACCATCTCCTGACAAGTAACTTTTCCTGTCCTATCTAGGGGATCCTGTGGGGTCTCTCTCAATTTTGAGCTAGCCCGAAGAAAAAGCTGGGAAGGAAATTCCCTGACACCACTGCTGAGTGTACAGCACGGTCTCCCCTCTCCCCGCTGCCTCCTGGCTGCCCGGAGGACCAGGGCTTAGCAAGCAACAGTTAGGAATGGACCACCCCGGTTTTCTGGAGGGAAAACAAGGAACCTGCTGGCAATGTGGCAGCTCATAAATGTGCCCCTCGGATTTAGTTAGAGTGGTTCCTCTTCTAGAGATTATCCTCCTGTGGGCAGATCCCTCCTTCCCATACCATTGCAGAGCGTCTCCTTCCTTCCTACTTTGCTGTTTGCCTCAGAGTCAAGCCTTGTTAATTTTTTAAAGGGTGTATAATTTCTCAAATTCTCCCTTTAAAATTAAGTCTGGCAACACCTGTGCTTGGCCTCCTGGCTAAGAAACGATTTGTTTCACGTACACAAGTCTGTTTTCAGTGGTGCATTCACGGTGTCTGATTTGTGGAGATGAGGTACCGGCGTGGGCACGGGGAAGCATTCGGGGGAAGAATGCGTCCAGCTTGCCTGGAGCAGAGCATTTGTGAACAGGAATTGCTGAAAATAAATCTGGAGGACAGAAAGGGTCCGTATTTTAGAGTGAAGTGACAGGCTGGGAAATGACAAGATGGTTTCTCAAAACACGGACACCCAGATGAAATCAGACAGGGGAGAGAAGCATAAAGAGGGGTAGTAAAGTGAGCAAAAAATGTGGAATGATGTTACAGTTTTAAAATAATAAAGAATACAGAATTCCTATGTTTAGAAGAGTCTTTCAAGGTCTTTAGCTAATAAAAATTTTTTAATGACGATACATTTCTTATGAAATTGGTGGTAGGTCCATCCTCAGAGCTCTCCTTCACCCCGGGGCCCCAGAGTTGCCACTTGAGATAACAGTCATTTTTGCTTCCATGGGTCATAACGAGTATTCCCCTTATTTTACCATTCCTTGCCCTTCAAACACTAACAATTTTAAAAATAAAGTCTGTCTTGCCTATAGTACTCACTTGTTAAAACCTGCAGCCTGGTTCCTGATCCAAAGACATATTTGTAGTTTCCTGAGGAAGTCACAGTGTTATGTGGCTCTACATAAACCAATGGAAGGTCACCATTTCCTGGAATAGCTTTGCTGTCAATTGGCAGGACAGCACACGCACTTTTCCTGTTGGAAGGTCTTAACCTCATGTTTTCCTAAAAGGAATTTATTTGGGGTAATATCTCAGTTCTTCTAGAAAGTCTTCTCTGCTTTGAGTAGGTCTGAGTTTGCCAAACTTCCTCAATCACATGCTATGTTTTTCTTAAGTGTTTTTAAGTAAAGAGTCTGTCTTAACGAACATATAGGATTTAAACATCTAAATGATAATTGAATCTTCAAAGTACCCCCTTTAGGACTATTTAAGAGTCACTTTATAAGCCGCACAAACACACCAAGGCTATTACTATACTCACACCTCATTTTGGAACCAAAATAGTACCATTACTAGTTTGAGTCCATTCTTTATTTATGTCGTGGCTCTGAAAGGTTATTTGGTGATTAACAAAAATGAGATCCACCTTCAAAGATCAAGCCATTACAGATGCTACAAAAAGAGGCAGAATCAAAGAGGAGGTGAGCAATGGACAGTGGGTTGGACTAAAGTGTGAGCCACTTTAAGCTGCACCATTCAATTAATTGTATAATCTCTTAGCCAACCTGCTCATTACGTTACTGTCACACCTGGTTCAGGCACAGAGGACTGCGGATGAAATACCATTGAAGTGTGAGAAGGCAGGCATTTCTGCAAGTAGTGTGCCTGCATGGAAAGCACCTCCGTTTCTATAATTCTAACAGGGGAAAAAAGCAAAAACAAAAACCACTGAACTCTGCAAGTGTGGATATAGCCTGTAAATTTTCAGCATTGCTTTCCATAATTCATCTCTACTACCCTCTCCCTGACAGCTTCACAGCACAGGTAACACATTCTGCTTTATCGCAGATAATTCAGTGGAGGTGGAGAGGCTCCCAAGGTATGGTATTTTCTGTTCCTTCTATAGGGTCGACTCAGCAAGCCAAGGTAAAGGGGTGAAGTCCACGTGGGGAACTACTTTGTCCCTGGTGTGAAGAACAGGGCTGTGTCCTGTCTCCAGAAAAAATGTATCCTTCTGCTATTCTCCCAGAAGGGGAAAGTCATGAGAAGCTTGTAGCTCCTGCTACCCTTCCCTCACCCGAGTCGTCAGTCCACTTGCAAGGGTTTTCAGCTCTACCACATGACGTGGGCATGAACTCAGCTGGATCCGCATCACTTGTCTGTTAAAGACATGCTTTCTTGGCTACACACAGCTGCTTCAATAGCATCCCTTTTCACTGGCTTGTTTCTGTCTCCATCATAGAGCTTTCTCTTATCTCTGTCTCTTTCCCAAAGCCTCAAGGTGCTTTGTGTGGACCTTTGAGAAACACTGATTGCAGTATTAATACAATTTATCAAACTGCCCATAGATCTGATAACCAAATCTAGCCTCAAGGGAAACATGTATTCATATCTTGCTCACACATCCGACACAGTTAACAACTGCATGTTAAACAAATCAATAAACTTCAGCTGTGTTTCAACAGGTCCCATTGGATTTCTTTTCAGAAACAATAACTTGTTAACCACAAGAACTCACCGGGTGTGACCAACAACGTGGTGCCTTTGCCAAAGCTGAGTGTGTACCCGGTATTTGAGTTCCACAGCGTGTTTTTCCTAAACAAAAACCCCCGTGCAGTCACCACTCTGCCTCTCCTCCTCATCTGAGCCTCTATTAAATCTACTGTGTAAAAACCAATCACACAGCAGTCACACAGACCGGGCTTGCCCGGAGCCCTCTTCCATGCGACCGTTGCTGAGAAGGTCACCCACTCACCACTGTGAGGTAGGCAATCATTTCTGAGAAGTGCTGTCCTGGGGAGGGGACCATGTTACATGTCCTGTTTTTCTATGTCCAGCAGAGGGAAGGGCCCGACTGGCTGAGGACAGCCAGAAGCATGACCAGGAGCAATTCTGTGGGCTCCTAGTTGAAGGGTGAAAATATACCACCAAGAAAGTGGTTGGCAAATTTGTTCTCATTCACTCAGGTTTGTACTTTAGTTGCACTCACTGATTTAGTCTTTGAGACCCCAGCACTTACTTGGTTTAACAGAGAGCATTGTGCCTTTTCCAAAGGTGAGCTTTCCTTGGCTTACTCCAAAATTCACACAGTCATATGGGGCCTTACAATAATCAGTGGGTGGGAAGACTGAGGGAGAGGCTGAGCAAGTGAGACCACCTTTCCCTCTAGTGGAAGTCTCACCACTTTGCAGCCTCAGCTCCCAGCTATTTGCTAAAGTCAGGACATTTCTCCAAAAATAACAGCAGCTGGCTGGGCAGATAGATCTGAGCTTGATCTTAAACCACCAGCTTTGCTCCCAGAACACTGGGTCCTGATGGCTTGCTCATGTCTGAGACACATGCGACAACTGCAAGATCAGGCAGAGACATGCTGCCTGGCACAGGGGTCAGTATTAGGGGGCTGGGCACCGCACCACTTTCAGAGGTATGGTTCTTAAAAAGAATGGTGACAACAACAATAACAGCAACACAAATCCAACAGAAAACAAACTCCCTAAAACACAACAAAATTGCTGACTATGCACTTCTTGGAGAGGAGGAGTTCTGACTGAGAAAAAACTGATTTCTGAGTTGTTAGGTCTTTGAGCTCTGTCTTATTGCAGAATGTGGGTTTTGCATATTAGCATTAGGATTTTTATATATCCAGAGCCGGTGAAGAAGCCAGTGAAAATTTCTACTCCTTCATGACCTAATTCTTAGGATTGCCAGAATTCATCTACTAACAGACATCTACCAGCTCGGGCACAAAGAAACTAGGCACATCAGTTGTCTTGGGACTGGCACTGTCTTAATTCCACTAAAACTACGCAGAATGGCACTGCCACTCACTCGGATTAGCTTTAAAAATTTTTTTGTAAAGATTTTATTTACTTACTTTTAGAGGGGAAGGGAAGGGAAGGAGAGAGGGAGAGAAATACCAATGTATAGTTGCCTCTTGTGAGTTCCCTGCTGGGAACTGGCCTGCAACCCAGGCACATGCCCTGACTGGGAATTGAACTGTGGTTGTTTGGTTCACAGGCCCGTGCTCAATGCACTGAGCTATTTGGATCAGTTCTGAGATGCCCCCACTCCCCTCACTTACTTGGCTTTACTGTGAGCCTGGTCCCTGCTCCAAAGCGTAGGTCATTGTTGTTATTGCCACAGCAATACGCCCTCTAACAAAAACCTCCTTGGGATACTTTGCAGGGCAGGCTCCCAGCATGGCAGACACAGAGGGAGAAGCACCAACTAATACCACAAAACCCAACAGTCCCGTTCTCCTCTTTCTACAGAGATGAGGCCATTGTATCATGCTTTAAGGCTGTAAAAGTGGGCACTTCTCAGTGCACCGTGCACAGCCAGTCTAGGCCCTGATGGCTGTGAGACATACAGTCAGCTTTCAAACAGGTTCCCGAAATGTGTATAAACCCATCCCACAAACAAATCATGCCCAAACACACTGTTTGTCTTCAGACACCGCATGTATGAGGTACTGCCTGGTGGCATGCTCCAGAACTTCTATAATTTGCATCTTAATTACGGGCTCAAAGCATCCAAAGAACTCACCTATATAATTTCATGAAAACGTCATGCAGTTGTTTTGTACTTGGTAAATAGTGAAACATGGCCGTGCTTTTGGGGAAAGGGGTGGCATTTGATTATGTTTCCGAAGGGTCGGGTTCTGTTTTTACTCTGTCAAGGGCCCAACAAAATGACTCCTCTCGGAAGCTGAGCGTGTGGGGTGTTAGCAAGTTTCCTGAGAGTCACTCTACGACATTAGGTCACTGCAGCCCATTTCCTCCCACTTACACATATCAGCCTTGAAAAGTTATCAGAATAAGCAGGACTCATTCTATGAGAGTGATTTTAATTCTGCTGCCCAGAGTGACAAAGTCCTGAGGATGAGTTAATTCCCAAACCCACTGTTCCAAAGGAAACACAGAGCAATGACAACTGAAGAAGCTGCTGAAGCAGGGAGAAGTCTGTTTGCACAGATGGAAAGGAAAGCTTTGGTCGTAGAAATAAGAGTAGCACAAGTTCTGACTGAAGACCCTGAGGTGTCTTCAGCAAGATCACCTCCCCCTGTAAGGAAAAAAGGACAACATCCAGCCAGGATAACCACATTGTAGCACCCCCTGTTTTAAAGAAACATGTCGTTAAGGTACATCACGGTCCCTAGCACCTACCAGAGGTGACCTGAAGTCTCGTTCCAGTCCCAAAGATGAGGTTCCTGGCACCGCCAGTGGCTACACAGTGAGATGCTCCCTAACAGAAACCTGCTGCTTGAATTTCCATCTGGTCTCTACTCCTCTACTCAGAGCTCTCCCCTCATGAGCTCTTTCCAGATGGGCAGCTGGATGAGCCCCCAGGGGTCCATTTCCATTGCCCTGAAGCTGCAGTAATAACCCTTACAAAGGCATCAGGGCTCTGGCCAGACACTAGCTTGGCTAACACTACCTGTTTGGTGACCCTCTTTGACCTTGACTGATCATAAAGTGCTGGCTAGTTCATTAAAGCCATGGAGTGGTCAAGTTCAACTCTGTAGACATTGGGAATTGAGCACTTTGTCGTTTCCCTTTCTTGGTTTTATGTTAATGTTAATGGATCTCTCTTGTCAGACTTGATGAGTGATGGGGCTCAGAAGTCAAATGATTAATAGCACTTCTAACTTAGAGTCCCTGAGTCAGGCAGAGAAGAGGGCATGAGGACAGAAAAGGAGGAATAATTAAGCCTCTATCTACCCAGCCATTTCCACCATCCCTATGAAAGCCACCGTCATTGCAAAGGTGCTGCAGACAAAGTGACCTGCATGTTTGTGCCCCAGTCCTAGGCGTATCCTTTGCTGCTGGAGTCCAGAATTCCTGATAATGGCCTTGTAGTCAAAAACAGTCACATAAGCACCCAGGAGTCCTCTAAAGCACAGACTGCATCACCTCCCTCATCTACATGATTCAGAATCAACTGGGTGCTTAGGACAGTGCTGGTGACAGCAGTGGTACCAAAGGCTCACCGGAAGGGTTTAGAAATGTCCCCATGGGGACTGCATTTAGGTCCCCATCTCCCCTGGCAGACGTACTTACAGGGCTGGATGATGAGCTGGGTCCCTCTCCCAAAGGTGAGTATGTTAGTACCTCCTCCTGTATTCACACCCTGGGGCAACCCTTTGCATAAATCTCTCTGCCAGGGACTCAGGCCCTGAACCTTTCAGGACCATTACAGAGACTCTTAAGCCCACGAACACCAGGGAGAGCTCATGGCCCTGGCTGAGGCTGCCAATTCTTTATGTCGCTCTCTTGGTGTGTCATGAAAGCTCAAAAAATGCATAACCAAGGCAAGGGACTTCCAACAGCGTCAATGTTGACTTCTTTAGGAGAGTTGGCCATGGCCACAGAACTCTCCCCGTCACATAGGGAGGATGGGTAGGGCAGGGGCCTTAGTCCCAACTGCTTAAAAGGGCAAGAAAAGGCACTATGCTTTGTATACCAAGAATCCAAAACAGGACAAGCCAAACATCAGACAAGAACACACAATAGGGAAACACAGAGAGGTCTCTCTGTCCTCTCGGACTTACTGGGCTTCACTGCTAAACGAGTCCCGGTCCCGAAAGTCAGCTTGTTTGCGCTGCCCTGTTCCCACTGCTGTCAGCAGCTTTACAGAAACAGGGCAGACACCTGTCACGAGTGTCACATCACCAGCCCGTCTGCCCTGGCTTTCCCCTGACACTGACCCAGAAATGCCCTAAGCCAAGCAGTGTGGATCTTTTCTCACACTTCTCTAAATCACCAGCTTTCTAAGTCACAATATCTGAGCTCAAGAATACCGACCAAGGTTTCCATTTTATGAATCAAGACACCCCAACAGCAAACAGTGTGGTCCACAGAGATGTTGACATTGAAAAAAATTTTTAAGATTCTATTTTAAAGCTGTGGGTCACACCAGTTAATTGGTGTGATGAACTCTCTCGGTGACAATACATGGGAATCCATAAAAGAATCAGACTAATAAAGTGCTTGTGTTGCACTGAAATTTACTTTTTCTTTCCTTAGAACCACATACTTCTAAACCAGAACGAGTCTACTCAACATGCAGTGAAAGTCGAGTTGCGAGGATGGTGGGCCGGGATGAGTTTTATACTCACGAGGTTGGACTTTCAACATGGTTCCTGAGCCAAAGATCAGCTTGTTCCCGTCGTTCACACAGCATCAAACCCCTCTACAAAAACAGTGTGTGGCTGGGGGTGTGTGTGGCGTGGACTGGGGCGAATGACTTGGCCCTGGAAACTGAAGACTGTTCCGTTTTGCATTAAGGACCTGCTGGTATTTGGCCAAGAAGCCAAGGACACTAATAATTACAGAAACTTCTAAATGTGAAAAAGTCCGTTGCATATGGAATTTGGCTTGTGTGTGCTCTCTGCTTCTTAGACTAGGATAAATGCTACAAGTTTTCTCTCAAAAAATACTCTGAAGGTTTAGGGCATTATTTTCAGGACTTTTCTAGCCCTTTAACCAGAATTTTCTTTCATCTCATTAATCCTAATCACCTCCCCCACCTCACCCCCATCCAAACCCTTCTAATCTGCTGTGAGGCCCTCGATTTCAAAACCCATAGCAACTACCCGCTACTAAAAGTTTCTGAAAGTGCTGCTTGGAAACAAATGAACTCGTTTTAGCTGGTTATCACATATTTTCAAATATTTGGGGCTCTGAGTCGGTTTAGAGCCGCTCTGGGGAAAGGGTTCTCAGACCGAGCTGCTATTAGCAGCACAGGGGAGTACAGCGTTTCCCTCGGGTGTATTCCGTTTTCACCTGCGACAGTTCCCTACACACTTCTGGCTACTATGGCATCTGTGACAGGCAGTGGACTGACCACGGCTGGGTCCTCAGATCCTACATATCCTCAGATCCTCAGGTTTGCGGCCGTCTTGCTTTGGAACTCTGGGAGTTCCCTGTCCCCAGGCACAGAGTGGGAAGAGCACCACTTTCCTATTCGATCCAAAGAAAGCAGAAGAAAGAGACTTTGGTATCTAAGGGCTCTTTAGCCAGCCTAGCTGGGAGGCTGTAATTTTCACTATAAGAGCCTGAGCCACCCAAAGCCTCATACTCCGCCATACATTTCTAATGCCGAGAGGAGAAAAAATAAGATTCCTTTAGGTAACTGAGTGGTTAAGGCGGTTGGGAAATCCAGACTTGGACGGCTTCCATCCCTCCAGCTCTTGATCTTTCAATATGTGTTTCCCTTTCCATTTCGGAAGGTTGTCTTTGGTTACAAAGTGAACATATTCAAATTTTCCATAACTTTTAATTTTAGGAGCAAAAAATTTATTTGCCTCATGTTCACATTGCTGTGCTCTGAGCATATACACCTATTCTATCTGCTTGTCTATCTGTCTATCTATTCACCACCTACCTATCTGTCCCTAAGACCTAGTTGTTTTTAACAGTTAATTCTGTGTCTCCCTCAAACGCAGATGTGCTGCTGTGTGAAGAAATGCCACCGAAACCCTTCCCCTGCCCACCCTGTTTTCCAAGTTTAAACCTTCCTTTTTGGATCAGTACTTAGCCTCCCATTGAGTCAGTCCCACCCAGAACATCGGCTCTTAGCACCTTTTCAAATACCTTTGCCATCTGCAAAGAGAGACACTCATGGACTAGTTTTGTAAAATTATGACTCCTGGCATTCTGTCTCTCTGCCTCTCTGGATCTTCTAGTTTGCTTGTCTCCTTGAGAGACAAGGCTTATGTTTTTAACATTTCTTTAAAACATGTACAATATTTTGAGTTAAAATGATCATGCATGATAAAAATGAAGATGCAGTCATTTTGTCTGAATTCTATTCACATGTCACATTATTACATAATGACAGCAGCAAAAACAGAATTGCAAGTCATATTTTCTAGTTTTGAATTAAATATTCAAGACTGGAGTTTGCCCAGAAGCTCAGATACTTGGCTAATACCCATCTCTAACAGTTATGAGAAAGGACAGATGGGTGCTCTCCTTTCTAAGTCTGCATGGTCTAGTATGACCCCCAGAATTTTATACAGGCAACCTGGAAATTAAAGAACTGATTTTCTGACCAGGTTTGGAATACTTACTGGGTGTAATGGTAAGTCTGGTTCCGGCCCCGAAGATCAATTTCTCGTTTCCATAGACACACAGTGTTTTAAGTCATTGCAAAAACCACTGCTCTGAGTTCCCCAGACTCTACTACAAGCACCCCCACCTCGTTTCTTGAGACCCCCTCCTCGAAATGCTTCTACAATGTCAAAGCCGCCAGTGACCCCTTCATGTTGGAACAACTGAGAGAAACAGAGATAAAAGGCTATATAATTAGGAGAGGCTTGACAGATGAGAACTGTTTTGATTTTTCTGCCAACTTTTTCTTCAGAGAGAACAAAAATCCTCTTTCTCCCTCCAGGTGCTGTCAGAATTCCCTCGGGTCTAAACGCAGGCGTAAGTCTGGAATCCCCTGCCGTCTTTCTCATCTTTTCACACCATCCCACATTCCCGTTCCCTCTGAAGTGCCTCCTGTCCCTTTTCTCGCCTTCTGGTCCATTTTCTCTCAGTTGTCCCTCCATTCTCTGCTCCTGTGGCCTATGCCACAAAGGGCCAGACGTCTGTGGTCAGTGCAGATGTGAGGGGGGAGCTAGGGGATGATGGCCATGACTGCGGACAACATTGTGTTCCCCTCCTCCGGGGGATTTTCAGGCAGGACAAGAAGAACCTGTCACGGCGTCAATCACTCTAGGGGTGGGTGGGAGAGGCTCTTTGCTATATTTCAGATAAATTTATACAGAAAAGCAGAGAAATAGAATAAAAGACTTTTGATGATTTTTTTTCCTGGAGTTTAAAGGGTTTGCACAACACAATGGTGGTAGAGAATTTTCTTTGACTTACTTGGAATGACTGTCAAACTTGTCCCTCTCCCAAAAGAGAGCTTCTGGTTACCAGTGTTACACTGTGATAGGAAGCTCAACAAAAACCAGGCAGAAGAGAGAGCCAACCTTACACCCCCTCTCCCTGACCCACACACACACATGCTGACCGGCAGACTTGCAGACAGACTGCCTTTCCGCCCTGTGCCGATGCAGGAGCAAGGGCATCAGTGGAAGGAACTTGAGGGCTGAGAGCAGCTGGGACCGCGTGTGGCTGGAGGGACTGAGTCCTCCTGAGAGGGGGTTAGAGAGGGTGGAGGCGCTGCTCATGCAACTTGCTGTTTAATTAAAGGTGTAGGCTAATTTGTTTTATTTCTGGGCATCTAAAATTTCTTTTCTTTTAAGATCTGATTTCTCTCCTGATGATCATATGATTTTGAAGTGCATTTTAATTAGGTGTCTTTATTACCTCTTTTCACTCTGGGAAGGATTTTATTTCTTTGTGAAGTTTCTGGAATAACTCATTGTCTCCAGATTAATCCAATATGAGGCTCTGATCAGCTTTCTCCTCTCCAACCTGCCTCATTTCCCTAACACCCCCATTATGCTGTGTTCATTGTCCATTCTGCCCCACACCTTGTCCCCACTGAGCAGAGAATGTGGTGAGGAGGGGAGAGGAGAGCACAGGTTGGTGACTTGTTTTTCAAATCGCCACTTTCCAGTCCCAAGCTGTCTATGCTACGTTTTAAGGATCAAACCTCCCTTTGCATTTTTTGACCTTCTTTTCTGGTCAGAGGTAATATATCTTGATCCCTCAGCTTTGTGTGATCAACCACATGCCACCTCCACAGCCACTGCAGCCCCATGCATGCTACTATTAGCTTGTCCCCACTCCACATTTCACAGGCAAAGTCACAGGAAGACTTACTTGGAATAATTGATAAGCTTGTTCCCTGCCCAAACGTCAACTTGTTGTTGTTGTCACACAGCCACCCAACCCTTTGCAATAACTGACAGGTGACTCTTAGAGATCTTAGACCCCAGTCTTTCTTGATGTCACTTCAAAGCACCTGAGAGAGCTGTGAGACGGGACCTGTGAGAGGGAAGCCAGCTTCCCAAGGATGATATGAACCTTGCTGGGAGCGAGTGCTCCTCCACCGTGGTGTCATTACAACTTCTGACATGCAGCAGGTTTTAAAAACATCGGTGAGCTCCCTGATCGCCTCCTCCCTCCTCTACTATTCTCCCATCCACACAACATCCCAATCTGTATTTCATTTCCATCTCCAAGCACTTGCTTGGTGACACCAGGTCCTTGGGCACCACTGACCCGCCTTCTCGCAGACAGCGTATGTTCACTGGCACAATGTGATTAAGGAAATGGAAATGCCAGTCTCTCAGAGGGTGAGATCTGGGGTCCCTGCTCCTTATTTCTGGTCAATATGTTGTTCTCGTTTGTCTGGCTAATGAAGAGCTGACCTTTCTAAGTGGATGCGTTTTTTTGCAGTGACAACTGCCAGAGAGCTAACAACATAAACAGAGCTCTCAAGGAAGATTTGGCCTTTCCTTTGGCAAATTTCAGTCAAAGAGATCCCAGGCTCAAAAGTCAACCTCTCAGCTTTGGCTCCCACATTACTGGGCTTGGAGAAACTCAACAAAATCTGGGCAACATTGGTCCAACCTGTTCCCTGCTCATTAGAAGCAGGCTTTCCTCGGAGGCATCTCGCACATCCAAAATGATCGCAACAAGCCAACATTCAGCAGCACCGCACATTCTAGCTCCCCACCCACCTGGTGGGCACTGCTGCTACCGCACAGTGGAGCAGATGGGCAGTGAGGTCAGACCACCCCCTCCACACACACAGCATCGGGACTGTGCTGCCTGCCTGATGGACTCTGCTGGTACCGGGACTGGACTCTCCCTGCTTCGGCATGGGGGTAAAACCCTGCCCTCGATGGAGAGCCTAGGACAACAGAGTCCCCTGCGATCACTGTTGGAGTGATGACACGTCTCTGGATACCCGCCTCTCCATCTCAGTCTAATGAAGCTGCAGTGAAAGAGATATTCCTGCTTTTTAACTCTCTACCTCCTTCCTGCCTCTCATTTCTTTCATTTATCGTTTCTGAACACCCACAGGGCTCCAGACGCTCCTTGATCTATTTCCATCTGACTCCATTAGAATCCCTGCAAGAAAGAGCCAAAAGCCTAAAATGCAAAAAGACATGGGGAGACACTGTGAGTTTGGGTCTTTCTGGCTGGTTTGACTTCACGGTTAACCGCGTCCCCTTCCTGAATATCAGCTTCTCCGAGCTGTCAGCCTTCTTCCTGCAGCAGGGCGTTTTACAACGACTGACAGGAGGAACTTCATGAATGTTAAAAAAACAGCCAGTTTCTCTCTCTTCCTGGCGGGGTGCAGCCACAAACACACTAAAGCCAAATCTTTCTATCTGCTCTAATTATCAGCAAGGATACAAGTCACCACGAGGAGAAAGGTATTAAGCCTTCTATCTGAAACTCTTTGGAATGAATTGTAATCTCTTGCCTGGTGGTTTAAGAGCTGGAAATGAACACAGTGGATGCGTATTTCTTTCCATCTTTTCCTTCCCTGTCTCCCTTTCTTTGTGCTACAGGTGCAGCAGGGGACAGGCAGGGAACATAGAGGGATTTGAAATAAGACCTCAGATTCCCATTCAGTTTTCATTTTCTCCCTCTCTGCTTTCATTTAAAACCCATTCTGAACCGAATGCCACCTACCTATTCAAACTCTGCTCTCAATTATCCCTTTACAGTGTGGATACCGGTGGAAATGGCCTCAGCTGGGCCAGGATTGATATAAGGAAGAACTTTCTGATAGAAAATGATACTAAATGTTAGAATGGGTTACTCAGGGAAGTAGGTCGTCAAGGTGACCTCCCACCTCTAAAGTTGGTCATCATCTCCAGAGAAGGCACTGAAAGCAGCAAAGATTCTTTTCTGTCTTTTCAGGGTCAAGGCCAGTTTTACTTAAAAGCAGGAAGATAGGCTTAATGGTCCAGGGTCCAAAAGGGAATTACTAATATTGAGATGAAAGAAGAGACAGCACCTTGGAGGCTATTAGTTAATCTCAAGCAAGAGCTGGTTCCCAGACAACACACATTTCTTTCGAACCTGACACCAGGGGCGAAATTCCAGAGTTTCCGGTATGCTACCACACTTACCTGGATGGACAGCCAAGATGGTCCCCTGTCCAAACACCAGCTTTCCATAGCCACCACCACCAGTGTTAGCACTGTAACAGAGGCCTTTACAAGAACCCCAGGGGACTGCTGAGGCTCAGAGGCACCTTCCTCTTTCCTTCTGGGGAGAAGAAACTCACCCAAAGGGATCTGAATTTGTGAGGCTCAGTTTCTCCCCACTGGGGGTGGGAGGACCGTCTCCATGCCTGGTCCTAGAACACTGGCCTGCTGTACCCGCCACCTCTCCCCTCTTCCTCTGCTCTCCACCCGAGGCTTACAAATTTCTCACGCTCAGCATCTCTCTTTCTAAAGGTCTCATTTCCATTTTACAGCATCACTTTCAGGACAATTTCTCTGATCGGTTTTTCAAGTCATGTCCTCCCTCCCTTTGAGGAGTCACACATTTCTGATGACAATGAATTGATTACCAGAAGACAGGAGGAGAGTGTTCAGCTTTTAGGGAGGCTGACTAGAATTGGATGCGGTTTAGGCTCCAACCTCATGAAACACTGTCTGCAGAGCTTCGCTTCATGCCCTGGCATAAGAAATGAAAAGGACGGGCACATTTGACACAGCCTTTGTTCACAGAGTGGCTTGTCTATTACTTTTGAGCTTGGTGAAATGTTAGTGGTTTTTCAGAGAGTTTACACCTGAACTGTGTTATGGTGATGAACTCCCCTGGGCTGTTCTGGGTTTAGCAAAGAAAGACGTGTGTCTTGGGAAGCCTCTCAATCCCAGGCAAACGGGGACAGCTGGTCACCCTGCAGTCTCAGGAGAGGCGTCCTGACCTCACAGAGCAGCCACAGTGGGAGAGTTAAGTGAGGCCTCTGCTAGACATGGGTCTCTGTTTATTTACTTGGGGTGGCTGTAAATTCCACCCTTGGACCAAACACAGCTTCCCTTGCTGATAGTCACAACCACAGGAAGCCTGAGGCTCTCCCGGTCCAGGGCTGGGTCTGGTGGATGCCACAAAAGGTGTAAGAAGCAAAATCGAGGCAGTCTCATTATTGGCACAATGGTGATCAAACCATATCCCCAAAGATATGAAAACCAAATATTTAGCTGTTTAGTTGCATTCAACTTTTAAGCTCTTCACTTGTGTTGCCTGAATTTGTGCTAGCGTTTCTAGTCATCTCTTTAAGTGACCACTTACCAGCAAATGGTCAAAGCTTTAGCCTGCTTATCACCATGAAAAAGGCTGTTATTCAGCATCAAAGACATGGCTATCTGCTTTAAGCACAGGGATTTAAGCAGTCAGGGATTTAAGTGACTCTTGCTTATTTTACAACATCACAGTTTAAAGAGTTCCTCACATCCTAATCAGGACCCAAGCAAACTCAGATGCCTGCCCTCAGTGGAAACCCTCAGACAGCACCACTGAATTGCTGTGGCTATAATCTCCGTGTTCTGCTGGTTGAGGGAAAACAGATTTTAATCATGGTCCCTTGGACTCCAGCCTTGCCTTGTAGCCCCTGCATATAAAGAGTCCACTGCATGGAAAGTCTGGTATACAGTTACTGTTCAGAGCTTTGGAAAGGTGCTTGCCCTGCACAGATATTTCCTTTTCATGATTAGGCTGTCATACTCTCTGCCCTCTTGTCCACACTCTAAAGTGTAGAGGCCAACCAAGTACTGCGAGGGTCCTAGCTTCTCTGTGCATTCTGGGATGTTTCTAGCAAGACACCAAAGATAAAAACTCCTGTATAATCTCTAGCCTATGCCGCCCACCCTCTGAAAAGCAATGTCCTGTCCTTGAATCTCCAGGACGTTCACATGCATTCCTTTGAAGCTTTAATTAGATAGAACCTCAGAGACTGCTGAATGCATGGGATTTAACAATGTTATGTATTATTCATTGTTTCTGTTGTTGCAGACGTGTGCTGGTTTTGTCCCCTGCTGAGCAAGGCACTTGTGTGCATGACAGCTTCATGGCTAACCACACTGCGTGTTCTTCAGGCAGGGCCTATTCCCAAGTCTGCTACCAGAATGCATTAACTCCTTCAGTGCCACCTGCACGGCATCACCCCCCTGCACTCTGCAAGAACTCTGGGCTGTGTTTTGCAACACGCCTTTCCCGGTGCTCCATCTTCTCCTAATCATGGAAGGGAGATCGGAATCAAAGAAACGCTGCCACCAAGGCACTTAGCTCCCGTTTAACAGACTGAAGTCCTTCAACAGGTTTTCCTCATTTCCGCTTTACCCAAATTACATAACTAGTCAGTCTTCTCAGCATTATCCATAAGCACCACTCTCAGAAACCTATCAGAAACAGATTTTCTAGAAGTGTCAATAGCAATTTTATAGCATTTTAAACTTTTCCAAGTAGTGACACATATCACCACCATTACGGAAAGGTGGGTGTGTATTTGAAGGAGACAGGGCACCTCTCTTCTCACAGCTCAGAAGACAAGTGACTTTTCTCTTTTCTCTGCAGTGGAACTAAGTGAAGTAGAGGCTCAATCAATGATTTTGGTAACCGAGGTAAAAGTTGGGTTAAATGTTTTGCCTGAATTAACCAGGCAGTTCTGCCCACAGATATCTCAGTTACTGGACTGGGGATTGAGAATAGTTCCTTTAAGAGAGATGCCATGAAGGGAAAAGAAGACAAAAATCTGTCTGCAGAACTTCCAGCATTTGTTAGTATAATTGCAGGGTCCCATTATTTTAGAGATAAATTTAGGGGGAGTTTTAGTATCTGCGTCAGGAAGATTTATTTTTGGCCTGAATCTGCATAGTCACAATGTGCCAATTCCTCTCTATCTTTTTGGCAAACATTTCCTGGCTTTAGCTGAATCCCTCAGGATCCGGTATTCAGTTTTGCTCCCTGTACCAATAATTTTGTTTAAGATGGATGATAGGAATGTTTTTGGCCGAAGGTAATTTCGTCTGCATACATTGGTATTCTCCTCTCTGTGACTGGGGCCATGTTTTCCCAACACAGAATCAGATTCAGAAACCAACCTGGGATGTTTGAGGAGGGGGGGGTGGTTACTAATTTAAATTAGAAGAAAGAAGTGCTTCACTCCCACCCTGTTGGCCCCTTCGAACTTACCTGGATTCACAGTTAAGAGAGTTCCTTTGCCAAATGTTAGTTGGTAGCTGCTGCCTCCACTATTCTCACAGTCAGCAGGGGCTTTACAAAAACAGGCACAGGAGCTGCTCTTCACTGGAGGGCCTTTGGGGTCAACACGGTCTTGATCTGCACTAGACTACAGGTTATCTGATAACAAAGAAGCCCCAAGGCAGCCGCTGCGGGTAGGAGCGGGGCCTCCAGAAGGCAATGGAGCCCTGGTAAATGTACCCATCATTTATTTTTAAATTTTTTATTGTTTTTCTTCTTTTTATGTCTAAGTTGCCACCTTAGTTTCAGTAACCCATTTCTTTTTCTTCTTCCCTCATTGTCTACCCCTGGCTGGCACTCACACAGTTTTTATTTTACTGCTCTTTGGGGCTGTTTCTCTCCTTTTCAGTGAAATTGCTTGATTTGACTCACTAGATTCGGGGTGACTGGAAACGGATTGCAGGAGAGCGAGGGAGCATTTGCAGGGACAAGCGCGAAGGGAGAGGTTGCAGGGCCTTTTGACTTTCCCGGTCTGCCTGGAAAGGAAAAGGCTCGAGGGAGCCCACGTGGCCCCTTTCATACTCACTGGGGTTGACGGTCAGCTGGGTTCCTTGCCCGAATACCAGTTTCTGGCCGGCACTCCCTGAGTTACACCACAGCAGACAGCTTTACACAAACCCACCCGGGGCCCGCTCTCTCCCCCTTGAGGAGGAAGCCTGTTCTGCTCCCTGAGCACCTGACGGCTGTGGACAATGGACTGAATCCCACAAGCCAGGCAGGCCCAGGACAGCGCCCTCATGGGGCTCTGTTTTCTCCTGGACAAAGCCTCCTTTAGTCTCCTTGGGAGACCTGGGCCAGATTTTTAACCTCTTTGCCAGCCGAATATTTAACGTCTTTATCTCATGTCATAGAATTCTAACATTTAAAAAAAATCTTTTTTTCAGTCTTTTCAGAACTCCCCCTAAAAACAGCTGGGCGAAAAGAACCTTTACATTCAGAATACACCGGTTCTCCTGAGTGAAGGCCAGCTGGCTTCCTCCTTACAATTTCTGGTTCAAATCCTAAGGTCTGCCCATCTAGGACTTAATTCATCTGGCTAAAACCTTCTTGTCCCTGCACAACTACCTGGACTTACTTTTGTGCTCATTCCTTCCCTCCAACCAGGATATTGCCAGCTCTCGTTACCAACAGGGAGCTCCCTCCCCTAGAATGCCAGGTCCAGGAGAAACCCACCCATGCGACTTTTAGTCTGAAAACAGACAGTTTCTTTCCTCTGCTCAGGAAAACGTGATTAAAAAACGATTTCTAATTATGCAAAGTGAAGAGAATTAGGAGAAAATCTGTTTGCCTCTGTTCTTCTTCTCCCTCCTCCCCACTCCTCTCAAATAGTTTTAAACTATTTATAGAACATCCCCTTTAGGATTAGAGAAATGTAGCAAGTATCTATCTCTTTATCTTATTTTTCTTGCTGTCTATTTACCCCGTCATATATTTACAATCTAAATTTACATTTCATTTCCATTTGTAGGAGATACTCATGCACTTTTACATTACTCCCAGAACACTGTGTGTAATGATAAACTCGATTGAAATAAACCAAATCACAAGGCGTTTTCGGAGCTGGAGGTTGACATTTCTGTCTTCCTAAGACAGGACCGGGGTGAACAAGTTATTGTTGCTCTTCCAGGCGAGCCCGAGATAGGGGCAGCCCAGCCAACTGAGCAACTACACTTGCGGGGCTGATGTGTTCATGTCCAAATAACTATCTCCTGAGCATTGCTCCTTGGGATTAATTTGGATTTCTTTTTTAATCTGGTTCCAACACGTCATCTTCCCATCTCTTTTGCTCTTAGACTTTCTCTGACAGGCAAAGCTTAAGGTAAATCTTGCGGATGATTTTTGAATCTCCGCCAATATGTCATCTCTGTACACATCACAAATAAAAGAACCGAAAGAAGAATGAGTATAACACCTTTGGGAGGAAGTTTATAACAGTTCTCTGGGAGAGATGAGAATAATAAATAAAAATGGAGTGGCATGTGCTTTTCCTGATTATCATTTCTAATGTCTGGAGGACCCTAAATATCCAACTCAATCTAAAAACACGGCAACTGACCCGCCTGCTCTTTAGACTCCAGTTAAAACTGGACACACAGGTCAGCCTGGGCATGCTTTTTAAAATCTTATGCTGTTTCAGGCATAAAGGACTCTAGGGAGGTCACCTGAAGCTAACATAATACTCGCTAGGGCACCCTGATTCTAACCTTTTGAATATGGATAATAATTTGACCATGAAAGTAGAAGGTTTACTTTGAAGTACACATTGGGTAGTTGTTATCGCTTGGGATGGTAAGGAAAAGTTAAACCCCAAACAATTTTATGGAATGAACTTCCATTGTAGTAAACAGATTCCCTCATGAGCAAAATATCAGCTACATTCAAGTTACTGGTAATTGAAAGAGGTTTGTTTTGAGAATGGCGGGCAGCACTCAACGTTTTTTTCTGGGTATTGCAAGATAGAAAGAAGGGCTGTCCTTGCATTTGGGTTGGGGAATCCTCTCATACTCCCAAGCTTAGTACTTTTCCACTGAAGAGCACAGAAATGAGTGTTAAAAGGGGTTTCTCTCCTACAGAGCTTAGTGAGGGAAAGGATAAAAATATCTCAACCATGGGTAACAGTGCCATGGGGCACGTTTTCAGAAGTTCATGATCTTTCTATTATGAATGTTGGCTTTTAATCTGACCCTTTCCCTAAATATCAGCTTGTTATCAATGTGGGCCCCAGAAAATCTTACATGGTTTTCCCCAGCTAGTTGGGCTCCAAGATTTCAAGTGTAATGGGAATTAGGCGGTATTTTTCCCTAACGGATCTGACATGAGGCCTCGGGAAGATGAGGTGGAGGACACGGAGTGGTGGTTCAGTTGTTTACCTCAGAAGGCCACATCTCAGCGTCTCCTTTGGGATCGGGCTGCATTGTGCATCCCCTGCCAGCGCTGTGTCTTTTAGTCCAATCTGTCCTATCTTCCCCCTCTTTTTTTCTAAATGCTTTCTTCCCCTACCCACTAAAACTTCTACGCAGATTCTTTGGCAGATTCACATCTCCAAGAATAACAAAAAGGAACTTCACGTTTCCAAGTGCTTAAAGGTGTTGAGGAGGCAGCCGTGAAGAGCCTCCAGTCAGAGGCTGCCTTCATGATCGCTCTCACAGAAAGACATGGCACCGAGACCCCGCAGATGCTAACAACGGCGTGAGAAATGCAGTGACCTCACAGGGAGCTTCTATGAAGGGTGGCTTACGTTTAGAAACAAGTGATCTTGTTTAACACATACCTGGTCTAATACTCAGCGTTGTTCCTTTTCCAAATATCAGCTTATTACCAGCTCCGGAAGCACACAATGATATGAGACTCTACAAAAACCCAGTTGCCCAGCTCCCCTTGCTCTCTAACGAAATGTGTGCATAAAACCAGCTCTTCCTAATGAGGGTCTGGTGGTAGAGTTCAGGGGCCCCCCCGGACCCTCCTTTTTCCTCGCACTCTGTCACTTCAGTGGAAATGTGAGGACGTCTCCCCCCAGCACGCCTGCTTTGGTGAAGCAGGAGTCAGAATTCCCTCCCCTTTTTACTGAGGAAGAAAATAGAGGCTCAGAGAGATTTTTCTTAGTCCCATGGAAAAAAATTTCATCAATTATAATAACAAATTAGGCTTCCTAACAGTCTGACTCCTCGGTTCAATGCTCCACTAGCACCGCCATTCTCACCCATTAGATAAAATAGCACCTGAGGGGAAACAGCAGTGTCCTGCACGAGGTGGGCGCACATCAGCTGTGGTTTGAACTGGAGTCCGTCCACGGGCTGCTGTGGTTTGGACTCCGGTTATAAAACAGAATGGAACATTTAGGAATCAGTCTTTCAAAGAGAAATGTGGAAGCATTAGTTTCTCAAACTTACGTGGGTTTACTGTCAGTTTCGTTCCTTTTCCAAAGGAGACTGTCTCAGATCCTCCCTGAGTTACACCCCCACACACCGCTTTACAAATACTGCCAAGGCCTTTCCAACCAGGCGCGGGGAGCCACGGCTCCTGCCCGCCCAACAGGGGGAGCACTAAGCCCAACACACAGTGTCCTGTGAGGGTACAATTGTATGGTTATTCCTGAAAAGAGAGGAACTATGGAAAAATGTAATCAGTCATTACCCAATGGCCACTTGTTAATGAATTAACCAATCTAGCTGTTTGGCAGTTGCAGTTAATTTGGAATAGCTCAGCCTTTGGGGTCAGGGCAAGTCCTTTAACTTGCTAGACCTCAGTTTCTCTATCTGTCAAGTGGAGAGAGTGGTAACTGCTTGGTCATGTTGCTGTAAGGATCAGGATGAGAGCACATTTCTTTAGGAATTATTTTCACAACTTAAGAGACCAGACCAAAAGAAACATTTAACTTGGAATCTGAAGGCCAAGAATTAAATGATAGGTCCTCTTTTTTTCTGCATCAATTTGAGAAAAGTTACTCAGCCTGCCTGTGCTTCATGCAAACATCAAAAGTTTTCTCTGAAATGAGGATAACAACAGCACCTAACCCTGGGAGCTGGTACAAGGATTGAATAGGATAATGGGTAGAAAGTAGGCAGCACATTGCCTAGTATAGAGTAAGCAACTCATAAACCATCATTATTTTCCTCCCAAGAATCCAAACACACTGTCCACATTCTTTTTTTTCACATTGACCTAAAAATCTATAAGGCTCTGGGTCTCTGTAAGGCTCTTCCTTTAACGGATATACCAGGAAGGATTTGAGGGTCACAGAAGAGCCTGCAAGCAGTTTGATGAGGGGGTTAAGGGATTTTGTGGGAGTTTAGTGAAAGCTGCAGTCGGTGGCATGGGTGCACCTTCACAGCTGGACAGCTTTGGTGGAAAGGACACCTTCAGCCAGGCAGAACTTGAATATTAGCAGAGATGGGTCAAGATGCCACGTCTCCATTGGTTGGGGTTAAAAGGATCTCGGATCCCATTCAAGAAAGGGTTCAATGCACTCGTCCACTTACCAAGATTCACTGTGAGCTGAGTTCCTTTCCCAAATGTCACCTTAGAACCACTGGTTTGTTGAACACCATGCTGAGGGGCTTTGCAAAAACCTATGGCGTCAACTTAATGAACCAAGCTTTTTAGAAGTTCTGAATAACTAACATTTTCCTTCAGCCTCCAACCCCTGAAGATAAGATAAGTAATGGTGTCTTTCTTTCTGGTAACCCAGAGGTTTCAGGGCTGAGAGGCATGTCCAAGAGATGAGATTGTCACTATAAGATGCCAGCCTGCTCAGCCAGCCAATTCTGTATGCGTATTCTGTATGTGGTCCAAAGCATTTGCACAGCTGATGCAATCTATCATAGAATATGAACTCCCACTGGGAAAGAAATTAGCTCTGCACAATTTATAGGTAGTGATTGATGGTCATAGCCATTGTCCGAAGACAAGACCAGCATTTCCATTTTGGCTTTTCCCACCCCTGCCTCAGTCTGCAGATGGCTGTCCCTTTTCTCTAACATCGGGTTCTGCCATTATCCCCACTTCCGCTGCATTGTTCTCCCTGACAGTCCTGCAGTCATTTTTATCTCCCTTTAGAACACTAGGGTTCTGTTTTGAGTTCACTGAGCTTTAGACAGAGAACATTTGGGGTACAAATGAACCTGCCAAGGATCACAGTGTTTTCTCTCCTTTGGGTCTGGCCTCGTCAGAACTACGGGTGGTTTTGGCTTTGCCCAGGACTCGACTCAGATGTGTGACCTTGAGCAAGTTCATAAGCCTCTCTGAATTTTACTGCCTTCATTTGCAAAATTAAATTGGTGAGTTAGGTGATCTTTAAAGACATTATGAGCTGTCAGTCTTTGACTTGATTCTCTGAATCTAATTTATCTAAAGATGCTGTGCAAATGTTTTTTTCCTAGGGTGCCTACTCCTCCCCATTTCCTAAATAGAATAAAACAAGCACGTGAAAGAAAAGTAGGTCTCTACTTATCACACAGGGAAACAGAGTTCTCCAAGCCTACCAGCTACCTTCACATTTGATCCTTTCAGAAGTTTGAAGCCAGAATTTTGGAATGAAATCCTCACAGTGTTCTTTCTTTGGAGCTTCCAGAAAATTAAAAACCCATACCAAATGAACCAGCACCTTTGGCTTAAAGGTAGTACTTACTAAATTTCACTCTCACTTGAGTCCCGGTTCCAAATGTAAGTTTCCTGTTTCCTTCCTTCCCACAGAGCCTGATGCCTTTACATAAACTACAGACTTTTGCATACACACAGGAAAGTGGTTGGATCTTTAGGGTTTTTTTCCCACCGGATGAGGGAATTCATCATCTAACCAAGAGTTTCAGCTCCCCCATGGCCAGGGGTCAGATGTGGAGGGGGTTCTGCTAACAAGACGTTGGAATGGAGGTACTCACCCAGGCTTACAATTAACTGAGTCCCCTTCCCGAAGATGAGTTTCCCAGTTTCTTTTCACACAGTGCCTGGGCCCTTTACTAAAAGTCCTTCTCAGAGCTGAGCTGTGACTTCCCCTCCTCAGACCACGCATGGCCTGTCTCTAGAGTGATTAAGGGCACAATAGGGGCCAGCTTTGTGAGCAAGGCCATTTAGGGTGTCCCTCTTTACTAATGCAGCCTAGGGGACTCAGGCTATGAGGACAGAGGACCAACCACGCTGGGGTGGCCCAAAGCGCTTCTCTGGCTTCACAGGCAGCTGAGACTCCCATACCCCTGAACAGGCTGTTTCTTGCTGCCCACCCGGTTGTGCTGATATGTAACAACCATAATGCCTGGTGGTTTGCCGCTGGTTCTGCCCTGCAGCAGGGAAGGCCACCCCTGTGGGCACCAAGCACGCGAGCGATGCCAGGCCCCTTTTTTGTCATTGGAAAGACTGAAAATGTCACTTTCCTATATGGACTTCTGGGAACCTGATTTCAGAAATGTGTGAGTCTTGAAAAGCTTTTTCCTGAGCTTTGCAGATCAGCTCAAGGAAAATTAAAATTGGGAAGATAAACCTGCCCACAAAATAACAAAATACATGCTGAAGCTAATAACTAAGTAACAGTTTTGATTACCTGGTGTTTTAGACTATCCATGCATTGTGTACATCTTGCTCCCCTGAAGCCAAGCTTCTGACTCAGGGCCACAGTTAACCGTGCCTGGGTCTCGGAGGTAAACCTGTTCTTGTGCACCCAGTCTCTGGCCCACCGACAAACCCCTCTTCCATGAGGGCAATGACCACATCTCCTCAGAAACCAGCCAGAGGATCCCTGGGAAAAACTGCAGGCCCTTAATAAATATTTGTTAAATTGAGTGCATTAAACATTCATCTTGCATTCCTGTTCCTTGAAGAACACTTGAATATCCCTGTGATGATGTTCAGATGGAAAAAAATTAATTCCTCCAGGTATTAACTTGCTGAATTTCATGATTCTCCTAGTCCAGACTCCAAATGTCAGTTTCGTATTAACCCCGTTCCCACAGGGGTGAGCACCTTTACAAAAACCAGACGCGTCAGCGTGGCTGGAAGGGATGTGGTATCGACCTTGTTCTCCTCCCTCACTAGGCCTAGAGACTTCTCTGTCCCCCACAGGTGCCCATCTTGCCTGGGAAAGGTCTGCCCTTTTCCCTTCTTTCCGAGCAGAAACAGGATGGGAGCAGAAAAGATTTCAGGATGAAGATGATAAATAAGATATCAAATGTTATCACACTATGCAGAGCCTTCTTCTTCTTCTTCTTTTTTTTGTGGCCAAATTGATGTTTTTACTAAAGGCTGTTTTCAGCACATTCTCTCCCAGATGCAATAATAACTGGATTTCAAGTTGGCATCTGGGCTTGAACCTCCAGGCTCTGGTGAGTCACACATATTAAATCAAGAAATTACGCTAACCCCCAATGAAGAAGCATATTTTGCTTTTCTGCTTTGCCGGGCAATGAGGAGTTCAAGCAACATGCACAGGGAAATATAAACTAATAACTCTCTCAGATCATATCTGTAGCCTTGTACATTAGCATCCTAGAATGCACAGCCTTAAAGAAAACTTTGCAACTGTGTGGGCCCATGCCCTCATTTTGAAGCCGAAGAAGCTGAAGCCCTGAGGGGTAAATTTGTTCCAGGTTATGTAGGTGGGTAGAGGCAGACCTGGGGCTAGAACTCAGGACACCTGAGTCCCAGTCCTGTTTTCTGCTGCTTCCTTCATGTGACTCAGGATAAAAAAGACCTTGCCTGGGTATCCCCAGTCTTAGAGGGTCTGCTGAGCAACCCAAGTCTGATTATCCCTGTTAAAGAGTGGGTAGGCCATTCAAGGGAAGTGTTTGGTGTTGACACATAGTTTATGATTTTAGAGAGAGATACAGAGCATCCTAACTAGATGAGCAGGGATGGCAAATGCCAGATGGCGTGGTGTTACCTGCTGCTTCTGCTCCCACACAGATATTGCTAATAGACGCATCATTCTTTACCTATGAGTCTAGAGTTGGCCTCACAGTTCTTAACAGTGTGCTCCAGAGAGCCACGACCAAAGGCTAGTCCTTGGTAATTGAAATATAACCTGTTTGTCCTCCCTGCCCTGAGGGATAATTGGAGAGAAAACCCTACAGAAGGCTTGGTAAATCTGGTTGGCGAAAGTCAGGCCAAGTCCCACACTGCCCACTCACGGAAGGTATCACTGACCTGGTTGGACCACCGGTGCTCCAGAGGTGGTGACGGCAACACCATGGAGTATCCTGTCTTCTTCACTGCTTTCCATCAAACGCTGGCTCTGTAGAGGACATTGGGCAACAAAACCTGGTAGGGTTCCTCATTCTCGTTCTTGCCCATTGGACCTTCAGCAAGATCTTTCCCCAAAACAGAGGTTCTGGAGATTGAGTACGACTTCTGGATCTCGATCCCTGCCCAGCATGCTTCCTGTTACCCATCAGCCCAGGTCTGTGCTGGGGTCTCAGGATGGAATGTGGTGAAGGAAAAAGGGGCACAGAAACCCTTTCTCTAGACTGCTCATTCCCAGGACCACACGTTCAGTTGTTCTAAAGCTTTTCCTTTGCAATTATGCTTCTATTTTTTTCACTAAAAAGAGATGCACTTGTCCATATCCATCCAAAGAAATTTCCCTACGTCCGTCATTATTGCATGAAACATTTTGTTGACAGGAAAATGTCCATCCATCCTTTTAGGGTGCTGTCTCATGTTCTCAAAGACAGCCGTCTCTCAGTGACTGGGGAGAATGAGCCCTCTGACCGAGCAGCAGCTGCCAGTCTCAGAGTTGAAAGGGGAATGGGAACAGAAGCAGCAGCTTTGTTTGACTTAAGTTGTGAACGAAGAATATTTTCTTCCCCTGACCTATTTTCTGTCAACATCCAGAATGACTTACTTAAGGAGATGGGTTAAGTAGAGCAGTAGAGGGCGCTGCAAGGTCAAAAACAAATCTGCCCACTTCAGAGGAAACTGGGAGAAAAGTCCCTTTCATGGTAATAGTAGTGATCAAGATCTAAACTGTGGGACAAGGGTGGCCTTGTTTACAAAACCCCTTGGACCCCTCCAGATTCAAGGGACCCCTCTTGAGTGGTGGCTTTTGGCTACTGGAAGGCAGCTGAGGGCACTGTCTGCCTTGGGGAGCTGCTCAGGCTGCAGATACTGGTAGCTTTTAAGGAGATGGGGTAGAGAAATTCAAGGGCAGTAAGTCTGTAATAGGTCATTTGATCTTGACAGGCATTTTTATCCCAAAACTTTGGGCCACTCGGTTGCACATTGTGGTCTCTCATGAAAACGCCTGTGCAACTTTGGAAGACTTAGGACAGTGGGCCAACAGGTGCACTTCTCTGGCTCCCAGTGACCTCAGGGGTTTGGGAAGAGCCCAGCTGGCTCAGGCCTTGGGGGCTCGAGGAGCCGGTGACCTGCTCACAGCACTGACAGTGAGCGCACCGATGCGCTTTCTTTTCTGCAACTGATCAACACGTCTTTTCCCCAGACCTCACAACTTTGTTTCTCAGATTCACTCAGCATCTTTTCTCTGAACATGTCCGGTGAGAATAAATCTCTCAGAAACAATATTCATCAGCCTATTTAATACAAAACAATAGCCACAACAACGCCTAACATCTCTAGGTCATCTGCTGGGTACATTGCTGTAATTATTATCTCCATCTTACAGGAAGTAAATGCTGGAGCTGATGTGAACACAGGGAGTCTAGTTCCAGAGCCAAATGTTGTTTTTTAAGTTAAATAATTGTATTTTTAATTCTTCTTGCTTTATTGAGATATAACTGACATGTAACAATGTATAAGTTTAATGTGTACCATGCATTGATTTGATGCACTTATTTATTGCAAAATAATTACCACGATGGAATTAGCTGGCACCCCTATCATATCATATAATCACCATTTCCTTTTTTGTGGTGGGAACATTTAAGTTCTCTCTTAGCAGCTTTTAAGTATATAACACAGTATTATCAACTACAGTGTTCATGCAGCACATTAGATCCTCAGAACTTGTTAACTGTATAACTGGAAGTTTGTACCCTTGGACCAAAACCTCCTCATTCCCCCCATATCCCCACCCCCAGTCTCTGGCCACCACTAATCTACTCCCCGTTTCTATGACAGAGCCTCACTCTTAGCCGTGACTCTGAGCTGCTGTTCTGAGAGGTGCCCTTCCTGAAGGGATGCCTTTCAAGGTGTGTTGGAAGAATATCTTGGGGGGGGGGAGAGTCATGATTCTGCCACTTCAAGGAGGTCTCAGAGTCCGAACTTCTGTGTGGAACATTAGGGCGGGGGGGGAATGTGTCCCTCTTTGAGAAGGTGTCTGGAGCCCTGTCTCTGTTCTCAGGTGCAATCAGATGTAGTTGAGGTGGGGCAGTCAGAAGAGGAACAGCAGTTTAATTTGAAAATTGTTACCACCCAGATGAGGAGGGACCCCTTGGCTTTCTAATAAATATAAGCCTGGGCAACACGTTGAGAACAGGGACAGTCACCAAGAGCCTGGGTGAGGGCTGGCAGAGGCCATGGATGTCAGAGACCTGAAAGCGCAGAAGTGGCCTTTTGTCAGAAGTCTGGGTCCCTGTGGAGGGGCCCTGCCTGCAGGGGGCAGTGCAGTCCTGGGCAGCAGCTGCTCAGTGGAACAGCACCTCTGGGGGGCGCTCGTGGGGGGACGGCTTCCGTTGGCCTGCTGCTCTCTTTTGGTATTCTCCATGCCTCACATCAAATACCAGATGCGCTGTGAATCTGAATTTCAGATAAACAGTGACTACTTTAAAAATATATAAATATGTCCCATATATAACTAATTTTTATTGTTCATTTTAAATGCAAACTTAACTTGATGTCTTGTATTTTTATTTGCTAAATAAAACCTTCCCGCAACCTTCTCCCTGCCAATGGTGAGTTTTTAAGGGAACAAAGCTGCATTCCTTTGTTCCAGATATTTTTCATTGTCAATTATGTGGCAGGCAAAATCCTAGGGGCTGGGGATGGTGTATCAGTGAAAAAATAACCGTGTTTTTTCCCTCATGGAGCTTACATTATGCTGTGGGTGTGTTGGGGGGTGTTGAGATGGGAGAAACAAATAACAAATGTGTATAAATCCAATGATTTCAAATAGGAAATTGAGAGGAAATAAGACAGAGATGTAATTGAGGGTGACCCTGGGGGTGTGAGGTGGTGACTAATTTACTTGGAGCGTCCAGAGAAAGCCTTTCTGAGCTGAGATTTGTGAAAAACTCAGGCCAGAGTTTCAGGCAGCTAGAGAAGTGAGGCGGACAGAGGACCAGAAGGAAGGCCACAGCAGCCGAGGGGAGTAGGAGAGGGAGGCGAGGAGGTGCGAGGAGTCAGGGATCAGACCATCTGCAGGGTGTCACAGGCCC
Organism: Sturnira hondurensis; assembly: GCF_014824575.4. Taxonomy (NCBI): domain Eukaryota; kingdom Metazoa; phylum Chordata; class Mammalia; order Chiroptera; family Phyllostomidae; genus Sturnira; species Sturnira hondurensis. Next base: position 11,299,697 of record NW_028095988.1, read on the forward strand.
AGGAGAGGAGGCCCAGCTGGCACCGTCTGATTTACCTTCATAAAGGCCCAGCAAAGAGATCGTCTGGAGACAGAAGCAGAAGCAAGGGGACCAGTCAGTGGTCTGGAGGGATGACGGTGTTTGGAGGATGAGGGAAGTGGATGGACTGGAGATACATTCATGGTGGAACTGACAGGGCTGATGGATGAACTGGGGGCAAGAGAGTCAAAGGAAACCGGTACAAGTACTCGTTGAAACAGTCCTAGGTTTGGAGCAGTGAATTAGTCTTCTATTTTTCAGGGCTGTGCCTCCCAACTGTGGTCGTGTCCTGGCTGACGCAGAAAACAGCATTTGTGTGGCAGGTGGCTGGGGAGCTGGCTGCAGGGACTCCAGCCGCCCCTGGCCATCCCATTGGCACCACAGAGCTCTGTGTCAGCAAGCTGGTGTCCCACCTGCTCAGGGCAGTTCACCCATCAGGGAGCTCTGCTGTGGGGGGTGGATTTTTCAGCTAGAGCCAGGTGGGTGCTGCAAGGGGCCTAAGAGAGAAGTGCAGGGAGCCCTCCCAGGGCCAGGGCACTCCTCAAGAAACGGAAAGAAAAGATTTCTAGAATTCATGATGGGAACAGATTTTAGAGTCCCTCCTGTCCGACCCTCTTACTGCTGTCTTTATACTGGGGAGTAAGGGGCTTGTCTAAGGAGGTCGTTCGTTCATTCCGCTTATTGAGTGAAGTGTGCGCAGCTGTGCTGGGTGCCATGTGGCCGTGCCGCCGTGGTCGGAGTGCGACCACCAATGGACCGGCGCCCCAGCCTGTGCCCCCAGGACACGGAAATGGAGGGAAGACCGCATTTAGAGCAATCGATATCTAAGCATGTGATTGTTGGTCTTGCACTTTCTACAATTTCTAGTCCTGTCTTTTTTTAAGCAAGGAACTTATTTTCACTGTGTTTTTGCCAAAGTACTAGTTCCAGGTGGACTGAGGAGCCTTGGCTGGAACCCTTTGCCTCTGAGCAATTCAGTCACGTGACTGTCGGGGCTGCCCGACTTCTCTTATTTCCCTGCCGCCTCCCTCCCGTCAGAGGCCCCAAGGTGGTCTCCGAGGTTTCAGGACCCGAGTTTTACTCTGTATCCTCTGCTTTGATGTGAAAAGAAGATGATCTATACTGTGGGCATTAGCCTTTTGCTTTTCTGTAAGTACATTCATGGGTGGATGTTCCTCTCATTCTGCCACCCTGTTTCGCGTTCTTTGGCTTTCAAAGGCTTGGAGCCTTTCTCTCTCACGTGTGTTTTCCAGTTATTCTCTGCCTTTGACCTTTAACTCTGTGTGCTGCTCTTGCCTTTGCCCATCGCGTTTCCTCTGGGTGGGCTCCTGCTGGATCCAGGGGCTGGGGGTGCAGACCCTGACTATTTTCTCATTTCTTCTCTTCACAGACAAGGGCATGCTGTGTGAAAAAGTGACCCAGAGTTCCCCAGACATGACTGTGGCAAGTGGCAGTGAGGTGACACTGCCCTGTACTTATGACTCCCGATATGTAGATCCAGATTTATACTGGTACCGCGTCAGGCCAGATCATTCCTTTCAGTTTATCCTTTACAGGGATGGCACTAGGGCCGTTGATGCGGCTTTTACTCAGCGTCGGTTTTCTGTGCAGCACAGTGAGACCCACAAAACCTTCAACCTGGTGATCTCCTCAGTGAGGACTGAAGATAGAGCCACTTACTACTGCGCCATAGATCTCCACGGTGATGCAGGTGCCCAGGAAGTCTGCACATAAACCCCTGGGCGTGGCCTGACAGAGCCGCCTCCTGTCCCTGGACATGGCAGCCTCCTTCCGGGTGACACTGTGTTCCACCTGGCCTTCAGAGGTGCTCTAACATGTCTTCCGAATGATAAAATGACCGTCCTATCCAGGGGAGCACCTTGGCTTCAGACGGAGCAGAGCATCTCCCCCTTCCTGACGCGGTGCCCCCTTGCTGCCCCGGGCCTGTGGGAGGGAGGGAGAGCTGCGCGACGGAGGGAAGAGTGGGCTCCACAAGTCTGTGCTGTGAGCGCTGCGCGGGTGTCAGAATGCCGCAGCCGAAGGGCCAGTGTGGGGGAGCCCATCAGAAGTGTCTTTATTTTAGTCTCCATTATTTATCCACTAGTGTGAATTGTGATTCTTTGTAAGAATCAAATTTGACACAAAGTTATCTATTTAAACACACTTTCCCCAATTTGCCTTTTTTCTGTGTCTTCTTGTGCAGCCACCTTATTTCTCTGGGATGCCCTTTGACACCCCCATTTCACTTCCTTTGGAGAACATTTTTCGTTCCCTGAAGAGCATCAGGATATTCCTGTGAATATCCTGCCTGTGAATCCCAGAATCCCAGCTTCAATGTCCCTGAGTCTGGAGCTCAGCAGTGTCTCCAGGGGAGAGAACTACCCCCAGAGGGAAATAACTATGCGACATCAAAACAGATACACCCTCAGCCTGGGAATCATATCTCCTTCCCCTACCTCCATTGAATTCCCTGCTGTAAGACAAATATTAGAGCTGTATGAAACCTTAGAAATAGTAACATCTCAGACATTATTTTATGGGAAACACACTTGAGCCCAGAAAAATGAAGGACATTCCCAAGGTCAGGTAGCTGGTTAAGGACAGAGCCAAGGTGCTGGGCCACCCTCTGTCTTGCAGCTGCGGCCTAGGAGGCAGTATCAGTGGGTGGTTTGGGCAACAGTTCACCTGGGCTTTAAAACAGACTGGTGAAGAGCAGTCACTATAGGGAGGAAGGAAAAGAACAGGGGGAGGAAGCCACCGGCCCCGGGCAAATGACTCAGCCTGGGGCTTTTCTTCTGCTGCCTGCAGAGTGTGTAACAGTCTCCTGGAGACTCCCTCAGGGCTGTTGTGATGGAGCTTTGAATGCTCTGGGAAACTGATGGTGGCTGCACAAGAAGACACAGAAAAATGCTCTGCGAATGTGATTCGAAATGTGATTCGCAATGTGAAGGCCCCCAGACCAGAAGGCAGCCATCACCCCCTCTGGCTCCGGTGCTCAGTCTTTTCTGAAGGCTCCTCTTGGTGGGAGAAATTCATGGTCTTGAGATGTGCTAGGATGCCTTTTTTCTGATGATGGAAGTAGGTCAGTGGGTGGCTCATTTGTATTAATAAAGGATAATACTATATTTAGTCAATCTGGCCTAACTGAACTTCAAATCAACACCTTGTCCTTGTTCAGGGCATGAGGTATGCCACTGTAGAGGGACTTGGGTGGCACTCCTGATAATTTGGTTCTGCTCTCTCTAATACCCCTGCCTCACTAGATGATTTTGGACAAGGCATGTACCTTTTTGGAGGGGCATATTTTTCCCATTTGAAAAATGAGAATATGGTATTTTGTTCTTAGCAACTTCAGAGAAGCAGTTTAACATGACTCAAGGTAACAGATATGAATGTTTTGAAAGCAAGCATCCTTTACACATGAAAGATGAAGTTGTGTGGAATCCTTTCATGGTTTTTCCCTGAATGGACCTGGTTTATTCCCCTAGATTGTTTTGAAAACAAGCATTCTTTACTCAGAGCGCTACTGCCTCCTGTCTTTGTTTGGGGCTGTGAGGACATGATGTGGGAGTTTGCAACGGCAGTGGCAGCGGAGTTGGTGAGGGGTGCTCTTTTGCTTGTAACCTCACAAGCCCCCACTTGACACCCACATGAGCGCTGAGGAAACCACAATGCTGGGGTGCTAGGTCTCTGCTGCCTGCGTGGCTGCACCTGGAAACAGCTGTGGCCTTGCTGAGGCGGGAGTAGCAGAGCTCACGGGCCACAGTGGGGACGCTGCTGTTGTTACTCACTGCAGCAGAAATGGCAACAGCAGGAAACCCTCGGTGGGGGGAGGTCCCGGAGTCAGAGGCCTGAAGGCTGGGGGCTCAGGAAGCTGGGGTGTGACCTAGAAGCTCAGTCTGACCACCAGTGAGTTCACAGCATCCACCTTCCCCCTGCGGTGGCCGCAGTAGGTGAAGCCAGAGGTGAGGCACACACAATGCACTTGCATAACTGCAGCAGGGGCAGTGTCAGAGGAAAATGGCAGAAAAACAGTGACATGAGGGACCCAGGTAAGAGGCAGTGTCCAGTGGCCTCCAACTCTCCACGCAGAGATGGGTGGGCGAGAGGTAGTAAAGATACCACTTTTTACAGGGGAAATCTAGGGCGCTCATTCCTATCCTTCCCTCTAAAAAATCTTGCACAGCTAGTTGCTTGAAAAGCCAGGCTCCTGTCTTGTTCATCTTTGCACCCTCAGCACAGTGCCTGGAATTTAAAGAGATTCAACTCACATTTGTTAAATCAATTAATAGAAAGATGTGCATTTCCTCTGTCCTTTACTCTGATCTCTGTGAATGGCTTGGAGAGTATTATTTAGATGAGATATTTTTAACCGCGTTGCCTACAGGGAGAGTGTTAGGGAATCCAATGTCATTTTGTGAGTAAAGTAGTAGAAAGAGCAGAAAGTGCTTTTGTGGGTGTGGTGCCTGTTTGGGCCAATCTAGTGTTGGGTTTTGAGCAGAGCCTTTCATGTTTAGGTAAAGGACCTGCTTTCCTTCCCCCAGGGTCTGTTTCTTCTTGCAGAACAGAGCTGGGAACCTGTTGGCTCCTACTTTTTATTTCTGAAGGCAAAGCAAAAGGAACAAGACACCATTTTCAAAGTGTATCAGTTGTAGAAATAAAAAACAAGCCCTCTGTCCCTTTGTATCTCTATACCCATTTATAAAGCAGCGTATAAAACACTTAGGGCCACCCACCCCCACCCCAGGACTTTGTCTTCCCACCAGGCTGGAGGATGAGCTGGGATTGTTGCCTTCAAAGAAAAACTTGTTTGGGTAGCAGCCATTTAAGCAAGGCTGGGGTGGGTTAACTTGAATCACTGAGAAGTCGGGAGCCATAGAGAGAGCACTTCTGTAGGCTTTTGGATTCATTCAGAGTGTGTAGCCTTCTCCTGCCAGTCAGCCTGCAAGTGAAGGGAAGTTGTAAGAGTTGATGTGGAATCATAGACTGTCAGTCAATTCTGGAAGGAATCGTAGTGCCCATAGTCTGGGGATGGCCTGTACTTGCTGTGGCTGTACCTCCGCAGACATCACTAATCTCTCCTGGCACATTTCCCCTGCACACAAGGCGATAGTTCACCTGGTCACTCCCAGTGCCTCAGTGTTGCCACAAGTCATGATACCCACTTGCTCTCCCCCAGTCATTCTTAACTCCTTTGCTTTACAGATGCAAAAACTCAGGCCCAGAAAGGTGAAGCAACCTGATTGAGGCAACATAAGCGAGCTAGTAACAAAGTCAGGACTAAAACCCAGATCTTCTGACTCCTGGTGTAGTGCTCTTTTTTATACAGCCACATGGCCTGTGTCCTTGGGCCTGCTGTCAAAACAGTCACCTGTCTGGGACTGACCGGGTATGCTTGCAGGCTGGGGCGCGTCAGTCCAACACTCCTAGTCTAGGGTTATTCCTAGATCAGGGGAGGGAATGAGGAGTATTTGGGCATATTGGGGAAGGAGCTTCACAGTTAAATTTAGACCCCAGTTTGAATTTCATATCTAAGTTCATCTGAAGAGGGAATGCAAGTAATGCCTGGCAAATAATGTCTCAGCCCTGACTTTGTATGCATCCTGAGTAGCTAATAGTGGGCTCTTCATGACTAATGGAGGTACAGGCTCATCCCAATGATAGGCTGGTCTATACATCAGAGGCCTAAGATCAAGGATTGGGAGTTAGCCTCCCCTTTGTCTGAGCTAAAACAGGTTCTGCTGCCCCTGAATACACTTTAGGAAAAGCCTTACTGATAGCTTTGCCAATAACCCACAGCCCCTTGGAGGAGGGGTGTTGTTATGCTGAGTATTGAGATAATCCCCTTCATTAATTTGAAATATGTATCTTTGTGTTTTTCCCTTCCCAGTGCTTGGTCTTTTACCATTTCGTAACTTCTTTTCTCCATGTGCAGCATCATTTGGGTGGAAGTAGGAACAAGAACTAGCTAATTCTTACCTTAACAGAAAAATAACTTGGCAGTCAAGAGAAAATTGACAGCAACAGTCTTGATGAACAGCAGTCGGAGCCCCAGGATCATAAGGGACGTCATGTTCACTTTCCTGGTGAGAACTGTGGTTGAAGAAGGGTGGGCATGGTGGCTTCCTTAAGAGAATGGATTCCCTTCCAGGCATTGGGCCCACAGTACTGACACCAGCCTGCCTGAATCACCATGAACCTCTCTGGTCTGGAAGCCCAGCTTGGTGTCAGACGGCCCTCAGCGCCCAAAGGCTGCTGCCCACAGCCAGCCCTGCCAGCTTTGGAAACCCATGCTTGCTGTCCAAGCTCTGCCTGGAGAGCCAGGGGGAACCAACTGGGCTCAAGTATGGTTTTTGGTTTCTTTTGAAGTCTGATGTGTTTTGGCCTTATCAGACATTTGCTTTAGCCCTCACTAGTGAAGCTGACCCTTTGATTTCAACTAACCTTCGGGTTCATGGCAGCTCTCTGAGGTTTGCTGTATGATTTCCGGTTTCGTTGGCTTTAGGTCACCTGAAACAAACAGAAGAGGTCAGACTGACACTGGCGACCAAGAGGTTCAAAGGATTTTAGATTTTAAAACCAGAGAGGACTTTAAGTAAGTAAACTGAGGACCAGAGATTATGACTTGGTTAAAGTCACACAGTTATTTGCACAACTAACATACCTACTGTTCTGACCTTTTTAAAAAAAATTACATCATGAGGCCAACATCCAGGTGTGCCTCTAATTTGTAGGAAGAACTAAGCTTCTTCACCTGTGAAAGGATGGATTGCCCTTTGCTTTGGCCTTCACCGTAGATTAGACTGCATCTTGATTTTCAACCCCAGAGTCTAGTAGTAGGGTAGTCATTGGTACAAACGAAATAGTTCTTGGTAAAGAAGAAAGAGGGAGATCAAGTAACATGAATTTTATCTTAGACTCCAGCTCAGAAATGTGGAACATTCAGTTTCCAGCCAATGACAGGCTCTCGTTGGGCTTACGACTTGTTTCCAGCATGAGGCCATATTGAGAGTCATCTGTTCAGAGTTTTCATCTCCAGCTTCCCATCCCCCAACATTTCTTCCCCACATTCCTGGCCTCAATGAGCCCAGATATGACCTACCTGGAGATTTAGTTGTCTGTTCAGTCTCAGTGGAACTCACAATTTCCCTGTTGTGTTCAACTGAACATTTCACTGAATTAGAATCTCCATATTGACCAAGCTTGACAGCGTTGTACTTCCCACTGGGAGAGACGACGATAGCTGGGTCATATTCTATTATTTTCTTGGATGACTGGAGACTTATATTTATATTCTTGGGGTAGAAATCCTTCACCAGACAAGCAACATTTGTCCCATTTCTCATGACGAAAACGGATGGTTTGGCAATAGGCTGACTTTCTGCAGATATAGTCAATTCATTTAATGAGTATCTATAATGTGTTGAAGTTAAACAATAGTGTTTGCCTCAATTTCCCAGGGGCCTAGCACTGTAACCCAGACTTTCCTGCATCTTATTAGTGACATGGGCTTGTCTGCATCTCCATGAGGATGGCCAGGGGGAGCAGAAATGAAAGGCAGTCAGTTTGCTTTTGAGAGAGGTACTGCTAAGAGATATGGCTGGGAGCAGAGAAGGAAAATAACAACTACAAAAAGGTTTCTCAATCATCTGACTTTTAATTATTTATGTTTTATTAATCAATCCTCTAGACAATCAAGGTCAGGATGAATACTTGTCTGTACCAGGTGGTTTATTTTAAATGCATGGGCCCTTGGAGGGAGATCAGGGCAGGCGCTCATGCTTTGCAGTATGTCAGTTAAAGAATCAAGGGTCTGAGAAGGACTGCATAAGTGTTCAACCACTCCAAGGATTGTGGTGTTGGGGGCACTTCAGGGCATCCTCTCCATTTTAGGGACTGGAAGGGATCCACTGAAGTTAAGTGATACATCTCTCTGTCTTCAGGTGGATACTTATTCTTTTGTTAAGGGTGTACCCTTCAGTTTCTTTTGAGTCTTTAGTCAGCAAATAACAACTATCATTCTCAGGAAGTCTTTATATATATAAAACCAGTTGAAATCCATTTTTCTTGTTTTACTCTCAGTGGAGTTGTAGAAAGTTTGTCCCAATAATTGGGTCTCCTCCCGGTATTCTCTCCTGTCAAGCTTCACCTTGATTTATCATATATCTGCTACTTGGTATGTGCATTTTTTCCATTTAAAACCGAAAGTCTTGAAGTTTTTAGGGCGGCAGTAATGATTCTTTCCTTTTGTGCCTTACTGAATTTATGAATTGTGATATATTTTGTGTCTACGGATACTTGAACTCTTAAGCTATCTTCAAATAACTGCTAAAGAAAGAGCCCTGAAAATGCCTGAAATCAGGAAAGACAGTCAACTTGCCTGTGAGAGGTGATCTGGACATATTTCCAATTACATGCCTAACCGCTTGTTTTTAATATTATTATCTTGTGTGAATATGGCCCTTAGTCTTCAAAACTTAGCTGAGTTTGGCTTCTTGGTATCAATTAAAAAATATGCTGAATTCCAGTGTACTTTTATTTACTGTGGCCTACAATCAAGACATAAGGTACGGCTAAACAAAAACTTTTGGCAGTGAATGGTACGTGAAATGATTTTTCTGGTGCTTTATTTTCAGTCTGGGTTTGGGTTTCAGCTGTAAAACTCATGGAAGCAGAGCTATAACCAAATCAATCAGTTATGTCTGGTTGAGATGGCGCGATTGCTTGTCAGGAAGTTCCTACTGATCACTTTGTAAATGGACCACAGCTAGTCAGGGTTTTCAGAGAGAATCAACTGTTTAGAGAGGCCCCTCATCATTGCCATCATAATTCTCTGTTTTTTTTTTCTCTCCTGGGAAGCTCAACTAAAAGGCTGGATTCTATTCCAGTCATTCAGGGCAGGAAACTAGTTCCTAAGAAATCTAGTTTCTTCTATTTTTGGCTTTAGCACTAGACAAGAGGGGGATTGGGGATTTTTCAAATGGCTCTTCTGGAACCTGCTTTCAACCTACGTGAGAACCAAGCCACTGATAACAGGCACTGATAACCTTAGCAGTAACGGCTTAGAAACCACATGTTCTACTCATTCACCTCCCTTCAGAACTGTGACATTTCTTGCTCACCATTCTAACTTTGGTTTGATATGTATTCTGGCTGATTTTCAAGGGAATTATGAGTTATAGAGAAAAGACACTTGTCCATTAGAAAACAAAAACAAAACAACTCTGTCTTCTTGATTACTTAAGGGTATGACCCAATCCTAGCTGCATTTAGTTGGCTAATTAAGGCTTTCTTGGGATTAAAAAATCTATATTCAAAGGCAGTTGTCAATAATCACTTTGGACTGGAGAGACCTGGTTTGAATAATTTGAACAATGTTATGTATCTGCCAACACAGATGTCTGAAAACGTTCATCCACTTACAATATTGAACTCTGAATCTGGTAGCCCATATTTTAGATAGAGGACAGTACATTGGTTTGGTAAAATAGTTTTCTCACACTCTCTTTCTCAGTGTATGTATGTTCAAAACAATTGTTTGAAAAGAAGAAGTGTTTTATCCAATTCGTTCTCAGATGTCATGGTAACCAAAGAAAAGGCTACATGATTGACTTGAGCTTTTAAAAAAATGGAATGCATTTAATATAGTTGCTGCATGTAACCTAGTCTATCTTATACAGTACTTAAACCAAAATTTGAAATTTTATAAAATTTACATTATTGTAGTCCAAAATTTTAATTAAAGGCTTAATTAATTATTTATCTTTTAAGAATTTCCAGTCTTTTTGGCCTACAAATATAGTTACATTTCAACATGTGTTGCAAAGTGTTATGTGTTTGGATAATTGTTATTTTATATTCAGACTTTCTTTTTTTATGAATACTAATCCAGTGCTAAGGTTATGCTGCTGGTGAACAATACAAAGATAAGCATCCATCTTTCCTGAATAGTCTTCTTGAATATATAAACTTAGAAATCACCTAGGCTTTAGAGTGGCATAGAGTCCTACTGGCTCCCTAAGGACGGCAACATCTATAACAAATGTCCCTGCCGATTCCAAGGCTCTCTACCAACAGGGGAGGTAACTTGAACACTGAGATGTCAGTTTGCTCTACCTCCTTACTCCCACCAGGTTAAACACCTCTCTCCGGAATCTTTCAAGCTGTGGGACATTGGTTTTGAGGTTGTAATAAGGCAGGCTCACTAGTCCGCTTAACCAAAGGGATGTATAAGGATAAAGCACCTTCCTGGAGAATTTGGGCCCAAGTGTTTACTTGCCACTGCCCCTCCTACACCCGTATGTTCCAACTGATGCTCCAAACTTACTAGTATAAGTTTTCTAGATTTCTCTGTGCTTTCTGGGGTGCCCTGAAGATTTCAGAAATAAGTAGGAGCTACAGTTTTAACATATGTTTTTAAAAAATAAAAATAGTTATAGAGCTACTTCAGTGATTCAGCCTAATGCCTCCCTCCACTCTGGCTCACTCCACATATCCTAGGGTATAATTTCTCAAATAATGCAAACTGGATGTCAGCCCCACTCCCAGGACTCAGTTAACCCCTAGAAATATATAGGAAAAAATCAACTCACTGGGCTCCACGAAGAGCTTGGTGCCAGCTCCAAAAAACATCTGTCGGGTGTACCAGGAGCACATTGCGATGCTGCCTCACAGGTAACAGCCTGGGGCTGGCCCTGGGGCCTGGGCTAGAACATCTGTGTCCTGCCTCCGCAGTCTGGATCCCAGCCAAGAGACCCCACAGCCCAGAGAACTACAAAGCTGCCTTTGATGAGCTCAGGGGGCCCAGTACACAGAGTCTCAGTTCTTTTTGAAGCTAACAATAGTTAAACTGTTGGGTAAGGACGTGAGCATGAAATCCCCAGCTGAGAAACACTGGGACAGGACAGTGCGGAGACAGAGCATGAGAATGAGGGTGACAGGTGACTGACAGCTACCTTCAAGATGGAAAATTTAACTCCTGGTTTATTGGGAGACCTCTCTAAAAAGAACACAATAGCTTGGGAGTAGAGATGGGGCACCGAATGTTGACATTTCTTATAATGAATGTTAGGATGAGGAGGGTTTAGACACAGGTCTTGTTCTCATATTCTGGTTCCCTTCTCTTGTGTCACAAATACTGCTTTTTGATTAGAAACCTAATTTCTCCTCCATCACTCAGATTGAGTGTCACAATGATAACAAATCTGCTTTCTAATTCCCTGAGCCCAGGGAAGGGCTTTCGAAGGAATTGATGGTTGAACAAGAAATTGGCAGTTGCCAGGGGAGTCCACCGGTGCTGCGTGTTATGAATGCAGGCCAGAGGAGCCCATGCTTGCTTTGGATGCTGATTTTTGTTTTATAATTTCTCCTGACTCTGGGTCCAGATACAAGCTTCAGGAGGATGTAGTAATCGTGTGAAGATGAATGTAAAGACCCAATGGATTTCTCCATCTCATCACCAAAAATCAAGAGTCTAGGGCTAGAGCCAAAGGGAATGAAAGTTGTGTAGGGCCATTATTTGCTATCAAAACTTTAAGGGTTGGGGCTTGCTTTGCAATTCTCCCTCTACCCGAGCTTCACACCATCACATTACACTCCATCACTGCTGGAAGGGAAAACCAGAGAACTAAATGGAGAGAACATCACTGGAGAGCATGGTCAGTGTCCCGGCGAAGGGGCTAAACATCAGTTAGCCTCTCATCTCTTTCCTTCTTTCCTAAGGCTCCCAAAGGCATGGCCTCAGAGATTTCATTCTAATACTGCAGGTAATTCTGAATTTCAAGCAGAAATGATTTAAAGGGAAAATGAAACATAATACTTTTTGCTCAGATGCAATTTGTCCAACATCAATGAGATTGCAACCAGCTGCAACATAATTCTCTTGTGTTCTTTTCATAGCTCTAGTTTCTCTCCCCTCAAAGATAAGAAAACTCACCAAATCCCACTATTTCCCTGGAAGCAGTAGGCAACCCAGAACCCCTGTGAGTTTCTATCTCCCTCTGAGAGGCACACATCCTGTTGACACTCCTAGTTGCTTTCAGGACTGTCAGCCTTGCCATATTTTTTATTTCCACTGAAATTAAAAAAAAATCAGAATCTAACCCTGTAAGGGATTACACATTGGACTTGGCATGCTGTGAAACTTTTGAAAGACTGTTTTCTGGGCTGGTCCCAGTGACTGACTATTGGCAGCTGCCCCAACTACCTGAATACGGTCTCTAGATTTCTAAACCCTGGAAGAGACTGCTAGTAGGCAATGTGTCCATGAGAACACCATTACCTCTCTGTTGTCTTGAAGTGGTGGCTGTGTTTCTGTACTGGGTGCAGGCTCCTGAACCCTGTGCGGAGTGCTCAGATCCAGGGCTAACAGTGGAGGTGAGCGCATAATAGCTCTTGGCAGACCCAGGCTAGTATGCGACCTTGCAGATCATTTAGTTTGAGCCAGACATGTTGACTTAATGAAAGTTCTCAGCAAAAAGAGACAAGGGCAAGGTTAGCTTCGTCACTGAGGGAGAGAAAATGCTCCTGATTTAAATCCTTTAAGAATATGTTTCTAACTCTCCTCCTTATGCCACAGCCATGACTTTTTTCCTCACAAACGGGGAAAAGACTCCTCATCTACGGCTTGCCTTTTTCCTGACCCCAGTCCCTGATCAGGGAGCCAGACCAAGGGCTTTTGCTAGGTAGTTGTAGAAGACTATGAAATAATCTGTAGAACACAGTTTCTAGCACACATAGAATATTTTCTTAAGAGAAATCTAATGAATTTGTCCTCAAATTTTACCCCAGCTCTTTGCAGCAACAGCAACGAACCTCAGTAGATTTCCAATTTAGAACATCCTGACATCAAGAAGCACCATTCATTCAGGAACACGCCACAACTCCAAGGAATATGCAGACTGAAGTAAAATGTGTAACTTACTTGCTTCCACGATGAGTTGAGTTCCTGTTCCAAAGATGAGTTTATCTGAAAGCACCACATCAGGCGTCATGACAAAAACCTTGCCCCCTGTCTAGTCCATCTGCTTGGAAGGAGGTGGGTGGGGCAGAACAAGTGTAGCTGGATACACAGAACTTTGCACGGGTTTCTGAGATCTAAGCATGACATTTTGGCAGCCTGTTTGATGTGTGCTGTCTTCTGAGTGCTAATATTTAGGGAAGTCCCTAAGTTTTCTGCTATTATCTATCTCCTTAACATGCCGTCTTTTACTTTCAGGTCTTGCTTCAGGACCGTATTTTCACAGGGAGAAAGAAATTATTTTGGTTTTGATGAGAATTGCCAAATGGCTATTGTCAGGTGAGATGTAACTTGAAGGCTTAAGTCAATCACAAAAATCTATGTCTCAGTGAGAAGTGGAAGGACATGCTGGTTGGAGCAAAACCCATTGATGCAAAAGACTTGGAGTCTGTCCAAAGGATCATAATAATCACAGATGACTATCATTTGTGTAAGTACTTTACTACTTATAAACAGCTTGTGTTTACACTACCTCAACAAACATTATTGTTATAAACTGCATGNCGCAGGCCCGTGCTCAATCCACTGAGCTACACCAGCCAGGGCGAAATTATTTTGGTTTTGATGAGAATTGCCAAATGGCTATTGTCAGGTGAGATGTAACTTGAAGGCTTAAGTCAATCACAAAAATCTATGTCTCAGTGAGAGGTGGAAGGACATGCTGGTTGGAGCAAAACCCATTGATGCAAAAGACTTGGAGTCTGTCCAAAGGATCATAATAATCACAGATGACTATCATTTGTGTAAGTACTTTACTACTTATAAACAGCTTGTGTTTACACTACCTCAACAAACATTATTGTTATAAACTGCATGAGGTAATATATTAGATCCATCTTGCAGATGAAGTCACTGAAGCTAAGATTGGTTAAGATACTGAGTGGCTGAGGTGGGTCTCACTCTCAGATCTCCAGAATTCAGTTTCCATCCACTAAAACAGAGTCACAGATAATAGGACTGAAAGGTGCCCCAGAGATAATTTGTCAAAACTCCTGTGGTCATACAAGGGCTAATGAACGGATGCATAGGGAGAATTTTGACTCTTTTTACAGTGCCTTAACAAATTAAATCACAGAATTTCTACTGGGTTATAAGATCTTTATACCATCAGATTTCTTTGCTTTTCCTCTAAATTGTCCCTAAGAATTGGTCTGGATGATAATCAGGATCATAGTGTGCTAAAGCTGGTCCAAGATGCTCATTATTATGCCTCACATTTACTAGATGTCATGTAGCGTAGGTCTGGTTATGGCCCAGATCTGTAGATGGTGACGGCCCAGGTATTAAATAAGCTGGCTCTGTGAAATTAGTTAAGTAGAGGGAAGACAAAGACTCTTCAAAAAGGATGATGGATCAAGAAAATCCACTGTAGCACATGTCACATCCTGCATTTTATCAGAAACCCAGTCCTTGCTTCTCAAACGATCCCTTGCTCAATGACATTTAGGAAGGATTTTTCCAACATCCTGAAAAGTATTTCTCAAGTGGTGACTTGGGAAATTTCTAACAAAGATAATTGCTAAATATAGTGGTCATAATAAGGACAAACAAGTCACTTACATGGTTCTACCTCCAGATAGGTTCCTTTGCCAAAGATCAGGTATCGCAGTGGGTAAACCTAGTCTAAAAACTGCCTTACTCTCCCTTTATGGCATCCCTGGCCCCACTTGCCAAGTCACATTGGTAGACATTGGGATTTTCTGTCTTATCTGACCCAACCTCTTTTCTCCTAAGTCTTGGGGGGCTGTCATCTAGGACAAAACAGGAGGCAACTACTGTGCCAAACAGAAACCTAAGCTCTTGCCATGTTACAATGGGGGCTGGTGCTTGGAATGAGAGAGACTGGAGTGTTTTAGTGTGACTAGGAGAAAAGAAAGGTGGCACATTGGTCATAGAGTTGTACTTTTCCATCTTTGGGCTACACTTTGGTGGGGCAGAGGTCTAGTGAGTTATATACACCATTCATTCCTACCTTTGAGGGGAGTAGCATTTCATATTCAACCAGACCTTTGCATCACTGCCTAGCATTGTGCAGCAGCCAGACTTCTTGGTATAAAATAGAATTAGAGCCTTCAGTACATTTGAATAACATACTCATGAATATCAAATTTTAGCAAGCTTTAACAACATACACTTAAAAGTGGCAGTTAAATTAACCTCTGTCATATGTAAAAATCAGAGTCTATGAGATTGCCTGTATGTCACTCATAAAAACCAGAAAAAGAACAAGCATTTTCAGATCAGTTTACAGCCCGTAAAGGACTGCAGATCATACTTGGAGTATCACCGCAAAGGAGAGTGGTTCTCAGTTGTGGCGAAAAAGAAAGGTGCCAGAATGCCTGAAACCTAGTTCGACTCTATCCCTTACTACGCGCATAGTTTGGCCACGTTACTTAACTTCACTGAGCTTTGTTTGCCTCCTTTATAAAACGAGGGTAGTATCTTCTGTATTGGGAGATTGTAAGATTATATGAAAGTGGACTTCCGCCAAGATGGAGGCGTAGGTGGAAACACTGTGCCTTCTCCCACAACCAAGTTTGAATACAACAAAGGTTTAGTAAACAAAGACACAGCCAAAGAACAGAAAATTGAGCTATACGGACAACAACTACCATAGGGCCCACTTTCATTAAGATGTTCCCAATGACCAGAGCCCTTTTTTACGCTCCTGTCATTGTCATTTTATTTGTGCTACCTTATTCCATGCTGTTTTGTCCTGTTCTTTTGTTCTATTTAATGGAGTTAAGTGGTATCCTCAGGTTTTCTCTATCCAGAGGGCTAAAAGGTGTGGTGGCTATGGGGCTGTATAAACAGCCCCAAACTTGAGTTTGTATAAACCTGTTCTGTTAGTTTTGTGAAGCCTGCAGGTAAGAACTTGAAAGAAGCATGAAAAGGAAGTAGGCTTTTGAGAAGAAAGAAGACACTAAACAAACATATTCCGGATCCTGCCCCCTCTGGATGCCCCGTATCTTTTCATTTCCAAGAATAATGGGAGGCGCCAGCTCAGTGTTTCTGCACTTTAATTAATCACATCTCCTCTTTGTTTCTGTCACGTGTATCTGTCATATAATTTGTTTAATAGTCTTCTTTGAATTTACTCACTTTTTAACATCAAATATAACTAAAAGGAAACTTTAAATCCCATGGGTTTGACAACCTAATTGTTCTATTTTGATAGCCATTAAAAGACAGCACAATTAAAATGAAAAGAAAGTCTACGTACCATCTAAAACCATGTTTCACCAGAGTAAGTAAGGAAAACACCAGAGTAAGTGAGTCAGTAAGCAGAAGAACTTAAATTCATTTGGAAGAACTTGGTGAACAAAGGGAAGTTAGGAAAATCAGTCACCCACTTTGTCAGGAATGTGGATTAGACTATTTTAGGGAGAAAATTTACAGCCAATGAAGTCCAAAGGCAAGGATCTGAATTAGTAGAACACTTAAAATCTTGCATGATTTTATATAAAACCAGAATTTCTCTGCTCTTATTCTGCTAGCACAGCTTTGGATTTTTATCTTTTTTTGGATACAAAGCCCTTGCCCCATTTTTCTGCGTACAGTGCAATGTCCAGTGCAATGTCCAGCAATGCCTTGCCTGCCCTCCTTTTTCCTTCCCTCGCCCTCAGTTCTGTGCCTTCTTTACACCATTCACCCACCCAGGGCTGTCCTGTCCCAGGGTATCCTCTGAGAGGAGCCTACCCCATGACACTCTTCCATCCCACCTCTCTAGAACCTTCCCTTCCCTTGGAAATCCTAAGCTGAACGCCAAGGTATCAGGCCAGGACATACTGTTGCTTTTCCAGTAGCCAGCTTAGAAGAGTTGGGACCATTGATGCCATTGCTAGACTTGCACAGGATCTTTGAAATGGGGTTTTTACTTGTTTATTACATTTTCTAGATTAATATTAATGTTCACTATCTAACTGGGAGCTGCTGCCAAATGGAGACTGCTGTCTTTTTTTTTTTTTTGGCAAGAATAGTTAAATTTAAATGTCACTTAAATGACACAAAAAGATGCCTTCTGTGTTGAGTACAATCCTTTGACAAATTTAGCACTGATTGCTTTATAATAGTGAACTAGTGAGTGGTACCATATCCTCTTAGTGAGGAAGTTGAATGTCATGAGCCCTCAGGGAACTACTCCTGGCTGAGTCCTATAAACTCCAAAGTATTTCATAGTTAGAAACAATACACAGTCACTTTGTTCTGCTTGAAATCTAGTCTCACAGGGAGCCAGAATATTCCAGCTTCCTCACTTGTAACTTAGCTCCATTCGAAGCCCTAACAATTGGAAATGGATGTCTGGCACTGGTTCTCTTTTTTCCGAAGAGAAGTGGCAACACCAGAGATCACGTACCCCAGCCTTATTCTCTGTGCCCAGGAGGCCGACTCATGTCTGAGCTCTCCCAAGAGCATGTGTTTGGCCTGAGGAAGGTCAGAATTACTTATATCTAGAACCACATGGATAGAATCCCCCAGACGTAGATCAACCTTGCTTCTAATCAGTTCTGACTTGATTTGGGGACTTGAAACAATGACTCTGTGGTCTCTGCAGCCTGAACTGAATCCCATGGATTGAGCAGAACTTTCTATTTCTCCTGAGCTGTGTGGAGGTCTTTCATAGCTCCAAAGTCAATTAAAAAAATAGGAAACCCCATCTCAATTCCTATGCAGGGGACTAACCACCTTCCCCAGATTTCTCCTTGACCTATAGGAGGTCTCCTTGACCCTATATTGGTGCTATCACTACCCATTCCACATTTCCTAATATTTCTGCTTTCTTAGAGGGAGGAGGTCTTAACCTCAAAGAAGAGACAACCTGTTTCTTACTTGGTTCCACAGTTCTGTGGATTCCTTTTCCAAAGATGAGTTTGGAAAACTCACAGTACTTGAGGGTGTTCCCAAAACCTTGGCAGTGTCCCACCTTTCTCCTTCCCAATTAACTTTAAGAATGGAGGACTTTTAGGGTTCATGACTCTTAGAAAAATGGCACTTGTCACTTATCCAACTGGTTCACTATGATTTAGTCAATTGCCAGTAGGGGTGGGTGTGCTCTGGGGAGGTTTTTGTCTGAGAAGTAGGTGGCAGCACCCGTTCCCAAGGCAGACATTTCCAGGACAGTGCCTGGAGTTCTCTGTGGTTGCTGTCTATGGTTTTGGATTGTTTTCAGTTCCTAGACCCACACCTAACTCTCAGTCTTGGAAATTGCCAAGCAGATGAGTCTCTGATCCATGACTACAGCAGAGTCAAGGCCTCCACAGTCACTGGTGCTGCTTGAAGGGCAGATAACAGGTGGCATCACGAAAGGTGATGGTGTGGTGTGCCCATGACTTAGAGTCCAGTCACTGTTAGAATGAGCAGTTACAGCTGGTGATTGCCTAGAAACAAATCAATCTCTGTTGAAATTCATCTTCCCAAACTGCAAAGCAAAGCATTTAGCCAAATCTCTCTAGGGATTTGGATTCAGAAATTCCATACGAGTTGGCTTATGTAATTTTTCCTTTGCAATAGAATCAACACAAAACCAAGACAAGAGAAGTTTTTAAAGAAACATCTTTTCATATTTCCCAATCATGGCTGTAATACCATATTGAAAAGCCAGTTTCGCCTCAATGAGAACAGCAGTGAGAGGCCAGCAGCTGGGCATCACTTCTCTTGGCCTGATCCACGTCCTGCTGTCCCTTCTGAGTTCCTGAGTAGGAAGGGACAGCTGCTTGTTGTGTTCATCACCCTGGGGCAGGGCAGCCAGGCTGAGGATTTCCCAGGGAAGGGCCACCTTTGCCCCTGCAGTTTTTGTACAGGTCTCCTGGGGTTTTGTAGCACTGTGCGTATCCCACCAATCACAATGTTACAGGGCTTTACAAAAATCCCTGTGTTTTACCCTATGTGAACTCTGAGAACCCCTGAGGCCGGGTGTTTTCTCCAAATCAAGCTCCAGCAAGATCAAAGGATTTGGCGGTTGGGTCAGGGCAGGCTCACCCAGGTGTTTCTGTCTGAGGCTCTTCTGCCTCACTGGCTAAATCTGCCCTAAAGTTTGCAACTAGAATGGCCTTTCAGAAACTGTCACGTCCACGCCGTCTGTGCTTCCTGGCCAGTCTTCTCTCAAGTGGTTCCCCACAGAAGAGTTTGTAAGCTATCTGAATGTCTCAGGTGGATTCTCCATGCTGCGGGTTGGGCAGAAAATGTTTGTGATCAATGTGATTTCTCCTGTCACCTGCTAAGCTTCTGAATTACCTCTGCCTGTCCCTGCTTTACACCTGAATAGTGTTAAAACATTTTACAAAGGCATTTCACATAAATTTAAAAATTTATCCTCTCCACTGACTCCCTGTTGCTAAATTCAGGGCCAGCAGCCCATATGGTTCTTTGTGTGATTTAGAAAAGGCAACCATGCTGGGCGCGTGCAGAGGCAGCAGCTTGGGTTCATGCTTGGGAAGCAGATGGCATCTTTGTGTGCTGTGTAAAAGGTTTCCCTTTCTCCAGCGGACGCAGCTCTACAAGGGCCTTTGGCCTCATTTGTCCCTTGGCCGAGCGCCCTTGTGCAAGGCACAACTGTGCAAGTAGATGCAGTGGCTCTGTCCAAATTCAATCGATACTTTTTTATTTATATTCTTGTTTGACCTCTGATTTTTTGACACAGTTTCTCCCTGTTTGCTGCTGTTCTCTGGGTCAAGACACTGGTCTTGGTTCACCTTTGATCTCTGTGTCTCTCACTATGAAAACAAAGTGATACACTAGGCTTATCAAAAGTGATCTTATTAAATGTGAACCATTAAAAGAGAGGGTGAATTTTGTCATTATTAAAGGGGAGAAGGATTGAAAAAAGTCTTCAGACTTTCCCTTGAGGATTTTATGCAAATCCATCGCTTAATTTAAGTGTCACAATTTTACTTACAATCTTTGTGACAACTCTCTCCTGCTCTGCATATGACTGCATGCCTGCCCCATAAACTCCAAGCAACTCCCACCTCCACATACAGAGCCTAACACTCTCCTGATTTAAAAAAAACCCCTCAAAAACAAATAGGAAAAGAAGAAATGAAACGTTATGGCCTCAGTAACAGTGTAACAAGGGATGGCTTAGGGCAGAAAGCAGGAAAATGCGAATCTTACGAGGAGGGCCGGATGAGAATAAAGAATTGTAATTTGGACTCTTGAGTATAGCTGTTCTTAGGTGCTAGTCTCTGAACTGACAAGAATTTGGTGGTCACTGTGCTGACTAATAGATTAAGTGTCTCATTAACCCCCTTGAGACTTGTGGACTTACTTCTAGTGCTGTTGTGCTGACTTTCCCAAGCAGGCACCAAAAACTGGTTTGAATAGAACTAGTTATAGGAAAAAAAAGCTGGGACCGAAAATGCAATTAAAATCTCGAGTTATACCAAAAGTTAAACGATGCAACCTTGTGGGTCCAGGGCAGTGAATTTTACAATCCTGTGGCTGTGTCAGGGAGTTCTGGGGTGATGAGTCCTGATGAGAATGCAGTGGCTATGGTTCCCACCTTTTCACTTTCTGTTACAGAAGTGTACATCCATGTACCTTACCACATGACTCTGCAGGGCCTCCAAGGCCGATTCCATTGACTTTGAGGCTGGCCATGCTTCGATCTGTAGAATATGGGTAGAAGTAATAGCATGCCAGTTCCAAGCTGAGGCTCCAAGAGACATCACATAATGGACTTCCAACAGCACTCTTGAATCTCTGCCTTCTGAGTGTGTATGTGTGGTTCACAGGCCCGCGCTCAATCCACTGAGCTATACCAGCCAGGGCCGAATCTCTGCCTTCTGAGATGAGAGAGTGTGTTCCAGAGATTCGTTGTTGCTTCAGCTGGTTCTGAGAATAAAGACATGTAGAGAATACCTGACTCTAACCCACATCTTGAAGCCAAGTCTGGCTGTCCTGAGCAATACATGCTTGTTCTAAGCAACTGAAAAATTGGGATTGTTTGTTATAGATCATAATAACAGCAGAAATATCTGATTAATACAGATGCCAAGCCTTGGGGGGACCCTAACTATAAAATTACACGCTTAAAATTTTTGGTGGCTTCCTATTATCCTCAGATAAAGTGATGTGGGCCATGGGTTTTGCTTACATTGCAGGCTTATATCTTGTACTTCTATACTTGTTCTCTTAAACTCAGCTGCATTGAACTACTTGCTTCCTTAAAGCTCCGCGTTCTTTCATAACTCTTTGCCTTTACCATGTGATTGTTTTTATCATACGTGCTCTTAGATTTTATTTATTTTATGGTCTTAGCTTAGCTACTTTCCTAGGAGGGCCTGCTTAAAGGCTCTGACTGGATTCGGTTAGGTGCCCCCCTCCCCCGAATTTCCACAACATTCGGTGCTTTCTCCATCATTGCACTCAAATTCCCTTTTCTCTTCTTCATTGGGTAGAGGCCCTTGAGGGAAGGGGTTTTATTGTTTATTTCTGTATACCTTGTGCCAGCACAGTACCTGATTTGGTGAATGCTCAGGAATCTTCTGAGGTTGTCTTCTGAATCCATTTTAAGGATGAGGTATCTCATGTTCAGAGAGAATGAGCTGGGAAGTGACAGAGCCATGACCAGAGCCCACATCTGCCCGACTCCTAGCCCCCTGCTCTCTTTCTGGCACCAGGCTGCCTTACGGAATACAACCTTAATTTGTTCATAGCAACATTAGTGGTAAACAAACTGATTTTTAACAATAGCCTGACTTAAGCTTCATTGGGAAGATAAATTTGTTGCGATTTGTTCCGCACCATGAAATACATTCTAAAACCAAACAAAAATGAGTTTCATGTTGTCTTCATATTTGGAGGATTCAAATCACTTACTTTTGCACTAACGTGAGTATCAAGGATCATTTATGCCTCTGGAGAGGAAGCCTACAATGCCATGGTTGGAGAGGAAGCCTACAATGTCATGGCTGGAGGGGAAGCCTGGAATGTGAGACTTCAAAGATCATATATTCACTCCCTTGGGTGTTTGGATGAAAGGTCCAGAGAGGTTTCACAATTTGACAAGGCATCCAACTTCAAAGGAACACATAAGAAATCAAGTATTCTGATTCCTAATTCAGTTATATTTTTTAGTAGGCAAATACCCTGTCTTCTTTGGTTTTTTATTCTAGCATTTATCATTTGAAATAGTTTCTGGGTATTCTCTCATTCCCACAGCCTGATCTTTCCTGAAGTGGCCATAGAATGGCCTGGGTAACCTGGCATTTTCTTTTTCTCCGTGAATTTTCACTGTTGTTTCAGATGCTCTTCTATGGGAAAGGGGTGTATGTGGCAGACACAGGGTGGGTATATTCTGAAATTCAGCTCTCCCTGGAAGGAAGCAGCCCATGTTCTCAGTGCCCCACAAGCTCATCCTCAATGAGGAACAGAGGAAAAGGGACAGTGTATGGGGACTGGTTTACCAAGGTGTTGTCCAGTCCTGGCTGGGACCAGGCCTCATGCACAGAGACTCAGAGCACTTTGAGAATACTTATGGGATACCAACTCAAGAAATAAATAAATATGGTACCAGGTTATCCTCAAGGGATATGGACTTTGAGCTATATTCAACTCCACCTCCTGCTCCCAGTGTTGGCATGTACTCCTTGAGGGCTACAGACAAATTGTAGTATATTCAAAGGAGAATACCAGGCTGTTGAAGAGACTTCAAACCATGTACAGGGAGGAACAGCTAAAAACCCTGGGGGAAGAAGACCAAAGGAAGGGGTATCTCTGAGAATGTTTGATCTCAGTCTTTGGATATCTGTTGGGGGAGAGCTGGCTTATTAACTCATGTCTGCTATTGCATTCTATCTATTGTGATGTGTTGGTTTCATTGAAATACATGAGAAAAATAGAGACACGTATTTTTCTTTTTAAATTTTATTTATTTTAGATAGATGGGAAGGGAGGGAGAAAGAAAGAGAAACAATGATGTGTGAGAGATGCATTGAATAGTTTCTCTCATACACCTCCAGCTGGGGACCTGGCCTGCAACCCAGGGCATGTGCCTTGGCTGGGAATCGAACCAGCAACGCTTCAGTTCTCAGGCAATCACTCAATCCACTGAGCCAAACCAGCCAGGGCTACAGATATGTATTAATAGCTCAAAAAGAGAGGTTAGTTGCAATGTGGAATCTGAAACCATGTTAATGAACTTTACCTATTCTGTTAAAATTAAAATACACTGGTACATCTTACATTTTGGGTGGAACTTTCACTCATAAGTGCTTTTGTAACATAATCCTTTGGTTAATTGGGAAACATTTGTTCATGAGTTAAGCAACTTCCACATGTTGAAAAACTTCATTACATAATATCAAAATACCACAGTAGTTAATATCACCACTGATATCTTTAAATAAGAAAAGTATTTAAATTTTGGGGAGGCATCCAGCTCGTGGTGGCAGATACAAGTTTTTCTAAACTCCAATTTTTGCCTAATGCTTAGATTTTTTATCATTATTAACAATTATTAGTTATTTTTCTTGATGTGACAAGCTCATTTTATTCATTTTTAAGAAGATGCCTGCCAAGTACCCACACTGAATAACTATAGTTTGTCTGTCATTCTTTCAAGTGAAAATGGTCTTTCATGGAAAAAGTGGCTCATTCAGCTTTCAACTCAAACAATTGCACGAATGTTTTTCCTTGGGATAATTATCATAATTTGGAATGTAGCAGAAGTGCTTTATGTGTACTTCCTCTTTTGCCACACAGAATGCTAAAAATACACATACTCAAGAGTTAAGATTTAATGAAATTGAGTTTTTTATTTTACTTTGTCAGTGTAAGGACTGAATTGTGTCCTCCCAAAGTTATCATGTTGAAGTCCTCACTCCAAGTATTTAGAATGTGATGCTGTTTGGAGATAGGGCCTTTAAAGAAATGATTAAGTTAAAAATGAGGCCCTTAGTGTTTGAGCCAACCCAATATGACTGGTGTCCTTACAAAAAATGAAAATTTGGACTCACAAAGAAATGAGACATGAATGCACAGAGGAAAGACCATGTGAAAAGGTGGCCTGTGGCAAGCCTAGGAGAGAGGCCTCAGGAGAAACCAACTCAGTAGGCATCTTGACTTGGACTTCTAGCCTCAAAAGAGAACATACATGATTGCTATTTAGTCCACCAAATCTGTAGTATTTTATTATGTCAGCCATAGCAAACTAACATCATCAATGATATTTTAAAGGGTAACTGGCTTCTCCCGCCCCCAACAAATATGTGGCAATGAAGAATATAATGGCTGCTAATACAGAAAGCATGCCACTGCCTTGATTCATGCTAAAGAACTAGTAGTTTTACCCACCATTGTTTTTGCATCATCAGAGAAAATGTCAACAAAATGAGAAAGGCAAACAATATTTGGTATTATTATCCTGAAAAGGTGTTGAAGCCCCTAGAGGTTCATTGACCATAATTAAATAACCACTGCCTCAATTCTATGTTGTTTGTGCTGCCAAACTTCCAACCCCAAGCCTCCCCTGCTGCCTCACCTCTCCCTACCTGTTTGCTGGTGATTAGCAAACCAATTTTATCATATGCTTTGACTGATCAAAGCAGCCTTTCAGTTCTAAAATATGATAAAATTGACTCAAGTATTTTGGTTGCAATTTCTAATCAAAGACCATAGATCCGTATGTCATCTCCCTCAGGTTTCTTTTGCTTGGTGGCACTCTGGGGATCAGGTGCTGGATCCATGATAATTGTGCTTTGGTGACAGAAGGAGGACTCAGCGAAGGCCTAGAAGTCTGACCACATTAAGTTCAGTATCCATACTATATTTTTGTGACAATACTTTAGCCTTTCCATTAAACACAATGTTTACTTGTTTAAGTGACAGGTGGTTGAGATGGTAAGTTGAGTTTTGGGCAAAACCATAAAGAGGAGGAACAGACCAACATGGCTTGCAGGTTAATGCATCAAATAATATACTCAGCAAGTGGACAGGAATGAAGAAGCCAGGCTTTTCAACTAAGACTCATATAAGGGCCCAAGGATGGATAAATCTGGTCATGTTCCCCTCAGGTAAGAAGACCTCAATACACTTTGGCTTTTGTCAAAACCTTCTCTTACTTTCTCTATGAGGCCCATCCAACTGAAGGAGATATAAGCATGGCAATCAACTGACTGGAATTCCTTAGTAAATCTATACAAGAATGGAACATTCCCACTACCACACAAGTGGAGGACTTGATTTCGAACTATTATCATTTCAGATATTAAAAGGTGGTGATTTTAATGCAATACCTTACTTATGCCTATGCCTTCAATAAGAATAATCTAAAAGGTGCAACATCACCATTAGCAGTTTTCTTATTTATCTTACTTATATAGCCAGCAAAAGAGTTCATTGTTATCTTAGAAATATGTCACATGAACATATAGTTTTGGTTTGTTCAAAGGTCTATAAGTTCAGGAAGTTCTTTGTGTCGAGTAGCAGTCTTTAAGAAAGTACGCTAATTTTCAAGAAACATATTGCATTTTAACTTATCATTGTTTAAACTTGCTGCAGACTTCTCAGCCGCTTAAAAATAAAAGCTTTAAGTAGCATTCTAAAATTTTGAGACATTCAAAAAAGAGATGAACAGAATCAATACCTATAGACTCATCACCTAAATTTAAGAATTGTTAATGTTTGCTATACTCTGTATTTTGGTCAATTATTTAGAAAATAAATTACAAACATCATTAAAATCCTAAGCAGTTCAGTATGCATTGAAAATATCAAACATGTGAAGGGTCTTCTTTAAGACGAAGGAAGAAAGGAAAGAGAGAGGAACATAATTATAAAGAATGGAATGGCAATAAATACATACCTATCAATAATCACTTTAAATGTAAATGCATTAAATGTTCCAGTCAAAGGACGTGGGGTAGCTGAATGTATTAGAAAACAACACCCATATATATGTTTTTCAGTGACAGGAAAAAAACTAAAAAACACACAAACACATGGAGGTTAAATAACATCTTATTAAACAATAAATGGGTCAACAAAGAGATCAAACAACAAATCAGAAGTTGCCTTGGGACAAATATAAGTGAAAATACAACAACCCCAAGCCTATGGGACACAGCAAAACAGTCCTAAGAGGGAGATTCATAGCAATACAGACCTACCTCAAAAAACAAGAAAAATTTCAAATGAACAATCTAACCTTACACCTAAAGGAATTAGAAAAAGAACAACAAAGCCAAAAATGATTAGAAGGAAGGATGTAATAAATATTAGAGCAGAAATAAATGACATAGAGACTAAAAAAATACAGAAAATCAATGAAACCAAGAGATGGTTTGTTGAAAAGATAAACAAGACTGACACACTTCTAACCAGACTCATCAGGAAAAAATGAGAGGTATCAAATAAATAAAATCAGAAATGAAAGAGGGGAAGTAGCAATTAACAACATAGAAATACAAGGGATAGTAAGAATATTTTACGAACCACTGTATGCCAACAAATGGAATGAACTGGGCAAAAATAAATAAATTCCTACAAACATGCAATCTTCCAAAACTGAATCAGGAAAAAGTAGAAAATCTGAATAGACTCATTACAATCAATAAAATTGAAGCAGTAATCAAAAAATTCTCAGCAAAAAAAAGTCTTGGACTGGATGTCTTCACAAGTGAATTTTATCATACATTCAAAGAAGAATTAACATCCCTCTTCAAACTACTCCCAAAGATTCAAGAGGAGGAAAGAATCTCAAGCTCACTTTATGAGGTAGTTTTAGCATTATTTTAATTCTAAAACCAGAAAAAGACATTACAAAGAAAGAAAATTATAGGCCAATATCTCTGATGTACACAGATGCTAAAATCTTGAACAAAATATTAGCAACTGGCTCCAGTGATACATTAAGAAGATCATCACGATCAAGTAGAATTTATTCCTGAAATGCAAGTGCAGTTTAATATTTGTAAATCAATTAATGTGATATACCACATAAACAAAATGAAAGATAAAAGTCACATGATCAAATCAATAGATGCAGAAAAATCATTTGATGAAATTCAGCATCCACTTATGATAAAAACTCTCAGCAAAGTGGGTATAGACAGACCATACTTGAACAAAATGAAGGTCATATATGACAAACCCATAGATAACATTTTACTGAATAGGGAAAAATTAAAAGCATTTCCCTTAAGATCAGAACAAGACAGGGATGTCTGCTTTTACCACCCTTATTCAACATGGTGCTGGAAGTCTTAGCCACAGCTATCAGACAAGATGAAGGAATAAAAGGCATCCAAATTGGAAAGGAAGAAGTAAAACTGTCCTGATTTGCAGATGACATCATACTGCATAGAAAACCCTAAGGACTCCACCAAAAAACTATTAGAAGTAATAAATGAACTCAGTAAAGTGACAGGATATAAAATTAATATTCAGAAATTGGTTTTATTTTTATATACCAATAATGAAGTATCACAAAAGGAAACTAAGAAAACAATCTCATTCATAATTGCATCAAAAAATACCTAGGAATAAATTTAACCAAGGATGTAAAAGACCTGTACTCAGAAAATTATAAGGCACCAAAGAAAGAAATCAAAGAAGACAAAAATAAATTGAAGCATATACTATGTTCATGGATAGAAAGAATTAACATCATTAAAATGTCCATACTACCCAGAGAAATCTATAGATTCAACACAATCTCTCTCAAAATACCAATGATGTATTTTGCAGAACTATAATAAATAAACCAGGAATTTATATGGAACAACAAAAATCCCTGACTAGCCTCAGTAATATTGAGAAGGAAAAACAAGGTTGGTGGTAACACGCTACCCAATATAAAACTATACTACAAGTCCATGGTAATAATAAAAAAAGCATGGTGTTGACATAAAAATAGACATAGAGATAGATGGAACAGCATAGAAAGTCCAGAAATAAACCCATGCCTTTATGGTCCATTGATATTTGACAAAGGAGGCAAGAACATACAATGAAGAAAAGACAGTCTATTCAATAAATGGTGTTGGGAAAATTGGACAGATGTGTGCAAAAAATGAAACTAGACCATTTTCTTACACCATACACAAGAATACATTCAAAATGGGTTAAAGGATTAAACATAAGACTCAAACCCACAAAAATCCTAGAAGACAACATAGGCAGTAAAATCTTGGACATTTTTTGTAGCAGTATTTTTTTCTGATATATCTTTTTAGGCAAGGAAAACAAAAGAAAAATAAACAAATGGGATTACATCAAACTAAAAAGTTTTGCACAGCAAAGGAAACCATCAAAAACAACAACAACAACAGCAAAGAGGCAACCTACTAAATGGGATATTTGCCAATGAGACATCTT
This sequence comes from Sturnira hondurensis, assembly GCF_014824575.4. Lineage (NCBI taxonomy): Eukaryota > Metazoa > Chordata > Mammalia > Chiroptera > Phyllostomidae > Sturnira > Sturnira hondurensis. The sequence continues at coordinate 11,328,051 of NW_028095988.1, forward strand.
ATATGGGGTTAATATCCAAAATTTGTAAAAGAACTCATACTACTCAATGCCAAAAACCCCCAAACAATCCAATTAAAAATTAGGCAAAGGATGTATAGATGGTCATTAGATATATGAAAAGATACTCAGTGTCACTAATTGTTGGAGAAATGCAAATTAAAACCACAACAAGTAATCACTTTACACCTGTCAGAATGGCTATCATCAATAAATCCACAAATGACAACTGTTAGTGAGGATGTGGAGAAAAAGAAAGCTTTGTGCTATGTTGATGGAAAAGCAGACTGGTGCAGCCACTGTGGAAAACAGTATAGAGTTTCCTCAAAAGATTAAAAATGGAACTACCTTACAACCCAGTGATTCCACTCCTGGGGATTTATCTAAAGGAACTGAAAACACTAATTCAGAAGAATGTATGAACCTCTATGTTCATTTCAATGTTTTTTTTTGTTTGTTTGTTTTTACAATAGCCAAGCTATGGAAGCAACCCAAGTGCCCAACAATAGAGAAGTGGATAAAAAAAGCTGTGGTATGTATATATAATGGAACATTACTCAGCCATAAGAAGAATGAAATCTCACCTTTTGCAACAGCATGGATGGACCTAGAGGGCATTATGCTCAGTGAAATAAGTCAGTCAGAAAAAGACAAATACCATCTGGTTTCACTTATATGTGGACTCTAAAGAGCAAAATAAGAGAAAAAATGGAAACAGATTCATAGATGTAGATAGAGAACTGGTGGTTGCCAGAGGGGAAGTGGCATAGGATGGATGAAAGAGGTGAAGGGACTAAGAGGGACAAACTGGTAGTTAGAAAATAGTCACAGGGAAGTACATTAGGGTATGGGAAATACTGAGGGGAAAGCTATGTAAATCACGATTGTCTAACCACCCAACTAGCTGTACACCAGAAACCAACACATAAAAAAGAAGTGCAAATGGTTCTTAACCTTTTGAAAGATGCTCTAATTTGTTTATAACAAGAGAAATGTAAATTAAAAATATATTCTGGTATAATCTCACCTATTCAACTGGAAAAAATAAAAGTTTCACAAATTCAAAAAAATTAAACATGTTTTTCCACATATCCATAATATTAGTTTTCTACCTAAAAAGGTTAGCAATTTTCTAAAATAATTAAATAGCCAATTCATGATGAAATTTTTCTCATTGTTCCCAAAATGTCTTTTATAGATGGTTTAAAAAAACAAGAATTCAATAAAAGACAATGCATTTAATTTGGTTGGTAAATCTTTAAGTTTCTGTAGTGTGTGGTATTTTTCTGTCCACTGCTTTCCCTCCACTGTATTTCTTTCCCTTTTCATCCCATTGATTGAAGGGACAGGGCCTGTTGTCCCACAATGACTCACCTTCCTATTTGTTTAATTGTTTGTGTAGTCCTTTAACTTGTTTTTCTAGCTCCCTTGTATACTGTTAGAACTAAAGGTTTGATTACCTTTAGTTAGTTAATTTATTTTTGGCAGGATTACTGTGTAGGTGATGTTCTGCCCTGCATACTATGTCATGTCAAGACAGACATCAGAACTTGATAACGGCTAATCAATCACTAGGATAAGAGGGTGACAGAAAAATTGATCTTTTGTAAAGTTATGTATTCCCATTGCAACCAGCAAGAATACTGAGACTTTTAAAGTGTTTTTAAACTTTCAGTTTTTGTCCTGGAACCTTTTCTTTTCTGCATAATTTCTTGTGTGAAATAGGAAGGTGGTCATACTTCTTTTTTCTGTTACTCTGAATGCCTCAAGTCTGCTATTCCAGAAAAAAAGTTACAAATTCATCATTATATGGTGAAAAATTAATATTTAAAAGAGTCTGCTCCTTTAGAAAATAAGTAATCTAAAATATCATCCCATTTCTGTGCTAAAAATGAGTGTTTCACTAAAAGTGTCATCTTTATGAGTTGTTTATATTCCCTCAAAACAGTTTTTTGATGTTATTTTGATTGAGTTGATGTGTTCTATCTTTTAAAAGCCATAAAACCCAGTTATTTTGAACAACGTGGGAGGAGGCTGAGGTATTGTTTTCTTTCCCCATGTAGTACTTTGCTCTTCTGGGTGTAAAAAAAGCAATTGACTGGTGTGCTAACTGGTGGTTGTAATCCCCAAATGAAGGGATTAATCCCTGTGCTCATAGACAAAACAGGAAGGTTTAAGAGAAGAGTGAAGCAGAGCTTAGGCTTCATAAACTCTCAGGTTTATGGAATTAACCACTGATTGGTCCTCTGAAGTTAACAGAGATATTGCTTAGTTCCCAGGAAACATCTGTCAAAAACACATCATTTAGGTGGGTAGGCATAAATTGTGTCTTTGCTCTAGATGAAGAGACAGCTTGGTGGCATTAGGTCAGAGAGGGATATGCCTTGAGTCTGAGATAATATTCCCAGCCCTGCTAGGTATTCCACTATCTTCAAGGAACAGCTCAAGATTTCTGTTCTAGAGCTCTTCCCAGCCAACTCTACCCAACTCATGTTTTTCCTCTCACCGTCTGTCTGTCTACTTGTGATTTCCTGATTGCTCAGGTTTTATTTATGAAGAGTCTGTATTCATCATCATATCACTGGGACATTTGTCCAGTGCCACTTATGACCTTCTTGCCATCTCTGACCCCCGTTTGACAGTGTTTTCACCAGAACATGGCACATGAACTGCTAGGGTTTGGGGATTCAGGGTTAGAGTTTCACCTGGTGGATCTGCTTTGGTGTGACCTTTAGAAATACATTATTTAAAAATGATATGGGCTCTTCAAACATGTCATGTAGCAGTGAGATGGAATTCAATTCACAGCAACCATTGTAAGCATTTTTGTACATTTGTAGTTCATGTTTTAGCATTTAGTAATGCACCAAGCTCTTGAAGAGAGGAGTTATGTACATTGGACAGACTTGTTCATCCTCTTGGCTCATCATACACAAGTAGAGACCCAGGATACAGGTTCACAGTCATTGTTGGTCCCATTCCTTTCACTTCTCCCCTGATAGTCTTTTTTACATGGTCATGAGTATAGTTAATAAATGTTAAAATATGTGGTTGGGATTACTTATAACTAATGACTTTGGTGATACTTGTTCATTCTGAAACCATTGTGGTAGACAGTATGGAGTAACCCCCTACAGAAAGGAGTCTGGAGGCAAGGGGCAATGAAACTCATGCTTAATTTCCCTGCAACACTCAGAGGACTCCTCCCGTTGCTAAGACGTACACAGTGGATCACAGTTGGGTGTTTTTGAACAAAGGTTTAGTAAACTTCAAACTCCGTGGTACGTAGTCACAGTGAAACACAGCAGTACCAAAACCCTCTGCTTCCTTTTTTTCTTTGCTTGGCTTTTTGCCATCACCACCCTCTGCCATCTAGAATGCCTCAGAAATCTCCTTTCAGCATTGTTGTTATTGCGGTTAAATGCCATAAAACTCAGAGGCCCCAAATTACTACAATCACACAAATCAGTAAGTAAAACACTAAAATTAAAAAATAAATGGATGAAGAACGAATGAAGAAAGCCACTCATTGGTTAACAAACTTGGAAAAATATTTCAACTTTCTAGTAATGAAAAATGTAAGTGAAGTATCAACAAACCATTTTCTTACAGATATTTAAGCAATGTTCTTTTTTTAAAAGGGAAGTTGAAGTTCTGCATACTGGCAAGATGTTAAAACAATATAAATTGTTATATTTTTATTGAAAGCCAATTGATTAGTATCAAGAGGGTGAAAAAATTTATACTAGTTTGAATAAATATTTTCATTTTGAAGAATTTGCTGAGAGAAAATATTAATACTATAAATATTTAAACATAAAGTGAGGTTCATTATCCTTGGAAAAGAGAGAGTCCCCCTATATTTGATGCCTTGCAAATTATAAAAAGCAATATTATAATGCTTTCATATAGTTATTTTGCACAGTTCAGTACAGTGTAATGAAGATACCGCATCTTGGAATGATCTCAAGCAATGCTAGTTCATGGGATTAGTGAAAAAGATGACTACATAATGTAACAGAAACTTACTCACTATTCTTGAGAGTATGGGTATGAAATTACAAGTGTTCTATATTGTTTAAACACATTTTTTAAAGTAAATGTGTTGATGTAGAGATCAAGAATACCATTTGCAAGATAAATAGCAAAACAACTGTTCTGATGCTATGTGAATAGATATTGTAGTTCAAAAATGTTTTTAGTGATAGCTTCATATATGGATTCATAATGTGCTATGATTTAAGTAATTTAGATACAAGTGAGATTGATGTGCTTTGGAAAAATGTTTGAAGATTAAAAAAAGCAGCTCTAGTGATAACAAATGCATTTATTTGAGATACCTGTGGAGCATTTGAATAAAGTTTATAAACCATGAGAATGAGAAAAGGCAGTATTTCAAAATTAATATAATGTGTGATTTTAAATATGTATGTGTAACTAAATTAATATGTAAAAATCTTGAAGTAGAATTTGACAATTGTGTCTACAACCCATTTATATATTCAAGTTGGCCAAAGACCTAATTTGAATCTTCTATTTGAGGAAATGGAGGCTTATTTCAGATTTTGTATATATACATTTTAACATATAAACCTTATATATGTTTCCTCATGTACATATCTGACACTTTAAAAAATAAAAAGTTATAAGTACAGATATGTTCATCACAGCAATTTTTACAATAGGAAAAATGTTGAAGTTGCCTAAATTCTCAGTGATAAAAAAGCTGATTAAGTAAACTATAATATATTCCTAGATACAGTGTTAATGTGGCTTATTAAAAATACTGATTAGGGAAAGTATCTAATAACATAGAGAATTGATTATGCAATGTTAAAGAGGATATGAATATGAGTAAAGAAAACTTTACTTTTTATTAGTCACATTCATTTGAGACGGATTCTACTGAAATAGTAAGTAGCTACAGTTGATTTTTGTTGGCAGACTCCATTTTCTTTCAACATAAAATTTTATTATGACTTCCAGGGAAGAGAGGAGCTCAGGTCACTGGGTCCTAGCTCCATGCCAGTGTAGACAACTTCCCAGTGCAGTCATGCACCTGACCCACTTTCTGACAAGGATGTTTGCCTCACTGCTCAATGGCTTTCAACCACTATGGAGTTATTGCTGCTACTGGAGTGAAATCTGTTTCTCCCAGTACCCTCCCCCACCCTCACTGGCCCTAAATCTGCCCTCTGCCACAGTGGTTAATGTTCTTGGCTGTAGGCTTTGCTGAGCCTCTTCTTGGACACGGGAAGATAAGCGCCTGCTTTGGGAGCCCCCAAACTCTCTCCTTGTATGATCACACTGAACCTCCAAACAAAGTCAGAACAAAGTTTCATCTTTCCTTTTAGACAGTGTTCCTCAAGCTTTGAAAATTCTGTTGCGGTTGCTTTAGTCTTTAGTTTATGGCCATTATCTCTGTTAGAGTGTAATGCTCCCTTCCTCCCACTCAAACCTTAGAAAAGCTAAAGCCTCCATTGATTTTCATCACACAAATTACAGCTGACCCTTGCACAACCCAGGTTTGAGCTGCACGGGTTCACTTATACATAGGGTTTTATAAAAAAATTAATTTAATTTTCTTAGAGAGAGGGAAGGGAGGGAGAAAGGGAGAGAAACATGGATATGAGAGAGAAACATCGATCAGTTGCCTCTTGTATGTGCCCTGACCAGAGACCGAACCCACCACCCAGGCATGTGCCCTGACTGGGTATACGTAGGTTTTTAAAAGATAAATATACAGTTGTCTTCTGTACCCCAGGTTTTGCATCCACAAATTCAACCAACTGTGGCCCTGGCTGGTGTAGCTCAGTGGATTGAGCGCAGGCCTGCGAACCACACGATTGCGGTTCAATTCCCAGTCAGGGCACATGCCTGGGTTGCAGGCCAGTTCCCAGCGGGGGAATCACAAGAGGCAACCATACATTGATATTTCTCTCCCTCTCTCCTTCCCTTCCCCTCTAAAGATAAATGAATAAAATCTTAAAAAAATAAATTAAACAAAAAAGAATGATCAAAAAATTAAAAAAAAATTCAACCAACTGTGGATACAGAGGGCCAACTATATGCATCATTCTATGCCTTTTTATATAAAGGACTTGAACATCCTTGGATTTTGGAAGGGGGGTGGTCCTGGAACCAATCTCCCTCAGGTACTGAGGGGTGACTGTAAAGATATGAGGGAGTGAAAAGTTATATGTGGATTTCCAACTGAGTAGGCGTAGGCTCCCTTAACCCCACGTGGTTCAAGGTGAACTGTAGTGTGAATTGGTTTCAGATTATTTCCTGACACTGGGTTTTGATGGGAATAGAATTAAAACACATGAGGATATGATGGGGAGGAGAATCTGAGGAAAGGGTACAGGAAGATGAGAATGGGGGACGTACTTTATGGTTTGTAGAGGGTTGGTAGCTGGCAACTTCCCTTAGCTATTGCCAAGATGTTGGATTATTCCAACCACAGCTAAGCACTTTCAGAGGGGGGCATGGATTCTGTAGGATTCGAGGATTCTGCACTCATTGAATTCTCATATTTTCTTTTAGAGACCCTAAGAAAATACATACTCTAATACTGACCTTTATATTTTCTGGAGAGATCAGGTTAATATCAATTCAAGTGGTGAATACTGTGAGTCCACAACAGTATTTTCCCTGGCACTAGTGTCTTTGTTTCTCTCATTGCATTTTGCCCCATCCTTCCTATTTTTCTTAGCTTTACTAAGTAAGCAGTGCACAACAGGGACCATTTTCTAGGGGAAAAAAACCCTCAAAAAACAACAAAACAAAACCAACAAGTAAAATAAATCGACAGACTCTAGGAACGGCCAGGGTACAATCTCTTATAAACAGTTTCAGTAGAAGACATTCTTGCAAGGCCGGACAAAATCTGGCAATGATTTCTAAGCACAGTCCCCATCGCCATTTCTTACATTTGAAGAGAGTAAAGGTTCTACTGCCAATGCCTTTTCATGCCCATCCAGTGTATGATCATCACGTGGGATTCAGAGAGGGAGACGGGCGAGGTCAGTGAGATAGGAAAGCATTATGTCAAAATTCTGGATAGATTTTTTAGATTTTACTAAAGTACATGTAGAGCTGTAATACCTACTCTCCAGTAATTCCCTTAACTCTCAGCCTTCTTAATTCCCAATGGGAAATGTTCAATCCATGAAGTTGCTCAGGAGAAAGTCTCCCAGTCTCTGTCTTTGAGCAGGTGCTATATATGATTGATGGATCACAGTATGGGAATGTCTAATACGCTGATTCTCATGCCCTGCCCTGGCGGATGCTTCCTGGGTAGTTGGCAGTTGAGACCCACATCTGTTCTGAACTGGCCCAAAGCCAGTAGCTTTTGTTCTCTGAATTGGAAAGGAACTCAAATGTGGGATGTTAGGGGTACAGGGAACCACAGGATGTGGACATTCTGGGTCTCTGGTGCCTCATAAGGAAGATGCATCTGTTGGATAAGGCAGCTGGTGAGAAAACTGAGTCAGCAGGGGACATGAGTAGTCTCCTAGCACTTGGGTCCCATCCGCTCCACAGCTTTCTACCTCTCTCTTAGAACACGGGCTTTTCCAGTTTTATTAGTCAATCTGTGTAGTCAGGTCTGACTACTGGGATCAGAGTGAGGTCATAAACAATGCTGAGTGAGGAGATCCTTCCTCCAGATGTGATGGAGACTAGTTGGCTTGTAGTGTGGAAGGCAAAAAGCATGGCGGAACCATCCTAATCCCTCCTGGCAAGAGATTTATCTGCACTGATAGTTGAGTTGATTAGTGTGTGTAGGACAAGGCCTCAGTTTTTATCACTAAATTCTCTCTATGCAGAAACAATGTATAGGAATTGGTAGAAATACAGGGTCTGGCACAAATAATATTCCCTTTTAATTATGAAATCATGAGCATATAATTCCGTAACATAACAATATCACACTCAAGCACACCACGTGACATTTTGGGTGAAATGTTCAAATTGCTGCTCATCTCACGTGAGACATTCATATACCCCACCAACCACACCCTAGCAAGCCTTACTTCTGCCAGACTCTGTATATCCAGGTGGAAATACAGTGTGATTAGGGACCTGTTTAATCATAGCTTTTGGGGTCTGTGTTAGAGATAGAAAAAGATTTTCCTCTGGAGTCAGATTCATTTACTTTACCTTGAGCCTCTAGACTAACCCAAGATCATGCTGACTTGCTTCAGGTTACTTTTGAGTAGACTCAGTCTGCCCTAAATACACGGTAGAGTGAGGTGTGATACTAGGGGAACAAAAGTAGACCAGAGTTTTGGAGTCATCCGAGGTGACAATGTTTCTTTCTTCTATCGAAGGTGTATGATCTGGACAGTTCCCATTAGTGTCCACAGCACCAGTGCATTCAAACTGTTGCCCAGGAGCTTCACAGACTGCATCTATCCCATTGAATCAAAGTTCAGTTTGGAACCTTTACAGGAGTGATATGTAAACAGCCCAACCTTTTCCAATGGCAAATATAGTGCTGAAGTAGCTGGACCTGGATTTAGGGAGAAACTTCTGAGTCAGGCACCTTCAAGAGCTGTAGTATCAATGGAGTTCAGATGCAGTTCTAAAGTGCTACTCTGGGGATAGATATCTGAGAAAAATGCCCCCCAATGGCACAAGGTGGTGTTAACATTCAGACCTGCATGTGTCATGTGTCATGTGTGGGGTAGGATGGAGAAGCAAAAACAAAAGTAGGAAGGGACCCGTTTTACATCATTTCCCTGTTGAGATGCAAAAGGTGTGGGAACAATCCTTGCTGGAGGATTTAGGACTCTGGTGAGGAAGGCTGGGAGGAAGCACAGGGAGTTAAGAAGTTTGTAGAGTATCAACCCTCTGGGGATAGATTTCAAAGAAGAAAGTGTAATTTTATAAAATGGAAATTAGAGTCAAAATTAGAGAAAGATATGTAGAAGTAAATGCTGCAGCAGACACTAAAATAATGATTGGGTATAGAACTTTAACACTGAGAACATTTTTACTGATGTCGTACTATCCTAAGGTAGCCCAAACATGAGCTCTTTGCTCTCTATGGCTGCCTGGGATAACAGAGAAATGGAAGAGGAAATCTTTCCATAGAGGTTTCTCAAGAAATTAAAAAATTTACCTTGTACATTGATCTTGTAATGGTAATGAGAAGACATAGGCAATCCCTTTGGGAGCTAGCTTCAAAGGGAAATACTAGAAAACACAAATAAACTAGAGTATTTACAGGAAAAAAGGAAAATCCATGCTTAATGAATGGTCAGACTTAGCACAGCTTAGAACATGTAATTTTCTATCAGAATATTGATAATAACATTTCAGTGAACTTGGGTCTGAATGCCTTGTGTTGGGTAACAATGGCAGCTGCTGTTTTGCCTGAGTTCAGTCAGGAGACACAGGGAACAATTAGTCTGATCCCTGATACTGTTGTTTAGCAGAGCCTTTGGCTCAGAAACACATTGAAACGTCTTGTGTTTTTCATGTTTTGTTTTGCTTATTGAATGTTGTACAGAGCTGCTGTTATACCTGAGGAACTTGCCTTTTTCACCCCATGTATGTGTGATGTGAATATATGTCACCGTTTGGTGACACTGATGACTTATTTGTAAGCTTTGCTTAGGACCTGACATCAGTACCTCAGGTAGCTTACAAAGTTGGATTCTGAGGTTCTAAAATAGGAATATGGACTTTCTGGTTTTTTTCTCACTCTCCACAAATATAACCAGATAATCCTCTGTCTGAGACTTGGGAGCCACGTTATTTTTCGTGAAAACATTCTAAAGAGTTGTTTTAGAAAACCTAGGGAGGTGTAAGACTAAAGACAAGCCACAGCCTGAAGCGCAGGCTGCTGACTTGAGCACAGATGGGAGAATGTTAACAGCCAAGAAATATGAAGTCTTTGGCTCCTTTCCCAGACTGCCAGGCTAAGACCTTGGCAGAAATTCAACAGGAAACCGAACTCTATTTGCATATCCTTTTATACATGGGAGATTAAAAGCTTCAACCTTGAGTGATCACAGTTTTTGAGAATCACAATGAGGCATTAAGGAGGAGGAGTGTCCCAAGGGAGATGAGCTGGAGTTGAATCAAGGTAGGTGTGAGGTTAGCAATGACTTTCAATTCCCTTTGATTAATCATGAGTGTATTTCATTTAGTTCTTTTTTGAATTTTATTCTTATTGGGTCAAAGCTAGGCAGGAATCTGTGCTTCCCAATATTGGGGATCTGTCAAATTTGATCTCCTTTGTCCTACAACTACTTCCTTCTCATTCTTGCTGGACAGAGACCTACAGCTTATTAGTGATGAAGGAAACTTAGAGATCATTTAAAATAAACTCTATTGTGTAGATGAGAATCTGGGGTTCAAAGAGGGTAACTGACTTGTCTAAAGTCACACAAAAAGAAGTAAGAATTTTGACTCCCAAACAATTTTTTTTTCAAAAATTTTTTTTTATTCAACAGGCTGCTAGCTCTTCTTAGCAGGTGAAAGTTTCCTTAGATCTCAGATTGTTGCTTTTCAGCACGTGGTTTAGTGCAGATAGTCTCATAATCTTCTCCCATCAGAACATGCATTTCTGATGTAGAGGAGCTTTGAGGACTGAAATGAGGCTGTTTATCCTTGGGATTCATTCCTTCTGTTCATTCATTAGAGTTCATTCATTTTGTTTTCTTGGCCCAGTACCATAGTAAGAACTAATCCCATGTGGACAGTATGGGCAGAATGAGGATGGACAAATGCCATGCCTCACAGGTTAGTAACTAAACTTTATAGCTTCCCTTTAAAAATGTGCTCCAGGTAGGAAACAGCTCTGGCCGCCAACACAGGCTTCAGGCTAGGATGAGCTAAAGACTATACGTTTGCTTTGCCTCTGACTGCTATAAGAGCAATACCACCAGGCAGGTGTCTTCTTACCCATTGCCAAAGGGTTATATCTTCCTTTTTAAAGATGGGAAAATATCTCTCTACTCCTAAAAGGGTACATTAATTAAATGTATCCTGAGACTGGGAGGTCCTGAAGGAGAGCATCTTCAAAGCTGGATAAAGCTGAACTTTCTGAAAATTGAGATTCCCTGGTCCACCTATTATCTTCAACATCTGAAGCAAGTCTACTGGAAAAAGATTTGGCATAAAAAATTCATTGCCCTTGTTGCTTGTGGGAGAGCTGCGGCTGGCCTAGACCACCTTCATCTGGTACAGACAAAGGACAATAAAAGCACGATGTGTTATTGGGAGCCAGATAATCACAATAATGAACTTGTCTTTGAGGCTTTCACTATCATTAGTGCAGGGAAATAATTTAGAGAGGTTGTCTGGCAAGAACATTCATGTTGAGGTATTTTTATGAAAAATATACTGGCAGAAATTTGGATCTCTTGTTTTGGACAAATGGTTGTACTTATTGTCAATGTTCCCTCTCATTCAGTACCTTTTATTCTTTTCTGGGTAAAAACCACTCTCCTCAGACCATTAAGAATGGAGGGAACGAAGTATTAGCGTTACTGAGCACCTCTGGTGTCCCAGTAACCCAGGTGCGCCAGGTTCTTTCTAACAGTGATGTCATTTAATCTTTGTAATGACTCTATGAAATAGGTATTATTATCTCTATTTGGTGGGTGAGGAAATAGAGGTTTAGAGAATTGCTTAAGCAACCTTGTTCAGGTCCCACAAGAGTAAATGAAGAGCTGCGATTCTTACTCATTTTTGTCTGGTTCCAGAGCCCATGTTCTTTCTACCACTAAAAGAACTCACATATAAAAACAAACTTATAGACCAAAATATATTTTTTAGACCAAAATTTTCAACTTGTTCATTTTAAGATCAGTGAAAGGACCTTGCCAAAGTTAAGGACAATTTTCAGATTATTGTTTTCAAATGTGATGCATATTAATATTTCTGTGAATGATTTAGCTTGTTTATTTTTATATGTTATTTTTCCCATCTGCACTATCTTGCCACCTACTTAAGAGAGAAACATATACCCACTTAAATTGTGCCACGAAACTTATGGTTGGAAAACACTAAGGATGTTTTCATCCATCTGCAAGTGTAGGAATAATTATAGAAGGTAGTTATCTGAAACTTGGACAAAACCCCACTTCCTTCTTTCTTTCAGTTCGTCAGTGCATGTTTTGGACTCTTTCCTCGAGTGTCCTAGAATCAAGGGCTAATAAAAACTGTGATGGACGACTAGCTCCACCCAAGGGCAGGTGTGAGTTAGACATTCTGACCACCCTGGCATTCTTCAGAACAACCCCTCTGCCCAATAAGACTTCTGGAAGGGTCACTCAGGACTGCTTCCTTAGGGTCCCTCCTCACCCTTTGGCCCAAACAGATCTGGATGCAGTAAGTTGGAAGTTGAAAAAAACTGGGAAAATTCGAAAGGGTCAGAGTGAAGAGGTTGTATCTCATATGAGAATAAGAGTATATTTGGGAGAGGAGGTCCATGGGTAACGATCTAGCCATCTGTGACACCAGTGTCAGATTCAGGCAGAGACCTGAGAATGTGGAACCAAGGCACATAGCCATTTCCTCTATAACCCACTGGGTCCAGTTTGCATTTATCTGTAATCAAATACTCAGATGATTCTGTCTGACTCAAAATGTTATATATACACATGCATACACACATGTGCACACACAATACATGTGTTGTATTGTGTATATGCAAGAGTTCTTCTTTACATGCAGTTATACTTCCTGCATTTCCAGTCACCTTTAGTCAACTGTAGTCTGAAAATGTTAAATAGAAAATTACAGAAATAAAAAATTCATAAATTTTAAATGGAAAATACAACATAAAGAGTATAGTCCTAAGTCTGAGCAAGGTGGACATGCAGGCCTGGGATGGGGAGATCCAGCGGGAGAAAGATTGCTGATCACATACACAGGTTCGCCTTTGTTCTGTCTGCCAGACAGGCTTCCCCTTTATTTCCCTGTGGTTCACTATGGTGAAAGCACAATCATATTGGGCTGAGGCCTCTGGTTTTAGTCTGTTGATTTGTAAATACAAGTGATTTTTGATCTTGGTAGTAACAAATCTCCTCTCCATAGAAGATGGGTAATACTTCACATTCCTGGAAGGACTAGTTTTGGAAACATGTTTATATGGTCTTTTGTAGTGTGGCTCTGCCAGTTCATCCGGAGGGGTCTGAATTTTAACCCAGAGGTGTTACAGGTGTTCATATTAGGGAGTCCCTAACATTTCTCATGCCCCACCCCCACCATGCCCCCTGCAAATCCATTAGCTGATTCAGTGACTGGACCTCTGGTAAAGAGAAAGCATTGATAAGAATTGCAAGGAACAAATATTATAGTACCTCCAAAATGATGACTCCTGGATTATTACCATAGAGAAACAGCACAAGGAAGGTCAGCCCAGGCAGAGAGTACAGGATGGAAAAATGTCACAAACACACAGTAGAGGCTATTGGTCTTTTGGATGCAAACTGTAAGGTTGGAATCATGGGGACCCAAAAGGATGTAGTTCTGTCCTCTTTGCATAGCTTCCTTTGATGGAAGAGAGCCTTCTGCAGTCAGAAAGGACTCTGAGAAGATACTGGACCCACTCTTTTACCCACCGATATGATTTTTAAAAAGCTCTAATAAGCTCCAGAAAAAGGAAGCTCTTGAGTTGTGTGGTGAAGCACCTTTGGAGCACACAGCCTGGGCTCGTGTCTAGGCTCAGTTACTCACCAGCACGATGACCTTGGGCAATGCCTTAACCTCTCCTTGCTCTGGTTTCTTCATCTGTATAATAGGAATAATTATTGCAATGGGTTTTATGAAGATTAAACAAATCAAAGCAGGTCACAACTTTGAACAGTGACTTGCATGTAGAAAAGTACCCCTGACTCTGGGCCATCATTTATTTTTATTAGCAGCACCTCTTTACAGTTATTGATGATGTCAAGTTTTCATTTTTAACTTCTTTTTGCTGAAACATCAGCACGTTTTCTGTTTCTCTCAGCTCATATGTAACGGAGATGACTGACCGTAGTTACTGAGGGTGAGAGCTGGAACGGCCCTCAGGCTGTGTCCGTTCCACCTTCTTCATCTTATAAATGAGTATGGGGCGGTGAAGTGATGAGCTCAAGTTCTCACAGGGCAGAACTTTGTTTTAAACGCAGGTCCCAGTGGGGTTCTTTTCTATTGTGTAACAACTGTTCACATGCCACAGTTCAACATTGCCTAATTTCTCCAAGACTTACTCAGGATTCCTTGGAAACACACCAGGTGTGTAACCCTGTGGGGAGGGCTGGTCAGTGCTGAGTATAATGATATTGTCATTCTTATGATCTTTTAGCACCTCATTGACTTTATTTATGCTTTTAATCCTAACCTGAGCATATATTTTTAGTGGTTTTTAGAGAGGAGGGAAGAAGGAAGGGAGGAAGGGGGGGCAGGAGAGGGAGAGGGGTGAAGGAGAGGGAGAGGGAGAGGGAGATCGCGATGGGTTGCCTCTGTGTGCTCCCTCCCAGACAGGGAAATGAATCTGCAACGTAGGTATGTGCCCTGACCAGAAACTGAACCTGCAAACTTTTGGTGTATTGTCTCTGAGTGGAAGGCAGGGTCTGGTCACTGACCCACCCCATTGTTCAGCAGTGACAATCAGAGGCACTGCCCTGTGGACGAAGGGCAGGGAGTGAGGAGCAGGGTCCCTAATGAGGACCTAATGGGTCCCTAATGGGTCCCTAGTGAGGTTTACTTAGGTTGAGATGAGAGGGGAGGAAGGGCCTTTCTTTTTTTCACTGGTAGAACGTACTGAAGACCTGCTGAGCGTGATTAGACACTCATTGGAATGCAAAGGAACCTAGGGAAGGGTTCAGATTACAAGGAGTTTCTTTGGAAAGAGGTAGGCAGCAAAGACTGAGCTCTCTGGAGTTCTTTAGGGCTCTATACTCCCACAACACAGGGGAGACTTCTTACTCTTCAAGCCACAATGGCACTCACTATAAGGGGCTCAGCTTGGCTGGAGGAGAAAGATTTTCCAGCTGACTGGAGGGGAAAAACTGCACAGAAGGTGTGTGGGCAGGAAATACACAGCAACAGAGTGCTTCCCATGGCAACCAGATGTCTGGGAGCAGTGGGAAGAGTTCTTGACCAGGAGTGGGGGAACCTGTGCTCTCTTGGCTTTGCCACTAGCTGGTTGTGCGATGGTGGGAAGGTCACTTAATTTCTCCATTCCTCAGTTTTTACATCTTAATTTAAAAGTTTGAACCAGGAGGTGATTGAAGTTTCTCACTATTCCAACATATGTATGAGTATGTGTGTGAGTGTGTGTGTGTGTATGTGTGTAAGGGATCAGCTGTAGGGCAAAGGGGACATCCTTCATACAGAAAACATACTGATGGTTTGTGCATTGATCAAAGGACTAGCTGTGAACTCATTTTTAAGTTGATTTTTACCCCAGAGGAGGGTTACTGCCACTGTGCCACACCTCTGTTTTAACTTCTAGTGTCTGTTATAGTGGCCCCTTTGTGGTTCTATGTGTCCTTATTTGTAAACTAGGTGCATGAAACCCTTCTTTTCCTCCTTAGACAACCAGGGCAGTTACTCTCCTATCAATCACTCATGAGGGTAACATGTGCTATGCAAACACTGTTTAGGTCTTTATGCAACAGGAGGCCTTGGACATGGCAGAGCTTCTCATGACACAGCCTTTTCCTCCTTGGCATGGTCCTCGTGGATGCCAACTTTACTTCTCACTGTCTCTGAGCAATACTGCTTACTTACGTCAGGTGGCGGGTGAAGATGGAAGCCACCGCTTGAGGCCTGCCCTAAGCATACCCAGATGTCCTGGAGGATGAATCTCTAAAGCTTTGCTAGAATTTTGAAGATACTCCAGCTTTTGTCCTGGCTGGTGTGGCTCAGTGGATTGAGTGCTGGTCTGCTAACCAAAGAGTTTTTTGATTTCCAGTCAGGGCACATGCCTGGGCTATGGGCCAGGTCCCCAGTTGGGGGCGCTCGAGAGGCCCCAGCTTTCCAGCTTTCTCCACAGGTACTCCACATTCCCCAGATTTATCTGTGCTTGGCTTCCCAGAGACAAGGAAAAAGCAAGAACCTCACTGAGGTACATACAAGTTTTACTTCAGTGTCCCAGTCTACTGGGCCAGTTTCTAGAGACACGTGGGTCTGGAAGTGTAGACGAGGCTGCAGATTCTCTCCTGAGGCTGCTGGAGTAGATTCATCACGCGGATCAGTGGGAGACAGGAGCCATCCAATTTGTATACTCTCCTTTCATGGCTGGGAAGAACCACTCATCAGCTCATAGAAGGTGGTCATGTCCGTGGGGAGGGAAGGCAACAGGCTCAGTGTTACATCTCTCAGGTCCTATTTGTCAGTGATCCGATCCCGCCATCTTCCAGTTCATGTTTTAAATTTTGACCTTTTTACGACTGCTTCCTCCCCACTGTCTGCTAATCAATGGAATTCTGTTACTTGTTCTTGAAAAATGAAAGTTTGAACTATTCAGGAAAGAGCTCTTAGCAAGATAAGAAGAAAAAAATTATTGGTTCTTTCCCCAAGTTACAGAAAAGCTGGTATTATTATATGTCATAAAGCAGGACATGAAAATATTATTTCTAACAGAAAAGTCTGGCAAACACCCAGACTCCAAGTAGCGTTGCACCACTCCTGCCCACCTCCAGGACTTCGTTGAGCTGTGGCCTCATTGTAAACCTTTCTCGACCCCCTGGTTTAAAATACGTATTTTCCCCGGCCACCCTGATAGCATGTTTTATCTCTCTGTAAATCTCTTACATGGCGATCATCACCATCTACCATATATTTTACTTTGTATTTACTTTCACTAAAATAAACTCATGGGCTTCTGAGTACCATATTCCTAGGTATCTAGAAAGGCACCCAGCACATGGTAGGTGCTTAATAAATTGCTATTGAATAGATAAACCAAAGTTATATTCTAGGAAAACAATTTTAACCCCCAAAAGTCCATACTTTGCATTAGTTATCTTTCTAATAATTTGTTGCCCTGGCAATATATGTGTACTGACATTTCTTTTCCTGAAAGTTATAAATATTCATGAAGTTTTGTTCTTAAGCCGGCAAAGAATAATTTAAGCTTTCTTATTCTCCCGCATGTGTGCAGGTAAACAGAAAACTTATGGCTGTTAGGTTTCTTATTTAAACACAGAGCATAAATAAGAAATCCACAAGCAATTGCATTTTGGCTTGGTTTCTTTTGTACTGTCACCAGGTTTTTTTCTATTGAGTGTGGCATGGTGGTGGCTCGCTGTTCCTCGGGAGCCCTTGAGAATCCCCGGTACGTGCTCAGAGAATCCCTTCCGTGTTTGATACACACTGCTGTACACTGTCACCATCCATAATGCATTTGTATATGTGTGAATTGCTAAAAACAACAAAAACCTAGAGATTCTGCATTCTTGAAGAATTGCCAAAATCATTTGTTGGTTGTGGTGGCAGCGGTAATTGTGGTAGGTGAGAGCGAGTTAGGAATTACTTTTTTGTTTAGGAAAATGTGTTATTGTGAAATAGCTTTAGGTTATGAAATAGCTTGCCCTAGCATGTCTGCTTGGAGAAAAAGCTTGCAAAATTTCTATATGAAATAAAGTAGAAATGTTCAGCTCTTTCTCTGATAGGTTAAGCCTCAGGGCCTGGGGCCTTGGAGAGGAAAGGTGGTGAAGGAGAAAGCCTGCTCTCTCCCCCATTTTTTCCCTGCCATGGCTGGGGGCAGTGTG
Source organism: Sturnira hondurensis (assembly GCF_014824575.4). Lineage (NCBI taxonomy): Eukaryota > Metazoa > Chordata > Mammalia > Chiroptera > Phyllostomidae > Sturnira > Sturnira hondurensis. Next base: position 11,345,771 of record NW_028095988.1, read on the forward strand.
CAAGGAACTCGGGAGCACTGACATCCGCTCTCTAAAAGAAGCTGTTTGGAGTTCTAGAGTACTCTATTAGCAACCTTTTGGACAATCTTATTAGCATTTCATTAGTGGATAGATGTAGTTTGGGAAAGCACCTCAGAGGGCAACATCAGCACCAGTCTTGTTACTGTATTCCCAGCAACCAGCACAGTGTAGGGCACATAGTACTCACTCACTAAATACTTCATTCGTTCATTCAGTGCATTTGTCAAATGCCCACTTTGTGCCAGATTTATTCTAAGTGCTGGAGTGAAGGCAATGAATGAAACAAACAAAAATCTCCACGTTGTGGAGCCCTATTCCAGTGGAGAGCTAGACAACAAATAAATAAGCAAGTAAAATATGGAGCACATCAAATGGCAATAAATGCTATGGAGGACAATTAAGCAGAGAGGAAAGATGATATTTGCTGAAGGAATAAAAAATTGTCCTGACAAAAAAATCAGAGATGCATAATCCTGTCACTTCAGTTAATATGTGAGGGCAATGTATTGAGTTGAAGAAGGGTGAAAAAGAATTCTCAGTTCTGGAGATTCTTTGCCTCGTCAGTGTGGATACACGCCCTGCCTGAGACACTGCAGTGGGCTCAGGCCCTGCCTAATGCAGAGAAAGTTTGGTTGGAACTCAAGTCTCTCCTTTGCACGGTGGCTCCTGCACCTTAATTCACCGCAGTGCTTTCTGATGTCAGTTTGCTTATTTTGAATGCAGAGAGCTGTGGACAACAGCTATTGGGGCCTTATGCTGTCTTGCTTTAAGTGATAATTAAGCAGAGAAAATGGAAGAGACCAACTCAGACACTTTGTCCCACCATCCCAATATAGCTGTGGTCAAGTTAGCAATTCTATGGACCTGCCAGACACCCATGGAGTTTCTCCAGCTCTCATCTCACTAGCCCCACACCCCTAGACCTGCTATTCTAGGCAGGCCCCTGAGGAGGAAAGGAGAAGGCAGTCAAAGCATTAGCACCCCAGAGATTCTAGGGAGTACCACATGGTACTCCACAAAGGCATTTGACAAGCAAAAGGAGGGAGAGGTATGTGGGTTATTTCTCAGGTCACGGCCTCAGAGAAAAATCTGCATAAATGGGGGTGGTGCTCAGGATCGTGAGTGGCAGGGGGCTGGGTAGCACTGTCTTCCTTCAGGCAAGGGAGTGAGGCATATTTGGAGAGCAGCCTGGAAGTTGAAATTGCAACTGGTGTTTTAAATTGGGGGAGGGAGAGTTGAGAGGTGGAAGGAGTTAGATATTTATAGCACACCCCCTCTTCTGGGGCCTGGCCAGGGAGTCAAAGGCAACCTCTGTATCACACAGATGACTGGACCTCACACACTTGTTCCCAGATGTTCTTTAATTCAGATACTGTTATAGGTGATGTATTTCTTTATTATATCCCACAGACCCTAGCTCAGTGCCAGGACAGGCAGCCTTTGACTCAGGCCCAATTCCTGGCCCTGCTCTTTTAACCTTCAGTAAGTTACCTAGTTTCTCTGAGCCTCGGTACTCCCATCTGTAAGACAGAGCTGAGAATGACAGCCTTATGGGGTTGCCATAAGGAATAAGTGAGTCCACACCTGCAAAGTGGTTGTGTCCTTGTGTGGTGACTGCTGGGGGAGGTGGAGGAGGGTATAGGGCGAATAGATGGTGGTGGAAGGAGGCTTGACTTGGAGTGGTGAACACACAATACAATGTACAGATGATGCATTGTGGGATTGTGAACCTGAAACCTGTGTAATTTTGTTAACCAATGTCATCACAATAAGTTCAGTAAAAATGAAAAAAATAAAAATAAAAGATGAAAAAAAGTGGTTGCATCTTATCGACACTCAGTAGTTTAGTTCACCTTCTCCTTAATTATTCCACTGCACAGTTTGCTCTTTCCTATATGTAACATTTATTGCATGTGCCATGCAATTGACTTACTTTCTATCATTAGCTTTTTATGACAACACTGTGAAGCTGGAGCCCTTGTCATCATCATTTGAAAGATGAAGAGATACAGATGCTTTTAGAAGACAGTGGGAAGCTTATATCAGGATCACAAGATCTCAGAGTTAGAGAACACTTGACAGGTCATTTGGGACCACTGCTCCATTGTCCCAGTTTCCTGACAGATGGTCACAGAGCATCAGTTTGAACAGGTCTGGTGACAAGGGCACAGGCCAGTTGCTCCTTATTTCAGACGCATCTTGGAGATGGCCTCCTCTGTGGTTCCCCGACTCCCTTGAATCACATGCTGTGTCCTGAACACATGTAAAGAGCTTAGAATAGTGCCTGGCATATAGTAAATACTCAACAGATGTTAGTTGTTATACAGCTAACATAAGTTTTATGGATTTGTCCAGTTACTTTTGCTCTTCCTCCTCAGACACATTTTCCCAGTCTCTGTCAGAGGACCCAGTGTGTCTCTTCCTAGGAATCTGCCTTGTAAGCCTTGTAATACCATGGTACCAAAACTGTGCCAATATCAGCATAAGCAGCTTCCTTCCAAATGTTCTTTTTTTCTGAACAAACTGGGAGTCATTGTTACAAACTGGGTGAAGAATTGTACCCTTTCAGTCTCAGAGATGCACTTTCCTGCCTAGCATTGATTCAAAGACGAACGACTAGATATGAATAGCAGGTAGAGGGCTGGAGGGATTGTGACAAGGCCTGTATGGTAACTTGTATACATCCCAGGAAGGTGGGGTCTTAAATCCCTTCCCAGAATGTAGGGCTCAGGGTGCCTGATCTGTATGTGGATCCCAGAACCTGATTTTATCCAAAGTCAGAGTACATATACAGAACCTTGAGACAGTTTCACCAAGGAAACCATCCAACAGTGTGGGGCGGTATAGACAGTACAGACCTATGCTGGAATCAGGACATTGAGACAGAGTGAGTGGGTTTGAGTTGGAGAGTTGAAAATAGAGATTCCCTGAAATGTAGCTGTTTAGGGAGACATATAATAAGAGGTCATAGGGCCCTGACAGGTGGCTCAGTTAGTTGGGCATCCTGCCACAAAGGGAGGTCACTGGTTTGATTCTGGTCAGGATACATGCCTGGGTTGTACGTAGGTTTGGTCCCCAGTTAGGGTGCATATGAGAGTCAACCAATTGATGTTTCTCTCTTGCATTGATGTTTCTCTCCCCCTCTTTCTCCATTCCTTCCCCTTTCTCTACAAATAATAAGTCAAATCTCTTTAAAAAAAGGATAAGGAAGAAATTCTCCAGGTTTTATTCCTAGCACATACAGAAGAATTAAAGAGGCAGAGAAGGAAGGGAGGTCAAAGGTCATGTTCAGTCAGTAATCATCAATGCGATGCAGAATGCCAGAAACTGAGCCTTGCCTTCCATGTCGGGCAATATGGCATGCAGTGCGTGCATTGATGCTGAAAGAAGAGAGTCTCCCCACCCTCCCAACCCTGCCACTTGCACAACATCTAGATTCATGGTATATATGGTTGGGAGAAACTGGACACCTGCTACCTGTAGTCATACTTTGGAAAGTGCTCCTTTAGTGTATACCTTAAGTACATTGGGTATGTGGCCAAATCTTTTATGAAGCTTAAAATAAAAAAAAACTGTTAAGAGTACACAGTGAATGCTACAACTCCTGGCTTTGGCTCTGTCTCTCCTCTCTCCTATCCCACACTGGGCCACACTCCACAGGAGGTTGCCTATCTGAGTACCATGGGAGCATATGAGCCTGAAGGAAAGGCTGTAATGTCAGCCTTCTCTGGCCCCAATTTCTTAAACTATTTACTAAGGAGAAAATCATGATCTTGTTAAAACTGCTGTTCTGCATTAAACTCTATGGTTTTCGAGCTGCTCATAAGTGGGCCAGCAGCAGGGTGGTAGTCGCCAGCACAGTAGTAAACTCCTTCATCTCTCTCTGATGCTTTAAGGATCTCAAGCACAGCCTGGTTGTTTGAACTATCAATGTAAGCTCGGAACTTGTTCAAGAAACCAGGGCCATACATGCCTCCTTCTCGGTGTATGTAAGTCATTATGTTATTCTGGGTCTTCCTGTACCAGCTGATGAAGTAATTTTGGATCATTTCTCCTTCCATTGAGTACCTGAGAGTGGCAGACTCCCCAAAGGACACAGTCACTACTTGGTCTTGAGACACCAACACCATAGCTGACATGGCTCCTGAGAGAAAAGACATGAGAGGGGCTTAGTGAGGACTGGGTCTGAGATCTTTGAGTAAGGAGCCCTGTTCACGAGCTCCAGGCCCTGGCATTCTTGAAGCCTTGCTGTCACTCAGTCTGACTTGGTTGAGGCTCCAGGATCTGCCTTACCTGCCCAGAACAGGGTGACATGGATGAGCGAGCAGGTCCTCTGCATGGCTCCACTCAGACAGCTCTGCCTCCCAACTCGCCCTCTGCCCGGGCCCTCCTCTGAGTCAACGCCTTCACTGTGACACATTTGCGCCTGAGGAAACCTGCCTCTGTCAGTATTGGTTCTGTTCCCCAAGAGGGCTTTTAGCCAATCACAGGAGCCTGTGGCCTGTTACTGGGATGACAACACCCCCTTTAAGATTGATAATGTGGTCC